>NC_072377.2:126347500-126972500 GCF_028885625.2 Pongo pygmaeus | reverse complement strand
AAAACAAGCAAACGAAAAACCGATTGTACTTTATTCTGAGGGCAATGGAGAAGTAAGGAAGCCTCTGGGTTTCGAAAACCCACTGTATTTGTGATGAGGGAAAGGATTGAATAGGGCAATAATGGAGACAGAATGGTCTGGTGTGGACTGTTGCCATAATCCAGGTGAGAGATGATGGTCAGATATGTCTGTAACTGGGGACACAAGTTTCAGTATTGGGAGGTAGTATTGACAATTTTGGTTATGGGGTGGAGGTAAGGAGAAGAGGGGATATAGGTTTCACGTTTGGCAAATGACATTGAAAACACAAGAAGAGGCAGAATTTTGGGAAAATATAGTGAGTTCAATTTGAGATTTCATGTGATTTAGGGGCTTAAGGGACAATCAAGAAAATCTGGAGCCTGGTAGAGAGATATAGCAGATTTGAATTTGTGAGACATCAAAATGTAGATGGAAATGGAGGGTGTGTGTGTGTGTATGTGTGTTGGGTGGTGCACAGTGTGGAGATAAGCCATTCTGGGGCAGTGTGTGGAACACTGAAGGACCAAGCAGAAGTGGACCTTGCCCAAGAAATCAAATGGAGAAGTCAGAGAAGTGTGAGGAAATCACAAGGACTCTGGAGGGAGGTCAGGTAAGAAGGGGCTGAAGAGGCACCATTAACTAAGCAGCTGCAGCACCCAGAGGCTTCCATGAGAACTGGGTGGATGGCAAGCACAGGATTCCAGGGCCAGTGGCTGAGGAAGTGGGAAGACAGGAAGGGAGACTGTGCAAAGAAAAGAGAGACCCTGGCAGAGAAGACGGTGATGTCGGGGAAGTGTTTGCTTAAGAGATGGGAGTGAACTGAGTATAGTCAGATAGAGATGGAAATGAGCCAGGAGAGAGAAAGAGGTTGAAGGCATGGGGAGAGAAAACACTATGAAGTGAGTGATCTTCTGAAAATTCCAAATCAAATCATGTTACTCTTCAAAGTAAAATAAAACAAAACAAAACATCCTCCAATAGCTTTCATTTGCATGTGGAATATGAATCTGGACTCCTTTCCCTGGCCTGAAAGATCTATCCCCTGCTTGCTCCTCCCCTCTCATTTCCTACCACATTATCTCCCTTGCTCACAGTGATTTTGCAGTCGCTGACTTTCTTGCCGTTCCCCAAACACTGAAATAGTATCCGCAGTAGTGCCTTTGCAAGGAGTGGTTTCTACTTTGTGAGGTGGGCTTTTCACAGCTCTTTGCATAGCTGGCTCTGCCACTCAGGTCTCAGATTGCTTGTTATGTCCTGAGTGAAGCCTTTTCTGACACACAACCTAAAAGAGCTTCTAGTTAGTGCCCATCACATCATCCAGTTTGATTTTCATCGTAGAATTTTTCATTGATTTTTTGAGTGTATCTGTTTCCCTCTGTCAGAATAAGCTTCTGATGGGTAGGGAACAACGTCTTGTTTAAGATTGCATTTCCACTGTCAACAACAGGGCCTGAAAAAAAAAAATGGGTGGAAATTGGTCTCCCAACCTCTGGGAGAGAGAACTGACAAGGAAACAGCAGAAATGCCAGGCAGTCCTTAGACCTGGTTACGAGTGGAAACATTGGATATAAAGAGAAACCATTTTTCATTGCTGTGTGATTTTCACCTGCCAGGTCAGTGGCCTTAGGAGGTACCAACAAGGCTGTCACTTAAGCAGATACAATGTCTGTGGTTTTCCAGAACAAGTAATAGGACAAAAGGATGAGGGGGTCGATGCTAGATGCTATCGCCAAGAATGTGTTTGAAGTGACAGAGTAAGTATTTGAAGGTAAAAGCAGGCCGGGCATGGTGGCTCGCACCTGTAATCCCAGCAGTTTGGGAGGCCGAGGCAGGTGAATCACTTGAGGTCAGGAGTTTGAAACCAGCCTGGACAAACATGGTAAAAGCCCGTCTCTACTAAAAGTACAAAACTTAGCCGGGCATGGTGGCAAGCGCCTATAATCCCAGCTACTTGGGAGGCTGAGGCAGGAGAATCACTTGAACCCAGGAGGCAGAGGTTACAGTGAGCCAAGATTGCGCCACTGCACTTCAGCCTGAGTGACAGAGTGAGACTCTGTCTCAAAATAAATAAATAAATTAATTAATTAAAATAAAAAAAGAAGGTAAAAGCAGAGGTTCAGTAGGCTGGAGTTGAAGAACGGGTGGTATAGGAGCAACTGATGAGAGAACTGGTAGAAAAGGAGATTGAGATCAGAAAAAAATGTGTGAATGTTTGATTTCAGAGGTGGAGAAGTTCTGGGTGATGATACATTCCAGGTTGTGGCTAGGGAAGCAGATGGCAGAATAGACTGGCCCATTGGAGGTAAGGTCATTGGAGATGAAGAAGTGAAGTAGCCCCAAGGCTAAGAAGTGGGATGGTCTATTTTTCATGGACACTAAAGATACCTAGAGTGGTGATTGAGCTTGGAGTGGAGAGGGAGAGGCTAAGCCAGACACCAAAATCTACAGGAAATGAGACAAGTGATTGGTAGGTTAGTACAGAACAGCAGTTAGAAGGGTGGTATAACCACATTGCTATGTCAAAGATGCAGGGGTTTTTTATGAGAGAGGAAATAGTCCTGAGAAGTGAGGAGGATGCTCTCCCACCTCCTGACCCTGAGCTGCATGGAATGAGGAAATAAGTGTCCTTTCCTTGGAGCCATGAGTTTAGAAGAAAGCCAGGCTTCTTGCTCTGACCAGCTGGGAACAGGACAGTTAGGGAGGGAAGTGATTAAAGATATAGGAGCTCTTTATTAACCATGGGATGGAGGTTTCTAAGCTCATTAGAAAGACTGGATCAGTGCATGTAGGGAGGTCAAAAGAAAAGCAGCACAGAGCAACGGTGGGGTGAGGGTATACAAAAGGAAAATAACTGGAGCAATCTATGCCTTGAATAGTAACAAAGATACTAGAGATGTGAGGCACTGTGGCTTATCTGAGCATGCTGGTTTATCTGGGAAAATAGAAGTCAGTTGAAACCCAGAAGTCAGTTGAAACCTGGTTATATTGCCTTTCTGTAGGAGCATTTCCTTTGTGCTCAGGAAAACTCTCATCTTTCTGGAAAAAGCATATTTTGGCTGGATTAATGGTATGAGCTCTGGGAAAAGACTCCTCACCCCAGACTCTTGGAGCCAAATTCCTGTGTCCCAAAGCTGGCTTAGGCAGAAAGCCCCCTGGTCAGACTGCTGGTCTCTGGGAGATCGGGGTAGGACAAGCCTACTCTTGTTTTACAAGTCCACCTGGAGCCAATCCCCTCCTGGGGTGAGGCCACCTGGTATCATATTGTTGGGTGATGTGCAGCTTTGACCAGCAGGGTGATGTGAGGTGATTCTTACGAGTATTAGCCCCTTCTTCTACAAAATTTGTCATGCAATATTGACTTCCAACTAGCTGGTCCTTCCTGACTTGGAGGAGATTTCTACTCTGTTTCTTTACCAAAGATTTATATTTGGTTGTACATGAATCACATAGTTTTTGGTAATTCAAACTACTTCACAGCACTGGACAAAGGAATATATAAAACACATTTTCTGCCAGAGCATACACAGGAGTTATGCAGCAAAACCTCAATGAAACAGCAAGTAGGCAATTTTAGCCACGGTGCTGGAAAGAGGGACACAGAGAGGGATGTTTGAAGGACAAGCAGAAAGTATGCATTAAGGAAAGAAATGATTGCTGCTGAGGAGACAGCTTCTGGGAAGCTTCCAGGCCAGAAATATTTCTTTTTTGGTTAAAAGATAGGGTATGATCTACAAACATTTGTTTCCAGCTGGTGAGGAAATAGATAAGTGGATGGTTTTTGCATGTGCAGGGACCTGGGACAGGCATATGTACTGAACCTGAGAAGAACCATGCTTCTGTTTTGATTTTGCATTAGCACAGCTTTCTATTACAGTAGTGAGAAGTTGTCATAACTAATTAGTTGAAGAACTCATAACAGAGACTGCACTTTTATTAATTATAGGCAGAGAGATATAAAATTCCCAGTCATTATAAGGAAGTGACCACTTTGATGTGGCTTGATATAAATCAGCATATCATGGACTAGCCTGAACCATAAAAATAGATGGTAGATTTATGACTCGAGAGGCATTTAAAAAAAAGATGGTAGATGATCTGGACAAAGGTTAGTGACAGAAGGGGACATAGCCTTTCCCTCAGTTATATGTGGGGGAAGTTTGGAATTGACATAACTACTCTGTTGGTATGTCTATTTATTATTCATGAACATTTTGTGTATGTATGTGTGCATGTACATGGCCAATAGAATGAAGTAAAGTGGCGTATCCAACTTAATCTAGGCCTCAAGAGGCCTTGTTCCCTCAGGACCTCTGCCTCCACCACGTGAGCAAGCCCACCAGCCCTGATAGAGATTGAGAGCCCACAGGAACCAGAGTCCAATCAGCCAGTTGTCCCAAGCAAGGATAGAGAGATGCAAGATACCCCAGCCAACATCACTAGCTCTATCTTCCTAACCCACAGCTGACTCTTATGAGTCCAGTTGAGATCAACCAAATCTGGCACAGATCAGCAGAACCACACACCTGACCTGTAGACTTGTGCAACGTTAAATGGTGATTGTTTAAGCCACCAAATATTTTTTTTTTAACACAGCAATAGATAACTGACGAAGTGCTATTCATGTATGCTCCTTGTTAACCTTACAGTTGTGGTGGGTAGATCATATGAACACACAAAAATATAATTCTGACCAGAAAGAAGAAAACAATTAGAGTGGGCTCGGGTAGTAAAACGATACACAAAGGAGAGAAGGATTTAGGGTGGATCTGAATGGTCATGCAGACTCTAACTTGGGTCTGGATTGGGACTCCTTTCCTGTAACATAACTAGGCAGGAGGCTGTGTGGGTGTGTGGAAGCCATTCCAGGTAGAGGAATAATACCTGTAAATGTGCAGAAGGGAATGAGAACACAGTGAGGGAGTGGACAGTGACAAGATAGGATTCCCTGGAATGGGTGGCTAGGAGAATACCATAGTGGCATGTAAAGGAGCGAGAGAGAGAGAGTGTGTGTGTGTGTGTGTGTGCGCGCGAAGGGGAACAACTGAGCCTTGCCTAATCATATATAAAACCATGTGGCTTGTTGCCACAAGTATATTATAGATCTAATCTCTGTTGACAATGTTTTCTGAGAATTCCATCTCCTGCAATGTTTTATCAAGAGCACTTGTGAATGGTCAGTTCTGTATTTCCCATTTGGCTGTATTTTCCTAGTGTTGTGTCAGAGCCCAGGCTCAAAGCAGCATCTTCTACTCTCCAAAGTAGCCACGGCTCTGTGTGCCAGAAGCATCTCTACCAGGAAGACTACATTCATGCTCATTGTTTTTTTTTTTTTTTTTTTTTAGGAACCAATTGTAAGTCACATATGACATTCATACTTTTCCATTTTGATTTTCTCTAAGAATTCAGAGACAGAGGTGGGCAAAGAGCTGCTGGTGCTAACAAGCAGCTTCTCTACAAGGTATTGGGACTTCCTACTGCATCTGTTCTGACTCTCTGTAACTGTTGTTGCCATGGCCAAAGTGCCAGCAACCAGTTATGGCCAAGGCTTGTTCCTTTACTAATGGATCTTCTCTAGTAGCATCTTGGTAGCAAGGATCCCAGAAAAGTATAACTCCTAACATTATTTTTCAAACACGAAAATTGTTTTGCTTTCTAGCGGTATTAAGAACACAATCCAAGATGGCTCTATATCACTACTGTATCATTCCATCACTCTGACAGATTTCTTCATTGTCTAACCTGAATCTTTTTTTGAAGCAACATTAATGAAAGGAGCCAACATTTTCCGATAGTGAGGATTCATTTTGCTCTAAATGTAAACAGTGTGAGCTGATAGAATGGCAATCTAGAATTCTTCTAGCCAGAAATGGCCTACAGCATTCCTTTAACCACCCCTTTTTTTTTCTTGCTCTGTCTCTTTTGTTGTTGTTTTTTTTAAATATATTTTTTTGAGACAGGGTCTCATTCTGTCACCCAGGCTGGAGTGCAGTGGGGCAATCACAGCCCAATGCAGCCTCAACCCCTTGTGCTCATGTGATCTCCTGCCTAAGCCTCCAGAGTAGCTGGAACTATAGACGTGGGCCACCACGCCTGGCTAATTTTTATTTTTTATTTTTTGTAGATATGGGAGTCCCACTATCTTGCCTCGGCTGCCCTCAAAGTCCTGGGCTCAAGTGATCCTCCCACCCTGGCCTCCCAAAATGCTGGGATTATGGGCATGAGCCACTGCTCCCAGCCCTTGATCGGCCTCTTGCTACAGCAGGTGTTTTTTAAGGAACCCGTGGGAAAGGCCGCCTCCAGACTTCTTCCATTATTTTAATTACCTATTACCACTACTCTGCAATCTCAAAAGCAAAAATAGCAAAGTGTTAATAAGGAGGTGAGTTTTGTGGAGGAGGACAAAATGCCTATGTGGTGTCTGTATTTTAGAGCTATTTGTCCCAGTTTGGTCTAACCCCTGGCTACCCAACCTATAGCTCAGCTTTTATCACACTCCCAGTTACTGTTTGTGTTTCAACCACTCTGGCTTATTTGAATTCCTAGAACTGCACTAGTCCCTCTTGCCATGTGTGTATGACTGAAATATTCTCCCTTCTCTCCGTGTCCTTCCTACATTTGATGTGTCAGTAACTATTTTTTTTTCCACGTCTTAGCTTACTTATTACTTCTTTAGTTAAGCCTCCCTTAAATTCTCAGTTAGGGGTAAAATTTCCCAATGATTAGCTCTCATAGTACCAGTTACCTCTCATTTGGAGCACTTACCCAATTTTCAAATTTCAATGTATTTGGGTTTATCATCTGATTAATGCCTCTCTTTCATATTAGACTGAATGATCCACAAGGAAAAAGATGTCTTTTTCTTTTTTTTATTCCTTGTTACCTCCACAGCACCTGGCACAGAGCCCGTGCTCAATAAATAGATGTTGAATGAATGAATGAATGAATGAGTGAATCCTAGGATTTTTCTCTGAGAAAGGACATGGAATACCCACTGTGGCTAGATCTTCAGAGATTTCTCCTGTATACAGTACTTGCCAAGACTATCTACTGATGCCTGAAAAATGATAAGGGTATCTGGATTTACGGAAATTTGTAGATTCTGTTTTTTGCTCAGGAGGTATTGTGGAAATTCCTCTGTGATGAGGTTTACCAAATGCTTTCTTGAAATACTTGTGGAACAAAATTGCAGTTTGGGCTTTCATCTTCCTTAAACTGTACAATTAACTACTGATTTCTTCCCTTGAGGATTTGGATAATGGAAATTTTCCTTTAATTTTTCTTCCAGCCCTCCCTCTAAATTTCATAATAGTGAATGATGCACCTCAAAATCTAAATGCCAAACAATGGAAATTACAGAAAGTACTTGATGTTAGAAAGAGGAAGAATGAACTCCATAAACGAACATTGTTTTAGTTAGAGGAGTTTTTCTAGTGTGATTGAAAACACATTTGCACTGTGAATTTAGGATGTTAAGTTCAGATATCACAAAGTGATTTAAACACTGGAGATGATCCAAAGAAGATTACAGTTGATTTCGCATGACTCCAGGTAGCTCAAATGAGCCACAGATTATATTCTGGCAACTTTCAGGCAGACTTAGGCAGAAAAAAATGGACTCTGCTCTGCATACTCTCATTTTAAGTATTCAAGGTCTTCTTTGAATAGATCTACAGTGAATAGTCAAAGTCATTTCAGCCCTGGCACTGTCTTGTTAAGCCATGTGGCCTACTGTAACGCATCATTGCCACTGTCACTGACTCTGAAAAATGAGCATCCTAAAACCTATAGCTCCCTTAGCCTGAATAATTTGGCAGTTCTAGACCCAGGGTGCTCCAATGCTGGTAGGTTTTCCTCAGTTTTCTGCTCTGGCAATTAAATACTTAGGACTTAATGAGAACTCTTAGAGTCATTTGTTGCTCTGAGCAAATGATTAAAAAACTGGGCAGAACCTCCTCAAGGACCACAGTTCAAGGGGAGTCAATGTTAAGATTAAAGTCAGGAGCTTGTCTTTGACTCAAGGCCCATCCCCAACACTGCCTTGGCACCCTGGCACAGAAAACCCAATCTCTTCTTCTGTCAGGTGCATAGTGCAGGTAGCCTGCTTCCTTCTTTCCTCTCCTTTTGTTCTATCTGGGTTGCTGTTCTCTCCTTGCACAAACAAGTGCTTATGCTAATAGCAAGATATAGCCCAACCTTAAAAAGGGTGTAGTGATCAGTATCCATCATCTTTCCAAGTGCCTTGTCACTACATCAATTAATACAATTGAGCAAAAAATGTCACGGGCCTGGTGGAAAAACCTTTTCACAGCCTTTCAGGGGGAAGTTTACTTCCAGCTTTTTTCCCTTGCATTAGCTCCTGTCATCTACAAAACAACAGAACCCAGTGGTGTCAATTATATTTGATTGACTGAGTAAAGCACACACACAAATAAGCGAAAACAATGGACACAAAAATCTATATATGACTCCCCTTGTCAGAGAGAATGCTTGTCTCCTCCATTTTCATGCGGCACGGTGTCCTGCTGCTCTTGGCTTAAATGTTTCCTTCAGCCCCCAAACTATCACCAATTAAGTTAGCAGGGTCTTCAAAGGTGTCAAACGACTCCCTAGGCAATCGGCTCTAACTGCTGTTCAATAAATGAGGTCTAATTTATCAGTTTAACTTCACTTCTAAAAACCTAATGCTTCATAGTGCTGGGCTCCATTTACCTATGGTGTGAGGCGCTGCAGCAGACAGCGTGAAGGGTGAAAGTTATGGCGCATCTCCTAACAACAGCACAGTTTGTTGGGTGTATTTTTTCCCCTGATTTCAATGTGCACTTCCTAGTTTTATACTTTTTGCACTTCCCTTGTACACATGTGTATGCAAAATCCCCATGGGCCATCGTAAAGCTCAGTCAGGACTCCCTTTGAGCTGACAGTTTTAGCCACGGTCTAGGAGAAGTACAACCCTTCTCTCTTTGTCATGTTGTGCCTTTGTGTTGTCACTATGTGGAGATCCACATTTTAAAAAACTCTGGGAGGCTAACTTTGGCAGCAGAACAGGAGTTAATAAGTGCTCAGATTCCTAACATAGACATGAATGTATAGACTCTTGTTCCTAAATAGATTAAACAGGTACTGATTTGGCAAAAAGGACCAGTTAAGTAGAAAGTCTTACAAATAAACGGACCAGAAAGTTTAATGGGCAGTTTATGAGTGAAAGTTATTCAAATCCATCAATGAGACATAAAAAACTATTTTAAAGCTCAAACTTGCTAACCACATTAGAATTGCTCATAATTAATATATCTTAATATCAGATAAAGACAATGAGTCTTTATCTTAAGATAAAATACTTTTGATAAATTTAGACATAGTTAGATGGAGACTTGATGAGACAAACAAAAACTGAACCAAAAAAAATCATCAAACAAAAAGCTCTCGTAAGAATATTGGTTTATGTGCAGAATAAGACTATATGTGAAATTGAGGCTTAGGTGACAGGGCAGTATCATGTCTTAAGTGAGATAGCTGCAGGGTGCCTGAGTATTTGGTGACTGTGGAGATGTTTTCATTGTAATGGGAAGACATCCCATTTGCAAATATTTCTAAATTTTCACTCTATTTCAGCCAAGGAGTAACTAGAATTTGAATAAAAATCACATTTGTAAGTAAATTTACATCATTCATTCTGGAGTCTCCACATTTTCCATGGCCCTGAAATATTTCTTAGGGACACCCACACATGATATGTATGGAGGACAATATTTTATTATTAGTTTGTTTTCCCTGTTGTCTCTGTGAGCACATTAACTTTGCCCTAATTCACCTGAGGAATCCATCTGCCTAGAAGAAAATTAGGATTTGGTTACAGAAAGAAAGCCAGTAGAACATATTCTTCAGCTCCTGACACGCACACTAGAATTTTACAGCAGGAAAAATAATCATATAAACAAGGCTTGGGATGGTATTTTATAGATTCTGTTGTTTCCCCTTTAGCATATCAACAATGAGAAGAATCCAGCTCATGAAGTTCTCTCATGTTTAAAGAAGCTCTGCCTCCCATGATAGCTAGAAATGTTCTATGGTCATATTCTTCTCATTGGAGAAGACAAGGAAACACTTCTCTTTGTCTGTCTTTCTGTCTCTCATTAGATAAACTGTTGGAGAAAGGGAAAATTTAAAAAGAGAGTAGAGTTTCACTCTCTATGCTTTGGCCAGGAGAGGGGGAGGCATGTGAGATAAGAAAGTATAATGGTGGAGGAAAAGGGAGCAAATATACAAATTCAACTGAGAGAGGCAGGATGGTCAACTGGAGGGATTTAGCTGTCATGACATTTAGTTTCATTGAGTTGTTCTCACTTTCCAACTTCTGTCCCACACCTGCCATTTAAACCTTTCTGGTTGCTCCAAACTGTACAGATTACCCCCACCACCTACCACCTCCAACTCCTCTTTCTCTCATAGTCAATGTGTATAGTGCAGAGCTTGGTTACTTTCCATTAGTTTTTTCTATGGTAGCCCTAAATCTCCAGTAGTTTGCTAATTTATTGACTTCAGGGATCATATTTTATACTTTGATGTAAAAGCACACACTATAGAGTCAAACAGTTATCTCTTTGACTCCATACTCTGCTACTTGTTAGTTGTGAAACATTAAACTAATTTCCTCATCTGAAAATTGGGATAATACTTATCCTATGGAATTGTTTTGAGAATCAAGTGAATTAGTTTATGTAATATCTTTAATCCAGGAATTGAACTTTTCCTACTCAAAAAATATTTGATGATTTCCCATTCACTCATGGAAAAGAAAACCAAAAACATTATCATGCATGATCTAGCCCCTGCCTACCTTTCCAGGGCCATCTGCCTCCCCTCACAAAATGAAATCTTAAGCATGTTAAACTTCCACAGGTCTGTGAATGTGACATGCTGTTTCATGCCTCCATTCTTTTCGGGTTATTCTTCCTCTGCCTGAAAAAACCTGTAAGTATCGCCTCTATGCAGCTGCAGCCTTCCCAAGACAGAACTGGTCCTCCTCCTTGGGAACATTCTTGTAGCCTATTTCCTTTTATTTTCATATCTTGCTTTTGCAGGTTGTAAACTCTTTGAGGGCACAGACAATGTCTTACCCATCTTTATATCTTGAGTATACAATATCTAGCACATAGGACGCTTTCAGCAAACACTAAATGAAAAATGGTCATTTCCCATGGCTCCAGCACCCAGAACATAGTGAATTCTTAGTTAATATTTGATTGACAGGCAGATAATACTTTTTGTTAAACTTGGAACTGAGCTGACTGTGTAATCACAGAAACATACAACTGGCAACTCTTAACATGTCAAGTTTTAATTTCTTTATATTTACCCTCTCTGCCAGTATTCCAAGTATTTCAAGGACCTGTACTTCACTCCTCCATAGATTATTAGATCATATTATTTGAGTAATTTCTCATAGAAACCTGCTTATAAATCAAACATGTTACTCATTTGGAATTTTGATTTAGTGTCAACATTAATAATTTTTGGTACTGCGCTTCTCCGCATCTTATCTCTATGGATAGACTGGCTATTGGTTAAAATTGGACTATAAACTGTGAAGCACAATAACAAAGTTGTTAACAGTTTTCATGCTTTTCTTGAATGACTTGAAATCATGTCTTCCATTTCATAAAGGAGAGAACAGCTAAGAGAATTTTAGAGAAATTGCTTTTCTCAGAAATCTTCCACAAACATAATAGCATGTTCCTGCTGTAAGGCCAGCAAAACCCAACTAGTAATTATCTCATTAGAGACAAAATTTGAAGGAGGCCCATGTTGGTATTAAAGATTTTTGCAGGCAGGTAGCAGGACCCAACAGCTCAGCTTTAGGGCCAAGCCTTCACTCTTTCTCTGGTGGAAGAATTGGGTAGGACTTGATGGACAGATTTTTAGGCCCAAACTATCTAGCCGAGAGGAACATGGCTAGGATTGACTTGTAAATGTAAAATTGGAGGCTGTCAAAAATGGTGAGATAGGGCAGAGCTCTTCAGATTTTAATGTGCATACAAATATTGTGGGAATCTTGTTAAAATGCAGATTCTGATTCAGTAGCAGGTAGGGCCCAAGATTTTCTATTCCTAACAAGCTACCAGTGATGCTGGGGATGCCAGGGCTCTTTTGAGGAGCAAGAAGTTAGAGAACGCTGAGGATTCGCAGTAATCCTCTGACTTTCTAGTGCTCACTTTGGATAGTGAATTGAATAAAACAGGTTTCCCCAACCTGCAGCATGGGTTCTACCTTCTTGCCTTTTTTGATGTAGAGAGTAGGGGCCAGTGGAAGGGAGAACTTGCTGCAGGATTTTTTTTCTGTATTTTGCTGACAAGGTGACTTACATGTGAAGATTTTCACAAGTATATATTTTTCTAGACAAAGATCAGAATCTGTAGGGATGAATACTAATATTTATATAGTTCCATACATAACTCTGATGACCAGCCAGTTTGCACCAGCTAAGCCCCATTTGAATGAAGATAGTTGGAGCTTATGCCTTGGTCACTGTGCCAGAAAAGAAGTGTGGTGGCAAGAGAGTGAGGAGGAGCTTGGTGTTTCAGTGTTTATTTTGTAATTTTACTTTATGCATACTACCATTTAATGTCTGCAAAATAATTATTTTAACACGTGAATTTTATTGGGTTTTAAGAATTAATTTTGTTGGCCTTAGTTTCCTTTAGCCCTTGGATGGTGTGTGTGTGCATGCCATAACCTCACTCATGTCTCATTTCCAGTCCTAGCAAAAAGATACTGGAAGCCTCTGATTTATAGCTTAAGTGAACATTCTGAAAATTTAAAACTTCCCTCACCAAAACTCTTTAAAGAAGACATAAGTGATTCAAAGAAGCCCAAGGCAAAAGCATCATGTGTCTTGTTTGTTTATTACCTGCTACTTGCTCACATTTAGTCTGGAGACTGATTTCTTGGAACATAATTGAGGCCTAATTGAATAAAAATAAGCCCTTTACTCTGTGGGAGAAGGTTATGTGCACTGAAGATAAGTTGGAATCCAGGAGTTGTTTTCTTAGGACTTCTTATGAAGCTATTACTCAATTTTTCACATTAAAAGACATCCCCTAGACAGAATCAGCAGAGACAGGAAAAGACGAAGAAAAATGACACCACAGTTCTTGAAGAAAACAAAACCCAATTCCAAATGCTGCCCATCAGCTCAAGCCATCCATCGTCTCTGTACTTTCATGTCATCTTATTTTATTCCAATCGAAAATCCACTAGGCAGGGATATGCCTTCTGAAGGATCTGGGTAGCACCATGGATCCAATTGCTGATCAGTGATTCTAAGCACTGAGAACCTTAAGCTGAAGGAAAAAGAAGATCCAAAGAGGGACGAGAATTAGGAGATTTGTCACCAGACGGTTATTGGAGAAAACAGAAGCAGGAGTTAGGGCAGAAAAAGTAGACAGAAGTTACTTTACCTTTTGAATTACTGGAAGGTCAGGATATTTATTTATTTATTTATTTAAGACGGAGTCTCGTTCTGTCGCCCAGGCTGGAGGGCAGTGGCGTGATCTTGGCTCACTGCAACCTCCGCTTCCCAGGTTCAAGCAATTCTTTTGCCTCAGCCTCCTGAGTAGCTGGAACTACAGGCATGTCCTACCATGCCTGGCTAATTTTTGTATTTTTAGTAGAGATGGGGTTTCACCATGTTGGCCAGGCAGGTCTTGAACTTCTGATAGATGGTCAGGATATTTATATATTTATTCAAAGTTGTGATATGTTTCATATATTAAATTTTAGTTCTTCAGTTGGAATTCAGGTGAAAACTATTGAGAAAACACTGGATTTGTAAAATCCATATTTATCAGACAAATCAATCGAAGAAAACCTTGCTCTTTTTTCTCATTTTTAAAATGAGAACTCCAAATGTAGTTTTAATGATAATACTAGATGTGTATAAGCATTTAGCATGATTCCTGGCTCATAGTAGGTACTTGGTAATTGTTAGCTATTATCGCAGCTATTTAGAAAGATTACTTCAACACACAAAAACAGCAAAATATTAAGTCAAATTGTGAAATTTCTCAGTACATGAATGTATTGCTATTTAAAAATTCTCTTACATTGTTAGGCTCTAGGAAGCTAAATTGTTAATTTATGGTTGTAAATTCATTCTTCATTCAACTCATATTTTGAGTACATGCTATTTCATGTAGTTCCTGCTCAGAAGTTTATTGTAGTCACCTCCTATAATGCCCCACAAGTGAGACAGGTTAGTAAAGCAAGACTAAATACATTGTGGGATAAAAGCAAGGATCAAGGTGTGTGTAAGAAGATATGGCAGCAGTGAGACGGGGCATCTTACTCAAATATTTCTTCGAGGAGATAAAGTTTAAACCCAGTAAAGTCATGACAGGAAGAAAACTTACAGTCTGAAGAATCAGCATGTGGAAAACCTAGAAGCAAGAAATGCACTATGCATTCCAGGAAGCCAAGTAATTGACCACGTGAAGGAAAGGTTGCATGTTGGGGTGAAACTGGAGAAAGAGGGAACAGCGTGATCTTCAAGCAGCAGGATTCCTGACCCGAGCTAACGGGCTTGACATCTTTAAATTACAAAACTGACACATTCATATTTGCATTTTGGTAACATCCCCTTGGTGGAGGACGGGTTGGTGATGTCGATCTCTGGTACAGAAACGAACAATTATATAGCTGTGAGTTGCTGTGCATTTGCATGGTGGCTCAATATAATATAATCAGAATGAATGTTTCCAAGTTCATTCTACACCATTGTGCCTGAAGACATCCAGATAATCTGTCTGAATTCAGCTGTAGGCAAGCACATAGTGTCTGGGTGGGAGTTTGAATACATTCTTACCTAATAGCTTCTATTTTCTGAGATGTAGTTGGCAAGGTCATTTATTAAGAGTGAGGCAGTGGAGTTTGAGTTTTTATTTAAGGGTTTAAAAATATGACTAGGTCACTGAACTAGTCACACCAGGAAAGTGTTCTGTCACTCATGGTAGCAGAATTATTGAGGACTTCAGAGACCATTATGTCAGGGTTATCCTTGGATCCTCTGAGGACAGACTGACCCCTAAGGCCTTTAGGAGCACCCGGCAGTTCCCCAAACATGAAATATTTACTGTGAAACTATGAAAATGCAAAGTGCCCAAGGAACCTATTCTTTACTTCAATATTGAGTCATATGAAATGCCAATTTTAACAGATTTTTAACTTCAAAACTGGCAATTTTGTATGAGTCAACCTAACTCTGTTTTATATATATTGACAGCCTCAAATATTTTGAAGAATGAATTTGAAGGCAAATTCATACTGAGAGATAGCTACAGACAATCTCCACAGCTGGAGGAGGCAGGGATTTTCATGTTTCCAGTGTTCCCGCATTCTGAGACCATGAAGGATGTTTCTGCTAACCATGGAGAAAGGCAACCCAGCCTGGCCAGAAGCTGCTGCAGATTCCATGTCCTCCCTCTTGTAAGAATCACATAGCTCCTGATTAATTGCTCCCCCCTGTTAACTCATTACCCTTCTCACTGTGGCAGTTAAAACCAGCTTGGGTTAATGTGCCTCCCTCTTGCCCCTAGCTGGACACTCTCAGGCCTGAGAATGTCCCCTACAGCATGAGGACCTAATCTATTCTGCCTCTGATCCTTGTTCCCACAGCTGACTGCAAGCCTCTCATGTCATCTGTCATTTCCCAAACTCTCAACGCCTTTCATCCCTGCCCTTCTCCATCAATCCATACCCCCTTTTCTCCTCTCTTCTAACTCCTTCCAGGGTGCTCTTGGGAACCCCCTCTCAGATCAGCCTACTTTGCAGGTGGTTGGGCAAGTCAGTCCAAATCAGAGTGTGCAGAGTTTGAAGCAGCCTCACTGTGGCTGTAGATCTAAGCCTCGTTTCCCAATCCAGCTTTATCAGAAATTTTTCTGATGTTTGAGGTCTATTTCTGGGTCTGGTTGCTCCTATGGGACGCCAACAAAAACAGCCAGACTGTTGACATCCCTCTCCCCTCCTGCCATATTCCTGCTATCCTAAAACCCTTTCAGACTTCCCTTCACTTCTGGTTCTGCTTGAAATCCATGGTATATCATTATATTCCTTGTATAAAAATACTCTTGAAAATACCATGACCCTTGCATTAAAAATATAATTTGATTGAAATGATAAATCTGTTATTATCCAGCTAAGGAAAGATTAAATCTAGGGATCCAGTTTCTCCCTCATTTTGAGAAAAAGAGAAATAGGCATACAAACAATTGGAGACACAAACGGTAGCTGAAGAGTAACTTTTTCTTTCAGTATAGTATTTTTAGATAATATTCTCCATCTTCACACCATCTACTTAACGACGGGTGGTTTCACAATTTCCTGAAGTATTGCCTTTCAGTTAAACACCAAGCCCAGCAGCCAAGCCTTACTTTCTCCTTTCCCAATGGTTTCTCTACTTTCAAAGTAGTTTGCGGCTAAGTCAGGAATCACCTTACAGAATGATGAAAAAAGTAGGAGTACAACTTACATTGGTTTTGGGCCCAAAGGCCCCAATGTCTAGAGTTCCTAAAACTCTCTGTGGTTGAAAATCTTGCTCGTTGCAAATCATTGCCAAGGTGTATAAGGGTTTTCAAATGGAAAATTCTAGGAAGCCAATGGCTTCCAGTGTACCGTATAGGTTACAGGGAATGGATCTGTCATATTCTGACCAAAAATTTTTCTCTAACGCTATCACAATGCCAATATGCCTTCAACTGATCCCTTTTACTAATTAGAACCATTAGACATAAAGGATTGGCCACTGAGAAGTAATCCTTGGTCCCTTGTTTGTACTTTGTCAGCTTTGTGAGAAACTGGGGACATTGTTGAGCATCAGGCAGGGCAGTGTTCCTGCAAATGGCAGGTGGGCCAATGCATAGCCCTTTTCCCTTCTGTCAGACTTCTACTCTGCTATTGGTCCTGGTGTAGAATTTGTATAACTAGAAATCTTACCTGTAGCAGAGAATGCAAGCTGTTAATCAGAATTCATGCTTTCTTTTCTTCTCAGCTAGAACCTCTTTCCCAGATTTGTTTGGAGGTGGGTGCGGCTGAGTTTGAGTTCCAGCCAGCCACGTTGGAGTGCATGCTGTGCTGTTTCTGGGTCATGGCTTAAGAAGAACCTGTCCTCTTCCAGTCTTTGTCTCTTCTCACTGGATGAAAAGCAAGAGGAGATCAATGGTAAGTCCCTAGAAGAAGGCAGAATCACCGCGTGCAGGAAAACCTCCACCAACCAGGAGAACTTCCTTACCTTCTTCCATGAGCAAGAAAGAAACTTCTACTGTGTTTGTCCTTACACATTGTTGTTTCTTCAGCCTATTTACACTGATTCACTCAATACATTGACAGATTCACTTAACTCCTTATAAAAGTTTTACCAGATTGCTTGTATTTACTTAAGAATCTTTTGTCCAGTTGAATAAAACACTGGCCCATCTGCATGGGAGGACTTTTTAAGACTCCATTTCTTGCCATTTCAGTAATGCCATTCGCAGCCCTGAACTTCGCTTCTGCACAAGTGTGCTCACTTTAGAAGCTCAGATTTCATGCTAAGCCTTTGCTTCCTCATTTTGAATTTTTTCAATGGTTTCAATTGCTGAACCTGTTTAGGTTTGTGGTAATTCAATCCTAAAAGGATAGAGGTTAATGTAACCATGGTGCATATTATCTTTTCTAGATATGGCCTCCTCAGCCAAACCCAGAGAGGGTGTATAGCTCTGATTCTTGTCAGTTGCCTAATCACCATCTTTTACTTGTATTTGATTTGGTGAATTTTGAGGCATGAGAAAGGAGAAATGTGAGAGCTACAAAACTCAAATCAGAATCCCCTTTATTCAGTTGTAAAGGGCATGGAAACTTCTTGTCATAACTTCATGATAGATGTAGACTGTTTTTTGCTTAGAACATGGGCTAGGCTAATGAATGTGTTGCTAACAACAACTAAATTGGCAAAGCCCTTTATAGCTTATATGATTTTATTTTGTCTTCAAAACAACCCTAGGAGACAGTGAGAAAGGTATTTTGATTCCAGGATTCTATTTGAGGAAACCAAGGTTTGGGAAAAATAAGAGGTGCTTAAGGAACTGGCACTATAATGTGGGTGGCCTGAGTCCAAATCCAGTGCTTTTTGCAATTAATGTTTATACAATACAGCGGTTCTCACCTCCATGTATATGGTTCACTTTTATGTCCTCTGGCATTATATTTCCTCTAAGATGGGAGATCTGTATGAGGGGATTTCCAAGGTTCCTTCAGTTTACATGTTTTATGACTACATTCTGCTATCTGCTTTCATATTTAAAAAAGTTTCTAGGCTTCCATGGTGCTGAAGAACTGGAATTTTCATTTTCTGCTAATTCTGTCTTCACAGTGAGGAAAATGATTCAAGTTTTATTTACTGAGGTTCCCTTCCTTTCTCTTTACTCAGTATCGATTCCGTGCCCTTAAATACATTATGTTTGAAGCTGTGATTTTTTTTCCCCTGGAATCAAGCCAGGAATGAAGTTAATCTCAGCCCATTACACTGCTAATGCTTATCTTCACCTCGGGATGCTTTCCAAAGTACTTAGAAGTCATTATCCCTTCTAGGACCTAGCACTTTACTGAGTTTCCACTTTGTTTAAAATTAGCATGACCACATAATTTATTATTTTAATCAGGATATGTTTCGTGGGAAAGGAGCATCTATTAATAATTATGCTGGAACAACTGGCATTAACTGGGACTGTCCCAACCAAACAAGCACATATGTTCCTCTACTTAAAAGGCATCTTTTGTTGGGGGCGCGGGATGTGCTCTGGCTCTGCAGTCTAACACTGTTACTTCCCTGGTTATTTTTTTCTACTTTAGCATCCAAGTATTGGTTCTCATGTCTATTATCCAAATGTATAAGAAAACATTTACTTATATACTTTAAAAATACCTGTGTCCCTCACTAGACTTTATTCCATAAGGCAGGATCTAACACCCAGTACAGCATTTAACACACCGTAGATGCTCAATAAGTGATTGTTAGTCAAAGGGATAATAAACAAACCTGCACCCAAAGGCATCTGGTCAATTATTTAAGAACATCCTAAAATACGTACGGTTTTTGCAAAGAAATAAAAATGCTAGAGATTGTGCTACATTTTAATATCTCAGGCCTATACATGCCCACTTTGTATTTTTGATATCTGGAGTAAGTCTCATCATTTCCCTCACCATAGCAATAGATTTGGTGATAAGAAACATTCAGTTGTAATGGTGTGATAAAATGTACTAATAGTGAATGCAAAAGGTGTTAAGACATTTTTTTTCCTTCAAATGGAGTGGGACCCAAGGTTGTTTTCTGGCTGCTCCTGGAACCCCACATGGTGCAGGGCTTTGGGTGCAGCATAAAGCTTCCAGGGCTGTTCATCAGGATCAGCAATGAAATTCTATCGAATTGCTAAATCAGAAAGGTTTAGACAGTAGACTCAAACAAATCAAACTCAGAAGAGACTAATTAGTGGACTAGAGTGCCAACTTTGTAATTTATAAATAATATTAGGCCAGTCGTGCCAGAATGCTCATGTCTATTGGTCAACACAATCTCTCCTGTTGAGAAATGTGAATCAATGCCAAAAGGCTGCTTAGACATATAGACTGCAGGTAGGTAGTTATATGATCTTAATACTGTTAGAATAAAGTTTTGAGAGTGTGGAGTGTTCAGGTCCTCAATGGATGTAAATAATATCAGGTACTTGGAAATTCACCTCACAGAAGTACTCACGTTTGCTCTTCAGAATCTCTTTTCCCCTGTACAGCTCTAGATAAGTAAAGATGTGTGTAGTTTTAATGAGTGATTTAAAATTATTTGTAATAATACATACAATAAACTATGATGAGATATTTAAAAATTTAAATTAAAAAATAGGATCCAAGAAGAAAAAAAGGGGAAAATAATTTGATGTCTTCATAGAAAATACAGGTCTGTGAGATCCTGTCTGTTTGACAGAGGTTGGTCATAAATTTGAGTCTGAGCTTTCTGGTAGCTGGGATGGAAAGAGAAACTGATCAATTTTTCTTCTCCAGTTCCCATTCATCATCTCCTCATGCCTGACATGTTACCAAATAACTGGGTAATTAAGTCATATCCTGGTTTCAGAGATTACATTGTATTGGAAGACAATCTAATTTTTCCACTAAAGATCTACATATTATTTCCCAGGAATGGCACTTCTATATATGAATGAGTTAATCTTTATTTCAATTCAGAGTGTTTATTTCTTAGGCTAACTTCCAAACTCTGTAAGGTGTGCCCTCCTTGGAAACTGTAGAGCCCTATGTACTGACTCCAAAAAAATCACTTAATAATAATTGTAAAGATATAGTGTATTCCTAGGTTAAGTACAAACAACTAAGCTTTCTAATATGCAAACCACAGCTTTTTTTTTAAAGGAAATTTTTTTCTCTGACATGTATATTATTTTTTCAATCCTAATTGAAGAAATATCCTGACTCATTTTTTTTGGCATGGTGATAGAGTGAACTTTCATCCATTATTAGCTAATACCTGAAGTTTCTTCTTAAAACATACAGACTGCAGGAAAGTATAATTTTGCTACAGAGTAGTGATTCTTAACCATGATATCCCTTCTATTCTCTGTTATCTTCTAGCCAGATGACAATTGTTGTGATTTTGAGCATGTATCATACCCCTCAGGTATGTTGAGTTAAAAATAATTGAAAATCACTGCCATAAAGAATACTATTTAGGTACAGATTAAAAATTTTAATAATGAAATCACTTCAACTCAGCCATTGACTGTGACTTGGAAATGTTTTAGTGAGTTCTTGGAACCATATTTATTTTACTGTGATCTAAACTATGTTTGAAAAGATAATTACCAAAAATTAACATTTATCCAAACTTTAAAATACGGAGTTTTATAGCTGTATATTTCATACACAGACAGAGCACACAAGGGAAGTCCCGCAGCAAGTCAAAGAAAACTCTACAGCATAAACACGTTTTAAAAACTTACTAATGTCATATAGGTGACATAATTGCTAACTTTTCCAGCCAAGGATGGATGACAATCTTCATAATGTTCAGGGATTGCGTTCAATTAAGCATTTGATAATTTCTTCCCTCATTAGAGATAATCAGTGTCTAGAAACTAGATTGATAGATGTTTCTGAAATTTTGGCTAGAATTGTATAGAATAAATTATACTGGAATTGTAGAAAAATCATGAAGAAATTACTTAGTAAACACAACCAACTTACAAGTAAAAATACCTCTTTTTTCTTCACTGTAGGAGTAGGTCTTATTTATGAGGATTTTTTTTGTCTTTTTACTCCACAACATACTCTTACTGGGGGCAAAATGTAAACACTTTTACTTTTAAGAAATGTAACCAACTTATAGGCCCAAAGAATTTTCTATAAATTTAATACCCTGATTTAGCAAATGAGGATATTAAAACTTGTAAGGGACACAGCTTGAAATTTGAAACTCCAAAGTCTAAGCTCTGAACTGTTTTGTTACATGACTGTAGTAAGTACAGAAGTGAGTGTGTGAGTGTATGTGTGTGTGTGTGTGTGTGTGTGTGTGTGTTTTTCCTAGGACTAGGTTTCTTGGCTTCCATCAGATTCTTGCAAGTGTTTGTAACTTTCAAAAGATTAATTAAGATGTATTGTTTTACTGGACAATTTAGAAATTTGTATATAGCCACAGGGTTGGTGAGATAAGAATAAGACAAATATAATTAAAATTCACAGGCTTAGCTTAGAGGAAGATGTTTATTGTATAAAGAAGAAAGCACAGCACACACCTAGAAAATAGAACTGAAGAGGAAGTCCTTGGTAACAATTTTGTTAAGCCAAAACAAGAAATTAATTAGTGAGAATTAGTTCCAGAAATTTTAAGATTCAGAGTAAAGTGTTGGAGAGATTAGTTGGTGACAGTGACTAAAAATTGGCCATATATCAGGGTTTCACATAGTTTGTTGAGTTTCAGTTCATGACAATGTTTAGCATTTTTGGCATGGTGATAGAGTGAACTTCCATCCATTATTAGCTAATACCTGAAGTTTCTTCTTAAAACATACAGGATTTATTTATATCAGGATTTGCAAGCACCCTTATTGCATCTGGGCAGAATATATGGTCTGGCTCTGTGTCCCCACCCAAATCTCATCTTGAATTGTGATTCCCACAATTCCCATGTGTTGTGAGAAGAATCTGGTGGGAGGTGATTGAATTATGGGGGTGGGTCTTTCCTGCATTGTTCTTGTGACAGTGAATGAGTCTCACAAGACCTGATGGCTATTTCAAGGGGGAGTTTCCCTGCACAAGCTCTCTTCCCTTGTCTGCCACCCTGTGAGACATGTTTTTCACCTTCCGAGGTTGTGAGGCTTCCCCAGCCACATGGAACTGTAAGTCCAATAAAACTCTTTCCTTTGTAAATTGGCCAGTCTCGGGTATGTCTTTATCAGCAGCATGAAAACGGATGCATATAGTAGATATTGTGAAAATTAAGACTCAGAAACCTATCAAATTATTATCTGTTTCAGAGTCTCATTCAAAATCATTTGGAACTCAAAAATCCAAAAGCTTACATTGGTCTGTAATTTATGTACCCCATCCTAGGTCTAATGTTTCTCTAAGTGAAGGGTCACTGTGTTTATATTGTTCTGCATTTGCAGCACCTGCCTTGCTGATGGAATAAGAAACTTCCATGCTATAGAAATTAGGCCTAGAATATGGATCGACTATGTCTTTGATCAACAGACTCAGATCTCTAACCTGTGTTGGTCTTAGGTATAGGAAGATTAATTAGATAGGAATAAGTGTGACTTGGTCAGTAAGTATTGGTGATCTAATTACACCATGGGACAGGGACAGAATTGAAACTACAGTTCCACATCTTGGTTATTGTGCTGGTTACTCAAACTCTTGGTAGCCATGTCCATGCTCATGAGGGGTTCCAGAGAGATTGATGCATTACAGTTCACAACAAAGAAAGGCAGAACAATATGGTCATCTTATGGCTGAGGATGTGGGGCCAACACCTCCATACAACAATTTGTAGGGCATTCTGACACTATTAATTCAGCACCAAATCAGCTTTCCCAACCAAGTCTTCTATTCCAACTCATAGGAATCTCAAGTGTCCCACCTTCCCTTGCTTTGTAGGGCTTCCTTCTTTAGGGAATGAAAAGTAGACCTTCTAGGAAAATGAAGAAAGGCTGAGACCCATCAAGGAAAATGAGACTTAGAGAAAAGAAGGGAAAAAAAGCCCATGTGTGTGTGTGCGTGTGTGTGTATGTGTAGGTATTGTCTGTGTGTGAGCTGTATAGCTATAAAAATTATAATATATGAATTTATAATTTTCTAAATGATCATCTTTCATTAAAATTAAAGTCAATCTTTTGATTCTAATTTTTTTCTGAAGATGTTATCATTTTATAGTTTTGATTCTAGCATTTATTAGGTATTTGTTCATTATTTACCATAAAGATAAGATTGAAAAATGGTATTTAGCCAAACGTGTGCTTCATTTATCAAACTCATCTGGCGTATTTTTAACAAGCATATTCAAGAGCTACAGATGCTAAAGAAATGCAGAGCAATAAGAAAACTAATTTTTTAAAATTTCTAAAATTTTAAACAAACAATAGTAAAGAAAATAGCCAGGTATGGTGGCATGCACCTGTAGTCCCAGGCACTTGGGAGGCTGACGTGGGAAGATGGTTTGAGCCCAGGAGTTTGAGGCTGCAGTGCACTGTGATCACACCTATGAATAGTAACTGCCCTCCAGCATGAGTGACAGAGCAAGATTCTGTCTCTTAAACTGAAAGAAAAGAAAACCCTTTTCTCTTCAGCCTAATGAAATGTTGATGATACATTTGCTTCTGGCTTTAGTTATTCCTATCCCAGGTGAGAGTTGTCATGGTTTTCATTTCACAGAGCTACACAGTAGGTTTTCAATATTTACGTGGAAATAAGGTGCTGAGTATTGTTAAAGAAACAGGTTTTGTGCTATGTTTAAAAAATGAGTTTATTTGAATCACAAGATTTTGTGTGGTTTTTTAAGGGACTCTAATAAAAAGATAAAGACAAAATGAATTTGTCCCACTTACAGGCATACCTTGGAAATATTTCAGGTTCAGTTCCAGACCACTACAATAAAGTAAGTCACACAAACTTTTTGGTTTCCTAGTGCATATAAACATTATGTTCACACTTTGCTATAGCCTATTAAGTGTGCAATAGCATTATGTCTAGAAATGTATATACTTTAATTTAAAAAATACTTTATTTCTAAAAAATACTTACAATCATCTGGGCCTTCAATGAGTTGTAATATTTTTGCTGATAGAATGTCTTCTTTGATGTGGATGGCTGTGGACTGATCAGGGTGGTGGTTACTAAAGATTGGGGTGGCTCTGGCAATTTCTTAAAACAACAATGAATTTTGCTGCATAGACTGACTCTTTTGTGAAAGATTTCTCTGTAGCGTGCAATGCTGTTTGATAGCATTTTACCCATAGTAGAACTTCTTTCAAAATTGGAGTCAGTCCTTTCAGACCCTGCTGCTGCTTTATCAACTAAGTTTATATAATATTCTAAATCCTTTGTTGTCATTTTCAGCACTGTTCACAGCATCTTCACCAGGTCACCAGGAGTAGATTCAATCTCAAGAAACCACTTTCTTTGCCCATCCATTAGAAGCAGCTCCTCATCTGTTAAAGTTTTAGTATGAGATTGCAGCAATTCAGTCACATGTTCAGGCTCCACTTTAATTAGAGTTCTTTTACTATTTCTACTACATCTGTAGTAACTTCCTCCACTGAAGTCTTGAACCTCTCAAAGTCATCCACGAGGGTTGGAACCAACTTCTTCCAAACTCTTGTTAATACTGATATTATGACCTCCTCCCATGAATCATGCATGTTCTTAATGGCACCTAGAATGGTGAATCCTTTACAGAAGGTTTTCAATTTACTTTGCCCAGATTCATCAGAAAAATCACTATCTATGGCAGCTATAGCCTTACAGAATGTATTTCTTAAATAATAAGACTTGAAAGTGGTAATTACTCCTTGATCCATAGGCCACAGCACTGATGTGCTAGCAGGCATGAAAACATTAATCTCCTTGTAGATCTCCATTAGAGCTCTTGGGTGACCAGGTGCATTGTCAATGAGCAATAATATTTTAAAAGGAATCTTTTTTGCTGAGTAGTAGGTCTCAATAGTGGGCTTAAAAATATTCCATGAACCATGCTGTAAACAGATAAGCTGCCCTCTAGGCTTTGTTATTTCATTGATAGAACACAGGCAGAGTAGATTTAGCATAATTTTTAAGGGTCTTAGGATTTTCAGAATGGTAAATGAGCATTGGTTTCAACTTAAAGTCACTAGCTACATTAGCCCCTAACAAGAGAGTCAGCATGTTCTTTTAGGCTTTTGAAGCCAGGTGTTGACTCCTTCTCTCTAGTTATGAAAGTTCTAGATAGCATCTTCTTCCAACTGAAGGCTATTTTATCTACATTGAAAATCTGTTCTTTCATGTAGCTGCCTTCATCCATGATCTTAGCTGGATCTTTTGAATAACTTGCTGCTACTTCTACCTCAGTCAGCACTTGCTGCTTCACCTTTTACTTTTAGGTTATGGAAACAGCTTCTTTCCTTAAACATAATAAACCAATTTCTGCCAGCTTCCAATTTTCCTCCACTTCCTCACCTCTTTCAGCCCTCAAAGAATTGAAGAGAGTTAGGGCCTTGCTCTGGATTAGGCTTTGGCTTAAGGGAATGTTGTGCCTTGTTTCGTCTTTTATATAAACCGCTAAAATTTTCTCCATATCAGCAAAAAGGCTGTTTTGCCTTCTTATCAATCATGTGTTCACTGGAATGGTACTTTAAATTTTCTTCAATAACTTTTCCTTTGTAGTCACAAGTTGACTAGTGCAAGAGGCCTAGTTTTCAGCCTACCTGGGGGTTTGACATGCCTCTAACCAAGCTTAATCATTTCTAGCTTTTGATTTAAAGTGAGAGCATGTGTGTGCTACTCTTCCTTTCACTTGAGCATTTAGAGGTCATTGTAGGGTTATTAATTGGCCTAATTTCAATATTGTTGTATCTCAGGGAATAGGGAGGCTTGAGGAGAGGAACAGATATGGGAGAATAGCTGGTCAGTGGCGCAGTCAGAGCACACAACACATCCGTCCATTCAGTCTTAAATGGCGCAGTTTGTGGTGCCCCAAAACAATTACAATAGTAACATCAAAAAATCATCGATAAGAGGCTGGGTGCAGTGGCTCACACCTGTAATCCCAACACCTTAGGAGGCTGAGGCAGGCGGATCACTTGAGGTCAAGAGTTGGAGACCAGCCTGGCCAACATGGTGAAACCCCATCTCTACAAAAATTACAAAAATTAGCCAGGCATGATGGTGCATGCCTGTAATCCTAGCTACTTGGGAGGCTGAGGCATGAGAATCGCTTGAACCCAGAAGGCGGAGGTTGCAGTGAGCTGAGATGGCACCACTGCACTCCAGCCTGGGTGACACAGCAAGACTCTGTCTCAAAAAAAAAAAAATCATTGATAAGAGATCACTATAACAAATATATAATAATGAAAAAGTTTGAAATACTGTGAGAATTACCAAAATTATTAAACGAAGACACAAAGTGAGCACATGGCACTGGAAAAATTGTGCTGAAGCCTTGCTTCATGCAGAGTTTAGTTGTCACAGACCTTCAGTTTGTAAAAAAAAAAAAAAAAAAGCACTTTATCTGCAACAGACAATAAAGTGAAGCACAATAAAACAAGGTATGCCTGATTATGCTAGTGGATTTATAGAATAAAATTATTAATAATTAGTGAAATAATAATCATGGTGGCTAATGGGTCTATTATAGATCAGATAACTAAACTCAGCTGCCTGTTAGAAGCATGTTAAAATAAATACAATTTTCTACAAATCAAATTGTACATAAGTACAATTTCATGTCTCACAGGATAAAATAAGGTCTGAGTTTAAGGATAGTTTTCATAGGAGATTAACTCTTTTTTTTTTAAAAGACAGAAAATACAAGAGAGCTTGTCACCTTTCTCAGCAAACAAGTTAATTGAAGACCAAATTTGAGGTTCATTTGGTGATAAAATATAAAATATGTTTAGATCTAACCAGAAACATGATCTTCTCATCTGGCTAATGTTCTTTAATCTTTGTGCTTTTAAATGATCACCAATCTTTGATCTTATATTTACAAAAAAGTTAATAACTAGCCCAGTGTTTTGGCATGAAGTATTTAGGTCTCTCATGGTTGTTCATTAAATACTGGGGTGGCTTGGGAATATGGTTTTACACACAATTTTAACCCAGGTTGACTCAAAATATTTGGGGCTTATAATTCTTTTTTCATTTCTACCTTATAGTAACCTCACAGACTGGGAATAAATCCTCAGGTGATATTAGCATTTTTAGTACAAAATCTGTCATGGTAAGCCTGGTTAATTAGAAGTTCAAAAGTGCTGAGCAGTGAAGAAGGAGTTCTGTTCATTTTTTATTGCTGCTGCAACAGATTACCATAAGTTTGGTGGCTTAAAACAACACGATTTTATTATTTTACAATTCTGGAAGGCAGAGGTCCAAAATGGGGCTCACTTGACTAAAATCAAGGTGCAGGCTGTGTTGCTGTTCCCTTGGGATGCTTTAGTGTAGAATCTGTTTCCTCGCCTTTCCCCACTTCTAGAGAACTCTTGGTTTCTTGGTTCGTGGCCCCTTCCTCCATCTTCAAAGACAGCAGCCCAGCATCTCAGCATCTTCATGTTTTTGATTCTGGCTCTCTTGCCTTCCTCTTTCACTTTTAAAGGTCCATGTGATTACATTGAGCTCAGCTGGAAAATCCAGGGTAATCATCCACTTCAATGTCCTTAATTTAATCACATCTACAAAGTCCCTTTTGCCAGGTTAGGTAACATTCATGGTTTCAGGGATTAGGACATGCACAGTTTTGGGGGTCATTATTCTGCCCACCACAGGAGTGTTGACAACATTTTATTATTTTTAAAATTAAAATAAATGTATCTTTAACCATATAAGTAATATATAAATACATTCACTTACATAAAAGACTACAGATAAATCTAATGTCCCTCTTTCACTCTCTCTCTCCATCCAGATTCCAAGAAGTAACTACTGTTGCTCATTTAGTTTATGACCTTTATGATTTTTTAATGTACCTGTGTATTTGTATATATGTAGCTAAAGAGGTATAGTTTGGTTTTTTCTTTCTTTCTTTTTCTTCTTTCTCTTCTTTTTCTTTCTTTCTTTCTTTCTTTCTTTCTTTCTTTCTTTCTTTCTTTCTTTCTTTCTTTCTTTCTCTTTCTTTCTTTCACTCTCCTTTTACAAATGCTTTGATATTTTGATGTGATTACTTTGTTGGTTAAAGATGAGTTCCCTAGTGACATTAATACCTTTACAATATTTAATCTTCCTATTCTGGAACATGTTTTTATTTTACTTTATTTTTAGTTGACAAGTAAAAATTGTGTACAACGTGATGTTTTGAAATATATATATATTATGGCTTGGCTCAACTGAGCTAATTAACATCTGCATTACTTTACGTACTTAGCATTTATTTTGTGGTGAGAACATTCAAAATTTTACTCTCAGCCTTTTTCAAAATACAATACTTTTTTTTTTTTTGAGATGAAGTCTCATTTTGTTACCCAGGCTGCAGTTCAGTGGTGCGATCTTGGCTCACTGCAACCTCTGCCTCCTGGGTTCAAGTGATTCTCCCACCTCAGCCTCCCTAGTAGCTGGGACTACAGGTGCATGCCACCACACAAAATACAATACATTGTTATTAACTACTATACAATAGAGCTCTGAAACTTATTCCTCCTATCTAATTTAAATTTTATATCCTTTGACCAACATTACTCCAACCTACTTTCCCAACTTCCCAGCCCTGGAACCACAATTCTACTCTCTATTGCTGAGTTCAATATTTTTAGATTATATATATAAATGAAATCATGTGCTATTTGTCTTTCTGTGCCTGGCTTACTTCACTTAACATAATATCCCTGGATTATGGTTTATTATTCCATTTTTTAGGTCTTATTTTAAGGACTTCAGTGAAGTTTACTAGGTTTTTTGAGGTTTTTATGGGTTTGCTATCAGCTATTTTACTTTTTGTGGTTGACACAGTGAATGTAATTTTTTCCATTGAATTATCTAATGGATTCTTACTGAGTTATAGGAAAGATTTTTTTATACTGTTACTATATCTAGCCATCTTGATAAACTCTGCGGGTTCTAAATTTTATCAATTTATTTTCTTAAGTGTTATGCAAGTTAATAAATGTATTTGACAATGATAGTTTTGCCATTAATCATCCTTTACCAGAACTATATTCTGTAATTAGTGCATTTAAGGCTGTAAATTTACCACTAAGTGCTATATTAGCTGCATCTCACAGATTTTGATATGTAGTACTTGATTATTGTTCAGTTCTAATATAGCAATCTACTTTTAAAATTTGTGGTAAGAACAAATAACATGAGATCTACCTTATTTTTTTATTCTCTATTTTTTATTTTTTTTTAAAATTTTTATATTATTTTTTCTTTGTTTTTTTGAGATCTACCTTCTTAACAAAATTCTAAGTATACAGTATGGTATTGTTATTTATAAACACAATTTTTTGCATTGTGTTTCTATGAGTTTGACCATTTTACATAACTCATATAAGTGGAATCATGCAGTATATGTACTTCTGTGGTTGGCTTATTTCACTTAGCATAATGTTCTCAAGGTTAATCCATGTTGTCTTATATAGCAGCATTTCTTTTTTTATGGCTGAATAATATTCCATTGTATGTATATACCAGATTTTCTTTGTTCATTTATCTGTTGACACTTAGGTTGTTTCCATATTTTGTCTATTGTGAATAATGTTGCAATGAACATGAGAATGCATGTATCTCTTCAAGATCTTGGTTTCAATTCTTTTGGATGAATATTCAAAAGTGGGATTGTTGGATCATATGGTAATTCCATTTTTAATTTTGTGAGGAACATCTATATTCTTTTCCGTTTCGCATTCCCACCAACAATGTACAAGGATTCCAATTTTTCCACATCCTCGCCAGCAGTTGTTACTTTATTTTATTTTCTTTTATTTTACTTCATTTGAATAATAGCCATCTTAACAGATGTAAGAGGATACCACATTTTGGTTTTGATTTGCACTTCCCTGATGATTTGTGATATTGCGCATCTATTCATATGTCTGTTGTCCATTTGTATGTCTTCTTTGCAGAAACATATTTTCAAGTCCTTTGCTCATTTTAAAAATTGGGTTATTTGTTTTTTTACTATTGAATTGTTTGAGTTCTTTATATATCAATCCCTTCTCAGATATATGGTTTGAAAATATTTTCTCCAATTCTATAGGTTCTTTCAGTTTGTTGATTGTTTCCTTTGCAGAGCAGAAGCTTTTTGTTTGATATAGTCAGGCTTGCCTATTTTTGCTTTTGTTATAGTCTACTTTTGAATGGGATCTCTCGCTCTGTCTTTCCCTGTTAAATATTCCTTCCTATACTCATTAGATTTATGTTTGCTTATTCCTGGCTCTTTGGAGTTTAGGAATACATAGTATTTCAGGATTTCTTTTCTGTGGTAACATTGAAAGTATCAAAGATGTTGCCACTCATCCAGCAATTCCTGTTTCTTGGACTTGGTCTTTGTCATCCTACCTTCATAATTGCAGCTCCAAAGGGACATTTCAGTCCCTTTGGCTCTTCAGGGGATCCCCATCATAACCCCTGATTTCAAGGGGGGTAAACCAAGTGTTAATCACATTGAAAACTTTTAGTTCCTGGTACCTCATAGAAGCTGTACGCTTAGCCATCTCTGTTTGATTTTAAATTTGGCCATCAGCAGACCGGCAATGTCACTCCTGCTAAATGCTGTGTTTCTGATCCATGGAGTTGTTAATATTGTTTTTGAATCTAGCGGTTTTGCTTATTTTTTTCTCTTTATATTTACCCATCTTTGGAGCAGAGAGGTTACATTAAGGTAAAACCTTCCCCTCTGCTTTTCTAGGTCAGAGAGTGCTCCTTCTGAATCCCCTGATGGCTTTCCTGCTGTTTATGTCATCATTGTTCTCTACCTTCAGAGGTCCTTGCTTTTTTAAAAAAAAATTATTATTATTTTTTATTTTCAGAGGAAGAAGAGCTTTTACTTTGTAAGGGTGACCCTCTTCAGTTACTTCTGAATCTAATTCTTCCTGTTGTTCTGGGATTTTGCTCTATCAATTACTCCTTCCACCCCATCTTTGAGTTTTCCTTTTCTGCTGCTTTCTATTCTGAATGAAGACATGCTAAGGCCTCCATTCGATAAGAGAAAACAAACAGAAAGTCCTTTCCTTAACACTGCTACTCTCTTAAATGATAATGAGTCCTTATTTCTCTTTAGTGTTAAACTTTTTGAAGAATATTACCCAGTAGGTAAGTCTAATCTTTTCTTCCCATCTCATCATGCTGTTTACAATCTGACTTCTGTTCTCACTATTATAAGCAAACTTTCCCCTCAAAAATCATTAATAAATCCTTATAGACCAAATACAATGATTATATTTAGTTTACATCTTCCTTATCTTCTTTGTAGTACATCAAGGTGTTGGCCATCCCTTCTTGCTTATGACTCATCACTATTTTAGTATGTCTTACCCCAAGTTGTTTTTTCCTTAACCTTTGCTGTTTTTTTTTTTTTTTTTTTTTTTTTTTTTTGACAGAGTCTCCCTCTGTCGCCCAGGCTGGAGTGCGGTGGTGCGATCTCAGCTCACTGCAGCCTCCACCTCCCAGGTTCAAGCGATTCTCATGCCTCAGCCACCTGAGTAGCTGGGATTACAGGCATGCATCACTACGCCCAGCTAATTTTTGTATTTTTAGTAGAGATGGCTTTACCATCTTGGCCATGTTGGTCTTGAACTCCTGGCCTTCAGTGATCCACTCACCTCGGCCTCCCAATGTGCTGGGATTACAGGCATGAGCCACTTCACCCAGCCGACCTCTGGCAATTCTTTGTCTACACTTTTCCCCTTAACATCTTCATCTGCTTCCACTTTTACTGTTTTAATAGATGACCTAAAAAAATTTCTTTCTATGCAACGATTTCATATATTTCCAGAGGTAGCAAGTTGTCTTAGAAACAGTTTTGGATCCAGACAGATCCTACCTGTGCCATTGGGTAATGCTCTCACTATAGAGTGTGGCTAATAATAAGTTGGTAGGTGGTTGTTACAATTAAATGCGATGTGCAAAGTGTTCAGCAGAATGTAGGCACTGAATTGGAGCTCACAATATTCATTTCTTTTTCTCTTTCTCCTTATAGGAAGAGGTAGAACTTAAATAAACACAATAATTCAGTAACACAAATTCAATTCAATGAACACAAAAATGTCCAGCCTTATAGTTCATACACTGTATTTCTATATAGTGTTTGTTACTCTTAGCTGGACTACTTCTTACTCTCTGCTGATACTCTAACAATGTCTAAGTTCAGTGTTCCAAAGTAAATGTATTATCTTCCCCTCAATTTTTGTGTTTATCTGAAGTTGTGTTTCTAGTAATTATGACAGCATTCTTCTGAAGTGTAATTTTGTCCCGATGCAATACCCACATGTGTCTTGCATTCATCTACTATTAAACTTTCTATAATTAGCATCCTAGTTTATAACTTTATTACCTTTTTCCAAGGCTACTGGAAGCAGATATCTATCTAAGTCAATTTCAAGCCCAGTTGCTAAGATGAATCTTCTTAAAGCACAGTTTGAAACTGTCACTTCTTTATTTAAAAATCTTCAGTTGCTCTCTATGCTCTCCTAAGTAAAGTTCAGAACTCCTTTTTAGATTGATATTCAAGGCTTTTGACAAGTGAAGTTCAGCAGAGTTTTCAGAGTTAATATTCTCTAATATCTCACTCAGTGGTTAGCAAATGTGTGTTTGTATGTGTGTGTGTGTGTGTGTGTGTGTCTGTGTTTTGTTTTTAAGCAGCAGTCCTACTTTTTCCAAGCTAAATATTAAGGGAACAACCCCTACCCCAATATATAAAAAAATAAGAAGTAAATTTTAACTGGCTAAACTAGGGTAGGAATCCTTGTCTAATCACGACCAATCTTACCCTCATGCTCTTGGTAACTCCCAAGAGTGACAGATCCTTTGAGCCTTGGCATAGTCAATGTCCCCTTCACTTCCTGGAAGTGTCTCAAACTTCCCACTCTCTGTGTCTTTACTTTTACTGTCGCCTTTGCCTTGAAAGAGCTATTGGCACCTGTTGAAACCATACCCATTCTTTGAGACCCACCTTGGCTGCTACCTTATTGGTAGCACCCTGCCTCCAGTTGTCTGTTAATAACTAGCCCAAAGACGCTTTAGACTGTGCCTTATATACAGTCTGCCATATACATAGTCATCCATTTATACCTCTTTCATTCTTATGTTGTAATTTACCTTAGTACAAGAAGTTTTAAATTTTAAACCTCACTTGGCTGTTTATACAAAGGGCTTCAAGGAGAGGATGCTCAATAAAACATTTTGCATGATAAATTTGTGTATATCATTTATAGCTTTGAGATCCCTTGAAAGACTAAAGAAAATTATGATAATCATACTTCTAATAATTATTTAATTTCATATTTATTATGGCTGGAAATATATGTGTGTGTGTGTGTGTGTGGGTGTGTGTCTGTGAGTGTGTGTGACCTCCACAGGTTAATAAGTGGCTCCTTTTTGTTCAAGTAGCCAATTGGGCCATATATCCAAGGGCATGTTCATGGTCCTGCTGTTTTGGTGAGTCAGCAATGCCGCATTCTATATTCCAAGGGCATAGTTGCAGTCCTAATTTTCAAGGGTGTTGATATTCCATAAAGAACTCCCAGACAATTTGTGGCATTCTGACTCTCTGTGGTCACTGAGGTTTCTTCAGAGAAGAAAGTTAAAGCTTACTAACTACTATGTGAAAAACCACTTTCAGCAGTAGATTTGATTACATCTCTATCTTAGGAATTAAGTTTTGCTTTTTAAAAAAATATATAATCGATGTTGAGTTGCTTTTAATGCACAACCCATAGTTATTTTAGCATAGTGTGATAAAAATTACTTGGCTTGCCACCAAAAATATTGTTTTTGAAGAACCTGAGGTACTCATCTTTAATTCTCTTGTTTCTTTTCCTCCCAATACATAAATGAAAATAAGTTCAAAGCAGCTGCCTAAATCCCCAAAGTCTCTCAGAAAAAAATGAAATCTTCTTTTCCCAGACCACAGTGTAGTGAAATAAATTAGTATAATGATTTATGTTTACTCTTTTAGTCAATTCTGATAGAGATTATAGAGACAAAATGACAAACTGCCTTAGTGGTAAACTTAAATCATGTCAGCCAATCTTTAGTTTTTCCTTACCCTAATTGCTCCTCCTGTTCATTTATCTTCCCAGGCAATCTTTGGAAGAAATACTAGTTCAATCAGTGCATGTGCAAACCACCCGAGATAAAAAAGTTTAGTCTAATTTGTCTCACTAAATTGTAATGCCTCTGGTAAACAAATCTTGGTTTGAAAGGATACTAAAGAAATCCAAATAATTATTTGTATAAAATGCTCTTTTTGCATTTCTAAAGATACCATTTACATTCAGGTTTCTTCTCTCTCCACTCTTATCTCTATATTTCTTTTCCTTATTGTCTTTGAAGATGTGTCCTATTTTCAAGTCAGGGTTCAGAATTGCATGCAATATTTTTATTCACACAGCTCAGGACCTGTTCAATATATAAATGAAAGATAAAGACTTTTTAAAGGAAAAAACCCAGCAGCATTGTATACTGAAAAAGAGTATGTTGATAAATAGCTTTTATAAGGATAATAAGAGATAGTATTTTAAAATGGAAATAAAACCTCTAGCCACATACTTTGAAGCACATAGACTTTGAAGCACATAAGCTTTTAGGTGATGAGAACAATGTTAAGAATGTGTTTTTGTCTCAACATCAAAAGTTTTTAATGGGACTACTTTGTGACAAAGATTGTGTTGAGTTCTGAGTATGTTACTTTTCATTTAGGAGGGAGCAGGGAATCCAGGGAAATTGGCTTTTATTAAGTTTCTTTGTGTTTTTATTGAAAAATCACAGAATATCATTTTCATGTTAGAAAACATATTAAACCAGGGTGATTATAATTAAAGTCTTTATTTTATTTTATATATATATATGTATTTTTTTTTCTTTTTTTTTGAGAGGGGTCTTGCTCTGTCACCCAAGCTGGAGTGCAGTGGTGCAATCTGGGCTTGCTGCAACCTCCACTTGCTGCAACCTCCACCTTCTGGGTTTAAGCGATTCTCCTGCCTCAGCCTCCCGAGTAGTTGGGATTACAGGCATACACAACACCTGGCTAATTTTTTTTTTTATTTTTAGTACAGACAGTGTTTCACCATGTTGGCCAGGCTGGTCTCAAACTCCTGACCTCAAGTGATCCGCCCACCTCTGCCTCCCAAAGTGCTGGGATTATAGGTGTGTGCTACCACACCTGACCATCAAAGTCTTTTAATTGTTTTCTTTCTCCAAACTCGGAGCAAGTTTGCTTTCTCCATGATTTCTCTCTGTGGCTACAGAGAGAAGATTCTGAATCTGAGCTATTATGTGATGCCAGAGACAAGCTCGGTGGCCTTGTCAACAATAGTGGGGTGAAAATTAGTAGATGCACAGCCTTTCTTACTCTTGCCTGCTTAAGAAGGAGAAAGTCTCTAAGGCCCTTGGTGGTCTGTGGAAATCGCAGCCCTCACTGGCTGCCCACCACAGAAGTGTCTGATGTAATATTCTAGGAGTTTCAGGTAAGGGCGCCTTGTCAAGCCAAGCTTAGCGGCATCGCCCAAATGCATAAGGTAGATTTTCATGCTTGTCAAAAAGTGTTAAAATGAAGGGGTCTTAGAAACCATCTCTAAAATATGAGACTTGGATATAACAGAGACACTGTGCTTAGAAAGGATAAGGGACTTTCTTAAGGTCACATGAGAAAAGAGAGCTGGGATGAAGACTTGGGTTCTACAAAACCAGATGGACTGACTCTAAACTCTAGACCTACTTATAGGAGGGAATAAAAATGTCACAAACCAGAGAAGCGCATTCAAATGAAGAGAAAACTTGAAATGTTTTAGCAAACTTTATGGTTATAAAAGTTGCTTCCTTTCTTGGACTTGGGCAGGTAACACACTTGCTTTGAGTCTTCTTTTAGAGGAATCAAGCAATTAATCACTGGATACAAATCACTGTGCTAGAAGCTTTGGGGGAAAAGAAAGATCATGGCATGACCTCTAGAAGCTTATAGTCTAGTGGCTGAGATGGATGTATGAATGACCAGCCATAGTGTCAAGTCAAATAAAACAGGGAATAACCACATGGGGCCTATGTATAGTTAAATAAATATCTGTGAGATAGATTATTTGGACATAAAATTTATCTTCATTAGTGGATCTTAACTGTGAAGGCCAAAAAATTAACATATAAATATTGGGGAGTAACACATCTAGGCCGAGGTGTTGCAATTCAAATGACACAGTTAGTTGAGTTGTAAAAGTGCTTGCCTTTATTTTTCTAACTCAAAAGGAAAAAGTGTGTAATTTATACAGACAAGTAACAAATAGACCCATTGTTTTCTTATATTTTACAACATAAGTGGTCAACTTACTATACACATCATACCCTTAATATTTCTCCTTGTGGGAATTTGTTGCAGGAAGATATATCTGCCAATACAATGTTTGTGCAGGGGGAAGGGGAATCTAAGATTGATCAAATACCACTTATGTGCCAAGCATTGTCATGGATATTTCTGTTATAGGAAAGAGGTCCTGATCCAGACCCCCAGAGGGGGTTCTTGGATCTTGAACAAGAAAGAATTCAGGGCACGTCCATAGAGTAAAGTGAAAGTAAGTTTATTAGGAAAGTAAAGGAATAAAGAGTAGCTACTCCATAGACAGAGCAGCCCTGAGGGCTTCTGGTTGCCCATTTTTATGGTTATTTTTTGATGATGTGCTAAACAAGGGATGGATTACTCATCCATCCCCTTTTCAGACCATCTAGGGTAACTTCCTGATGTTGCCATGGCATTTGTAAATTGTCATGGTGCTTGTGTGAGTGTAGCAGTGAGGAAGACCAGAGGACACTCTCAACGCCATCTTGGTTTTGATGCGTCTTGGCCGGTTTCTTTACTGCAACCTGTTTTATCAGCAAGGTCTTTATGACCTGTATCTTGTGCCGACCTCCTATCTCATTCTGTGACTTAGAATGCCTTAACCATCTGGGAATGCAGCCCAGTAGGTCTCAGCCTCATTTTACCCAGCTCCTATTCAAGATGGAGTTGCTCTGGTTCACACACTTCTGACACTTTGATGTATTTTATCTGATGCAAACATCGTGGTGGTCCTATAAAGAATTGTTTCCATCCCCATTTTACAGATGAGAAAATAGGACTTTAGAAAGGTCAAGTAATATGGTGAAGATCATATAGCTAATAAGTGGCACAGCCAGAATTTTAACTGGATCTGAAGACCCCGATATCCATGCTCTCTATCATCCAACTGCTAAAGCATGACGCTGCAGAGAACAGAGAAGGAAATGATTAGTTTCAACCAAAAAGAAGGGACAACCTTTCACAAAAGAGAAGAAAGCATAAGTCAGCAGGTGGAAGAAGGAAGGAAGGAGCGAATGACGTAGCACTCAGAGGCATCACATTCCTATCTCTCATTATCCTTTGCCGAGGCTCCTGTGCCAGAGAAGCATTTGCTGTGAATAATGGTGAGTGAAGGTGGATTTGAACCCTTTCCTTCTGCAAGCTGGAGCAGGAGGCCAGGAGTCTGAGAGGTAGGTTTGAGTTAGAATCCACATTTGCGTGCAAGCTGAGGACTTTGGCAGTGAGGCAAGAGGCAATGAACATCTTATGTGACAGGGCTGGGTTGCAGGGAGGGGGAAGGGGGAAGTCTGGAATCTCTACATATGCAACGTAGATTACTAATGCTCAAGTTAAATGACAATTTTTGCTTATTTGCTATTTCAGTAACAAAGTGTTTCTATTAAAGGAAAACAACTTCAATATTTAATAAGGAATGTTATCTTTTATTTAAAATGCTGTCAACAAAAACAAAATGAACAAAGCAACAAAAAAATCATGAACAAGAAAAAGATCTTAGAGCAAGATATTTTGGTCTCAGGCAATAGTCACAAAATGTTTTGTGAACTCCCTCAATATAGACAGGATTTTTTTTGTAATTAAGAAATTAAAGAGTAAAGATAAGAGACTCTTTACTTCTGTATGAGTGAGGACATAACTCATGCCAAACTCCTAAGTTCTTATCACTTTCCCACTATATTCATTTATCATGGGAATCTATCTGCTTATCAGGCCTGTGTGAAGTAAAACATCAAAAAACACAAGCAATCTTGAGCCCTTAAAGAAACATGAATTTGGGCATGACCCTTCAAAATGCATCTTCATCAACTGAAGCTATGTCAACTCAACTCTCACGTGACAAGAGGTTATAATGCCAAATACTGAAGACTTAATGTTACAAGGGAAATAGAGTCTACATTAAAAAAAGAGAGTAAATTTCATTTGTTTTTACTGGGCTCTTTTCATTGTTGTTGTCTGCAACCCATTTTATACAGAATTGTTTGGCAGCAGTTTTGTGAAGGAAAAAAAGCTTAAGGGAAAAATATGTTGTTGAAAATTTAAAGGATTATTTATTTGTGTTATGTTATCTGAGATCTCATAGCCTATCTGCCTAGCTACACTGCTAAATTTCAAAAATACTAGAATGAGAAGGCGCTGGGGAATTGGTTAGCAGGAAAAGTGTGGACATAGGATTCAATACAGCATGACTGGACCCATCATAATATTTCAAAGCCTCAAACCAACCCAGTGTCACTGCATCTCACAAAGCCAATAGGTTATTAGCTGTTATTCTCAGATATTATTACAGCAAGTACTTATAGAAAGTTATCTGTGTACAACCCAGATGAACATTGAGTAGAGAGTAATTCAGCAGCCACATTTGAGCTCTTGCTACCAAGACAATGTTTTGCAGCATTATGCAGGAAGTGCAGTGGTGTCACAGTGGTGTCTACCCCTAGCATCTGCTTCAAGCAGAGTTTGTCCCCCTCAGCAGAGTTATAAAATCTCTCTTCACCCTGGCCTGTGGAGGAAATGTTATGCTACAGTGAAAGGTGGTGGGCACAGCCTTGCAGATGGGAAGGCTGGAGATCGGTGGCAGCACAACTCAGCCACATTGGCCATGCATATTGCAAGGAATCCTAGCCTTCTGTGGAGGAGCTGAGATGATGTCTTGATTAAGCACACAGCAAGGTGACGAGCAAGAAACAGAAAATAGGGAGAACAAACTTTGGAGGACATATAGGAGAGATACAAAATGAACCAGACTAACCCAGAACTATCCACTTCATCACATTAGGTAAAAGTAAATCTGCAGGTTCATCAGTGGAGAGAGAAAGGAATCTGACAGCAGCACTTCTGTGTCTTTTTTAGAGCATGGGGTCCACCCTTGAGACTTGTGAACCCTAGGGTTTCTTGGATGACCTCAGGAGGACCAGGAATCTTTTGAAACTGTTTTAAAATTTCTTGATGTTATTGTGTAAATGTACATTTTTATGGGGAAAGGATTCTCAAATGTGTCCAGAACCCCAGAAGAAGACTGACTATTGCAATAGTCAATACATGCATAATATTTATGCACCTACAGCTAAGTACATTGCTCTTATGCAGAATGGGTTAGTCAACTCAATAAGTCAATCTCAGCACATATTTTATCATCTGAATTTTCATAAAGTCTTGAATTCAAAGATTCTTCTATGTTTTGCCATGTTGATATATGAAATTAAGCAGATGATACCTTGTGATGGGCACCAACAGTTCTATTCTGTGTGTAGACAAAGCTAGGAAAGCAACCCCTTTCCTGAACTGGCCTTATGAGGTTTGGTCCCATCTGGATATGCAATAGATTGCAGCCAAAGGTTGCAAACTCAAATGCCTACAGGGGCAAGGCAGATTACAGAAGTGAGTGAACAGGTCAGTTCATAACATGATAAAGTACAAATCAACACTCATCTTCTTTTTGGGGGAGACTCTGAGGAACAGTGGAGCACCTCGCAGGGAGCAGCTATCACTCAGGTCCAGCTGACAGTTACCACAGTGGAATACATATTCAACGTTTCCAGATCTTCTAGGGGATCTAGAGAATCTAGAGGTCTGATTTTTTACACAAAAATGTCTCTTATGTTCAGAATATCCAGAAAAAGTACTACAAGATATATGGATCTTTATCTATTTAATGCATGACTGAGTCATAAATCTTTGTTTGAAATGACCTGGATTAAATGCTTTTAAAAGTCTTCTAAAACTTAAGGTTTATAAAACTCTAAAATTATTTTAACTTAAATTACATTATGTAAGAATATGTAGGCAGTTAGAAACTCACTGTTCATTGAAGATGGAGTTGGTCGTATTACCCACATAACATAGAATGCTACTAGGAAGGCACCCAAGGAGAGCATTCCTTCAGGTGTTTGGGGGGATGTGAACTTGATCCATATTGTCTACATGGATAGACAGAACCTGTGATGTTACTAAACTTAGAGAGTAGCTGGTATTTTTAGAAAGGAAATTTTACTGTACGGGAAATGACACTATATGGAGCCCAAGTTGCAGGTCTGTTCCTTCCCTGAGATGGCAAGAGTGGGGCATGAACTGTCAGAACAGTGGCAGACAGACAGAGGGCTGGTGACCTGGTGAGTAGGAAGGCGTCGGATGCTCATTTTGGCAGTAGAGGCATCTCTACCAAACATGACAGTCAAGTTTCTAACTTGCCTGGTGACACATACCAAGTCTAGAGACCCAGATCCTCCGAACCTTACTCAGCCACACCCAGGAGACACTTACTCTCCCAAGCCCAGTAGCTAATGGGCAATGGTGGAAGAGAGCCCCAAGGGGTCATGGGGGGTTTGCATTGGGTTCTTATAGAAAGTCCCTGCTTACAGAAGGGGCTGTTTCACAGTGACCCAACTTTTAATCCCTTTGCCTTACTTTTAACCAGAAGTGTGTTCTGAAAGCTTATTTTTATGGCAGGAATTATGGCATTATTTTATATTCATTAGTCCTCTGCTCTTAGGGCTGAGGATACCACATGGTGTCTGTCGTGAGGGCCACGCCTAACAAAAGAATATTCTTCTTTTTTTTTTCTTTGAAACGGAGTCTTGCTCTGGTCACACATGCTGGAGTGCAATGGCACGATCTCTGCTCACTGCAACCTCTGTCTCCTGGTTTCAAGCGATTATCCTGCCTCAGCCTCCCAAGTAGCTGGGATTACAGGTGTCCACCACCATGCTCAGCTAAAGTTTTGTATTTTTAGTAGAGACGGGGTTTTGCGATGTTGGCCAGGCTGGTCTTGAACTACTGTCCTCGTGATCGCTGTCAGCCTCGGTCTCCCAAAGTGTTGGGATTACAGGCGTGAGCCACCACGCCCGGTCCAAAAGAATATTCTTTAAGACTACTGTGGACCACTGTGAAAACTGACCACTTATTTTAAAAGCATGCCTTTTAAAATAAATATCTCTAAACAAAATGTTAATCTTTAGTGATATCAGATTACAATGTACTATAATTTAGATATGGAGTTATAGGTTGCACAGTATTTGATATGTCTTTAATAAGACAGCATTTAATATGCAAAACAGATATTTATTTTTCTTATACTTTTTTTAGAGATTTAAAATTGCTCCCTAATTAAGAGTCAAATTTTTAAACCACTACTAATTAAACCAATGTTGTTATTGAGAAAGATTGCAAATCCCGATGCATTGATTCACACAAAGTAATAGCCATTATTACACTGAACTCAAACCTTCTGGGAAAGCAGAACACAAGCCCTGAACTTAAATAAGATTCAGAGTTGTTCTAAAAATGGAATAAGTCAATATTTAATCAATCAGAACAAATCTGTTTTTGTATAAAAATTTAAACACACGAAATGAACACCTTGAGACACTTTTGGAATATATAAAGCAAAGAATTTCCAAATAAACATGGTCTTTGCTTGTGAGTAAAGTCCTCCGTTGTTGTGGGCTGCAGAATGGCAGTGCAGTATAGACAAAGCATGATAGGGCCATAGATCACAGTAATAACATTTGCAATAAACAATAACAGAACAAAGCAGACATCTATAAGAATCCCACGAGGAATTTATGTTATCCATAATTTTTCTTTACATTTGAGAAACTATGGCAGGAAAGACCATTACATTCAATGGCACCAATTAATTTCTGCAACTTTTAATGACATCTTTCTGAGTAAAAACCTCACATAATGCCCTAAGCATGTGATTGATGGCAGCTTATGTTTGATTTGTACTGGATTCCTGATTTTTTTTAGTATTTTTAAAGAGTCCCTCTGCAGCCAATCAAGCAATCAACGTGAAATACTCAGATTCGCTCTTGAAAAGTACAAGAAAACAGAAAAGACAATGTGGTTTCCTTTCCTGGCCAACAGACTACTGGTGATGCTATTTAAGTAGTTTTCTGGCTGATGGATTACGGAGATTTTTATTCCAAGAGAAAATGACAGTCAAGGAAAACCACTTAATTTTTCTTCTATTCAAGATATCAGAGTATAACACTACCCTTAAATATGAGTTTGTAATATACCATTTCCCTTTATTGACTTTCCTAGACTTTAGAAAAAGTATTTCCCCATATCGTAGAAAATGTCCCGAGTTTATAATATCAATGAAAGGATTTAGATTGAACAAATAGGACTACACAAGAACTCACATATGTTTTTAGTGGGCATGACCATGGGAAATGAATCCTTGATTAACATGGGGTTTGGTAGGAGCTTCTCTTTTATTTAACTGTAAAAGCTCCAGTCAAAAGCTGGTTGAGTACTTTACAAAATAAGTTTGCAACCTAAAATAGTGAGTATATTTAGTAGTAAGCAGGTAAGCAAAAATTTCCTACCCTTAAGGTATTTACTATTTACAAGGGTCTCCTGAATGGAAAACCAAGAAGCTTAGAAAAAAGCTGTGTAACATTTGTGCAAGTGACACCTTGCAGAGCAAAAATAACCCAGTGGAGACCAAATACTGCCCAGAATCATTTATCAGTGGTGACTATAAGGAGAATATGGTGTCTAGGAGAAACAAAACATCCATTCGCTCCATAAATATTTGTTGAGTATCTATTATGGTCCAGATATTTTACTAAATCCTTGTCTCTATGGAATTATAAACCAAAAGGGAACAAGCTTAGAATGGCTAAATGGCTCTCCCAAAGGCACAAGTAGGAAGTAGAGTTGGGATAATCCAATTTACTCTAAAATTCTAGTTAGAAAACAATATGTTTCAGTCCATCATGAAAATAACACAAACGAAAGGACTTTAGATTTTATAAGCTAGTGAATTGAGATGAAAATTAGTGAAAATCTTATTATTTGATGGCTTAGATATTTCTGAACTGTTTCAACCTTAGATTTTAATCATATCAGAGGATAATAGTTCTTGTCTAAGGAGGCTCTATTTAACTGACAGCAGTCTCATGTTTAAAGAAGAATCAGTGCCTAGAAACTTGAGAAATTAAATAAACTTTTAAGTTCTCATAACTTTCCTAGAATTATCCAGGGTAACTGATATATTAATCAAGAATTCCAGATTACCCAGCAACCACTCAAATCCCACAACATCTGCTGACAAATAAGGTTTTGGATGACAGAGAGCTAGATTAAGAGATGATAACATTCAGATTTTTCTATGTCTGTCAATATTGTCACAAAATTGTTATGTGGTTTCATATGAGAGCAGGTCATAGGCTATATTCTGATGTGTGCATTTTATGTGATCTCTCAATCCACGGAACACTACATGAAATGGAATTTTTTTTGAGTGAACTCATCCATTTTTCTACACTGCTTTTACTTACAAGATTGTTATCTAATTCTTCACTTCTAAAGTGTTGTCTTTCTAGATAACTCCTGAAGATTATTGCATATTAAAGGGAATCCCAGAACTGGAAGAGTCCTCGGAGATAATAACTCTAACGTCCTTATTTTACAAACCCAGAAATGGAAGTTTTGAGTGTTAAATGACTTGCCCAAGACCACTGAGAAACTGTGTGATAAACCAGGATGGAACCCTAGTGACCAGACTCTTGGTAAAATGGTGATGTTCCCTGATCATTCTGTCTATAACATCAAAATTAGGGCAAACGAGAAATAGGGCGTTGTACTGGCTTCCTTAAAACATTCTATGAACCCTGCTGAAGACTGGAATATTCTTTTTGCTTTCTCTTCTTAAGGAGACACAAACTAAACCTTGCCCAGAAAGATCAAGATGAAACTTAAAAGGATTCCTTCAAGTGTTATTGTGAACAGTCAATGTTGGTCATTCTTATTCCCCTTAGCACAGGCTGAGAGTCTCATTAATTGCTGTCTACTTTTTTTTCCCTCATAAAACAAAATGTATCCATTGTATTTAAAAGCTTATTTCCTTATTTAACTAATGCAAGCCAAAGAAATGGGGAAAAGAGTGTCAAGAAGACCAAAGACCACTTTACACCCAGTCTTGATAATGGCTATTACTAAAAAGCAAAACAAAACAAAACAAGTACTGGCAAGGATGTGGAGAAATTGAAATCTTTTGCACTGTTGGTGGGAATCTAAAATGGTGCAGCCACTGCAGAAAACTGTATGGCGATTCTTCAAATAATTAAACATAGAATTACTTGATGCAGCAATTTCACTTCTGGGTATATACCAAAAAGAGAAGAAATCAGGAACTTAAAGAAATATGTATACACCCATGATCATAGGGGCATTATTCACAATAGCTGAAAGGTGGAGGCAACCCAAGAGTTCATTGACAGAAGAATGGATGAACAAAATGTGATACATACATACAGTGAAACATTATTAAGCCATAAAAAGGAAGAAAATGCTGACACAAGCTCATATATGAATAAACCTTGAAGACCTGATGCTAAGTGAAACAAACCAGTGACAAAAAATACACTATATGATTCCTCTCACTTATATAAGGAATCATAGAGTAATACTTAGGGTAGACAGAAAGTGGAATCATATAGTGATACTTAGAAAGTAAAATGGCGGTTGCTAGAGCTGGGTGGAGGGGGAACTAAGAATTGTCTGCCTAATGGGAACAGAGTTTCAGTTGCGAGAGATGAAAAATTCTGGAGATGGATGGTGCTGATGGTTGCATAACAAAGTGAATGTACATAATGCCACATAACTGTACACTTTAAAAATGGTTAAAATGGTAAATTTTATGTTATGTACATTTTACCACAATTAAAAGAAAAGAGTTCTAGGGGAAAGTTATGAAATGCAAAAACGCAAATGACCCTTATACTTCAGGATCTACTAAAACAATTCTCTGAAGTAATATTTATTATTCTTAGCAAGGATAATTATTTTTGTTTCCAAAACAAGCAATGGTTTTTCAAAAACAAGTGACTTACAGGTGATCCACTTTCTTTCCCCGCTGGCAGTACTTAGTAGCTGGTAAACTAATGCACTCTTTCTAGCTTAAGAAAGGTATCAAGGATTTGAGAGTTATACACTCTATGAAGCCAAGAGATCTTTTCCTTTGCACAATACAATGTTTGCTTTGATTATTTCTATTTGAAAATAAATAGACAAGCCTTTATTTTTGCAATACTCTTTCTGATCGATCCAAAGGCAACAGGAATGAAATATTGTTCTTTCTACTCCTTTACAGTTAGTTTTTCTTTAATTACAGGAAACTCTCATTATAAATATGCTCTGTGTTATCAGGAAGCATCAGCTATTGGATACTTAGCGTGGTTGCCAAGTTTATTTTAGTCTTCACAGCTCTTACCTTGCAAGGACATTCCAATTTCTCTGATATCATTTAGAGACTGGTTAATGTCCAAATTGCAAAGAATCATTATTTGTTAAATGATAGAATATCTTCCCATGAGCATAGATGATATTAAGCAACTAATTTAAGATATTTAAAGCAATGCTTGCTTTTATTGGCAAAATATACAGTATCTTGAGAGGAATTTTTAGTCTGAATTTTTAGATTGCTTAGTTACCCACCATGAGAGTATCATATAATTATTACTCTCAGAGATTTTAGGAAGCTGCTACTGTGTGCTAAATAATATGCTACACTGCTGATACAAAGGGCCAACAAATATGATGCTGACCCCAGAGGATCTTACTATTCTTAAAGGCATCATATGGATAGATAGTATTTTAACTTGTTTTACAGAATTTTATGATTAGAATGGTTCAGGAGCACTTCTGCTCTCAATATTGCCAGAAAATGTGTCTTTGTAATGTATCTCCATCTCTCGTGGTGTGAGAACCAAAGTCGTTTTTTTAACTTGATTGCTTATTACATGAATTTCCTAAAAGATCCATCAACTTTCAATAGAAAGCATCAATAGGTAGTTCATATCCAAGACTCCTTGAACCCTTGCCTCAAGATGCTTGCTGTTTCTACCAATCCCAAACTATTATATCATGATCCTTAACCAATCCTACTCAAGTCTCCACTTTGAAAGGACAACCTTAAATGCAGACTTCACAATTCCAATAAATACCAGACCTTGCCCTTCCCTCAAGCCTGTGTTATTCGCAATAGCCAAAAGCTGAAAACAAACAGACAAACCTAAAAACCCAAATGCCCATCAATGGAAGAATGAATAAACAAAATGTGGTTATCCATATAAGGAAACACTATTCAGCCCTAAGAAAGGAACCAAGTACTGATACATGCTATGAAATGGATGAACCTCAAAAACATTATGCTAAGTGAAAGAATCCAGATATAACATGTCATACGTTGTATGATTCCATGTATATGAAATATCCAGAGTAGGTAAAGCTATAGACACAGAAAGCAGATTAGTAGTTGCCAGCGGTTTGGGTGGTGGTGGTAGGAAAATAGGGAGTGACTGTTTAATATTTATGGGATTTCCTTTGGGGATGATGAAAATGCTTTGGAACTAGAATAGTGGTGATGGTTGTACAAGATTATGAATGTACTGAATGCTACTAAATTGTATACTTTAAAATGGTTTGCTTTATGTTACATGAATCTTCCCTCAATTTATACATTTTTTTTTGAAAGTCTGTAGCCATCCCAACTACTCTGGAGGTTGAGGTGGAAGGATCACTTGAGGCCAGCAGTTCAAGACCAGCCTGGGAAACACAGCAAGACCCTGTCTCTACTAAAAATAAAAATAAATTAGACCGGCATGGTGGCAGTGTCTGTAGTCCCAGACACTTGGGAGGCTGAGACAAAAGGGTTGCTTGAGCCTGAAAGTTCGAGGCTGCAGTGAGCTATGATCACACCAGTGCCCTCAAGCCTGGGTGACAGAGCAAGACCCTATCTCTAAAAAATAATAGCAATAAAGTCTGTGAAGTTGATGTTCTCTTTTGATAAGCAATAAACTCAGGTTTATGTTCTTAACAGGTTATTCTAATGATATTTGGGTAGCTAGCATTCAACAAGTATAATTTAAGCCAGAGACTATAGACCTATGTGAGTTTTAAAAATAGATCACAATCCCCTAGGTTGTGACTCTGGATAGCTTCCAAAGCTAGACTTCAGTTTCTTGTTTTCTCCTCCTGTGAGTAACTGATCCTCTTTTCCCCACCCTGTTTTATCCTCACACGTTTCATCGTCTTTAGCTGTAAGCTGTAAGTTGATCTTCACTTTAGCTGTAAGCTGATCTTTAAGCTGTCGTTGGTTTCGAGGCATTCTTATTCATACATTTTAACCTCTCTTTGGCCAACTCTGCATTTCTAGCTTATAGTCAGCTTTTTCATTGTGATGCAACAGTCCTTAAAAATATGGTAGTGTTTAGATATATCCAGATTTTGCTTTGTTGTTGCTTGTTTGTAACATTTTCTTTTTAAAGTTAGGTTCTTATATTGAAAGTACAAAGACCTTCTCAAGCCACCTTGAACAAAGAGCTCTATTGTGAGGACCTATGTTCAGAGGAACTGGAACAGGTCTAGGATGGTGTTGTTGGGCTGGGGCTAGTCTCGCTGTTTCCCTAAGTGCAGGTATAAGAGGTATGAGCATGTCAAAAAATAATTCCCCATTTCTGTCTCATTTATGCAAGTGTCTTGTTTCCACTCAGATGTCTTGTTCTGACTGACTCTTATTCCAGTTTTTTCACGATATCTTCTTAATTTGATTAAAGGCTCATATAGCCAGAAATGAGTTATTGGAACAAGTATAGTGTGAAGATGCCCCACGCTTTGCCATTCTATCACCCATTCCTTCCCACATTGCAAAATATACTCAGATCTAACAGTGTTCTAAGTCGTAGGTAATTTGTACAAGTATGTGTCTACTTTGTTCAAAGACAACTATTTCATCCTAAAGCCCAAGTCAGTAGATTTATCTTCAACAATTATGGAGCTTTGATCACCCTAGAATAGGTGGTGTCATGTGGTATGTAGCTGTCCTTTTCCAATGCACTTCCCTTATCAGGATACATGTCTGTTGATTTGTGGGAAGCTGGCTGTTTTTCGTTCCTGACAAAATCCAGTGATTAAAATGTAGTGGCTTGCTCTTGTTCCCTTGATAAAGGTGACAGCTGCAGAGTTTCCAGTGGTGGTGGATATCGTCCATGCAGATTGCTTTTTAATGAAAGCAATATATTATCTTACCTAGAGACCCTGAAGCCTTACCTTGTTAATGTATTCTAGTTTGGCACCACATTTATCTATAAATTAGTTGTATTAAACACACTCCTTACTATTTATCCAGCCCTTAAAGAGTTTTTCTAGTGAGAGGATTTTGCCCTCTTTCTTCACCTTAAATATTATTATACTCAATGACAACCCCACCAATATTTTAAAGTGTAGCTTTGTATAAAACATTCCTAGGCTGGAAGAATATTACTACAACTACCTCTCTACTTAATAACTTGATAATCCTTTGCCACATTTAGACATTAAAATAAGAGGAAAAAGATGGCACTGATTAGGGCACTAGCTTTTCGTTGAGTCTCCTAAAAGTGCAAAATTTTGAAAGCAAAGCTTGCTAAATGGCATGGTTAAATAGACAAAAAAGAAGAAATCAATTGAAAATTTAGGCTGTAAAGATTTGAAATGTGAGATTATAGGAAATTTCCTATCCATATGTAGGAAAATAAAGAATAAATTCTGTCATAGCTTAAGACTCAAATATTTCCCCAACATGCAACTTTTTTCTATCTTTCTATGTCACGTACGATGTGTATAATAGTGTGAGGTCTACTGTGAGTGCTCACAATTTTGGGAGTGAATAACATCTATTGTATTCTTAAAGGAAGACTCCATAGTGAGGTGCAAACCTCATGCTGTGGCTCTGGAAAGAACTACAACACCAAGGCCTTGTAATGATCCATGAACCAAAATTGGAAACAAACAACTATTTTGCTGAATGTGTCCTCTCTGACCTAAACCCAATATTAAACTTTTTACAGAACTATAAATCAAATCTATTAAAAACAAAAAACCCAGTGAACCAGTCTGAACTAAATCCAAACCTACATATTTTCTAAAACAACTGAACTGTAACAAAACTAAAACATCAAAATATTCTCCAACCTGAATCGATATTTCATTTGGTTCAAGTCTCTGAACCGTAGTTTCTCTTTCAAGACAGGATTATTGTTAAGTGTTAACCATCACTTTAAAGAGGAAATACAGAAAAGAAGTTAATGCCATATTTAGTACTGAGGAAGAAAATAATCCAGTGAACTGTTTGTGTGAAAATATCCATTTTATAAATAATTTAAGTGAACATATAATCATTAAAAGAAAAGCTAGAGAAAATCGTCAAAAAGAAGTAAATGCAATTATCAAATTTGTGAACAATTGAGAAGGCACGGGGAGCAGGTTTCATGGTAGAGGAAACATGCAAACATATATTAAGCACTGTTAACTGCAACTTATATTTTAGATTCCAGGGAATTATATTCACCCTTGTTAGAATTTGCCTTTTTTTGCTCGTTATTTTTTGTAGAGAATACATACAGAATAAAACACAATTTCAGGATGACTTTTGGTATATATGAATAAGAAACTACAAATTCAAAAGTATCATATTTGAATTTTTAAGTTATAGACAGATTTAATTTTTAAAATAATTTTTCAGAAGAAATTTATATTTAAGGAAATGATTCTCTTACATCTAAAATTTTGTAGAAATGTGAATATACCTCTAAAAATAACTGGAAAGCATTTACATATTATATTTAACTATACTCTGGTACACACACACACACACACACACACACACATTTACCTAAAAAAGCCTAGCTTCTCATCAATGTTTTATTATCAAGAAAATGATCAAAGGGCATAAAGTCTGCCAATTCATGATTTTTTCCTACAGCTTCAAGTAAACCAGGACTCCTGATAAGAATCCGAACATATTCAATCTATCTCTTAAGGCTGTGATGAGAAGTTGGAAATCTGATATATGTTCAAAATATTTGTAAAATAATAAAATTATTCTTCATTTCTGGAAATTTCTCTAAAGATATAATTAAGACTTTGAGAAGATTTACCCACAAGGATTATGTACAACCAATATGTAGCAGAAATGGTTAGCTAACCAGCAAGCCTGTTTCCTCATCTTCCAGGACACACAGCTAACATATATGTCATAGCCTTCCTTGTGGTTAGAGGTGGCCATCTGATTAAGCTCTATTCAATGGAATGTGAGCAGAAGTGATGTGTGATGTGTGCCACTTCCAGTCTTACTGAAGAGTGTTTATACTCTTTCCCTTTCCCTGGTGACCCTGGAAGCCATATGTTAAAGATGGCGGAACCATGATATGAAAGGATCTTGCATCCCTGGATCATCATTTGGAAGACAGTCACCTGATGATCAGAAACACTGGTTGGGATAGTACATGAGCAATAAATAAAGTTCTAAAATTCTACTGTGTTAACCTGTTGAGATTTAAAAGGTTTATCTGTCATAGTGCTATTTTTATTTTTATTTTTTTTGAGGCAGGATCTTGCTCCATTGTTTGGGCTGGAGTGCAGTGGTGTGATAACGGCTCACTGCAGCCTTGACCTCCCAGGTTCAAGCTATCCTCCAACCTGAGCCTTCTGAGTAGCTGGGACTCCAATGTGCACCACCACACCTAGATAATTTTATTTTTTTATTCTTTGTAGAGACAGATTCTTGTTATGTTGCCTAGGTTGCTCTTGAGCTCCTGGCCTCAAGTAAACCTCCTGTCTTGGCCTCCCAAAGTGGGATTACAGGTGTGAGCCACTGCACCTGGCCTACAGTGCTATCTTAACATACAACATTTAAGAAGATAATAGCAAAAAAATTGAGAACAACCTAAATACCCCATAAAATTGTAGTGACTATTCTATAATAGTGAAGATCATTGATAATTTCCTTCCTTGTATTGTTCTGGATAGTCCTCATTTTCTACAACACATACCTACAACATTTGTAATTAATACATAAAATGAATAATTTTGATTTTATAAAAATCAAATCGAACATGTATAATTTGATGGCATACAGTGTTGATGGCATCTAGAAATTAATACTTTTAATAGGAGACAAGTATTATGCTCATAAAATGTAGTAAATAGTTGGATAGAAGAAACTATGCCTTTTCATTTTCCTCACAGTTTAATTTGATTATATCCAATGGAAAACAGATGATTTTATGTGGAAGGAATGTTATAGGGCGACTCTTGCCTATATTCTCTTAAAAGTCTTTACTTTCATATGTGTGTTGTGACATCTAATAGGAATCAAATCTAGACTTGACCAAGCAAATGACTATGGCATGGTGGGATTGTTAACACTCCTAAAAATCCTATTGAAGGTTGCCTAATTGTTCTGGAAAATACTAAGAATCAACTGTTATTAGGGAATGAATCTAAGAATAGAAGAGCATATCTAATTTTCTTTTATACTCATGAATTTTTATTTTGGGACCAACTATATGGTTATTACCCCTTTTCATGATGGTCATTATTCATATTATGTAATCAGCTTCAAGTCACTCACTCTTATTAAAGTGAGATAAGTATTGCCCTTTATTTGCATAGTATGTGCTGTCTAAACTGATTGTACATAATCATCTTAACCAGCATAAACCTGCTTTGACTATTATTCACAGCACCGCAAGCAACAGGAGCATCAGCATATTTGCATCAGTTTCTTTTGCTTCTAAGTCTCACCAGGGCAATGTGATGGGCACCATGGATGCCACAAATGCATTTAGTTTGTATTGCAGATGAGCAACATTGAATTCAGGGAATCTTTCTCTTTTATAGCAAGCAGTAAGCAAGCCTACCCTTTGTCTGGGAGGAGACATTATCTCCTCTCTCAAAGTTGCTGCATAAACAACCCTGAGAAATGGCCTTAATGAAAGAGCAGTGAGGGTTTTGCAGTCTTGGTACAACATGTTGTTTAAAAAAATTGCCCTCAAATATAGTACAGGCAAGAGAAACTATGAAAAATGGAAAAATATTTCATACAAATCTAGATGGATCTTGGACTAAGATTACATCACAAGCTCTCAAATTTCTCACTGTGTTTTAAAGAAACTGGAGATAGAAATGACAGATGATGCATTCTGGGTCTGGTGTGTAAATAAAGTCAACAAAGAATTGCAATTAGTACATACACAGTGTTAATGAATAGCATTAAATGAAAAAATGGACAAATGCACGTCTATGTCATAAGTTAAACAATAAGGAATATATGCATAAGTGTTTTTCACTCAGTGCTTTAATCCACTTTTTCAACTAATTGTAGTTTCAAAAATTCTACTTTTCTTCCTTTTCAAGTTCTGCTTATCACTAAGTGATAAGATTGAGGCTATTGATAGACTTACTAGTGGTATAGAACTAGAATCTTTGTATTTTCCATAGTGTGCTTCAGCGAAGGGTTCCATAGCTGTATGATGTCCAGAGCCACCTACCTCATTATTTAAAGGATTTCCTTTCATAGACCATTTTTCCTTTCTCTCAGATAAAAAACATTTTTCAAGTTGTTGCAGATGTTAACAAACTTAGCTACCTTAAAAGCTAGTTTCCAGGTTATGAATCTCTCACGGGAAGACTTTTGTTGTCAACGTGACAATTTCCAGATTGAAAGTCCACTACAAATTTAGAAGAAAGAGTCTTGGTAGCTACAGTATGTATCATAATGCAGTTATTTATGGGGTGTTTTCCCAGACTTTTTCATGAAGCACCAGCTGCCTTTGACTAGGCTGCCGCTTTTTCCTCAGACAGTTGATATTGACGTTCACATCTATGCTTGCATGTAGCATGAAGCTTGGAACTGATGAAAGGGGTTGTGGATGCCTGATGTGAAGAGTTCCAAACCACAGCCATCGGTACTAATGCATTTATGAGCACCTCAACTGTGGCAAAGCATACTTTCATTTTATAAGCCTAGAGGTTCTCATAACAGGGCTGTAAGCCCATAAACACAGTGACACATTTACACGGATCAAGTTCAAAGATTTAAAAATGTATCTAATGTACCACATGGTTGTGACTTAGAAATAGCTTGTTTCAATTCTTATTGAAAACAAATTGTATTGAATATGCTGCAACCCAATTCAAGTTTGGCAAACTAATGCTTTTACCTGAATTAATATTTTATTAAGAAATATTAGGAAATCAAAGGACTTTGAGAGAAAAAAATAAATTTGGTCATGAATTTTCCACAATTACAGAGTTCCATAGAACACATGCAAACAAACCCCAGAAAGCCCTAACCAGCACATTTATCTTGTGCCTGTACACCAGTGTTCTGCTTTGTAAACTCCTAGCCTGCTGGGACTCTTCTTTCGGCATCTTTTTTTTCAGGCTCAGTTTCTGGTGCATCCGGATAATTTGATTGACAAAAATGACCTCTCGAGGCCAAAAAAAGTGAGTATTTCCAGATTTAGATTACCATTGAAAAGAAGAAGATTATCAAAGATGTAAATAATGCAACCAATAGCAAAACATCCTAGTAAATCATACTAACCCAGCTAAATTAGATAGCACTGTCCATATACAATTACACTGTTTGGCTCCCATGACAGCCTTTAAATGTGACATGTTATTTGACATGTTTGCAATTAGGGCTTAGAAAAAAATCAATTTTTTTCTATTCCACTTAAAATAAAAAATGTACTGTTCTCCAATGAAATGCACCTTTTTTAAAATTCAAGACAGACAAAAAAGTAATACCACAATGAATATATCACAGCTGCATTATGAATATAGACATTTAAAGTACAATTTTCTTAGATTTTATGAAAGGACAGAACCTAGGAGTAATTACCAGCATGTTGTCTTTACTTTCACGTCATTATCCTTATTCACTTTGTCCCCAGACTTTGAACAGGCAATGAGGTAGGTAGGAACCTGGAGGGCTTGGGCGAGCTTCTGAAGAAGCTCTGTGGGAATTATATCTGTCCCTCTTCACACAGAGGGCAGGCTCCTCTCTCCACCAGCTTCAGACCCACTAGTGGACTAGAAAAAGGCAGTGTTAATCTTTCTGCCTTCTGCTTTGCTTCAACGCTGGTTACAAACTGCTCTGAACAATCCATATAAAATGGATATGGATAAATACTCCAAGGTAAGATTATTAAATGAATAAAATGCCTCCAACTTATTGCCATTCTTCCTTTCCCATAGATCCTGTTGCTTCTTGCACACTTTCTAAAATCTGTAGTAAACCTTTGACTTTTTTTCCCTTTCAGGAAGGCATTTTGACTTTTACCATACTTTGCCCCATCATTATGTATAAGAGATATATAATAGTAATAATAACAATAATAGCCATGATAATAATAATAATAATAAACCAACATTATTTGTGCAGTTTCTATGCATCAGGTACTGTTCTTAGTGATTTATATTAATTGTCTCAGCTGATCTTTACATGACCCTATAGCTGCCATTGTCACTAGATTAAGGAATCTCAACAATAATTCCCAAGTAAGTCGTTATAATTCTTGTCAGTTACTTTAATGCAAATAGAGGGTTTATGATATATAAATAAACTGTGAAGTGAATTTTGGATTAAAAAATCAAGCATTGTGGTAAACAGAATAATGACTCTTCCAAAGAAGTCCTTGTGTTAATCCCCCCAAACTGTCAATATGTTGCCTTACGTGGCAAAAGGGACTTTGCAGATGTGGTTCAGCTAAGAATCTCAAGAAGATTATCCTAGATTATCTGGATGGTCCCAGTGTAATAGCAGGGGTCCTTATAAGAGGGCAGCAGGAGTGTCAGAATAGGAGAGAGATTTGAGTGTACTGTGCTGCTGGCTTTGAATTATGGAAGAAGGGACCACAAGCCAAAATATGCACGCAACTTCTAGAAACCAGAAAAGGTAAAGGGCAGATTCTTCTCTATAGCTTCTAGAAGGAGCACAGCCCTGCTCACAGCTTGGTTTTAGCCCAGTAAAACCCATTCTGACACTATAATATAATAAATGTGTGCTGCTTTAAGCCACCAAGTATGATGATAGGAAACAAATATAAGCATAAATTCTGAAATAAGTGTTATTATATGGTATGAAAAGGCATGGGGCCCAGAGGAAGGGCCTGGAGAAGTCAGAAGATTCTCTTTAGGGGAGGCCACACTGTGAGAGTTAAACCACGAAGTTAGAGGAAGCACAGTCTACACAAGGCTGCCCTCACTTCTAACTCAAATGGCAAGTTCAGGGGGTCGTCAAAACCACTTTTAGGTTTGATAGCTCTGTAGAAGGTCACAGAACTCATTGAAAGCTTCTACACTCACAGTTACAGTTTATTACAGGGAAAGGATACAGATTGAAATCAGGCAGGGAAAAAATAGCCAAGTACATAGAGCAGATCCTGGGGAAGTACTGAACACAGAGATTCCATTGTCCTCTCCCTGCTCAGTCATGGACAGCCTCCCTTTCTCAGCACTGATGTGTGACAACATCAATGTGTGGCGTGAAGTATTGCCACCTAGGGAGCCTCAACAGAGTTTTTACTGGGGCTCCATCGCATAGGCATAATTAATTGATTGCCCATATAGTTGATCTCAGTTTCTAAGTCAACTGATACTATGTGTCTCAAAGCCTCCACCCTACCTTATAGTGCTGGTCTTTTGGTCAGCCCCCACTCTAAATATTAGTTGGTGTGGCCAGCCTGTACACTAAATTCACAATGTCAGACTATTCTGCATAACCAAAGGCCCCAGGCAAGCAAAGATACTACTCCTATCAGGCATGACACACCAGGGTCCCAGAAGGCAAGGACAAATTCCTTATCACACACACATACACAAAGCTGGATTTAAGAGATGAATGGGATTTTTCCAACTGGGGCAAGTGAAACGAAGAGCATGGCATCAAAGACATAGACAATATTATGACGCAAAGCATAAACTTTCATAGCATTTCCAAAGAAAAAGCTAGTAGTTGGGTGCAATTTGAATATGAGGTACTGAGTACTGAGGGATGGGAGTAGTTGGAGATAACCCTGATTTTAAAGACCCTAATGCTATGTTAAGGAGATCTGTATTAAAAGCAATGGGTGTTTGGAAGATTTTTCAGAAGGGAGTGATTTGGACAAAGGATCCTTTTAAAATGTGAATTGTCATATTCCACTTTATTTTTTATGAGTCCATGTTTTGGTCTATTGAATTTATTTTTTAATAGGGCAATTTGTATTTATAAGGAAGGAGGAAATTCTCTTTTTCTGTAAGAATGCTGACAACAGAGTCACACAATCTGCTCAGACCAGAGCAGGCCAAGTCCCAGACAGAAACTCTGGTAGGGGTGCCCCACCAGGGTTGTGTCCCCCTACTTTTTCACACCCACTGGAAAATGCAGTGTAATTGGTAGATACCCAGTGTTGGGTAGAAATTGCTAGATTTTTGTACCACCTGGTTGCTCAGTCTTCTTCCAACTCCCACCCAAAGTAGCTTGGCCAGCCACTAATGCCAAACAAATCTATCATTTAAAAGTCATTGCTGGCTGGGTGTGATGGCTGATGCCTGTGATCCCAGTACTTTGGGAGGCCAAAGTGGGCGGATGGCTAGAGCTTAGGACTTTCAGACCAGCCTGAGCAACATCGTGAAATCCCATCTCTATCAAAAATACAAAAAAATTAGCTGGGTGTGGTGGCATGTACCTGTGGTCCAGCTACTCTGGAGGCCGAGTTGGGAGAATTGCTTCAGTATGGGAAGTGGAGGTTGGAGTGATCCAAGATTGTGCCACTGTACTCCAGCCTGGGTGATAGAGTGACATCTTGTCTCAGGGGGAAAAAAAAAAAAAAAGCCATTGCCCAGTAGCAGAGAATTGGTTAAACACTCTATCTTTTTACATTGGCATAATGGTTCAATTAAATTAATTTATTAAAATTATTTTAAAAGAGATTAAAACTTAGGTCATAAAACAGTATATCAAATATGAGGCCAGGCACAGTGGCTCACACCTGTAATCCCAGCACTTTGGGAGGCTGAGGCGGGCGGATCACTTGAGGTCAGGAGTTCGAGACCAGCCTGACCAATGTGGTGAAACTCCGTCTCTACTAAAAATACAAAAAATTAGCTGAGTATGGTGGCACATACCTGTAGTCCCAGCTACTCTGGAGGCTGAGGCAGGAGAATCACTTGAGCCTCCAGAGTGAGGGTCTGCAGTGAGCCGAGATCGAGCCACTGCACTCCAGCCTGGATGACTAGTGAGACTCTGTCTCAAAAAAAAAAAAAAAAAAAAAAAAGAAGAAAAGAATATGACCTCATTTTCTTTATATATATATATTTTTCTACATTTTAGATTTAAAGTGTAGTTGGAACTTGCTATAGGAAAAGTTATCACTCCTTACTTGATTCTACTAGAGAGAGTGATCTAAGCACTTTCCTGGGATTCTCCCTTTTAGAACACTATACATTATTACAGTGACAGCAGGCAAACCTGATAAATGCTGGTGGTCACAATAGAGATGATCTTGCCTTTTTTCTTTTCTATAGAAGGCAGAAGAAGGAAGGAAATGAAGTGTCCTTGTTACTACCGTCTCTCTTCTATTTTTTAACACTTAATCTGTTTTTCATTCTGAGAAACAAAAAGATCACTTTACTATTTCAACACCTTGCCTTTGTCAAGAAAGCTCTTGGATTAAAGAGCTAGATGTGGAATCTAAAAGCTTGTAAATGTTTTATTTATTAGTGATGTGGATGGCTAGTTTATAAAATATGAACACATCTACATTTACTTTGAAGATGTGCTGTGGTTTTCTTGGTCCATATAAAACTCTGTCTTCAGTAACATTATAAGAAGGAATTAAATACTCTTGAGAAAATAAGAGAGAAAACAAGATCTTATTTGGTTTGGATTTTTGGAGTAACTTCCTTCTCACCATAAATCCTGTGGATTTTTTTTTCTCATTTTAGGAAGGAGGCTTAAAATTAGAAAAAAATTAGACGGATCCAGAAAACTCTTAAGTCATACATGAATAATGTCTTCATTGGAGAAATCAGTAACAGGAAACTGAAGATCTTTTAAAAGTGAGAAATCTCATTTTAAAACAAGATTTCTGTATCCCTGGGAGTGAGAATTATGTTTCCAAGGGGTCCAAAGGGAAAGTTCTCAACCTGCCTCCTTCTGATTAGGCAACTCAAACCAAGTTGACAATTATGTATGGTTTCCAAAACCATAACCTCTGAACTTGGCTATAAAATTTTGGACATTTATTCAATTAAACAACATAATGAACAACTACTGCACACCAGGCACTGAGGTGCTAAGGATACAGACTGTAAGATGCTCTCCTTAGAGGTAGAGTAGGGACTAAGAGAGTCCGGTTACATGATTGCTGAGATTCCCTTCAGCTTTAAAGTTCTATATAACATAATATCGTCAAAGCAATCAGAATTGGAAGGTAGCCAAAATCAAAGAAAACTAATGGTTTAGCCAAATATGAAGAAAAAGTCAGCAAAGAACAAAGAGATACTATGAAAGTTTCCTGGGAGAGGAAATTACCTAGTTGAGTTCTTGCAGGACAAAGAGAAGATAGACAGAAAAAGGAGAGCAGAGAGAGTTCCATACAGAAGGGTTTTGAAGTAGTATAAGGGTCCTCAGTGAGTTTGGGGGATCTACGAATAGCTCCATATGGTTGGAGAGTAAGTGTGGCTCTGTCAGAGTTCAGTGTGAGAATGCAGGTAGAGCAGGAGCTGGTGTAGATGTCTTGCCATGGCAAATTAGGAAATTTGGGGAGCATTGAAGGATTTTCAGCAGAAAAGTTCACTTGATCAGGTTTGAATTTTAGAAAATGACTCTGACAGCAGCTCATGCAATGGGTTAGAGGCTGGAAGCTGGTGGTGAGGGGGAAGCTAGAAACAAGGAGAAAGATGGTGCTGAATGCGATGGCCTGAATTAAGGCAACAGGGATAAAAGGAGGGGATGGTGCTGTGGATTGAATGTGTCCTCAAAAAAGCATGTGTTGGACACTTAATTCCCAATGCAACAGTGTTGAGAGGTGAGGGCTAAAGAGTGGCGATTATGCCATGAGTGTAGAGTGAATGGATTAGTGCCATTATTGCATTATAAAAGGGAGAATTCCACCCACTTTAACTCTGTCTCTCTCTTTTGCCCTCTCTTGCCCTTTAGCCTTCTGCCATGGGATGACGCATCAAGAAGACCCTTACCAGATGCCAGTCTTGGACTTCCCAGCCTCTGTTACTGTGACAAATAAATTTTTGTTTGTTAGAAATTATAGTCTGTGGTATTTTGTTATAGCAGGACAAAACAGGCTAAGATATATGGGTTCCAGATATATTTAGAAGGCAACATTAGAAGAACTGGATAATAAATTAAGTGAGCTCGGAGGGGGTTTTGGTGTGACTGGGTAGGGTAGGATTCTATATTGACTTCTAATTTTCTGGCTCAAGCGACTGAGGGATAATGGCATTATCTCTAATAATAAAAAATAATAACACCTAAATAATAATGAGCATTATTCACTAAGGCAAAAAATAAGGAGAGGGCATACTAGGGAGGCAGGAAAGGTAACACTTTTTATTTTGAAAGTACTGCATTTCAGAAGTGTGGTTGATTGTATTTTCCAGAGATGGTTCAAATCTTGTTTTGTATTCCACATGCTTTTCTCACAATGTGTCTTTGACATGTCCACCATGAGAGATAGGGCAGTCTACAGTCCTTTCTATTGAGCCTGGGTTGGCCTTTGTGACTGTCTTGAACAATAAAATATGGTGGAATCAATGCTATGTAACCTCCAAGGCAAGAACATAAAGATTCTATGCACTTCTACCTTGTTATTTTGGAATGCTTACTCCAGGACACAGCTACCATATTGTGAGGAAGTCCAAACTAGCCCATGTGGAGAAACCACATGGAAGGGCCCTGTGCAAGCCTTCCAGCCAATATCCCAGTGGAGGTCCCAGCTAACAGGAACATCATCTCACCAGACATGTGAGAGAAGGTATATGCAGATGAGTTCTAGGTCCAAATTGGCAAATTTGAACATTGAAACTTCTCAGCTGAGTTCCCAGGCATGATGCATTACAGACCAGGCATCTCTGTTGTGTCCTCTTTGAAATCCTGACACACAAATCTGTGAGCATAATAAAATGGTTATTTTACATTGCTAAGCTTTGGGGGGTAGTTTGGTGCAAAGCAATAGTAGTTGGGGCAGGATACACATAAGATAGTCATGTGAACATGTCCAGTCTGGATTTGGCTGTCTGAATTTGGAGTTCACAATAGGGGTCTGGGCTGGAAATGTTAAACTGGGAGTTATCAGCACATGGATGATAACTGAAGCCGTAGATATGTGATATTCCAGGAAATGTCTTAAGTAAGAAGACAAGAAGGGTGGGCCTGGAATCTAGCGGTAAACTTATAGTTAAATAGCATTTACAAGAAAAGAAGCACGCAGAAGAAGGTAAGGACAACACTGGTCAATGTTCAGACAAGAAACTGGAAACAACTTGAAGGATTTCAAGCAGAGATTTAGGTGCTTACAAAATTATTGGAAAGGCTAGGGCATCTGCTATCAGTTTTCAGGCTCCCTGCCATAATTGTGGTATAGAGTCAGAGAGGTGCTGACTCTGAGGATACCAGAGGAAACAGATCTACAGAAAACTGGTTCGAAATTCACAGAACCTCCTTAGCATCGAGATGGGGACCAGGAAGAGGGCATGGAGGTTGCTGCACAAACTTCTCTCTGTGCAGCCCATGCCTCTGTGCCAAGGATGGGAGGAGAAGAATAGCTTCCACTTTTAAGTTGAATGAAATGCATCTCATTGCATCCAGAATGCAAATTTTATCCAGAACCCTGGCGCAAAGGAGTATGAGGAAAAGTATTCCAGGCTTCTTCCAGGAGAAAGCATAAAAAAGGGGTGAAAATGAATGCTGATTACAAAATCCCAGTCCAATGACTTTCCAAAGAAATGTGGTTGCTTGAGGTGCAGAATAGAGTCCACTTCTGAGGCCAAGCCATGAAGTGAAATGGAGGGGTGGAAGGGCAGTGGATTTTGGAGTCCAACAGTCTTGATTGCAAATCCTTAATTCAGTCACTTACTTATGGGGCTCACCACCCTTTAAGCTTCTGTTTCCTCAACTACCAACCAGGAATGACAATACAAACATTGCAGGGCTGCTGAAAGAGTTGAAAACAATACGCGTTGGGTGCTAAGCACAGTGATGGGAACACGGAGGCAGGCATAAATGGTGGCTTTCATCCTTTCCAAGGTGAGAAGTGAGGTGTGACTCAATCCTGCAGTGGGATGTCCCCTGCCCACATGGGAGCTTCCATGTGCCTGGCTGGCTGAAAAGCAAGAGTCTCAAATGCATTGGTGGAGCAGAAACTTTCTGAATGGCATTTCCAGACTTTATTCAATAGCCCTTGGCTTAACTCTGCACTTTTAGAGATCTTTAGATAAAAGGTGACTTATTATGTCCTCTTAAGGGAATTAGTTTCAACAAATACTTTGAGGGGTGAACAAAAGTGGGCCAAAACAAAAAAAGCTGCTAAGAACATGGTTTACAGCATTTCATTTCAAACTGCAAGTTTTAAAGCTGACTCTACTTACAGCTTGCTCTGACCCTAGCGAGGCTTGCTTAGCTTCGAACATCTTATGAATGCCAGTCTGTCTCTCCTTCCAACTGGATTATTTCCATTGCTAAATTATAGACCAAAAAGATGGAGCAGTTAAAAGACAGTATGTTATATCTTTAAGAATGGTTAACTGAAATACTATTCAGCCTTAAAAAGGAAGGAAATTCTGTCATTTGTGACAACACGGATAAACCTGCAGGACATTATGCTATGTGAGATAAGCCAGGCATAGAAAGATAAATAGCGCATGATCTCACCTATATGTAGAATCTGAAATAGTCAAACTTATAGAAGTAGAGAGTGGCATGGTGGTTATGAGAGGCTAAGGGATGGGGTGAATGGGGGTGAATGGTGAAAGGGAAGATGTTGATTAATCAAGCACAAAGTTTCACTTAGACAGGAGAAATAAGTTTTAATGATCTACAGTGCAGAATGATGAATTTAATAAAGAAAAATGCATTGTATATGTCAAAATTTTGAAAAAAGAATGTTTAGTAGAGTATAGTAGAAAGATTGCATCTGGATTAAAATCCAGATTATACTACTTTTGAGCTGGGTCACCATAAGTCAATTCTGAACCTCCCTGACCCTCAGTTTCCTCATTTATATTATGGGGAAAGTGTACTAACAACCTTGCAAGATTGTTGTGAAGATGAAACGGAACTAGTAAATGACAATAGTTGCCAATATTACATGTGCCAGCCGCTGTGCTGAGTGCATTTACTTAGTTTAATCCTCAGAAGAATACTGTGTGGATCTATTATGGCTAATCTGTAGGTAAGGAAACTGAGGTTTGGTTGGTTACCAATCACATGGATGCTAAATGTGCTGCAGAGATCGGATTTGAACTCCTGCTCTTGGAAGGACCTAGCATGAAATGGTATACAGGAAGTACTCAATAAATGGAATGCTTTTTTTTTTTTTACTAGTCCAGCCCTCCTCTGCCGCATTCAATACATTTAGTAGACCCTAAACTGATTCACAAAGAGTGACTTGCGAAGCTGTGCAGCAGGGGTTAAAACCTAATCTCCTGACTCTGCATGTAGGGCTTTCCACCTTGCCTTAAACTGTCTTCCCTGTATCAAATCCTTTTCTAGGAAGACTAACTTGAGCTCAGACAGGCTGGCTGCGAATGAGCACATGTGCATGACAACACCGCTCTCTGCTGGCTTCTAAGGAAAGTGAGAGGGGCCATATGGTTGTTGGCTCATTACTGAAGGTTTATTTGCTATTGACTTTTCTATCTCAGCAGCTTTTGACCCTAACCTACCTGCCCCCATTCCCTTTTAAATGGGAACTGTTATGTCCTTAAGTTTTTTATTTATATTTTTCTAAAAAGTGATCCCTGTTCTTTGAAAATGTTGTGACTCTGCCCAGAGGGTGTTGAGCCCAGTGTTATGGGATTTCTCTGAGTCTCTAGGACCCTTCCTCTAAGATTCTAGCACGCTTGTTTCCACCCCGGCTCATAGAGGGTCAATACCTCAGTAAGTACTGTAGCGGATTCCTTTGGGTGTGCTGGTGAGTGAAAATGAGAGTGAAAGGAGCCCAATCATACAGAGGTCATTGCACTGAATGGTAGAAGCCCCTGTTATCTCTATGCTGCTGAAGTCACATGGGAGAAGCAATACGAGCAGACAACATCTGACTCCAAAGTAGGATTTGCGCTTGTGCATACACCAGTTAACTGACAAAGCACACACTCCTTCAGATGGAGTTGGAATCAGTGTCCTCAACTATGTGGCAGCAAAAGTTCAAATTTAAATCCAAGTGCTCAAAGCACAATTTTAGAAAGGATTTTTAAAACATTAGTTAAATGCTCATGAACAGTTTCAAAAAGAACTCACCATCTCTACACAGAAAAGTTTTTGTTTTGTTTTGTTTTGTTTTTAGACAAAGTCTCTCTCTTGTCCCCCAGGCTGGAGTGCAAATGGCACGATCTCGACTCACTGGAAACTCCGCCTCCTGGGTTCAAGTGATTCTCCTGCCTCAGCCTCCCAAGTAGCTGGGATTACAGGTGCCTGCCACCATGCCTGGCTATTTTTTGTATTTTTAGTAGAGACGGGGTTTCACCATGTTGGCCAGGCTGGTCTCGAACTCCTGACCTCAGATGATCCACCCACTTTGGCCTCCCAAAGTGCTGGGATTACAGGCATTAGACACCGCACCTGGCCACTAGACAGAAAAGCTTAAAGGGGTTTGTTTAAAATATATCCATGGGTAGAAAAATGTTTAACAGTACATACTGTAGGGAAGGAACCCAGAATATCTTGGCATCAGAGGTCAGATAGACTGATGTACAATGACCAGTGCACATTCAGTTGCTCATATTTTGAGCAAACATTGGTGTTTCTAAATGATGGATGCATTGATAATTCAAATCCTTGCTCTTATTGAGGATTTAAGGAGATAATGCATGTAATATGTATTGCATGGTGCCTGGCACACAGAAAATGATTAATAAAGAATTGCTAGAACAAAACAAAACAAAGCCACTCCATTCCCAAGACCAGCACAAGCTCCCTAACCTTCAAAATTCTTTCTGAAGATTGGGCATTGGCAGCCTTTTGGAATGAGGATCTGCTTGCTGGACACTCCATTCCCAGTGCCAATCACCTGACCTGGCTAATGCTGGAATAAGACAGCCTTTTCCTGGCATCAGAAGCTGATGCGTTATTTTAAATATCCTCCTTTTCCATCTTCCTGTAATTACAACGAGAGTTTGTTTTTCTGGCTTTTATTTTCAAATTAGAGAACATTCTCCAAAACTTTTTCTTGATAGCTCACTTCCTGAACAAGAGAGATGGCAGGACTACAAGGAAGGAAGGAATTCACTTATAGCACTGACAGAATCTGCCAATGCCAACCTGGAGGTGGTTTTCTATCTTATTTAGGTGGCATTTTCACCAGTAGGAACTGGGCAAAGTCCTTGTGATGTATACAATTGACAGGAATTTCTGCTACTACCTCAAGGTTGACTGTATTTGTATAATCATTTAATTTAAGAAAGTTAATTGGTTAAGAGCTCAGAATAAGACTGTCCTGGGCTCAAGATCCATTTCAGTTACTTACTCACTAGGCAATCGTGGATAATTTGTTAACTTCTTTGAGTTCTTGAGCCCTAAAATGGAGATAATGATAACGGCATCTTGCCTGGCAGCTCTTGTGAGGGTTATTAGCACACAATGTATGGAAATCGCTGGTCACTGTACCTGACACAGAGTGAGCATTCAACTTATTTATTCAACAAAAATTGATTGAGTACTTACTATGTGCAGGTACCGATCCATGTTCCGGGAATTCAGCAGTGAATGAAAGAGTCGACCTCTCAGCTCTGAGAGACTATGATTTAACTAAGGGAGAATAACAATAAGCTTCTGAAATATAATATATGTGAAGCTATGTGCTGTGAAGAAAAATAAAGCAGAGTATGGGATGGACAGTGACAGTAGTGCTATTTTTGACAGAGGGAAAATTTTTTTTTGGTCAGAAAAGACTTCTCAAGGAAAATGGCACTTGGGCAGAGACCTGAGTGAGGTACAGGAGACAAGTCATGGGGCTACCTGCAGAAAGAGTGTTCCAAACAGAAAGACGAGTAACGCCAGGCTCTGATGAGTAAACGCCAGGTGCATGCTGGGACTTTGCAGCAGTGACAGCAGGCTAGCGTGGCTGCAGTGAGGGGGTGAGACAGAGGAGTCAGAGACGTGGCTGAGAGCCAACCTGTGTGCCTGGACCTGGGAGGCCATGGGAAGGATCATCAATGCATGGTCAAGGTGTGTGGACCAAAGAACCATACAAAGCCACAGTAGCACTCCCTTTCCTTGGCTCCTTCTCATTTTCCCTCCTTTGCACCTGGTGTAGTCATAGGCAGATGTCTGTATCCACTACCAACTTTGGAAATTGTTCCATTTTATGATCATCTTTGGATCACTCCTTGATTCCAAGAGAGCTTAAGGATTCATGAGAATTGGAACTTGGGAAATCCAGTTGAGAGAAGGCATGTGAATCAACTGCATCCCAGCCCTCACTTATTCTGCCTTTTTGATTCCTTACTATTTCAAATATTATTGTTATTAATATGAAGTGCTTCTTGACAATAGACTGACTTTCTTTACTGCCCAGGAGGGTTTTATATTTGTATGTTTGGAAAACACCCTGATAAGCCTTCCTGAAAATGAACCCAGATTGTTTGCTTATTCAACAAATATGAAGGTCACATTTTACCTTTTCCAGGAACAAAAACTAAAGTTATTGATTGCCTGTTTCCTTCAGGACACAGAAGTAAATGGTTTATTTCCAAACTCCAGAAATGTCACAAAGTAGAAAATCTACTTAAAAATGTAAGCCTGTCTGTCAAGAATGTGTTTGATGACATATAACAGACTGATAAAGCTACAGGAACCATCTTCTCTTGTCAGAGGCAGAATCTTGTTTAGGAGCATGCTAAGCTGTGCCTGGATTCCTGACCCACAGGATCTGTGAGATAAGATTTGTTGTTTTAAGTCACTAAACTTTGGAAATACTTTGTTATTCAGTAATTGAAAACTAATACATATACCAAACATGAAATCTTTTCACCTTTCTTCAATGTCCTGGTACAAAGAAATACTTTAGAAATATAATGTTTACTAAAGCACAAGGTTTACACTGTAAGATGACATCAGAAAGGTAAGATCAAAAACCGAAGATCTAGGTACTCTTACTACAGAAACTAAAAAGCAAGTAAATAGTGAACATATTTTGAACTAAAATAATGAAACAAATGCTTTAGAATTCTTTCCACTGTTATTCCCTGCTCTGCAATATATTAAAATATACATCCCATCCTGCACATATTGGCATTTACACCTTGTGCCAGCCATGGGGCTAGGTGCAGAGGATGTAAGATGATATCATATGGCTCTGCCTTCAGTAGCTTGCAGTCAGCTCACAGTTGTCACAGTTGTCACTACCACTTGTTTCTGTAGTGCTCATACCACCATCTCACAGGCCTGGCAAAAGTTCCTGATTCCCTGTAGGAAGGTTCCTTCAGTTTGAAGGAAAACTTTATCTATTCTGATATTAGCATTTGCTCGTATAAAAATTGAGATAAGTGGGATGATAAGCCATAAATTGGGTCTACAATATGGATATGAGGTAAAACAAGGACTGATAAATCATCCCTTCCATTTACCTGAAAAATTCTAGCAGGCACAAAGGAGTTATAAGTGTTGTTTAAGATTCCAGAGCTACGTAATTACACAGGACTATAAAGAATGGTTTCCTTGCCTACTGATAAACAACTTGAGGTAAAACAAAAAATATCCACCTGAAACACTGAAATGGCAGCAAAGTAAATAACCCTGTTTATGGAGGGAAGATGGCCTCAGATAGATATATAAAAGTACTGACATAATCATGCACACTTTTTACTTAAAGAGAACTGGATTTCTGCAAACTATATTTACTTAGCTAAAGGTGACTGCAATATAGCCAAGGCTTATCTGAATAGTCAGGAAGGAAATGAGAGTAGAATTAAACAGATATGTGGGCTAGGATGCCTTTAAAACTTGCTCTCAGACTCATAAAAATCATTTGGAAACCAACGCTCAAAATAAATATTTGTTTATCTCTACTTTCAGCTCCTGGTCTGTGATATATGTGCACGTGCACTGTGTGCAGTCACAGCATTGTTCTTTAAGAGACCTCCACTGCTGTTCTGAGCATTCACTACTCCATTTACGTGTCTTTCTTACTCTCTAAACTATGAATGGCCTGAGAGCAGTCTAATTCATTTTTTGAATCCCTAACTAGTACAATTCCTGGCACATGGTAGATGATCAAAAACTGCTAATTGAATGAATAAATGATAACGTGAAGGAGCTGGATGGAGATCCTATGTGAAGCTTCAATGCCACAATCCTTCATCCAAGGATGGTCTCACTGGACCTTTACTTCCCCTCAAAGAGCCACCATCCTCAGTGTGAACTGAGGGGTTCTTCCTTGCATGGGAATCTTCCTGGCCCTGTGAAGCCTATGAATTGACAAAAGCATTATCATCAAGAAGCCTTTAATAATAAACTCTAGGCTCTTGACTTAGAGAATATATGCAAAAATTATAAAAGACTAAAATTAAGAAGAAATAAGCATGAGAATCAACAGGTAATTTTTGAAATAATTGAAAAACATAGTTAAAACCCTAGTAGTTTTATGACAGAGAGCTTATCAAATATGTACTTTAAAAAGTATTTCAGGGCAAAAAAAGAAAAAAAAAAAAAGAAAAGGAAAAGTTTCTACCTTATTTCATGGAGCTAGAAAATTCCTGATACGGAACTAGAGAACAGAGCAAAACAAACAAGCAAAAACAACAAAAGTAAAACCAATAACAGAATTCCTACAACTTTCATCTTCCACATTCCTGAGCACTAGGTTTGGCACTTCAGGGCATAGGGCAGTCGTAGAACTCGTCAGTGGAATGAACCTGCTTTGGGATTTGGTGGTCCACTTGGTGGGGCAAAAATGAAGAAAGGGAAGGAGCATCAGAGCTCAGCTGGCATCCCTGACCATCCTAGAAAATGTGTTATTTTAATGGTGAAAGTTATCTCTGCCAGAAAAAGGTTCAGTTACTGATAGGTAGACCCTCCTCTCCCCAACAAGAATTAGCTGAAGAGACCAGGTAAGTGTTTTATATGTAGCAAGAGCTGCATTTATTTATAAGAGGACATCTTCAGGCTAATGAAGGCCTTGCCATTTTAGCAAGCTGACAACCAGAATATCATAACAGATTTGTGGATTAGTAGCAAGAAGTTGAACCAGGAGGAGTCAGAAGTGTCAGTTCTGACTATATCCTAATTAGATCTCTTACCAGCTTGCACAGTCTTGGGAAATCTTCTAACATCTGGGATCCTGTCTCTTCTTCTGTAAACAGATGACGTTACCTAAGGCTAACCTCATGGGGTGTTGATAATCAAATAGGACAACAGGAAAGAACTTTAGAATTTTTAATATTATATTAAAGAGGACTGTTTGTGTAGGGGAACCTTCAGAAGATGTTGATAAAACACACTCTAATTCTGTTATTTGTGAAACCACTCACTAACTTGTAACCTTGGACATATTACTTAGCCTCTCTGGGCCTCAGCTTCCTTATCTGCTAAATGGGGATAATATTACTTACTCATCTGATAATCCTGTTGTTATGATTAAATTAGTGTTTTAAAAATGCTTACATGTGTAAACGTTTAAGTAAAATAAAATATTTATTAAATAAAACAAAAATTAGATTAATGAGGTATCTTTAAAGCTGTTTTTCATAAGATTATGGCTTATTGGGTAATAAATAAAAACAATGAAATAAGATTTGATGCAAATTATAGCTAATCATTTTTGATGAATGTGAGAGTACTTTGTTGCAGGCATTTTAATCTTGTGGTAGTACCCTACCTTTGAATTTGGTGACAAAGGACTTGCAAATGCCTATCGTAAAACAAATAGAAATGTGGGCATAGATAACACACCACTGGGATAAGGTCTGAGCCATATGATGAATTTGGGCATAAATTAAGATGAATAAAAGCAGAAATTTGGCCTTTATTCTATTCCTGAATTTTTACCTGAGTCAAATATTTAGAAGTCTAGATCACTGTCACTGCATTCGTATGCATTTATGTTCACCAAATTAGGTGACAATGTTTTAGGACTCCTATGTGTTATCATTCTTTGGAGTTCATCATGGCATTTGTGCACAACCATGTAAAAGAAGTTTGAAGTGTAGAATCCCTTCAGCATTAGCCAAACACTGTCACTTTGGACCTGAAGCCATCTCATTGAATCACTGTTGAAGCTCCAGTCTGTTTGGCTTCAACCATGCCTTTACCTTTAACCTGGCATAGTGTCTAACTATTGCTTTCTCACTCAGGACTTCCCATCATTCCAGAAGAAATGCACACGTTCTGAAATTGCAATTTTGTGATCACGTATTCTGAATGCTACAGAAATGAAACATGCACAGAAGATATATAGTCTCAGGCAACTTGAAACATGCCTCAAGATATTGTCAAACATGTCCATACGCAATTATTTTCCCATGGCAAAATTAATATCAACGAAACCACCTATTTACAGGAAAGAAGCGTTGAGCCACTTTTGTAATTTTAAATACAGGGACTAAAATTACAGTCGCTTATAATTATTGAATCCATTTCCTCAAAGTTTTAACCTTATTCTATCAAGATTAATGAGATCAGAGTGAACTGTGGTACCCTTTAGGCCCATCAACCAGCAGTGTCTACCAATGAGAGATTCATTTATACAGATGACTGTCCCTAAGGGACAGGGTGGGCCTGCTCAATGAGTAATAGGGAAGTAACCTCAGTCCTCTGGCCACAGCTGTTTAGATTAGAAGTTAACACTTGACCCAACCCAGGCCAGGTTCTGAGTTTGGGGAAAAGGATTTGGTACACAGTGACAGTCAGGACCTTGAGTTCAGAGGACAGGTAGGTCTGCTTAGGACAGCCACTTTCTCCAACACAGACAATGAGGCAGATAAAGCTGATCTGCAGGGAGAGAGAAGCAGATATATGGGGGGAAAACGACATGTGTCAAGGGGATGAGAAGCAGGGGCAAATCGAGGTTGCTTAACTTCCTCACTGTGTTTCTGTTACTACTCCCAGGACTTCTCTAGAAGGTGGATGATGCTTCCAGCCCTTGATTCTGTGTAAGATCCTTGAGTCCTTCCAGTGTCATCTCCACTCTCCCCTTTAGCCTAGTTTGGGTAGGTTTTTGTTATTTTTAAAGAAATAATTCCCTACCAGCACAAGTCATTAGGCAGAAAATAGTGAGGGGAAGAATTAGTGGACTGATTACTACTGTGGTTTTTGTGGTAGTGTGTTTGATCAGGTCCTCCTCTTGCACACCTGTCTTATTGGGTGGGCTACCTGCTGGTTTGACAAGGATTCGCCTTTCTTTGTAGGCATGGGGTTTGTGTTGAGGAAACCAGGTAATCACAAATTTGTCATCCATTAATCAATCTGAGAAATATTTAGTGAGCATCTTACTAAAGCTAACATGCTCTGAGAGCCTTCAGAGATGTCTAAGTTAATATAATCAAGTTCTTTCTCTCGAGGAGCTCACTGTCACTAGCCTAAGCCTCTTCTTTAAGCAGATCTCTTCTTTAAGATTTTTTGAGATGGACTCTCACTCTGTCGCCCAGCCTGGAGTGCAGTGGTGTGATCTCAGCTCACTACAACCTCTGCCTCCTGGGTTCAAGCAAATTTCACGCCTCAGCCCCCCGAGTACCTGGGACTACATGCCCATACCACCACCCAGCTAATTTTTGTATTTTTAGTAGAGACAGGGTTTCACCATGTTGGCCAGGCTGGTCTCAAACTCCTGAGCCCGAGTGATCCGCCCGTCTTGGCCTCCCAAAGTGCTGGGATTACAGGTATGAGCCACCATGCCTGGCCTAATTCTATTGATTTTTTTTTCTTCAACTTTTATTTTAAGTTCCAGAGTATAGGTGCAGAATGTGTGGGTTTGTTAGATAGGTAAACTTGTGCCGTGGTGGTTTGCTGTACAGATCAACCCATCACCTAGGTATTAAGCCCAGCGTCCATTAGCTATTCCTTCTGGTGCTCTCCCTCCTCACTTCCGCCCCCTCCTTTCTGTCCCCACCACCACAGGCCCTGGTGTGTATTGTTCCCCCATCCCCCATGTGTCCACGTATTCTTATCATTCAGCTCCCACTTCTAAGTGAGAATATGCAGTGTTTGGTTTTCTGTTCCTCCATTCTCTCCCATCATGCGGCAACTATTCTAATGAGAAGCTGTAAGAAAGTTTAAAATCCAGAAACTAGATAATCGGTTCTTTAAAAATAGACTACTGATGGCATGAGTATAATTTCACATACACTTAAAATTTTTCAATCGATTTCACATGTCCATTATTTATATGGAGCATTTTGATATCTAAAAATCCAACTGGAAATTTCATGGCAAAAATTATACCGATCAATTTCACATCAAATCCTGTTTTGCCTTGGCAATGTGCAATTTCTTTCCTTAAAAAATATATGTATCTAGTGTTGCTTCTGAGTTTCTGCCAAGAACCCTGGGATCTGACACAGGAGTTCTGGGAACTCTGTTCATGAGTGTACTGTAACTCAGAAAGTAGTGTGTTTTCCCAGACTTCAGGCTCTGGGCAGAGGGAGGAGATTTAACTTCGAATTTGTCCTTTGGATTGCACCCTCTGGTAAAGCAGCCACTGGTGACTCAGAAACAAAGATAGAAAAAAAAAAAAAAGTGGGGGGGAAGAGGAAGAGAAGAGGAAGAGGAAGGAGAAAAGGAAGATGGAGGAGGAGAGGAATGAAAAGCGGCAGTAGAAGAAATTAAACCAAAACAAAGGATTCTGTCTGCAGTTGTTTTCCTCCAGGCTCTGTGCTTTGACGAATCGGATGCTGAAAAAGTAGGGTCCGTGATGTCTCAAGCTCTGTCTCCCTCTTGTGACCAGTCTTACTATCTCGGGACTGCAGCACAGGCTGTAGTCCTCCCCGTGGTTTTTTTTTTTTTTTTTTCTGAGAAGCAGAAGCCACACTGATTAAAACAAACAAAAAATTCTCAGTCTTTCCCTTTGAGGTCTCTAAGGTTAGCCTCAGTTGGGGTGGCAGTATATGAACCACTCACAGCACATGCTCTGAATTCAACTGCCTGGGTTTGAGTGTCAGCTGCACTGTTAACTATGAGGCATCCAGTGCACGATTGAAACTCTGTGTCTGTTTACTTATCTGTAAAATGAGGAGGAGAGTGCAGGTAGCTCAGAGGTTGCCGTGAGGAATAAATGAGATACTGCACATTGGCACTTTGCACTGTGCCTGGCAGAGAGAAGGCACACTGCTGTCGTTTTGATTTGGGCCTTCACAGGGGCACCATTGACAGAGGGCTCTGGAAGCAGAATCTGTGAAGACACTCTTAAGCAGTAGGGAGCACAGCTTTTCCAACAAGACCAAAGCATCTGGAAATGAGGCATTAGCCAGGAAAGGATGGGGTATGTCTGTTAGGAGTCAGTTTCCACGTAGGAATTCACAGCTCATGGTTTCAAATCAGATCCTAGAAGGTAAAAACATACGAAAAACATAAAATCTTTTCAGACCCTAGTCAGCAGAAGAATTCAGAAATTTCTTTCTCAGGGAGGTTCTAGAGTCTGACTCTTCAGGCCAAATTCTGATTCTACTACTTTTGTACTGTTTGTCTTTGGGCAAATTACTTGGGTTTTCTGAGCCTTAGTCTCTTCCTCTGTAAAATGGGAATCAGATTTGCTTCTCCCCAGCCACAATGTTCCTATGATAATTAAAAAGACCATCTGCATGAGACACCTAGCAAATATTTGCTCAGAGGAAGCCCTCCATATATATGTTACATATCAACTCCAATCCGAGCTGAGCTTCTCACTCTCAGAGTAAATTCAAGCCCAGTATCAAGGGAGAAAACTTGCTAACTGTAATTGCTGAAGCAATGGGGTTAGAAGGAAGTCCATGTCCCTTCTTTACAAAAGAGATTTTCAGAATTGGCTGCAAATTAGAATTGCCTGGAGAGCTTTAAAAAATGTCAAAGCTGGGTCCCCACCCTCCAAGGTTCTGATGTAATTGATCTAGGGTGTGTCCTGGCATGGAGATTTATAGAAGCTCTCCAGAAGATGATGATGTGCAGCCAAGGTTGAGAACTACTGCCTTAAGAATACCTTTCTACACAATTGCATGCTGCTAGATATTTAGATTTTTCCCCTGTACTTTCATGCAAAATTTGCTAAGCTATGCAAGCTAAAAAGCAACTTAAGTACAGAGTAGACTTGGAATCCGAGCAGTTTGACTGGCTTTCAAGGGTCGGAAAAATCGTGGATACAGACATGCAAGCCACAACAAATATTTTTGCAAACAGCCATCCTCTTCAGAACTGTAAACCTGACCCCATTCTCTTTGAAATCCCTTTCATTTACACAGGGGGCTGAAGTCCTCTGTCATCCATCAGAGACCTCAAACCTAGGTCATCATTCACACACGTATACACACGAACTCAAGTCAAGAGTCAACACTAAGGAAAGCCTGAAAAGGGTTGTCTTTGTGAAAAGAGGTGAATGAACTCATAGGAAAGGGGTGGGCTGGTCTGGGGTCAGTGGGAAGAATCTGTCTCTACATCTATGGCAAGGGACTTAGAAGGAAGCCACCAGTGTTCTATTTGTCCAAGGTCCAGAGCTCTTCTGGAAATAACTTAAGGGTCAGGCAGTGGCTATGAGTCAGCCCAAGAACCCAGTGATGCTCTTGGGTGAGTGGGGACCTGGGGTTCCGGGGAAGTACAGTAAGCAAGGGTTCCCTTTCCAACCAAGGAGGTAGGTGCAGGCACACAGGAAGAAGTCACCTTGAGGGGAGAGAGGTAAGGCATGTCTAGTGAGTCTGGGGATTGCATTAGAAATTAGAGGAGAGCTTTCAAGGACAATCCTGCAGTGTCCCTGTCTCATTTTTCCTCTGGAGCCAGACTACCTGGGTTTGAATCCCAGCTGTGCCATTGTGTGACCTGGGCTTGCCACTGAACCTCTCAATGCCTGAGTTTTCCCACTTGTAAAATGGGGATGGTAACAGCACTCACCTAAGAGAGTTGTTAATGAAAGTCTTAAATGTCAATTAATGCAATTAAATGTAATCAATTTCAAGTGCTTTAAATAGTGCTTAGGGCATACTAAGGACCATATTCAGTGTTAATAATTATTTCTGATCTAGTGCTGAAGAAACATGTTTAGGTTTTAAAACACAAGTGACTGCAATGAAAGGGGCTGTACAAAAACCAAAAAAACAAAAACCAAAAAAACTAAGAGCAAAATCCTTGGCTTGGGAGAATTCTCACACTCCCAATAAGGGCAATAAGGACCTTTCCTTTAACTTCAGCAGTAGAGGTGTTGGAAGGAGGTGATGGCTGAGATCAAGCTAGGAAAAGAATGCCAATGTCAGGCCACAGCCAGCTGGTGTCCTCCAAAGTGACAGCAGGGGATGCTGCAGGAACAAATGCAGGCTGAGCTGTGTCCCTTCTGCCTCACAGGAAGACTTTATGTGTTTCACAGAGAATGCTGGCTGCTCTGCATTCCTGGGATAGGAATTTGTTTTTAGCAATTTTGTAATAGGGATAAAACTAGTTCTCTCTATTGTTAGGCCTTATAGACTTTTGTTGTTGTTGTTGTGGACCTAAGCTATTGAGCAGCTGGCCCCTGAAGCATGAGGCCTATCAAACCCGGAGGCAGAGTGCTCCCATCTTTGAGGGCAATTCTGCTCAAATTCTCTAGAGCAACTACAAGGGTCTTGGAAGCTTTTGGAATGCAAGATAAGGTGAAGCCCGCTAAGGGGAGACCGAGGCCCTCATCACTTACTGTGACAAACTCACAGACTCTGTGACTTGTCTGACATTGCTCTGGGGAAGGCAGCGCTGGGACACTGCTGGTTCCCAGGCTCAGGCAAGACAGTTAAATGTTTGGTCAGGAGTGTTAGAATAACCGATTCTACGTCCAGCAAAGTCATGATTTTGTCCATGACATGTAAGCATCATAAACACCCAAAATAACTTCAGTCCCGAGAAGTTTCCAGAAATGGTAAAAGTTAGATTCAAAGTGTAGCAGGATAAAAGGAAAAGCTATTTCAGGGTCTCTGTTAATGAGGACATCAACCAAAGTTTTCCCAGAAAAGGCTTTTCACATGGCTTCAAAGTTTTTAAAATTAATTAACATTTTACATTTAGCATCCCACGAATTTCACATCTGCCACTGATTTTCTTACTAATTAGAAAAGCTGTTGGTGGAGGAATTGTTAGGAGATGTTTGCACAGCACAAATTAGGGCATAATTAGAAGGCAGGGTGTATGCTAATGAGCAGCAAGGCTGATCATCAGCATTTACACCAGCGGAAGGCTCTTCTTCCTCTTGGTTCTTTGAGCTAATTTCTATTAGAATCCTAGATGAGTGTAGGTATAAATCCCCTTTGACAGTTTGTTGGGAGTTGTTTGAAACTACGCAGTCTTCAGAGAGAAGACTTACCTTCAGAAGTCTTTTAGTCTCAAAATCCAATGCAGCATATTAGAGCCACCTAATACCTGTTCTCAGGTGTAATCAGGTGAGACCTTGTACCACTTCCATAACTATCTGATAGCTAGATTTTAGAATGCTGTAGGTAAACATCTGAAATCTTCTCTTCTCTTTGTGGAACCCCTAGCCAAATTGGTAGGTAGCCCCAGCTATCATGGAAAACTTAGCAGGGGCCCAGCTTATGAATCTGTGGCTCCAGCTGCAGTTCCCATCATCATTGTTCAGCCATTTTGTCTTTAAGATCTCACTCAGGCACTGAAAACAGCCTACTAATTCAATATAGAACAGATATGGTATATGAACTATATACCAAACACACAGTAATTTGTCATAGAAAGTAATAGTGAAATGGAAGGTGTTCCACCTTCCCACAAGAAAGTAACTATTTTATTGAAGAAATAAAACACACACTGGAAGCCAATGCAAGACAGGCTATGAATAGTTGTCAAAATAAGGAAACTGTGAAGGTTTCTGAAGCCAGAGACTCTGCTCCAGTCTCAGAAGGTAGCCATGATATTGATGAGAACCTGTAGCCCTTGAAACAATGTAGCACAATGAGATCCCTGTTGTCATGTGGTTCTGATTGATTTGAATGCTTTGTAGAAGGAAATCCCCATGACATAGGTCATGTCAGAGGTCATGACTTAGGGTTCCCAGATGATACCAGTATGTTGTTAATACAGAAATTGCCGTTGCCCTCTCTTGGAAAATCCCTGTCCACTGTCATCCAGATCATCCAGCAGCCATCTGCAACTTCCACAGACACTTCCTGATTATCCAAGCCTGTGAGTCTTCCCTCCAGCTTTGTGGGTTTGGCTAACTCATGACAAGGTTCTTTAGTCCAACATGTGTCAGGAAGTTCTCAGCAATCACTTCAGCGTGCTTGCCCACATCAGGTATGCTCCAATATTGTATACACCTGACCATTCCTTAGGCCAGGGGTTGCAAATCAAAGCTCACAAAGGTCAGGAAAGTGACAAATGATTGTGAAAATGCTGGCAAGCTAGAGGGCACAAGCCCCTTCTACAGAAATCAGCCACCACTTGGTTCTAGCCACATGGGAACATGGACCTAGCATTGCCAGATCTTTCTGATTTTTCAACAGAAACCCAAACACTGTATCTGTACAGAAAATTTAAAAATTTATCAATTTTGAAAATATTAACAACAAATTCAAAACTTAAAAAACCTGCAAGTCAAACAAAATCACACACACACACAAAACTCATGCTACATTTATTTTACATGAGGCCTAGTTTGCAGCTGCTATAGGTTGATGATCCCAGTCTCAAGAGATGTAAACTGAAAATGCCAACAGGACTTAGAGATGGGTGATTTTGGGGTCAGATGAAAGAGTCATAGGAGACTGAAAGAAGAAGCACCATGACAGCTGGGTGCAGTGGCTCACGCCTGTAATCCCAGCACTATGGAAGGCCGAGGTGGGCAGATCACCTGAAGTCAGGAGTTCGAGACCAGCCTAGCCAACATGGTGAAATCCCATCTCCACTAAAAATACAAAAAATTAGCTGGGCGTGGTGGTGGGCACCTGTAATCCCAGCTACTCGGGAGGCTGAGGCAGGAGAATCACTTGAACCCAGGAGGCGTCAGTCATAGTGAGCTGAGATTTTGCCATTGCACTCCAGCCTGGGCCACAGAGTGAGACTCCATTTCAAATACACAAATAAATACATAAATAAGTAAATACATAAATAAAATAAAAAGAAGAAGAAAAGAAGCACCATGACAAATTTTCTGCTTTGTGCTAAAGACATGATATCTGGTACCCTCTTTATTATTCATTTTTACCATTCAAAAATTGGAGATTTTAAAAAATTATGAAATGCTTTTATGAATATATGAAGATATTCTGTTCATATATTCCCATAGTAACTCTCCATGTCCCTAGAAAGCTATTCCTGCATGTATATGCAGGAAAAATGATGTAACATGTTGGGATAGAAGTAAATAAATCTCTCAGGAAAAACAATTTTTAAAACTCAGGAATTCTAACACGTATCATTTTTTAAATCTAATAGAGTGATATTCTGCTAAAAGAACATTTACTCTCTGAAGACATATCTGCAGCTGAATGATGCCTTTAGGAACTAGAAGTGCCTCACTTTTTACCAAGAGCTTCCACATAAAATAAAATTACACTGGAATTCCAGAGATAGTTATTAAATGTTCCTTCTGGTACAATAGTGAGGGGATGCATCTAAAATAACATACATCTTTTTTTTACAACATTTTTAAGGGAGAAAGTTGCTTTAAAATTTTATAGTGATCACGATTACACCTCAGAAAAAACGGATTTATTTTTTCTGGTAACTTTTTTTTTTTTTTTTGAGACGGAGTCTTGCTCTGTCACCCAGGCTGCAGTGCAATGGGGTGATCTCAGCTTACTGCAACCTCCACCTCTCAGGTTCACGCCATTCTCCTGCCTCAGCCTCCTGAGTAGCTGGGACTACAGGCGTGCACCACCACGCCTGTTGTATTTTTAGTAGAGACGAGGTTTCACCATATTGGTCAGGCTGGTCTTGAACTCCTGACCTCGTGATCCTCCCAAAGTACTGGGATTACAGGTGTGAGCCACCACGCCCAGCCTTCTGGTAATTTTTAAATACTCTTTCACATTAAAAAATTAAACTAATTTATATACAGCAGAAGTTCACCCTGTTTAGTGTACAGTTTTGTGAGTTTTGATAAAACACATACAGTTGTATACCCTCTGGTGCCCTGTGTTGACATTGGAGTAAAATATAAAGACAGTTTCAAACCTAGATCCATTAATTACTTCAATTTATTCTTTTCACTTTTTCAGCCACTTCATATCCTATTAATGTACTAGGCATTGATCCTAAACTCCTGGCCTTAAGGGATCCTCCCACCTAAGCCTCCCAAAGTGATGGGATTACAGGTATGAGCCAGCGTGCCTGACCTATTAATGTTCTAGGCATTGGGAATACAAAGGAACCAAAACATAACCCCTGACAACAACCAGCTCTTTGTTTTGGAGAGGAGCCAGACACCTACAAGTGAGAATGTCAAAAGGTAGTTGCTATAAAGGATTTCTGTACAGATATCACACCCACTTATTCATTTAACTAATCTAATCTGACCAACCCATCAGTACCGGGTCTACTGCTACATATTGAGCGTGCAACTGTGGACAAGAGAGACCCTCAAACTCACAACCTTACTGCAGAAACAAACAGGTGAACAACTAGATACAGTACAGAGCATTCTCTGTTGGGGAAGGGCAGAGATTTCTGGAGTCACATGGAAGGAGCACTCAACATCCACTCAGGGTTGGGGCCTGTGCAAAGCTACATCTTCAGCTGAGAGTGGAGGGGAAGGCGTGCTGAGAGAGGCATGGAGGCTCTTGTTGAATTCCCTTTGTGACTCCTCCAGCATAGCCCAATTCTGGAAGGGGTTGAGGAAAACTGCACAGAGTGGTAAAATAGTTGCTTAGTGGATTGATTTATGACTAGTTAATGATGGAGAAAATGTGTAAGAGAGCATTTACACAAAACTACCATCTGAGGGAACTTCTGTTTTTCATGCTGCAATCAGGCATAGAAAAATGGCTGTCTTGCCGACAGGGAGTCTGTGCTGCCACTGATCCATGTGGTGGCAGCGCCAGGAAAGTCATTTATTAGTAGGGGGAGGACACAGAGCAGGCCTGGGTGTCTGGTACCAGCTGCCCCACCCGGGCCCCACTGGCCCAGCTCCAGGTGCTGACAGCCAGAGGCTGACTTTGTGATGAAGTAGACATTGGCAGGCCAGTTCCCAGCCAGCCAGCCACGGGGTGCTGAGATAAGCAGGTCTAATGGGCTGCCTGGTTACCCTATCAATCTCCAGGCAGGCAGGCAGGCAATGGTCAGAAGGCGGCCAGAGCAAAAGGCCCCTGGACTGGAATGCTTGGTTTTGTCTAGCTCCACTGGTCTGGTCTTCTGTATCCTTGATCATACTGGCTGGTGTTCATGGGCTAACAAGGGGGAGAGTTAATATAAATGATCAGAAATGTATTGGCTTGAATGTTTATTCCCTGCTCCCTCCCCACCCCTCTATTACAAATTAATGGAACTCTCCACCACAAGCTAATGACTTGTCTTCAGTCCTTCTTTACCCCTGGCTGCACCTTCACAGTCTCATCTGTTTTCCTGTACATCTAGATGCTAGATGCTTTTTATAAAGTCAGCCTCGGAAACAAAAAGACCAGGGGTTCTCAGCCTCAGCAGCTCTATTGACATCTTGGCTTACAGAAGTCTGTGTTGTGGGAACTGTCCTGTGAATTATGGGGTGTTTAGGAGCATCCCTAACCTCTACCCACTAGATACTACTAGCACGCACTCTAGTTGTAGCAACCAAAAATGTTGCCAGGCCTTATAAATGTCCCCTAGGGGGCAAAATTGCATCTTGTTGAGAAACTCTGTGCTAGAGCTGGGTTCTAATTCTGCTTCTGCCACTTAACACATCACTTAGCCTCTCTGAGACTCAATTTCCTTGTCCATAATATGTCTTCTATGTTTGTTATAAAAATTAGAAAAATGAAAGTTGGTTAATTCCTGGCATGTAGTATGCCTTCCAAGTGTAGCTGATAGTACCATTTTAGTACTCTGTGAATTTTCCTAATTTATTTGTGATTCCAGATTTCTAGTGACCAAACAGTTCAAGGAGGATTGAAGAACTGACAGAAATTTCCTTGGCTCCGTAGCCTGCTATGTGAGGATGCTTGGCTTGGGTTGCATCACCTAAAAGTATAGTTCGGGGTCTTTGCCTGGGAAAGCTGCTGTTTTCAACATTCCTGCAAAATGGGATCAGTGGTGTCCTGAGCCTAAAGAGACTTCTTCCTGGTCACTGCTGGCTCTGGGCTTTGAACTGCCTCCTTCACTTCCCATGATGAGCATGTAGGTCACTGGTGGTTTCTGAAGTCAAGATTTGAATTCCCCAGTAGTTGAGATTCAGGACTTGAATCCAAACCAATTTAGTGGTAGAGTATTTGCAAGGGGGAAACTATTTGAAAGGGGGAAACTACTTCTTGGAATAAGTTGTAATTTTGAAAAAAAAAATGCCCTTTTAGGGTTGTTGAGCATGGTTTAAGGAATCTCTTGCCTCTACCTCCACCATCCCAACACATACACGCTTCTCTTTCTTATTATGAAAATATACACAATTTTGTAGAAGCGCATTGACAGATGTTCTTCAAGAAACCAATGTTCTTTTGGCTGGTTGATATAAGAAAATAAAAGCAGCATCATAGAAAAGGAGACACACTTCTTTACAGTTTATCAAAAGTATGAGGTAGCCAGACACGGTGGCTCACACCTGTAATCCCAGCACTTTGGTTTGGGAGGCCAAGGTGGGCAGATCACCTGAGGTCAGGAGTTTGAGACCAGCCTAGCGAACATGGCGAAACCCCATCTCTACTAAAAATACAAAAATTAGCAGGGCGTGGTGGCAGGTGCCTGTAATCCCAGCTACTCGGGAGGCTGAGACAGGAGAGTATCTTGAACCCCAGGGGGCAGAGGTTGCAGTGAGCCAAGATGGCACCACTGCACTCCAGCCTGGGTGACAAAGCAAGACTCTGTCTCAAAAATAAATAAATAAATAAATAAATAAATAAATAAATAAATGAATAAATAAAATAAAACGTATGAGGTGACAAGTCGCCCTTTCTTCTTCCTACTGTCTTCTCCCTCATTTTTTCTTTTTATTTCTTTTTGCTTCCTTCCTTCCTTCCTCCCTCCCTCCCTTCCTCCCTCTCTCTCTCTCTTTTCTTTCTTTGAAAATCCTCTGTTCTAGGACATGCCATGCATGATGATAGTTGCAGAGCTAGGACATAATAACCGGACTGAATAAGAATGGCAAAATTAATTTTTCCATCATACTGGAGTGAGCCACATGTCAAACACAAGTGTACACTTCAGTTGTGTACAAATTTTTGTCCAAGTTTTACTCTTTTGGAAGAATAAGCATGTCAGGTACCTAGGATTCAAAGAGGAGTAAGGTGGTCTTTACAACGAAGAAGTAGAGAATCTAACAGGAAGGGATTAGATCATAGATTTGTGCAGATTAAGTTAGAAAATTGACTGAAAAGAGACTACAACAGTGATCTCACGGAGTGAGTGGTCAACACATTTTAGGAGAAAGAAAAGAGGAAGCAGAAGAGAGGAAGGAAGGAAGGAGGGAGGGAGGAAGGAAGAGATTAAGGAAAGAGGGAGGAAGGAAGCAATGAAGGAAGAAGTTAGAACCTTATAGGATGCTATATGTCAAATGGAAAATGAGTGGAACAGGCAATTCTTTAGGAATTCAGAGAAGGTTGCAGGTAATGGGTTAGTCAGAGAAAACTTCTTGAGGTAAACAGGGAGAGATGTATGAAATGTCAAATAGTTGAGTAGAAACAGAGGCCTCACTTTAGTCAATAACTTAAATATTTCTAAGAGATTCTATTAAACATATACTTTTTCAAATGGCTAGAATTCTCTTCTGAGTTCCTCAAAATATCTAGATGATGCAGGAAAATAAAAACCATTGTCTCTTAGATATGTCTTAAACCACGTATTTTTAGAACATGTGAACATGAGATTTGCCTATATAGTAGACATCCCGTGTTTTTGAGGGAGACCAAGGCACATCTAGGAAAGCGCACAGCTGTCTTCCCTAGAGGTAACCAGAAAAAGCCAGAGATGTGCCCTTATTTACCTATTCTAAGCTGGTGGTCATGAATTTCTATCAATGTGGGGTTGTACGTTCTGCTAGGTAAGTAGTAATTTCTTATATTATTCCTAAGTTTACCTCTTTTGGACTCTTAGATTTATATCTGAATCCCTAAAATATCATATTTTCCATATGAGGAAAAACATATTCAACTCCATGTCTTTCATTTACCTGTTGGTCAGCACTGTTGGTTCTTTCTCAGATATGAACTTAGGATCAGCTGGGATCAAATCTTCATTTCCATTTAGGGCAAGAGCTTCCTGGACCTTGGTAAATTTGAGAAAGTGAGATGACAATAGGGCTGGACCCAGAAATATGAGGCTCCATGCAAGGCGAACAACTTGGTATCCCTTCAAACTGATAAATTATTTGTATATTTGTTTAACATTTATTTAGTAAGGGTGAGGAGATATTGTTTTTTTTATTAATCAAAGTTGTGTACTTTTTACTTAATGCTCAAAATTAAGACATTATTACATGGAAAGTATGAATTTACTTCATTTTCTTTTTATTTTGTTGTAATTGTCTTGGAATTTCCGTTTTCTGGACTAATTTCTTGGACAAAATATTCAGGTATCCAAACATTAGATAATAAAATAATTCCATTTTCAATAAATAGTATTGTCCCATGCATTAGTTAAATTAAATTAATTAATCAATCTATTTATTTTGGAGACAAAGTCTTGCTCTGTCATCTAGGCTGGAGTGCAGTGGCATAATCTTGGCTCACTGCCACCTTTGCCTCCCGCCTCCTGGGTTCAAGCAATTCTTGTGCCTCAGACTCCTAAATAGCTGGGGTTACAGGTGTGTGCCACCACAGCAGGCTAATTTTTGTATTTTTAGTAGAGATAAGGTTTCACCATGTTGGCCAGGTTGGTCTCCAACTCCTGACCTCAAGTGATCTGCCCACCTCAGCCTCCCAAAGTGTTGGGATTACAGGCTTGAGCCCACACAGCCTAATATTTTGATTTTAGAAAAATATTAACTAGCTGGTTTCAAGATTCGTACTGGGCAGACAGCTTTTTTGGAGGAATGGTTTTTATAGTTCCACTTGAGATGTCTACTTTGTTGAAAGCAGTATCTACTTGTATTTTAGCAGTGTGGTCTACAATCTGGATAGATACCCAAGTTGACAGGTGCCATGTTTCTAATTCACTCTGCCAAGTTGGCCTGCCAATGGATCCCGCTCTGGATGACAGACCTGGGCACTGGCTCTGCAGATCCAGTGCCTGTTACCTGAGGGCTCTTCTCTGCCCACTCCTTGAGGACTCACTATATGGGAATTGTTCATGAAAGACTGAGCTTCCAGAGGCTTCTCTTTACATATCTGTAAAAATAAAATTGACTATACACTTATTGGAAAGACATATTTAGGAACAGGATAAAGATAACTCCATTAGGATCCTATCACATTTTCCATGGCATAAAATTTCAGCTAAATCTCCCAATGTGTAGCTTTTCCTTTCAAAATTTTATGACTCATCTCATTCCTTTTAGGGTTTACTCATCCTTCTCTCATTCTGCTCTGCTCTTACTTTGTGGTCTACTTTATAATGGATGATAATTGGGACTATAAGATATAAGGAAAGACTTTGACTTCAGAAACTTAGGGTGACCTTAGTTTCTAGGTTACTTTTAAAATCCTATGTGGAGTATAGGGGAAGTGGGACAAATTATACCTCTGACCTTAGAAAATTACTCAAAAATTTCCCTACAGGTCTTCTAGATTCCTACATCCCCACATGATTTGTCCTCTGCTTGTTGCTGATCTTACCTTCTATCACTTGGCCTCATTCACTCCATATTAGCCATAGTGGATTTCTTGCTGTTCCTGAAATATGACAAGCTCATTCCCACCTCAGGCTTTTTGCATTTTTGCTCTTTCCTTGGTCTGGAATACTGTTTCCAGATCTCTACCTGGTTTATTCTCTCACTTCATTTAGATATTGATTCAAGTATTACTTCCTCAGAAAGGCTTTTTCTACCCACCGGTTTAAATAAGTCACCAGCTCTACTGTCATTCTCTAGCCCCTTACTTAACTTATACTTTATTTCTTATCACTATTTGATTTAGATATTTATTTTTCTTTGTCAATTATTTTATTCACTAGAATATAAGCTTACTTAGACTAATTTTTATCTGTTTTTTATAATACTAATATACTCTAATCTCTGTAGTCCAAAAGAGGTAAGTGTAGGAACAATACGAAGAGTTACTGCTTACATAGCAGGCAGTGGCTTAAAGAACCTACAACTCCACATTTAGAGAAATTCATGGCCACCAGCTTAGCATAGATAAACAAGGGACATTGTGATGTTTGAGGGTAAATCTCTAGCTCTTTCTGATTCCTGGATCAGAGTAGAGGCTTAATAATATGTAGTGTTGTATAAATGGTTAAATGCTTCAAAGTAAGAGTTGGGAATAGACAACTAGGGAAATTCTGCCAATATCATATTGACAAGGGGGAATGTTTAGGTGAGTAATTGGCTTGTCTCTATTTTTTTCTTTTCATTGGCGAGAATCAGGAAGACATGAAAACAAATCAGAATTTTTACTAGTGGAAATTGTACCGAATCATGGCAGATGTACTCTATTTTCCAGAGTGGCTCTGTTGGCAAAAATGTAGAGAAGCTTGAGTTAACAGCTGTCACGAGGGCCCCGGGCAAAGTTGTAGAGAAGGTCAAGCTTGCATTCTGCATTCCACCACCCTCTTGCACTCCATTTTTTGTACTCTAGCTATTGAATTTTCTCGTACTGCCATCTTCTTTCCAAACCCTTTCATCTCTGATTGCTCTACTGATCTGCACAGAGATTTATCTTGTTTCTTCTTCACTGAGCTAGAGTTTCAATCCCCGAAGTTCTCATCAATAGCCTGTATCCCAATTGATTAAAACATTTATATTAAAGGGTGAGTGAGGCCTGAAGAAAATGTGCAGTTTGAAATATGGTCCCTTGTCTCATCTATTCTTCTAGGACCTGAGAGTCACAAAATTAGGATTGCTGTCTCACACACATCCATTTACGCCCCCAAGCTTTTTTGGTAAAGTCAGCCATGTAAGCTAGAGGGAGGTAAACAAAGCCTTGCTTAGGTGGACATCATCAGTGAACAATCATGGCCCTCTACATGCTAGGAGTCTCACGTACATCTGTTCTTCATGTACAATCTTTGATATTTTTCTAATCAGACCAAACAAGCAAAAAATGATTTTAAACAAAGGGATTTCCTAGCCACCATAATTTTCATGGTCTTGTGGCATAGGCTACAGAAAACAAACTCTATGAATTAACAAACTAGTTAAATAGTAAGGTTACTTAGCGTCACCTTGACCTGGAACCGGAGCAGAGATCCTCCTTCTCACTTTTGCCATTAAAGGATTTTATCCTTAATCTTGGATTTCAGGGGAAAGTCTGGGTTCCCACTCCCCTGACAAGCAGTGGTGATGAGTAGGACTGATTCCTGCATTTATGTAACCTTCCCTAGAGTTTCCTGGGATGGCTAAGGGGAGAGAACCCCAGAAAAAGACTGGGCATTCTGTTCATTTTTCTCAGAGCCCTCATAATTTGGTGTGTAAATGATAAGAGTGACATCATTTGTCTCCTGAGCCGCTTAAATTTGAAAAAGGCAGTTCTTTAAACAGCGGGGCAAGTGTCCAATGGCAGCCCCAGACACAAGGGAGAATTGAGTTTCAGCAAAGAGCCTTGCAGCAGTGACTTTAAATATAGTGCAGTTGGATGCAAGCAATGAACGTAGGACACTGTGCCCTTTGCCTTGGATTTAAAGCAGACCTTGGCCGGGCGTGGTGGCTCACGCCTGTAATTCCAGCACACTGGGAGGCCAAGGTGGGTGGATCTCCTGAGGTCAGGAGTTTGAAACTCGTCTGGCCAACATGATGAAACCCCATCTCTGCTAAAAATATAAAAATTAACCCGGTGTGGTGGTGTATGCTTGTAGTCCCAGCTACTCGGGAGGCTGAAGCACGAGAATCGCTTGAATCTGGGAGGTGGATGTTGCAGTCAGTCGAAATTGCACCACTGCACTCCAGCTTGGGCAACAGAATAAGAGTGACTCAAAAAATAAAATAAAATAATTAAAGTAGACCTAAGATCAAAATTTCTAGGGATAGGGCCCAGGAATCTGTATTTTTTTTTTTTTTTTTTTTGAGACTGAGTCTCGCTCTGTTGCCCAGGCTGGAGTGCAGTGGTGCTATCTCCGCTCACTGCAAGCTCCGCCTCCCGGGTTCATGCCATTCTCCTGCCTCAGCCTCCCGAGTAGCTGGGACCACAGGCGCCCGCCACTACGCCCGGCTGCCCGGCTAATTTTTTGTATTTTTAGTAGAGATGGGGTTTCACCGTGTTAGCCAGGATGGTCTCGATCTCCTGACCTCGTGATCCTCCTGCCTTGGCCTCCCAAAGTGCTGGGATTACAGGCGTGAGCCACCGCGCCCGGCTGGAATCTGTATTTTTAATGAACACCTCAGGTGATTGTCATATGCGTCCTTATCTGAGATCACTGCCTGGAAGTTCTTCTGGTGGAGCACACAAGGGCTGGGAGATGTGTGTGCTGATCCTCAGAATCAGAACTCCGCATGAGCTTTCATGTGGGGCTTATACTGTGCAGGAGGTCTTGCACAGTGTGGAGCAGCAGTGGGACAGTCTTTAGAAAATGTTTTAAAAAATCGACTTCATTGAGGTATGATTTGTAAATCATCAGTTTTACTGTACAGTTTGATGAGTTTTGAAAATATATATAATCTCTGTAACAATCACCCCAATCATGATATAGAATATTTCCAGCACACATAAAAGTTGTTACATCCTACTTTGCAGTAAATCCTCCTGCCACCCTGACCCGCACACTAGACAACTACTATTCTTTTTTCTTTCAGTATAGTTTTATTTTTTCTTGAAATTTATATAATGGAATCACACAGTGTATCTTCTTTTGTATCAGTCTCCTTTTGCTTAGTGTGATGTTTTTGAGAATAATCTACATTGCATATATCAGAAAGAGAGAGAGAGAGAGATTGACTTATTTTAAGGAATTGGCTCACACAGTAAAATGGCTTGGTGAGTCTTAAATCTGATGCAGTAGGCTGGAGAATCAGGGAAGAGTTGCAATTCAAGTCCAAAGGCAATCTGCTAGCAGAATTCCTTCTTGCTCAAGGGAAGTATAAGTATTAACTACTTATACTGACTAGATGAGGTCCACCCATATTATGTAGGGCAATCTGCTTTACTCAAAGTTCACTGTTTTATGCTGGGATAACTGGCTAACCATATGAAGAAGATTGAAACTGGATCTCTTTCTTACACCATATACAAAAATCAACTCAAGATGGATTAAAGACTTAAACATAAAACCCAAAACTGTAAAAACCGTGGAAGATAACCCAGGCAATACCATTCTACACATAAGAACTGGCAACGATTTCATGACAAAGATGCCAAAAGGAATTGCAAAAAAAGCAAAAATTGACAAATGGGATCTAATTAAGCTAAAGAGCTTCTGCACAGCAAAAGAAACTATCACCAGCATAAACAGACAACCTACACAACAGGAAAAAATATTTGCAAACTATGCATTTGACAAAGTTCTAATATTCAGCATCTTTAAGGAATTTAAACAAATTTACAAGAAAAAAACAAACAACCCCATTAAAAAGTGGGCAATGGACATGAACAAACACTTTTCAAAAGAAGACATACATGGGGCCAATAAACATGAAAAAAGCTTAATATCACTGATCATTAGAGAAATACAAATCAAAACCACAATGAGATACCATCTCAACAGCAGTCAGAATGGCTATTACTAAAATGTCAAAAAATAACAGGTGCTGGTGAGGTTGTGGAGAAAAGGAAACATACACTGTTGGTGGGAGTGTAAATTAGTTCATTGTGGACAGCAGTGTGGCAATTCCTTAAAGAGCTAAAAACAGAAATACCACTTGACCTAGCATTATCATTACTGGATATATGCCCAAAGAAATATAAATAGTTCTGTCATAAAGACATGTGTGTGTATGTTTACTGTAGCACTATTCACAATAGCAAAGACATGGAATCAACCTAAATGCCCATAAAGGATAGACTGAATAAAGAAAATGTGGTACATATATTCTATGGAATACTGTGCAGCCATAAAAAAGAATGAGATCATGTCTTTTGTAGGGACATGGATGGAGCTAGAGGTCGTTACCCTTAGCAAACTAACCTAGGAACAGAAAACCAAATACCACATGTGCTCACTTATAAGTGGGAGCTAAATGATGAGAAAACATGGACACAAAGAGGGGAACAATAGACAGTGGGGCCTATCAGAGGTGGAGGGTGGGAGGAGGGAGATGAGCAGAAAAAATAACTGTTGGGTATTAGGCTTAGTACCTGGATGATGAAATAATCTGTACATAAAACCCTCATGACACAAGTATATCTATGTAACAAACCTGCACATGTACTCCTGAACCTAAAATAAAAGTTAAAAAAGCCCAAGTTCCTCATTTTAAATGTTAATCTCATTTACTAACACCCTCACAGAAACATCTAGAATAATGACCAAATAATTGAGCACTATGTCTCAGCCAAATTGACACACAAAATTAACTATCATGCACACACAGATGTCCAGTTGTTCTAGGGCCCCTTGTTAAAAAGGCTACACTGTTCCCACTTGGGAAAATGTATTACCTTGGGACCTTTGTCAAAAATCAATTTACCATATACGTGTGGGTCAGTTTTTGCACTGTCTATTCCACTCATTTATATCTCTATCCTTATATTCATACAACTGTCTGATTTCTCTAGTTTTGCAGCAAATCTTAAAAGGTGTAAATCTAGGCCAGGTGCGGTGGCTCATGCCTGTAATCCCAGCACTTTGGGAGGCCGAGGGGGGCGGATCACGAGGTCAGGAGATCAAGACCATCCTGGCTAACACGGTGAAACCCCATCTCTACTAAAAATACAAAAAAAATTAGCTGGGCGTGGTGGCGGGCGCCTGTAGTCCCAGCTACTTGGGAGGCTGAGGCAGGAGAATGGCGTGAACCCAGGAGGTGGAGCTTGCAGTGAGCCAAGATCGCGCCACTGCACTCCAGACTGGGTGGCAGAGCGAGACTCTGTCTCACAGAAAAAAAAAAAAGGAAAAGAAAAGGTGTAAATCTAACTTTGATCTTTTCCATATTTTGGCTTTTTTCTGTCCTTTGCATTTCTATGCACATTTTAGAATTAGCATACCAATTTCTCAAAAAATAAAATCCTGCCACGCATTTGACTGTTATTGAAGTTACAGATCAATTTGGGGACAATTTGACATCATAACTATATTGAATTTTTCAATTCATATACACAGTTTATTTCTCTACTTTTCAGGTCATCTTCAACTTTTCTTGCAATATTTTGTAGTTTTTAGAGTATAAGTCTTACACACGTTTTGTTAAGTTGCTTCTAGGTTGTTTGGCTTTTTGATGCAATTGCAAAATTTTTCTAAAATTTTACTTTCCAATTATTCATTGCTAATATATAGAAAAGCAATTTATTTTTACTCACCTTGTATACTGAAATCTTGCAAAATTTGCAATTAGTTCTAGTACCTCATTTTGTAGATTCCTTAGGATTTTCTGTGTACACAATTATGCCATTTGTGAGTAAAGACAATTTTAACCTTAGCGAAGGCAGTAATTCTTTCACTATTATACAGAATGTTAACTATAGGCCTTTCTTAACTGCCTTCTATCATGTTAAGAATGTTACTTTTTTTCCTAGTTGGCTGAAAGTTTTCATTCATAAATGTGTATTAAGTTTTGTTAAATGCTTTTACATTATCTATTCATATATGGTTTTCTCTTTTATTGTCTCATTATGATGCATTACATTGATTGTTTTACCAAATCAACCTTTTATTCCTGGAATAAACCCCACATGGTCATGATGTATTATAATCTATATATATTGCTAGCTTTAGTTTGCTAAAGTTTTATTAAAGACTTTTTTGCTTCTGCTTTCACAAGGAATACTTATCTGTAATTTTCTTTTCCTTCAATGTATTTGTCTGGTTTTAATATCAAGGTAATGAGTCAAAAAATATTCCCTGCTATTCTATTTTCTGAGTTAGTGTGGGATTGGTATTATTTCTTCCTTAAATGTTTGACAGAGTTCACTAGTAAAGCCATCTTGACTGGAGGTTTTCTTCGAAGGAAGTTTTTTTTTTTTTTTAAATCACACATTCAATCTATTTATTAGATGTAGTACTCTGCTATATATAGGACTTTTCAGATTTTTATTTCTTCTTGTGTCAATTTTGATAGTTTGTGTCTTTTATGGAATTTGTCTATTTCTTCTATATTGTCAAACTTATTATCATAGAATTGTTCATAATATTCTTATTATCTTTTAAATTGGCCATAGAGTTTACAGTAATAATGACAATTTCATTTCTGATATTGGTGTTTTATGGTCTTTCCTTTTCCTTTTTCTTGGTCATCCTGGGGTTTATCAACTTTATACATCTTTTCAAATAATTAACTTTTGTTTTCATGAATTTTTCTCCATTGTTTGTTTTATTTTTCATTAATTTCTGCTCCTATTTTTGCTACACTTTTTATTCTACTTTGAGTTTAATTTTCTTTCTTTTTTTTTTTTTTGACACAGAGTTTCACTCTGTTGCCCAGGCTGGAGTGCAGTGGCATGATCTCGGCTCACTGCAAGCTCCACCTCCCAGGTTCATGCCATTCTCCTGCCTCAGCCTCCCAAGTAGCTGGGACTACAGGCGCCTGCCACCACGCCCGGCTAATTTTTTTGTATTTTTAGTAGAGAAGGGGTTTCACTGTGTTAGCCAGGATGGTCTCGACCTACTGACCTCATGATCCATCCTGCTCAGCTTTCAAAGTGCTGGGATTACAGGCATGAGCCACCATGCCTGGCCTGCTTTTCTTTTTATAGCTTCTTAATGTGGAAACATATAATTATTTTAAATGTTACTTCTTTTCTAGTGTAAGCATTAAAATCTAAAAATTTACTACTTAGCACTGCTTTAGCTGCATGCCACAAGTTTTGTTATTTTTTCACTGTCATTCATTCAAACTATTTTTAAATTTCCTTTGTAATTTCTTCTTTGACCCAGAGATATGCACACAAAGATATGAACATGTAAGAAAATGAAATCATACTTTCTTTGTATTTATTACCTGTGCTTGTAATAGTATCAAGAACATCTTTCCACTAAATAAATTTTCTGCAGCATCATTTTTAATGAGTGTATAGTTTTGCACATTGTAGATATATCATACAAAATTTATTTAAACCAAGCACCTATTAACTTGGTAGTTTCTAATTTTTCAGTTACAAATTGCTGCAATGAATATATTTATATATTAACCTTTGTGCAATTAAAATTTTTTTGTATGGTTTCTAATAAGTGGAATTGTTGGGTAAGGGTATCCTCTTTCAAGATAGTTTCCTATTTCATTCTGATTTTTTCTTGGCCTGAGACTACATTTTTTATATGTTTAATTGAATTCATTTTTTTTGCAAAGTTGCCACTCGTTTGATTTCTTCTAAGCCTTTTTATTTGTTGGTGAATGGTTTTTGCAGAAAATTCTTTCTATTGAATATTCACATTGAATCAAGTAAACAGACCAAATATTTATATATTATATTTATTGCTTCTTGAAGGTTGATTATTATTATTTTTTTCCAGAAGTGATGTAGTCTGTGAGCTGCATCAGCCCACAGGTGTGGCTATGTGGTCGTCATAGTGATAAAAAATATTAAACTGCCAACACCTAAAATTTGAGGAATATCACATATAGCATTTGGATTTTCAGGCTATCTTGGAACACTGAGAATCTGGAAATACTGAGCCAGCATTCCTACATGATAAGAATTAGTAGGAATATACAAATTACCCCTGCTTAGATAGGATATGTTCTCTCATTTGGCCATAGCTCTCAGTCTGCCAGTGTCACTCAACTAGGACAGAGCCTGACTCTTCTAAGCATTTGGATTCACAATCCCCAATTTTGCAGGATAGAACTTATTAGAAGATGAATGCTAGTCATGTACACGCAACCCCTGATTTACTATTCCAAACTATGAGACAATGGTCTCCACATGCAGGTATGAACATTTCCCATCGTCCATGACTGGCATTCTGTTATGGCTCCTGCCCCTTCCTTCTCCAAGAAATTCTAGACCTCCATTTGGTAACCTATTAGATTTATAGTTCCAAAAGGAAACTTGACTCTTTTGAGGTATGAAACAAAGATGTCCTTCTCTGTGCTTTAATCAACATGAGTCATTCAAGGCAAACATTCATTATCTCTAGAACTATGCAAACAGCATGTATCCACATAATGTCTCCCAGATTTTTTAGGTCTCAGTTTTAGGGTACACTGAAGTTATAGCTCTTACCCTTCAGGAGTTTTTAATTCATGATACAGTTAAATATATAAGTTGGGATCATATTCATCATGTGGGTTGTTTTCCATCTATTCCTCTACCCTACCAAGCCTAAGGGAATTCTCTATTTACCAGATCAATTTCTAGATTCTTTTTCTTCCTGTAAGTAGGGATTCTTTTCTGCTAGGAGAGAGGTAAGGTCAGTCTGAATAATAAAGTGATATAGAAAGAGAGGGTAAATACAGACAGAAAATAGAATAACGTGTTGAGACAAGTTATGGGGAACCGTGAATTGCAATGTGTTGGATTGGTAGCAAGTTTGTGGGGGAAGGGTAGAAAACGAAAAGGGTTTTAATAAATATTGGTATGATCTTTGAATGTAGATCCCCTTTATGGCTCTTAAGAAACATAAGTGAAGGGTTTCAGTTGTTTTGAAATTACTTTTGGCTGTGGGCAGCTGTTTCTTGACTGCAAACCTGCTCTGAGATTGAGCTGTGTCTGTCCCAGGTTTATAAAAGTTATGCAGACTTATGAATAGGTTTTCCTTGTTCATATCCTTCTTATTTTGTGCTATGATTATATTCATTTGCTGTTGATGATAGTAAGAACTGAGCACCTGTTTAAACAGATTTGAGATTGTTTCTTCTGGCCTAGGGTTTTGGTGTGTACCCTCTTTAAAAAAATTAAAGATCTAGACAATTGAGATATATATTTCTGTTCTACTTTTCTGTTTATATTTCTCATTCTATGGTTTTTCCGAGGTGGGGAGTCCACATTAAAGGTTATACTGCTTCTGGCTCTAAGATTTGATTTCTTAAACACATCCCAGGTCAACTAGAGTGCTAGAGTTTATTACTTTTCAAAAACCAAACCCCTGCCAACTGAAAGGAGAGAAGGGCATATTTAGATGAAAGTGCTTGATGTTCAAATTCTGCAGTTTGTTGACATTTTATTGCTCAATGCAATTTCTCCTACCCTTCAGGGCATTTTGCTTAATGGTTTCCCAAGAACAGTATGATGAGGCTTCAAAGCAAGCGGCAAGTTTTAGCAACAATGCTGTTATTCCAGTTTATATGAGTCACATGTCCAAAACCTTGTATAAATCTGAAGTTTTTCCCATAAACACTTATGCCCAGAAAATATGGTAAGCTATGTTAACAAGCCATATTAGATATCAAGCATTAATATGGAAATAAACCAGGTAACTCCTGTGTAACTGATCTTTGTGGGGACTTGGAGGAGGGGAGGTGAACCTAAACTAGGTTTAGCATGTGCTAAACTTAATTAATGGTTAACTAAATTCATTCAAAGATATCTGTAACTTGTGGTCTGATAGTGCTGGTTTTTGGATATGAATTTGTCATTAAGAACTACCTGTTTTAGTGTGATGCCTTAACCATTGACTTATTGCAAATTTACCAACAAGATGATGCATAACCCAAGAAGTTTGTCCTTCACGGGTATTTATTCCACAGGTCAAGGAGAATATGAAGTATTTATTAGCTTTAAGGTGGTTTTTACCTTATTGAACCACATACATACCAATAAAACGTGGCTTTATGAGGGATATATTTTAGTTCTTTTATGGTTAAAACATGAAGTGCCAATTCTTACACTAAAAGAGCTATTCAATCCCTCTCTTACAGTTCTCTGCTTTTAGAATTGACTCTTCCCCCCTCTTTCTATACTTGTACTGGATTGGGTACTTGTCTTGGTCAAGTGACTCGGTTCAAATTGGAACATTTCTGTGCAGGTAGGCCCAGAGAAATGATCATGCCTGGAGAAAGATTGTTTGCATTAATGGTTGCACCAACCTAAAAATGTCAGTAAGGATAGTGGGATCTCATTGTCTGCAGGTTTAGTAAAGAAGGTGCATGCTCTCGTGTGTCTGGAATCATGTGTATGAGCTACGTCTGGAAACACCTGGAGGCAGCTGGTCTCTCAGGTCTCTGCTCAGCATACCATACTTTTTCAACATGTGTTTATTACTGAAAAAGCAGAAGAGAAAATCCTCTTGACCATATAATAAAATAAGAGGCTATAATAGCAAGTAGTCACTTTATTGCTGTTGCTTTCTAATGGTGTAATTTTCCAGAAACTAATGTCAGACAAACCTGCAACATTTAGGAGACTGGGAGGCTCTGAACTTGTGCTTCGGAAAATGCTAATACTTCTTTGAAACTTCATCTGAGAGTTCTCATTCTGCGATACTCATTGCACAACAGAGGAAATTTTCAGCCCGGTTTTACATTTTCTTCTCTTTTGCGGGCTTGGGGACAGACCTCAATGTTATTTTAACTTAGTTTCCTCTAGGCAAGGAGATTTACTTAATTGGGTAGCCAATCAAGAAACTCTGTTACTGCACATTTTGTATAACACAGGCCGTGTGCTCTTTTTGGTTTGTGGTGTGTCTGGGAAACAAAAGGAACACAGGAGAAAGGGGAAGCTTGGTCTGTGAAACATGTCTGGAAGGAGGCTGAAGGATATTTAAACAAAGTAATTATTTTTAAGTGTGCATTGGGCCTAGGTAAGTCCCAGCAAAATGGCCCTAAAATCAGAGGTGTGATTTTTCTTGGTTGTCAGAGCTTAAGTCTGGAAAGGAACAATATCTAGGCATTCACTTGGAATGTGGCTATTGTACATATAAGCAGAAAGAAGGATTTTCCATTCTCTTCTTATTCCTCTAAAGCTTAATGATGAATTGCTTCCTGCCGGAGACTTACTACAATCCAGCAGTTGTTGGGAATGTGACATCCCAGAATTTTTCTTGCAGATGTGTGTGCAGGTCCAGAGAGACATAGAGGTCTGTAGCCAGGATGCCAGTAACCCAGTCAGACAAGACGCAAATAGAATGGTTCCCTTCTTGAAGTCTTTACAGGTTTTGGAAATTGGCTATGACAATTAGTCCTACATGTGTGCTGAAAAAGGCAACCACCAATATAATGACTGGTAACTTCTCAATCTAACTTAATATTTACTCCCCATACCTGCTATTTACTGCCTGTAACTAGTTTATTAAAACTTTAAGTATATTTATTTTTAAAAGCACATCTCTTTCAACATAGATGAATTAAGAAAATCAATGCTATCAACAACGATAGATAACAACTTTAGTAATTTGCTTACTTGTTTCTTGTGCTAAATTAATGTAAATATGGAGTGACTATGTGAGAGAGAAACTTAAGGGAAGAGATGAGAACTATGAATTATTCACCTACAAACAGCAAAATTTTTTGAGTAAGAGACAAGAAATGTGAGAAGAAAAAAATTGTGGGGAGCTGAATGTAAAGCAGAAGTTCTCTTCTACCTCTTATTAACCTTTACTTATTTATTTTTTTGAATGCAGATAACATATTTTAGCTGTGCTGTAGGGTGAGTCTTCCTCAATCACATATCACCTGCCCCCACCCCACTAGCCTGTCTTCCTCCCACTAAGCCAAAACCTGGTCCTTGAACCTGGAACTTATGAGGCATAAGCGAACAGCGGATGGTTTTTTGTAATACAACTCAAGTTCAGAAAGGAAATAGACTCTTAGCATAAGTTACAGGAGACATAGATATCAGCACTAAGTTAATCTTTGCAGAGAGGAGAGAAGGCCTGTGCCCTGCCCCCTCCACTTTTAGGATCCTAAGCACCATCCTCACCTCAACCTACCACCGTACCCAGCAGGGGAGGGAGGGAGAGTAGCGAGAAAGGACAGCCCAAGGTGAGTGCTTAACCCAGGAGGAGGCTGACCCTTGGAAGAGCAGGGGGAGTAGAAGGATGAGGGTGAGGAGGAGGGTCAGGGGAGTGTGTCAGTTCAGGTGGTCTGAGAAGCAGCCCTCCAAATGGGACTAGATGTGCAAGAGATTTATTAGGGGCCTTGCCTCTGATGGATAAAGGAGGAGGGCGCAGGTGTAGGCAGCAACGTCTTTCTGATACCTTGAGAGTGGCTCAGAAGGAGGACTGGGTAGGAAGAGCTCTAGACTGCAACACATTCAGAAAAAAATTTAACCAGGTCAAGGGGAGTCCCAGACCACAGTTTGCCCTTGGAAGAGTCTCAGGTTGGGAGGATATGCCCGGGCTGTCAACCCTCTGCTGTGCTCAGTCACTGGCCTTGGGGTGAGCGCACAACAGAGCTGAAGGTGTCCCTACAGCAGGCTTTCTTGCAGAGAGCTCTTAGCGGGGTAATTCAGGGCTGCCACGAGGAGGGGTACATTGCGTTGACGTGGAGTGCTCCTTAGAGGGACTCTCAGGATCTAGGACTAAGGCCCTGGATCTGGGTAAGAGCAAGGAGAAGAATTAAACAGAGAACTCCCTTTTGAATCTCTGCTCACCTGTCTGTAGATTGGAAAAAATTAAGGGCTGTTTGACTCTTTTCTAAGATCCTCTGAGCTTGACAAGCTACCAGTAAAGCCATTTGGCTGTGAGCATGTAGTACTATGTTCCTATTTGTGATTCTCATTTTGACACTTAATCACATTACATGTGGACATGAGCAGCCAATCACTGCATCTGAGTATATATTGGTCAGCCTCTATTAAATGCAAACCTTACAGGGCACCTGCCTGGCCTCAGCCAAACCAAAAGTGATTTCTCCCTCCTCTCAGCTACATTGAGTCCCTTCACACATATTGTTTTTTGTCTTGCACTTTATATATTTGTGCATGTGATTTCTCCCAGCGTCCACAGACAGTAAGCAACTTGAAGATAACAATTGTCTTACACTTTGAATCAGCATTGCCTTGCACACACAATTGGTGTGGACTTCAACATCAGTTATTAGGTTGGTGCAAATGTAATTGCAGTTTTTGCCATTAAAGGTAATGGCAATTATGTTTGCACCAACCTAATAAATAAAACAAAGGGGCAGGATTGGGCAGATAGAAAGGTACAGTGGAAAAAACATGATGGAAACATTCATATTTATTTCAGCCTACTTATTCTCAGAAGGTCTTTAAAATAGAAGACATAGATGTGTTACTGCCATTAAACAGGATAAAAATGTAAGAACAAAGGAAGAGGGTGGAGTTGGAGACAGCTTGTTATACCAGAAAAAACTAGGCTAAGGATTGCTACTGAGATTAAATGCAAACTTTGCTTTTGACCTTTTCCTTCAAGCAAGACAAAAAGGGAAAACACAAGTTATATAAGGTTCTTATTAGCTAATAAAAAGAAGCATGCCAGTTTCTCCTATAGAAGCATTTTTTTTCTCTAGTACTAACTCTAAGAGGAATTTATTTTATGGCCCCTTATAGAGCCATTGAATTTTAAAATATATGACAGTTTCAATAAGAGTTTTATAAAAAATATATAGGAACTTTTTTCTATATGACTATTTCTTATATTGATTTTTGATAAATGCCAGAGTTTATAGATGACATTTCTATGGAGACTTAGGGTGTAGTTTAACCATCAGCAGTGAAATGAATTTGAGCCCATAGCTTTTGGAAGGACCCTGGAAATGGTACATTTCAATAATAATGACCACAAAATTATATCCAAATAGAATATAACTTTGGCTGCATTTCTTTGAAATTTGGCTAAATAGTTCTGTTCTGGTATACACATTTTGATTTGACATTGAGCTTTCATGATAATTAGAATAGTCTAAATTCCATATATGTGTAATGACCTAAAATTGATTCCAGCACATCCTAAACTAAATATTAGTAGAAATCACTCTGGGGGATGTGAAAGGTATTTTAAAAGATCTCTGGTTTATAAATCAGTTTAAGCACCCAACCCAATTAAACAAGTTTCTTTTGTACTCTGGGACTTCTTCGAGATATGAACATGATAATATATCATTACAGACTGGATTCCCTGGTAAGTAGACTCTGACCTAGAGATTAATGTGCAGGAAGTTTATTATAGATGGCTCTTGGGATCAACATCTATATTAAGGAAGAGAAAGAGGCTGTGTCAGGTAGAGGAAGAATTTGGGACAAACCCATGGGGGAGGTCTGAAGCTGGGATGGCTTTCTGGGGTTGTCCGAAGTTATGTTAGGGGCTGGGTCTATATACCCGCACGTTGACTTCTACTGGATATGGGCTGCCCAGGGAAAGGTTGTGCTCTTGGGCAAGGTGAATTTCTTCAGCCAAGGGCAATTCCTGGAGAAGGCTAAGACCTGAAAGCTCTGGGCCAGCAGTACTGCCAGCAGCTTGGGGACTATGTCCTTTGTTTCTGAAGGTGGGGCTTCACAGTGTATGTCAGGACTTTGTATGCACTGTTTACCAAACTAATTAGCAAAATATACATTAATCCTGGAGCATAGCCAAACATCCCCTAGTCCTAGTGGTAAATAGAATATGATTTGTGAAATGCTGCTTTATTCCAGTGGTTTATTCTTTATTCTGTCAACTGAGTACTTTGGTTAGGTTGTATATTTGGCTGCTCCTACCAGAAGACAGATATCAGTGATTTAGTCAATTAGGAGAGTTTTTTTACTCAATAAGTAATATGTACAATTCATGGCTCACATAGCTGCACAAGGAACTGGGTTCCTTATCTTTCCTTTTTTTCTTTTTTTTAAAGAATCTGACTTTTGTCTTTATGGCTAAAGAAGCAGTGCTGTATCCCACGGTAGTACAAAGGGCAAAAGATGAGTGCCAGGTAAGCTTTGTCCTCTACAAGATTCTCTAAAGCCCCACTCTACGAATTCCACTTCCTTCTCATTGGCCAGATTAAGTCACATGGCCATTCCCAGTTTCAGTGGCGTCTGGGAAGGTAATTTTACCTGGGAACATTTAACTGTGTTCTTTTAATCAGAAGAAAGGGAGAAAGGATATTGAGGAGATAACTAGCATTTTCTACCACAAATAATAGAATTAAATTCTTCTGCCATTGTTCCTAATTGGCTGAACAACTGTGAGAACAAATTCCACAGAAAAAATATAGTTATAAAATACATATATGGGTTATAACATCATGACAGATCACTGTATTTCTCAGATTTATTCTGTTTAATTAAGACTTTTCACATTTCATCAAAAATATTTCTTATGAATTTATCGCTAATTTACTTCCACCACTTGGGGCAGACCTGTGTACATGGTAGGCGTTCAGCATGTGTGTGTGTGTGGTACAAAATGATATATTTGACATATAACAGTGTCCTAAGCAACAAGGTAATAAAATATCATATATCTTGGTGGTTTATCAATAAGAGCCCCTCCAGTAGCAGCTAGGAAATGGTATTGAGAGGTGGGGTTTGGTCTTTACTTTGAGTGTGCTTTGTCTTGGTTATGCTACTGCATAATGAGTAGTTTTCTGGTGATTTGACTTCTATAAACATTGATTTTAGGAAATTTAGAGAAATATTTCATAACAAGTGAAAACCTAGCTACATTATGATTAAACATAAAAGTATAATGACCCTATCCTGGATTGAAAAATTATTGCTGTGTCTTCTACCTCTCCCCTCCAGAAAAGAAGTTTCATTTTCTATAACGTTAGGATTTACAAAATTTCCAACATGTGAATTACAACATGGAACATGATTTTCAAATTGTATACACATTACACACACTCCCTTAAAACACAAAATAGGTTCTTCTCCACATTCTACCCCAGGTTTAGGGATATACTACTCTTCATTTCTCTTTGAGGTCAGGGTAATTTTTTGCCTATTCTTCTCAAATATTTTCTCAATAGACAGTTCACAGAATCACAAAATTAAAAGTGGAAGCCATGGTGAATGCCAGAAGATTCTGCATTTCAACATGCTCCCAGCCGATGCCAATGCTGATGGGTTCTGACCACGTTTTGAGTTAGCAAGGTGCTGGTTTTAAAACTTAGTTGCACAAAGAAGTGTTAAGTATTTGAGGTGATGGATGTACTAAGTACCATGACCTGATTGCTGTAAATGATATGGTTCCAAACATTACTATGTACTCCATGAATATGTACAATTATTGTTAACTTAAACCTGGTTGCATATGGAAATTCTAAAATTTGTTCTTCTCCTTCTTCCTTCTTTCCTCCTCCTCCTTCTTTCTTCTTTTTCTTCTTCTTCATCTTCTTCTTTACAAATACTGAGGCCTAGGTTCCACCACAGAGAGGGGATTTATTTGTTGGGGGTTTAGCTTGGGCATCCAATATTTAAGAGCTCCCCTAGGTGGTATAATGTACAGCCAAATTTGGGAATCACTGCCATAAACTAGTTGGAATAGTTTTTTTCCACAAGTCTTTCCAAATGCACAATTTAGTAGACTTATCTATCTTTGTTGCTACTATGGCTGATACCAACTTCCAGGTCTTTTTTGTTCAAATGGAATGCCTAGCACAGGGCCTCATTCTTTGGCATGAGTTCAATCACAGTGTGTTGAATATATCAGCATGTGAGACACTTGTCCCACTCACATGCTCTGGCAAGAAGGGAGAAGCGACTTGCTTTTCACTGTAAACCTGGTCCAGCACATGTCTACTTACTGCAATTTCTTTGTCAGGTTTCTTTCAAGGAAGATCCCATATATATAGGGTTTAGTGATCTTGTAAACAGAAGGCAGAGAAGAGAGAGAGAAAAAAGGAGGGAAGATGACAGCAAAGAGGGAGGGAGGGGAGAGAGTAAGGGAGAGAAGGAAGGAGGAAGAGAGAGAGAAAAGGAGGACAAGGAGAGAATAGAAGACGACTGGGGAGGAAATGAAAAGAAAGATGGCTTTAAGTTGTTAGTAGATACTAAACACCATCTGTGAGAGGTGATACTAAGATTTTGTTGAGATTAACAAATTTTTGGTCTCATTAGGAGACAGGAATCAAGTGCTTGAAAAATTATGTAAAACTATGCAATAGTTAAAGAATAAAGGGAAATAATACTGAGATAACATAACAATAATGACAGACCTATCAACCAATGAGAGTAATAGGCTGTAAGCGTGAATTCCATTTTTTATGAGGGGCAATGGTACCAACTCTGTTGCAATAGTTCCTTAGGCTTACTTAGCTCTATTAACTTAATTCAACATTAAGGATATAGGTGGCTGCTGAAGAAAAAATATTTAATCTAGTTTGTATCAAGGAGTCTTTTAGGGAGTTATTTAAATATTTATAATTATTTCCTCTAGCCTGTACCATAATTTTGCTTATAATTATTCATTTTGAGAAAAATAATTAATTCTCAAAGTCTTACTTGAAGATATCTTTTGAAAGCCTCATCCCCACTTCCAACCCTGTGATGCACATCTAGAACTTTCTTATTTGACTTGAAGCCTTGATACTGTTTTACAAGAATAAATAATGGGAATTCAATCCACTGAAAGTGGTGACAGTTTGGAATCTTGTTATCTTTTCTAAGAAATATTCTTAATTTGCTGCGTTGAACTTTGGCAATGTAAGTCCCTTTAGTGACATAAAAGAAGCCAGTCTTTAAAAGATGCTGACAGATGTGATTGTTTTTTTTACAATGGAGCTGAGTTTCCTACTCTGCTGCATGTAATTAGGCATGCAGATAGAGCTTTACTCATTTTACTAGCCCATTGGGTGGCAACTGGGACAGGGGCCTCAAAGCTCTGCTCACTAGAAGGAAACACACTCTCACTTTCTTTAACGTGCTAATGCTTCTCAATTTCTAGAAAAAAATAAACGCGTTTTGTGTGTTTTCATTTAAAAAATGGTGGACAAAACCAAGTTTGTTGTAAGGAAAACATCATTTGTACTAATTTCAAGCAACCATAATGTATCAATTTCATAAGGAACTTAGACAGTAAAGATAGGTACATGTATAATTTAAGGGCCATTATTTTTAGTATCCTAGCAACATCATTAAACAGAATGCATTATCAGCCCAGATTTCTTGGGCTGATCTGAATCTGCTCAACTTCCCTATTTTACCTTTTTTATTCTTTGCTCTTCTGTACTCATACTGCAGAAGCTAAAATGCTAGTGTCACTGAACAACTGAATTGCCAAGGTTTTCTAAGTCAAAGTAACATCTCTTTCCTTCAAACTCTTGAAATTTTCTTTGCTATGTTTAATTGGGAACTCTATGTGGCTTGTGAAATCTCTGCCTAGCCCCCTTCATCTTTCACATTTAAAAACACAGTTTAAGAACAAAACTGGGACCTCTGGGAGACAGAGAGAGCACTCGCTGGGTCCTTTTTCTTTGAGGCTTCATTTTGGCCAAATCCCAAAGGTTGGCTGTGTGACCTCACCATCACCTCCTCTGCACTAAGCAGAAAGAAAACACAGGAGTCTACATTTCACATGTGCTTGCCATAAATTCTCTATTAGAATCTCAAGCAATAGGACAAAGTAGTGAAATATGAGGAAGAAATCAAAGTGGGTGGATAAGGCCAAGGGGCCATAAATCAGAGCGAGGGCATCTCGTTTGAGGAAAAGACCATGTGATAAATGAAGGTTCACACATGGCACCAGGCTCTAACAGTAGCAACTCACAGGACCCAGACAAGGACATAGCACATGGACTGAAATTCATAGATGTGTTGCTCTGTAAGTTTGAAAGGAAACTTCTTCTCGATGTGCATGTCGGCCTGTCTTGCCCTTTCCAGATTTCTTGGGCAGGGAAATGTCCCTTGCCTGAGATCAAAGGACTGTTAGAAGAAGAGCCAACACCAGAACTCATGCCTCCTGTGTGCGAGTCCAGCAGTCAGTGCACTAGGGAGACAGCACAGTGTAGGTTCATTAGTGTAGTGGGGATAATAGGCAAATACGTACCAAAGCCTAGTTATGCAATTTACTGGTAGTGTTACCTGGGAACCAGGTCTTAAGACATTTCAAACTTTTGTTTTCTAATCTATAAAATGAGAGTAGTAATATCGCCACATAATAGTGTCTGGTACATAAAAGGCACTAAGGTATTATTAGCTCATCCTATACCTAATTGCATCTCATCAAGCCCAAGTTTGTCAGATGACCTACATATGCAAGATTATCTCTTAATTCAGTGATTTTTATCTGTTCTCTGCACCAGGATACAGAAATGGTTCACATTCGACTGATTTGGCTGCAGTAACATTGCTAGTAACTATAATAGCATACAGTGTTCCCTCCTACTGGTAAGAATACATTCTACTTTTAAACTAAAACTTGACAGGCCTCTTATAGGCCATGCCAACACTTTGAAAATAAAACTCTTGAAGTTTCAACAGAAATATATTTTTACATGATAGGAGGAAGCCTTCTGGAACTTACCGCTTACATGGAGTGAAGGAGCTGCATCAACAATGGGGCTGTTATGAACTCGGGCTCCACACTGTCTCCTAAAGGGATTAGACAGGTCTCATAATGTGTCAGAGGCAGAAAAAAGTGACCCAAGAAGGGGCTAAATCCTTAGTTCTCCTTAATATTTTCCCATGTCAACACTGAGATTTGAGAAGGCAGAAGGAACTGACTTACTTTATATACTTGTCTGATCCTTTAGTACTTAATGAAATATAGAATGTTTTATTTGACCCCTATGGGAAAACTGCTAAACTGAGCAGTTCGTTCCTGAAATCAAATATCAGCAATCAAAATACTTGCAAAGTCCCTTAGAAATCAGAACATCACAGATTTGTTAGAAAGTAGGTGCCCCAAGCTTATAGGTGGCTGTTAACATTGTTTTATTTCCTTTATACAAAAAGTAGAAATGACAGAAAAAACACTCTTGACAGAAAACAATACCACCGACCTGATCTCATGAAAGAGCTGAGCCAAATCTGCCCACATTATGGGGAAAGGGAAGTTCAATCAACATTAGCAAATACTCATGCAATTGATGAAATATAAAATGGCATCAGTGGCTTAGTGAACGTCCTGTGGGTAGGGTGAATCAATCTACTCTTAAAAAACATACATTTTCCCAATCATGCTTTTAAACAGCATCTTTTAAAAAAACAAGTTATATATACAGATATCACCCCAAAATGAATCTTTTACAGTCTACTACTATAAATTTAAGGCATCCTGATATTCTGTTCTTCTGCTGGTGAGGCATTGTTATCATGGTTCTCTTTCCACAGAGGATAGTCCAGAAATTTCCAATAATTTCCAAAGGGCATCAGTGGGAGAAAATTTAAAAAGTGATTTACAAGAAGAGTTCTTTTGACTCTGGCTCAGCAATGTGCTTTATGCTGTAGGATTTCTTCATTTTTCTATTGATGTCATTATGCCTAAGCAGAAGAGAAACCACAGGCCAAAATTAGATAAAACTATGGTCAAGTTACAAGACAATACCACTAAACAGCTCACCAAAAAATGGAAATTATCCTCACACAAACCACACTGAAGAACACTTCATTCCAATATGCAAATTATTCTCTTTTCATATAAACTACTCTTTAAACAATGAAAGCAATAGTCATGTAATAACACACACTTACTAAACACTCTTTAACTCAGCTATGGAAATAATTTCTCAACCATACTGATTGAAATACAGGCATTTTACAGTCAAGGGAATTTTATCAGAGTTAAACAAGATAGGAAGTATAGTATTGTTGGCTGAGTATAAACAAAATATTTTTATTTTATTTAGATAGATTCACTGGTGACACTTTTATTCTCCAATAAGCTTGAGCCTTAAAAGTTTAAAGAAGAATGCTTTTTGGTTTGTGATTACTGAGTAACAGCATGTTGAAAGATCATAAGTAGATAAATCTATGGGAAAAAGAAAAAGCTAACGAACAATATGCTCCTTTTCTCTCAATACTTGATACCTACTAAGTCTGCGGGAAAAGAGTACAAACTTGAGCCTTGGAACAGCTTTGCTTTTCAAACAAATTTTCCCTTGGATAGGTGCAATCATTTTCATGAGGTATTACTCCCATTCTGGGTGTAAAATCTTCAGAGGGGAGCTATCTTCTGAGGGTGGACAAGGCCACATATTACTAAATTACTTCTTGTTGCTACACCAGACAAAAACACTTTCTGGGAATGATACTAGCTATTATGAGACCACATTTGGATGCAGGAGAACCCCAGGCATGGCTCCAGAGTCTCAAAATTGTGCTTGCTCACAAAGACCATGAAGCCTATTTTCAGTGTGCCGGAATATATTTGATCATCATCATCATCATCATCATCTGAAAGTTATAATTCTTATTTTAATTTTTCCTCTAACTGGAACTTTAGAGACCTGTCCATGGGCAAGAAAGGGAAAGGGAAGAAGGTGAAATAAAAATCTAATTGGCTAAAAGATGTGCTAGGGATTCCAATTAAACATGATGGATTGAATACACACATTTGTCCTCCATATCCTGCAAAATAACACTGAAATAAAATAAATAAAAAAGGCACAAATTTAGATGAATAAGGGAAATGGGAGGAGAGGATACAACAGACAAAATGTCAATGGTATTTCAGAAACAGAAAGGTGGATGAACATTTAGAATTGATTTAGCAGAGCAGAAAAAGCAAAAACCCAAGTGTACAGTCAGGGAATCCAACTAACTGATTTGCACAGCCAGATGCAGGAATTAGAAGCACCGTGTACTTCTGAAGATGATAGCAACTATGTTAAAGAATGAAGAAGCTCTTGATATACTAACACATAAAGTCCTCCAACATGTCAGGTGAAAAAAAGCAAGAAACAAAACTGTGTGTACAGTACGACACCTTTATTGTAAAAAGGAAGATAAAGATATGCATTTGTATTTGACTGCAAAAATTTAAATAAGATTTGCACCTGAAACTCTATAAAACCCAGGCACGGTGGCTTATGCCTGTAATCCCAACACTTTGGGAGGCCAAGGCAGGTGGATCAGTTGAGGTCAGGAGTTTGATACCAGCTTGGCCAACATGGCGAAACCCCGTCTCTACCAAAAATACAAAAATTAGCCAGGTGTGGTGGCTGTAGTCCCAGTTATGGAGGCTGAGGCATAAGAATCACTTGAACCCAGGAGGCAGAGGTTGCAGTGAGCCAAGATCACACCACTGCACTCCAGCCTGGGTGACAGAGCAAGACTGTGTCTCAAAAAGAAAAAGAAAAACAAAAACAAAAACAAAAACAAAAAACAGCTATAAAACAGGAACAAAGAGAAGACCAGTAAAATGATGTTGGAAATTAATATTATTATAACAGAAACAAAAAATTCAATAGCAAGATTGAAAGGCAAGTTTCAGTAAATATATTAGAGATTCAAACTAGAAAAAGTGAAAGTATGAATAAATAGAGAAGAATCGTTAGAAAATCTGAGTATCAGTCCAGTGTGTCTAACATTAGAATAAGAGGATTTTCAAAACAGGGAACAGAGAAATTGGAGAGGAGAAAATTTTCAAAGAAATTGTACAAAACATTTCCCAGAACTCAAGTACTGAGGGTTCCAGATTGAAAAAGCTTGCTGAGTGCCCACAGCCCAGGAATGAAAACAGACCCACATCATGGCAAAGCATCAAAAAATCAAAATATTGGAGATAAAGAAGAAATCATAAAATCTTCCAAGCCATTGGCAGAGAAGAATGGGGCTTCTCAACAGACACATTAGAAGCAAAAGAAAATGAAATGATGTGTTCAAGATTCTGAAAGAAAATAATTTCACACCTAGAATCCTATACTGAGTCAAACACTCAATCCGGTAAATTGAAGATATTTTCAGACTGTCAAGGTCTCAAAAAAATTAGCACCTATTTACCTTCCTTGGGTGGGAAGATATATGACTGAAGCACGAGAATAAACAAAATAGAAAAGAAAAGACAGGTTCAGGAAACAGAGTCTAAACAGGAGAGAAGCACAAGGAATTCCCAGGATGATGTGCATGAGAGACTCCGGGATGATAGCTGTGTGGCAGTGCCAGGAGGCAGCAGTGAAGATGGGGGCAGGAGGAGGGGTCTCCATGAACAGAGAGAAACTGACAAACACCTGAGCTGTCTGAGGGTACTAAAAGATGGTTTGGTCTTCAGCACAGTGTTTAGAAATGCACTGTAAATTAGGAAACCAAAATTATTTCCATGGGAAACATAAAATTGTACGAGAAAGAAAATATAACATAGGACAACACAATGAGTCCTTGTGATTAATATTCAAATAACCATAATGATAATTAACACTGAATACTGATTTAGCTCTTTAGAGTGATACAACTATATTCATGGGGGTGGGAGGAAGAGGAAGTAGGAATGTGTGCATGTGTGTAGGTGTGTGTGTGAGAGATAGGAAAGAGAGGGAAAGAGAGAGACAGAAAAAGAGAGAACAGGCGCAGTGTTGGATTGTTGGATGCTAAAATGGAGCTAGACACATTTGGCTCATTGTTAAAAATACGGATTTAGGAGCCAAACTGACTAAGTTCAAATCCTGGCTCCACAATTTATTGCCATCATTACTATGTAACCTTGGGCAAGATATGTAATCATTCTATGTCTCAGTTTCCAATATGCAAAATTAGGATAATAATAGTATCTGTTTGGCTGGGTGGGGTGGCACCTGCTTGTAGTTCTAGCTGCTCAGGAGGCTGAAGTGGGAGGATCTCTTGAGCCCAGAAGTTAGAGAATGCTGTGAGCCAAGATCACACGACTGCACTGCAGCCTAGGTGACTGAGCAAGACCCTGTTTCTTAAAAAAAAAAAAAAAAAAAAAAAAAGTATCTGCCACATAGTGTCATTGAGAAGATTAAAATAGTACATATGTGTAAAGCACCTGAAATATTCTCTGGGATACTGTACGTGCTTTATAAGTGTTTATAAGTGCTATCATTTTGATTTTCTATAGTAGAATGCCAGCAGATAACAGGGATACTATTTGAAACTGAAAATCTGTATGAGCATGTTACTTAGAAATAGAGAATACTAGAGAAAACACCTGAAGGAAAAGCGAGTGGTTGATTCAAAAGAGTGAGGCTAGGGAAGGGGGTGGGTTTGGCACAGGGCACATCCAGTCTTTATTATAATGCTAATATTACTCTTATAAGTATCTATATCACTTTAACAATAAATTAAAATAGAAAATTTAAAAGAAGGTTTTTGTCATAGTCTAACGATAATAAAGTTTAGACTTTGATGGGCATTTCTGCTTTAATATAAGAGGTGCTGTGGTCAAAAACACTAAAATGAGCACTCTTTCTGCAGGACAAAACCCGTTATGATTAGAGCTAAGTCTGTACCAAGTAAAATATTAACTTGAGGCATTTATCTGAAAAATATCAGGATAATTCAATCCTCCCTGAACCCTTCAATTACCTAGTCCCAAATTAACAGTATTCAAAGAACGAAAGTGTTTGGGTAATTCTGGCATGAATTATTCAGATAATTTGCTGCTCCTCTATTTCATTTTTGGATATGAAATCACATTCTGAGTGACCAAAACTGGAAAGAAAAAAAGCTTAAATTTAAATAACAGTTTTTCAAGTGTTCTAACTTGCTGACTCATCTAGGCATGGATTGCATATTTCCACAGTCCATGGTGACCAGACAGCAACTTACAGCATCCATGTAGAATGGTCCACGGCACGCATGACATTTCCGCTGATAACCAAAACAGAGAAACCTTGCTGTTTTCTGTGATCTCCCTCAGAGTTTTGACTGAGAGCACATCTATAAGTCTCATCTACTAAGAAATGGGATTCTGGTTCAAGGCATGAAAACTTGTATTTGAAGTGCCCAAATGGAAACTCACTGTGGGTAGGTGGACTTGTGACCAGAAGGCCAATATTGATAAAGAACACACCATTTTTCCCCGCTGTGGGAAGATAGGCTCAGTCCTTTTTTTATTTATATTTTTCTCTCTTCTTCCACTTTTCCTCTCTCTAGCTCCGCCTCTTTCCAAATATCTATGAAGTCTCCATCATGCACCAGGCACCAAGCAAGACACTGGGAGTGCACGTGGAGTACAAAGGTGCTATTGGGGGTCGCTATTTTCGTGAAGCTCTTAGGCCTTTTTCAGAGAGCTTGCCACGTTTTACTTGAATCCTATTTTAATTCTCTCTTGATTATGATCTCCCTGAGTGAAGGAACCAGGCCTTATCCTGGCAGAGCAAAATGTGTGGCTTAGAGCTGAAAATAGTTGCAAAGAGTGGCCCGGCCATCCAGGGATGTGGCATTGGGAAGACAGTCCATCCGCGCTGTCCTCAGCATGGCAACGAAGAGCACCAGTGACTGGCTGGGGGAGGGATACTTGAAGGCACTGGAAAGTGGCTGTGTAAAGTCTCTATTTGGTATTTTTAAACTCAACTAACCTATTGCTTCTTTGAAACTCCAGCCTTAAGAGATACAGGCAGGCTCTGTTCTTTTAATGTACAAAGATGCCTCTAGTGGTGGCAGACGTGTGGTGCAAATATGACATTAATAGAACATGTATCTGCTTTGAGGTCACACAATTCAAAACTGGATCTTTGGGGAATAAGGAAAGGAGGGTGGGGGTGGAGAAGTGAGTTGTCCTTAGGTTTTCTGACTATCCTTAAATCAGGAGTGGCTTGTTGAAAGCAAGTGGTCTGGTGGGAAGATTTTGGTATCCAAGGCAGTTCTCTTCCTATTATCTTCCTACTGTTGGTTCATGGGTGTTCACAAACTCCACACGTTCATTTCCTCCCTCCCTGGAATAGTGACTTAAGAGAGTACGAGGGTCTTCCCTGCCTTTTTTATGTCTCAACGTATCATACTTTGATGCTAACTAAACTGTTTCACTGTCTTCTTGTGGTGCAATCTGCTTTCTCCTTTTCCCAGTGTAAGGAGCTTATGAAAAGACACCCCATTTGTGCATCCATCTTGGGAACTCTGCCAGCCTCTATAAATACTTTGCTAAATTGTGCTTAGACACTGGGAAGATATGATCATTCTGGCTTCTCATAACATGGACATTTTTTCTTTATACACAAGACTCTGCCTTATTGGCGACAATTCCCTGTAATTCTACTGTGCAATGGTCAATGGAAACCCCCAAACCTGGCACATTTGAAAGAAGGAACAGTCACTTAATTCACGTGAAGAAATAGTTCAAGTTTAGAGCCTCCTCCTCTTCTCCAAGTCATAGTATAAAACGAGGGTTTTCTTTCTGAAAATACTTTGAAACTATAGGCGAGGCTGAGGTGGGTGTGGGCAGGACAGAGAACACAGAACACCTAAGGAAGCATGAGGAGGCAGGAAAGAGACAGAGAGTGAGAGAGAGAGAAAGAGTTGGCCAGGTTGGGTGGGGACACAGACAGAACACTTGGGGAAGCATTGGTGGGGAGGAACCACGGAGCACCTGGGGGTACACTGTGGGAGAGCACAGAGTACCTGGGGAAGCATGGGAGCTGGGAGGATCAGTGCTGCTCTAAGGGTTTCTGGAGCAGAGGCAATCACCCAACTTCAGGTACTTGGCTGTTGTCTTTCAACTTTTGCTCATTGGGCATGGAGCCTGATGCCAGCAGGTTAGAAAGGCAAACAGAAAATTATACTTCCGTTCAGGGCTTAGAACATGAAACTACAGGCTGGGTGCGGTGGCTCACACTTGTAATCCCAACACTTTGGGAGGCCAAGGCAGGTGGATCATCTGAGGTCAGGAGTTCAAGACCAGCTTGGCCAACAGGGTGAAACCCCATCTCTACTAAAAAGACAAAAATTAGCTGGGTGGTAGTGGCATATGCCTGTAATCCTAGCTACTCAGGAGGCTGAGGCAGGAAAATTGCCTGAGCCTGGGTGGCAGAGGTTGCAGTGAGCCAAGATTGCACCACTGCACTCCAGCCTGGGTGACAGAGTAAAACCCTTTCTCAAAAACAAAACAAAACAGAAACAACATGAAACTACAGTTTCTGAGCAAAAACTCAAATGTCTATAGTGTTAAGCATCAACTACTTTACTAAATACTTTTTCATTAACAGCACTTTAACAAACTTTTCTGAACTGTTGCATTGGTAAGATTTGTCTGTCTCTGGAAGGATGCACTCAACATATATTACATAGTTTGGTAACACACCTACATGATTGAGTAGGTTTATCATTATCCTTTCAAGAATCAAGCATATGAGTTAAAAATAATGTTAACATTTTAAGGTCAAAAAATGAAAGCAAGATTAAAATATGGTTATTTGATAATATATAGAGAATGAGGGCAAGGACACATTTGTTCAGCAGCACCAGGGTCTTGTTGCACTGGCTGCATTTTCCCATCAGGATTCTGGAAATGCTTTTTAGTGGGGCTGAGGATATGCTCTGGTTGGGAGCAGGTTTCAGCCAGGGCCTCACCTTTACTTCCCAATGTCTTCCACATCTTTGTTCCTTTTTCTGTTTAGTATGATGTCCTGGCAATAAGGACAGAAATGTGTGTTTGTGTGTGTTACGGGTGGGGGAGTGATACCCTAAACTCTGATGCTCTAATGGGCACAGCAGATGACCATTACCATAGCAGATGTCATCTCACTACTGGCAAAGCAGACCAGTCTCTTTGAAGTGGCTGCTGAACAACCTTAAGATCTATGCAAAATATTTGATACCAGCTCTTGGCTCTCAGTATAAAGTTCCCAGTGTGGCTAATACCTTGGCAGTAAAACGCACACTAATGGTGTTTATTGCTTTATGATTTTTAAGGACTCTATGCTAATGCTGGTGCTAGGATTAGGTGTTTCCTAACCCCTCAGGCAACTGTGCCACTGTGGTCAAAGTGGGTGTTACTGGTGGTGGCCAGGGATTATGCCCTTTTGCCTATCAGTAGCTGGAATCAACGCTCACTTTGTGCCCTAAAGATCTCAGATGGACTTAAACTCTGGGAAACGAATGTTTCACTGGCATTTTAAGACAAGTAATTGCAAACATTTCCTTGGAGTTATAATAACTTAAAAACAACTTGCCTTTTGTAAGATAAAGTAAACATAAATCTGCTTGTTATAAACCAAGTGATTCTCTGCAGTTGAATCACACTGGGGATGCTGCTCAAAGGAATAGAGTTGAATCTAATTTTAAAGGGCATTGAAAAGAAATTTAGATTTTTGCTATCAAGCTGTGACCAATTTAGAAAAATAAATAGCAAACAGAGCCCTCACAGAGCAGACATTCTTTAAAATGTTACATTTATTGTCCCTATTTTTCCTTTATCAGAAAAAAATAACAATTTCCTTTAACTAAAATGGAATTCCAATGTATTCCTGGAACCAGGATCCATTGCCTCACTCTTTTCCCCAGGGATATGCTGATAGGGCCATGTAGAGGCAATAGCATTTGGCCCCAACTCCAACCCAATGACTGCCACTGGCTTCCAAAGTCATACCACTCTGGGCATCCCTGCTACCTGAGAGGAGCCATTTGGTGGTCAAGCAAATTTTGGGGCCAAGATTTGGAGTCATAGCTGAGAGATGAACACTTTAGCTCCTTTCCTTCTTGCAGTGGGGTCCCACAGGCAAAATGAGGCAAGCCTAGGTATTTTTCAGGCCCACATTCCCACTCTAGTCTTAATTTATCAGAGGAATCTTTATTTCAGCCAGAGAGATCCATTCTTGTTTTATCTCAGGAGTGAACCGGCCTAGTTCTCTCTGTCTGTGTGTGATTATGAGTGAGTGAAACCTCTCCTTTCTAGCATGAAAGAACTAAGGTTTCCACTTCCTATGGAAACACATGCCAAATGACAACCATGATAAAGTATAGGTTAATTTACAGGGTAATGAGGAGAAGGGGTCAAGATGCTTATTTAAATACATTTAATATTTTTATTTTGGGGTTTCTAAGTATTTATTGTTGAAATTAAACTCTGTTAATAAGTAAAGCCAGTGAATCTAAACTGAGCCTTTAGAAGGACTTTTCCTTAAGCTTAGAGAGGGAAAGTGTTAACCTAGCATCAGATAACTGAGTAGCCCCATAACCTCATTTTGTGCTCTGATTTTTGTAATCCTATTACAGCAGATGTCTCAGCTTTGTTCCCACACCAACACCCACCCATCCACCAACCCACATGCATGCTTTGGAGGATTTTGGAAGGTGCTGAATGGCATGTTATAATTTTTCAATTCGTTTAAATATTTTAAAAGTGATAGTCTTTTATGACTGGGTGCAGTGGCTCACACCTGTAATCCCAGCACTTTGGAAGGCTGAGGCAGGTGGACCATTTGAGGCCAGGAGTTTGAGACCAGCCTGAGCAACGTGGCAAAACACCATTCTACTAAAATTACAAAAATTAGCCAGATGTGGTGGCACAGGCCTGTGATCCCAGCTACTCGGGAGGCTGAGGCAGGTATCGCTTGAACCCAGGAGGCAGAGGTTGCAGTGAGCCAAGATCGTGTCACTGCACTCCAGCCTGGGTGACAAGAGGGAGACTCTGTCTTCAAAAAAAAAAAAAAAAAAAAAAAAGTGATAGTCTTTTAAAATGGGTTTAGGGATGTAACTCTTCTGAAATAAACCAATTAAGGCAGACTGGTTTCATCCCACAGGGAAATGAAAGCTATGCTGCAGAAGAACTTTGTCCAAGGAAGTGGCCCAGCCACTGGGGACTTGATTCTCTCCTTTCTGTGTTATGTAGTCCATGCATTTTGAATTGTAAACGTCTTATTTGAGAAAGGCCCTTGTTTTATTAGCGGGCACTCATAAACCTGGCTCATGGACTGAAATCATGTTCATAATGCTAACATAGAGAAATTTCAGAATGGCAAGGCCTTGTTTCTCCTGAGATCAGCAAAATGGTAATAAAAGGAGCTTTTGGTTTGTAATCAGCACTGAAATAAAATTAAAGCTCTGTTTCAAAGTTCCAGTTCTGATTGGAGGCTGACTCACTCCACCATGACAGGAAATTTAATTTCAATACTTTCTTAATACTTGACTCCATTAAAACAAAGATTGAAAGCCAAAGTCAACTAGGAAATACAGCAAAAGTTTGTGAACTGAGCAGATTCTTCTGGCTGACACTGGAATAAAGCCTGCAGACTAGCGACCTAAGACCTAGTTACCGTTACATCAGTGCCTGCTTCTACTTGGGGGAATAGTTGTAATTTTCTTCTTCCTTTGTGTTATCCCTGATGAAAGGTGCTCCAAGTCCATGATTTAAAAGCTCATGCAATTCAAAGCAAAGCATGTCAATGCCACACAACACATCTCCTAGCACCACGTACCGTGCGTCGTTATGCAGATGCTCTTCAATCAGCATGTTAGAGGAAAGATTGATGCAGCTGCTGTACATTTCCTAGAGAAGTGCAATTAAAAATCATCTGAAAACATGCAACAAGCTCAGCACATGCACAAGTCCCAGTAAACATGAAGCATGCAGGAAGATAGATTAGAGGACAGTGGCTTAGTATGCACTTTAAGGAGCATGGGCAACTGAGATGATTCTTCTTTTACTACTGAGCAGCAGAACCCAGTAAGTTACCTGGAAAAGTTTGATTTGAGTGACTTAAGTTTTGACACATTTAACCCAAAAGGTCTGGTGTTTTGGGCACAAGTATGCCTTTTCTAGCTGAAACAAATACATGATATAGTCTTCTATAACAAGGACAATTTACAGAGGAAATTGATATATAATTTAAAATTTGGTGTTCAATTAATTAGAGAAATACTCACTAAAACTTGATTTTGGTACTGCAAAAAGAATTTGGACAGTACTTAGACCTCATTGTAATGGGATTCTAACATTATAGCCAATGATAAATTACAAAGATTCTGCAGCTCCACTGGGTGGTTTATCTGGATCATATGGAGAATGATCTAGGTCATTCCATTCCACAGAGAGTTTTGCATTTTGGCTGCTATACCATTTTTTAATGGCATGGCAAGCTCAAAGCTTGCAGGAAACATTGCCTAAAAAGATGTTCATATCTCTTATCCACTGGATATAAATCACAGATTATAGTGCATGGGTTTCCAATGAAGGCAATTATAAAATGTAGTTCATGGCATTCTCTGCCATCCCCTGTGGACTGGCAAGCACTTCAGGCTCCTATAGGCTCCAATCAACACTTAGGAGTCTGTGTTGTAAAATACCTATGTGGAGGTCCCTGTGGTGTATTCATTTCAAAGGTCATCTCAAAGTTGTGTAGTTAAGTCTTTGGCAATAGAGCATCTATTTATGTACTTTTTAATTGGGCCTGAGAATAAACTATCCCATCACATGAAGAGAACAAACTCTTCCTTGGGACAAAATCAGTGCCAATGCAGGACTGAACTTGCGCTAATTGGTGGTTTCATCTTGCAGAAATGCCTCCAAGTCTACGACCCCAACACCTAAAGATTATGCCATTTAGGGAAATTTAGCGGCCAGAATATAATCTCTTATGTTTTTTTTTAACCTTTCTCTCTTAGAGTATTTTCCAAAAGAAGAGCAAGGGGTATGTATCTAACATGACATGTCTCATTAGACACATGAATTTGGCTTTTCATGCATCCATTTGGATTTTTTTTTTCCTGGGGATTCTCTCAAGGTAGTGTGGGCCCACAATCTGTAGTATTAGGAACAACATAATCCATTTGAAGGAAAAAAAAGAATATTCTCCAAATAGCACTTACTGCCTTATTCTTTCCTTTGCTGGCGGAGCTGGCAGGGTTTCCCTTGGCATCTGTTGTCTTCCTCCCAAGTGAGGTCAAGGGCAACGTAGAGGTTTTCAGCTGGTTGGCTGCCTGGTAGTTATTATTATTGTTTTGGTTGCCACTTAGTGTCTCCATGATAGATCGAAAGGCTCCAAAAGGCCTTTTCAGTTGATCCCCTGATTCGTTACTTGTGGAGGTCCGCTGGAGAGTCCTGCCCTTATCTTTGTCTTTTTCTCCATTCAGTTCAAGGCTAGGCTGCTCCATCTGCACCACAGGCTCCTCAAAGGTAACTCTCAGTTTTAAGTTCTGAGATGTCCTGCGCTTGGAAGATGGAGACTTGAGGGCACTCTTGGGACTTGTGGCAACTTTCTGGGCAGTAGTGCTGTCAGGGCTGGGCTGTGGAGGGTCACCAGAGGGCTGGTTTGGAGGAATACTCCCTGAGCCTGGATACTGGGATTCTAAGTCTGGTTCACTGCTCTCTGAGGTGGGAGATGGGCTATGGCCGTCCAGGGATTTGGAGGCCTTGATGCTGAAGGGAAACCTGCGTCCGCCTGATGCCAAGGTGTGTTTCTTGATCATCAGGTGCAGGCTTTCTGCACTGTCCATACTCTCTACGCTTTCTACAATGGGCTGTGGCCTTGGTCGGTCAGCCTTCCTCACTGGGGTATTCTTGGGGTCCTCAGAGTTGTTGGAGTCCGTGTCAGACTCACTCAGTGACCTCTGCATCAGCTGTCTCAGCCTGGCTAACTTCAGTTCCCTCTTCTCCAGTGGGATCTTTTTAGAATTTCTAGAGGAAGCCTGAGCATCCTGGAATTCCAAGGACAGTTTTTCCTGGGTACAGACATTTTCTGAGATTTCCTTTCCCAATAACTGGCGTAAGATTTTATCAGAATCTTCGTCTTTTGCTTTGGGTCTAGCCCGGCTGGAGGCTGACAGACTTCCAAGAACCTGAATCCCCTCTTGGACTCCTGGCTTGCTTTTGGCTACAGAATCATCATCTGCATCTGGAGATTTCCACTGGGACTTTCTGGAGGCAGGTGAGGACGGTGAACTAAAAAGAAGATGAAGGACATATGAGATGATTTCCTACTGGGTTGAAATGACTCAGCCACAAGTCACTCACTACATGGTCTTTACTGCCACTAATAATGTACAAGTAAACAAGAACAGAATACAGACAAGTACATAATTTATTTTCGAAACAATGTGCAAATACTCCGTAGTATCAGCTATAAGGTGCCTTATGCCTTCGGCTATAACTACCATGACTACTAAATTTGTCTGTTTTACTGTTTATACGTCAATTTTGCATAAATTTTCTCAGTTAATTCCATTTTCAATAAACTTATCAAGCTATATATATATAATATATATTATATTATATATAATATATATTATATATATATTATATATATTATATATATATATAATATATATCTCCTATTCCCACTTCACAGATGAAGAATTGAAAGATTCAATTCTTACAAAAGAGTAAGTGACTTGTTTATAGTCGTGGAATGAAGAAATAGCAGAATCAGAGAATAGAGTAGGTCTTCAGACTCTAGGTCCAGTGCCTTTTTCACTGTGATTTCTCATTTTTATTCCTCTTTATAAGAAGAAAATGTTTTCTGTTGTCATCCTCTTAAAATATATCAAAGGAAGTTCAGAAGAAGGCTTAACAATTTAGGATACTTAAGAATGCTAAACAACAATGTGCTGGTATTACCTGGGTGAAGAAGGGAGTGACTTGCCCTCTGATTTCTGGGCTTCTAGAAATTGTTGAAGTTGGTTCTGCAGCGTGACACGTTCTACTGTTTGTCTGGGGAAAACAACCAAAACACATGAGGTCTCTGATACTGGCTACTGCTATAAATTAGGGTGTATAATTTTTTTCATAATAATTTCCAGTGAGTTGCAATAAATACAAAAGCCTTAAAATGTGCATAATATTCATCCTTACAGTTCAGAAATTTTCCTAGGGAAACAATCAAAAGTACCCCAAAAAGATATGTATTGTCAATATTAATGAAAAACTATAAGTAACCTAAATGCTTATCAGTAAGTCTGAGTGAACAAATTATAATTATTTCTATAATGACAGCTATTAAAATGATAATATGTTTGAGTATCTATGGACATAGAAAGTCTTCCTAATTATGTCTATATAATGTAGATATAAAGCATAGTTTCATATATATAAATATGTATATGTGAAGTATACTTTACTTTCATTAAATAAAAAAGGAAACTACAAAATACTATTTGCAGTATACAATCTCTGACTTACTATACTTTAACTTGTGATTTTTCAAATTTACAGTGGTGACAAAGTGATATGGATTCAGTAGAAACTGTACTTTGAGTATCCATACAGCCATTCTTTCTCACTTTCAGTATAGTAGTCAATACATTACATGGGATATTCAAACTTTATCATAAAGTACAATTTGTGTTAGATGATTTTGCCCAACTGTAGGCTAATGTAAGTGGTCTGAGCACGCTTAAGGTAGGCTAGGCTAGGATATGATGTTCTACAGGTTAGGTGTATTAAATGCATTTTTACCTTATGATATTTTCAATTTGTGATGTGTTCATTGGGATGTAAACCCACGGTAAATTTAGGAGCATCTGTAGTCTCATTTTTTTTTGAGTTGGAGTCTCGCTCTTTCACCCAGGCCGGACTGCAGTGGTGCTATCTTGGCTCACTGGAAGCTCTGCCTCCCGGGTTCACGCCATTCTCCTGCCTCAGCCTCCTGAGTAGCTGGGACTACAGGCACCCGCCACCATGCCTGGCTAATTTTTTGTATTTTTAGTAGAGATGGGATTTCACCGTGTTAGCCAGGATGGTCTCGATCTCCTGACCTTGTAATCTCATTTTTAAGAAAACTAACTCTGCCTTTCCCACGTGTATATATATATATGTGTGTGTGTGTGTGTATATATATATATGTGTATATATGTATATGTATATATATATAAATATAGAAAAAATATAGAAGGATATACTTCAAAATGTTATATTTACTTTTCCTAAATTGTTTGAATTAAAAAATTTTTTAATTAAAAATTTTAATTAAAAAAATTTAATTAGAGACACGGTCTTGCTATGCTGCTCAGGCTGGACTTGAACCCCTGGCTCAGGTGATGCTCCCTCCTCAGCTTCCCAAGTAGTGGGGACTACAGATGTGTTCCGCCTAGCTTGGCTTGACCCACAGAACTGTAAGATAAATTTGATGCTGTTTTAAGCCGCTAATCTTGTGGTAATTTGTTACAGGGCAATAGAAAACTGTTATAATAATACAATTAGCAGAAAAAAATGACAGCAGCTCTCATGAGCCAGGACATATCATAAACTAAATAAACATATCATAAACATTCTTAAAATGACTGCTGTACTTCAGATATTGGCCCAATGTTCTCCCTGCTGAGTGTCACTGCATATACTCAGCAACCATTAGCTGCCTAAATCTAATTATGAGAGATCAGATTCTGCTAATACCCTTCTATAAGCTCCAAGCACTTTGTTTTTCTCAGAAGCTATCAGTTTTAGTCCAAACGTTTCATCACTAAGACCAGAGAAGTCTGTGATCTCATTTTATCTCACTCATTCTTCCAGACTTACCTACTGACATGTAATTGTCTAATGTGGGAACCAGCAAGCAAACTTTTTCTTAAAGGCAAAATAGTAAATATTTTAGGCTGTGAGCCATAAAATTGTATCCCAACTTCTCAACTCTGCCTTTGCAGCATGAAATCAGTCCTACACAATAGACAAATGAATGTGTGTGGCTGTGTTCCAGTAACATTTTATTTATGAAAACAACTGATGGGCTGGATTTGGTCCACAGTCTATAATTTGCTGATTCTGGTCTAATGAAAAAAATAAAAACTAAAAACACATAAAAACATTCTACTTTTCCCACTTTGCTAGCTGGTATTGAAAGTCACATGTTTTTAAGAAAAATATTTATTGAGGGGATAAAACAGATGAAGAAAGATTAGAGTCTGCTTTTAAAGGCCTTATTATGTGTCTTTAAGTGAATTATGACACAGTCAAGAAAAATATTTTGGGGTAATTGGGTTGACTGACAACTTGAATCTCAGGTATGAATGGAGAAGGAAGACTACTCTCTGGATTCTATAGTAGCCCTCAGGAAGAACTCATCAGCTTTAATTGTAGAAAAGAAAATATATGGGCAGATGGCCACTGTATTAGTTTGATAGGGCTGTTGTTAAGGAAGTACCACAAACTGCTTGGCTTAGACAATAGAAGTTTATTATCGCACAGCTCTGGAGGCTGGAAGTCTGAGATCAAGGTGCTGGCCAGGTTGGCTCCCTCTGAAGGCTGTGAGGAGAAGCTGTTCCTTGCTTCTCTCCCAGCTTCTGATGGTTTGCTGGCAGTCTTTGGCATTCTTTGGCTTGCAGATGCACATCCTGATCCCTGCCTGCATGTTTACGGGTATTCTCCCCGTGTGCATGTCTGTGTCTAAATGTTCTCCTATTATAAGGACTCTAGTCAGAGTAGGACCCACCCTAATGACCTCACTGTAGCTTGATAACTTCTGTAAAGGTGCTGTCTCCAGATAAGGTCACATTCCCACATACTTTTTTGAGGGGGATACCCATAATACCTAGGCTTGTTGATTAGCACTTCAGCAGAGCTGAAGGTTGCCATTTCTAAATATTAAGTATGTTTATTAACTCTGAGGAGTTGCTGAAGGTTGGAAAAGGCACTGAAGACTGTCTTCCCCCAGAATTTTGGACTGGGAAGACTAGTGTTTTCCATCCTCTCTCCTGTCCTTGTCTATGTTATTGGTGTCTGGGAACCTGAAGGGCACAGTGTACTGTGGCTGTACCAAGTTGATTTCTCCATTCATTTTTAGTTTTGCCAACTTCACTGAGATATACAGTAGGTAAAAGACTAAGGTATACAACATAGCCTCTCTTAGTTCATCTTGTCACTGGCCCAACTATAGCTGTCCACAGCATTCTGCTCTGGAGACAACTGAAGGACTGCAGTCTGCTAGTACATATGTGTACTTTATCCCAGGATCACCAACTGAGAAAGCAGCCAAGACTTTGACTTTGAGCAGTTCACCAATAAAACAGCGATTGTAGCTCGTGAAAGTTTTGTAGATTCCATGCTATGAACAAGAAGGAGGATGTTTTGTGATCCCTTCTCTAAGTATGAACCTTTAGAAAAAACATTCCATTGGATCATTTTAAAGTTCCTCTTTATGGATATGTCCATACATTACTTGAGGGAGTGGACATTAGTATAGCATTTTTGGAAAGATTAGTTAACATCTATCCACATTTTAAATATGTATGTCTTTTGCTCTAGCAATTCCTTTTCCAGGAACTTGTTTTTTCAAAATATCTACACATGTTCATAAAGGCATTTGCACAGTGTGTTCACTGTGGGAAGACAGCTTACTGAGTTATTAATTTGTGTGCATTTTCTCTGATTACGTTGAGACCTTGAAGTTTACCTAGCTCACCTAACTTGGGGAAGTTTATGTAACTAGGCAAAGGATGGTTGGCAGTTTTTCAAGTTTCAAATTTTATTTTATTTTTTCTAGAAGTCTAAACTCATTAAAGAAATTATTCTAGTATTGACAGGGGGAGGGGTAGAGGGGCACAGAGACTTGTAGCTTGAAGGCAAAAGAGTGGAAGAAGAGAGAGAAGGGAGATTTCCCTAAGCTTAGAGAAGAGGCAGAGGGTCCAAGGCCTTGTCATATTGTTGCATGGATTATAATTAATTAATCGAGATCTTTCACCCAACCAAGGTTTTTTTCTTTTTTTTTAAATTATACTTTAAGTTCTAGGGTACAGCTGTATTCAGAAAAAAATGTGTGTGTGTGTGTGTGTGTGTGTAAAACTTAAAGGTAAGACTATTTGCCCTCTAAAATTTAATTTTTAAGATTTACCCTCCTAATCTGTCAACATTACTTTGAATACTGACTGATTTTCAGGAAACCCTCCCCAATCTGGAAACTGTATTTAATGGGTGAGCTTTTCAAGGGCTGACCTTGGATCCCTTCAGGCAGGTGTTAACTCCTTGGTCCTTCAACTAGCCAGAGACCTACCTGATGACCTTTCATCTGGGACCTCTTTCTCTAAACATATTATGACAATCTCCCAGAAATACTTCCCTGACACCCAGTCATGCACTGGTACCAGTTTAATAATCTTATCAAGGGAAGAACTGACTGTAGTTAGTCGTGGAGTGTTTTAAGTAACTTCATGCTGACTGAGCACTATTTTTTATTATGAGGATTCATGAATCATCTGATTAATTTTTATAAGAAATTTGCTGGTGATAGTCACCAAGTTATTTATCTGTAATTTCTCCCACACATTTTTCTCTTTGAGAAAACTGGGTAATTGGTCCATCTCTAGCCTTTTCCTCTCTCTCATGTTTTTTATGATTTCCTAAAATATTAAGGACAAAAGTTTGGAGATGATGCCTATGAGTGCTTCCAGCGCTCTGTAATCTGGCCCTGAGTTGTGAACACAGAGAGAGGCTCTCTCGCCTTGTCCACTGGCTTAAATTCCCTGCTTTGGGAGCTTGCTGTACACTTTACTGTTTAGACATCATTTTGCCTCTGCAGAGATGGCATCTTCAGCATGAACACCGGCTGTGAGAACTTCGGATGGAAGAATAGAAGAGGAGAATGCTAGGAATTCCCTGTACAACTGGAAAGAAGAGTGCTTAGCACAGCATGGGGCTGAAGCCTAAGGACAACAATAATGAGTTAGACTTGGTTCTCATGGAACCAACAGGCCACTTACTCCTTTAGCTGCTTGGTTAACTTCACCACTTGAGAGGCCAGCGACATGCAGGTCTCCACCACCACCAGGTACCTGGAGCACAGGGTGTGCCCCTGCCGCTCAGCGCTCTGGGAGGGCTTTTCCCCAGAGTGGTTCTGCATGGTGACATTTGCTCCATATTCAACCAAAGTCTGTCAGAAAATGAAGAGACATGTGTATCAGGACATCTCTGTAGACATTATTTTTTAATGACTATAACAGAATGTTGAATAGTATGAAGAGAGCCTCTAGGGGCCTTTCAGCAGTCAATATCACACACCTCTCTTCAGAGTCTATGCTGACGTAGCAGAGCCAGTCCTACTACTACCAATGCTCACCCGAAGCCCACATAAGGAGGGGGCTGGGAAGGAGAGGAGGAGGCTGTCCATAGTGTGCTCTCCTTTATGAGATATGCAGTGCAGTCTTTGTGGTGGGGAGTTCTGTCTCTTGTCATGGTTGGGCTCCAAGAGAATCACTCATAGTCAGAGATGCCTGTAAGAGGGGGAGACTGGAATCTTACCTGTTCTCATTTGCCTGGGCTCTAGTAACTGGATTTGGTCTCTGGTAATTGGTTTTGGAATAACACCTGTTTATTTGTTGCTGAGCCCACCTGATCAGGAATAAAAAGAACTGGAGAGAAATGACATGGCTGAGAGTGGGGAGGCTGTGAAGCAGCTCCCACCCTCCCACAATGGGCTATGGTAAAGGCATGTCTGTGGATTGAGCAAGCTTTGTAGAAGAAAGCTTTGTGTGAGCTTCTTATCACCCCTTTAATGAGGAGAGGGTTCTATGGCTACGATTGGCAATAGGCTGCCCCAGAGGTGGAGAGAACTGTATGGGGGAGGAGGGGAAGGCTCCAGAGGGCCCTCTGAAGACCCCACCCATGGCACTCACTGGAAAGCCAGCATCTGAAGGTTGCCACAGAGGGCATCAGTGACCACAGCCAGCCAAAGAAGCAGGGACAACTTTCAGGGAGGTTGCATGCCTTTCCCAGTTAAGCAAAGAGATATTGGACTTTTTCTCTTCATACCTCCTTCTTGTCCTTGACACTGCAGCCCAGAAGAGATAGGGGGATAGGAACTAAAATGGTGTGTAAAAAGGCATGTCTCACTCCCATTCCAAGTCCCTTGAATCTTGAGTCTAGTCTGGGTGGGAAGAAGAATGCTTTGAATCAGAAGTAAGACTGAGATTTTAAAGTGACTTGGAGTAAATTTTAATAGTCATAAGAAAGGAGAAAGTTATGGAATCTGGCCAAGGTATCATTAGTTGTGGAGAGAGAGAAATTTGATGGAACATGGTTGAAATTAATAATTTAAAAAAATCCAGACTGTTTTATGTCCATACTGTGATATTATTAGATTCCACAAAAAGTTATTACATCAATATTAATCAACCACTACAATCTGATAGATTCTTTGATAATATCATGATGAGACTTCAAACCTGGATTAATTTGGGTAGTAGATAGTATTTTCCCCCAAGCAATAGTTGTAGTATTTAAATTTTTAGACTACTTAGACTGAGAGGTCATTAAGGAGCTTCGTTTTCCTTTTGGTTTATGATCACTCACCATGAAAGGTCAACTCACCACAAAGCCATTGCCACCTACCTCACAGGAGTATCACAGAGAGCATGTTAGTATTGAGCTCTCAGAGCTCTTGAAGAGATGCAATATAAACACACACTGTTATTACTCCCCCTTGAGCCTGACCTCTGCAGTTTTCTTTTTTTTTTTTTTTTTACCTCATGACGATTTTATTTCTTTTTTAAAAATCATTTGCTTACTAATTAAATCAAATGTTCTATCCCATTTAAAACAAACAGAAAAAACCATCTTTAGATCAGCTTTCTCTCTCCAACTATTGCCCATCTTTCTGCTGTCCTTTTTTTTTTTTTTTAATTTTATTTTTTATTTTTTATTATTATTACTATCATTATTATTATACTTTAGGCTCTATGGTACATGTGCGCAACGTGCAGGTAAGTTACATATGTATACATGTGCCATGCTGGTGCGCTGCACCCACCAACTTGTCATCTAGCATTAGGTATATCTCCCAATGCTATCCCTCCCCCCTCCCCCCACCCCACAACAGTCCCTGAAGTCTGATGTTCCCCTTCCTGTGTCCATGTGTTTTCATTGTTCAGTTCCCACCTATGAGTGAGAATATGCGGTGTTTGGTTTTTTGTTCTTGCGATAGTTTACTGAGAATGATGATTTCCAATTTCATCCATGTCCCTACAAAGGACACGAACTCATCATTTTTTATGGCTGCATAGTATTCCATGGTGTATATGTGCCACATTTTCTTAATCCAGTCTATCATTGTTGGACATTTGGGTTGGTTCCAAGTCTTTGCTATTGTGAATAATGCCGCAATAAACATACGTGTGCATGTGTCTTTATAGCAGCATGATTTATAGTCCTTTGGGTATATACCCAGTAATGGGATGGCTGGGTCGAATGGAATTTCTAGTTCTAGATCCCTGAGGAATCGCCACACTGACTTCCACAAGGGTTGAACTAGTTTACAGTCCCACCAACAGTGTAAAAGTGTTCCTATTTCTCCACATCCTCTCCAGCACCTGTTGTTTCCTGACTTTTTAATGATTGCCATTCTAACTGGTGTGAGATGGTATCTCATTGTGGTTTTGATTTGCATTTCTCTGATGGCCAGTGATGGTGAGCATTTTTTCATGTGTTTTTTGGCTGCATAAATGTCTTCTTTTGAGAAGTGTCTGTTCATGTCCTTCGCCCACTTTTTGATGGGGTTGTTTGTTTTTTTCTTGTAAATTTGTTGGAGTTCATTGTAGATTCTGGATATTAGCCCTTTGTCAGATGAGTAGGTTGCGAAAATTTTCTCCCATTTTGTAGGTTGCCTGTTCACTCTGATGGTAGTTTCCTTTGCTGTGCAGAAGCTCTTGAGTTTAATTAGATCCCATTTGTCAATTTTGGCTTTTGTTGCCATTGCTTTTGGTGTTTTAGACATGAAGTCCTTGCCCATGCCTATGTCCTGAATGGTAATGCCTAGGTTTTCTTCCAGAGTTTTTATGGTTTTAGGTCTAACATTTAAGTCTTTAATCCATCTTGAATTGATTTTTGTATAAGGTGTAAGGAAGGGATCCAGTTTCAGCTTTCTACATATGGCTAGCCAGTTTTCCCAGCACCATTTATTAAATAGGGAATCCTTTCCCCATTTCTTGTTTTTGTCAGGTTTGTCAAAGATCAGATAGTTGTAGATATGTGGCATTATTTCTGACGGCTCTGTTCTGTTCCATTGATCTATATCTCTGTTTTGGTACCAGTACCATGCTGTTTTGGTTACTGTAGCCTTGTAGTATAGTTTGAAGTCAGGTAGTGTGATGCCTCCAGCTTTGTTCTTTTGGCTTAGGATTGACTTGGCGATGCGGGCTCTTTTTTGGTTCCATATGAACTTTAAAGTAGTTTTTTCCAATTCTGTGAAGAAAGTCATTGGTAACTTGATGGGGATGGCATTGAATCTGTAAATTACCTTGGGAAGGATGGCCATTTTCATGATATTGATTCTTCCTACCCATGAGCATGGAATGTTCTTCCATTTGTTTGTATCCTCTTTTATTTCCTTGAGCAGTGGTTTGTAGTTCTCCTTGAAGAGGTCCTTCACATCCCTTGTAAGTTGGATTCCTAGGTATTTTATTCTCTTTGAAGCAATTGTGAATGGGAGTTCACTCATGATTTGGCTCTCTGTTTGTCTGTTATTGATGTATAAGAATGCTTGTGATTTTTGCACATTGATTTTGTATCCTGAGACTTTGCTGAAGTTGCTTATCAGCTTAAGGAGATTTTGGGCTGAGACAATGGGGTTTTCTAGATATACTATCATGTCATCTGCAAACAGGGACAATTTGACTTCCTCTTTTCCTACTTGAATACCCTTGATTTCCTTCTCCTGCCTAATTGCCCTGGCCAGAACTTCCAACACTATGTTGAATAGAAGTGGTGAGAGAGGGCATCCCTGTCTTGTGCCAGTTTTGAAAGGGAATGCTTCCAGTTTTTGCCCATTCAGTATGATATTGGCTGTGGGTTTGTCATAAATAGCTCTTATTATTTTGAGATACGTCCCATCAATACCTAATTTATTGAGAGTTTTTAGCATGAAGGGTTGTTGAATTTTGTCAAAGGCCTTTTCTGCGTCTATTGAGATAATCATGTGGTTTTTGTCTTTGGTTCTGTTTATATGCTGGATTACATTTATTGATTTGCGTATATTGAACCAGCCTTGCATCCCAGGGATGAAGCCCACTTGATCATGGTGGATAAGCTTTTTGATGTGCTGCTGGATTCTGTTTGCCAGTATTTTATTGAGGATTTTTGCATCAATGTTCATCAAGGATATTGGTCTAAAATTCTCTTTTTTTGTTGTGTCTCTGCCAGGCTTTGGTATCAGGATGATGTTGGCCTCATAAAATGAGTTAGGGAGGATTCCCTCTTTTTCTATTGATTGGAATAGTTTCAGAAGGAATGGTACCAGCTCCTCTTTGTACCTCTGGTAGAATTCGGCTGTGAACCCATCTGGTCCTGGACTTTTTTTGGTTGGTAAGCTATTGATTATTGCCACAATTTCAGCTCCTGTTATTGGTCTATTCAGAGATTCAACTTCTTCCTGGTTTAGTCTTGGGAGGGTGTATGTGTCCAGGAATTTATCCATTTCTTCTAGATTTTCTAGTTTATTTGCGTAGAGGTGCTTGTAATATTCTCTGATGGTAGTTTGTATTTCTGTGGGATTGGTGGTGATATCCCCTTTATCATTTTTTATTGCATCTATTTGATTCTTCTCTCTTTTTTTCTTTATTAGTCTTGCTAGCGGTCCATCAATTTTGTTGATCCTTTCAAAAAACCAGCTCCTGGATTCATTAATTTTTTGAAGGGTTTTATGTGTCTCTATTTCCTTCAGTTCTGCTCTGATTTTAGTTATTTCTTGCCTTCTGCTAGCTTTTGAATGTGTTTGCTCTTGCTTTTCTAGTTCTTTTCATTGTGATGTTAGGGTGTCAATTTTGGATCCTTCCTGCTTTCTCTTGTGGGCATTTAGTGCTATAAATTTCCCTCTACACACTGCTTTGAATGCATCCCAGAGATTCTGGTATGTTGTGTCTTGGTTCTCGTTGGTTTCAAAGAACATCTTTATTTCTGCCTTCATTTCGTTATGTACCCAGTAGTCATTCAGGAGCAGGTTATTCAGTTTCCATGTAGTTGAGCGGTTTTGAGTGAGATTCTTAATCCTGAGTTCTAGCTTGATTGCACTGTGATCTGAGAGAGAGTTTGTTATAATTTCTGTTCTTTTACATTTATTGAGGAGAGCTTTATTTCCAAGTATATGGTCAATTTTGGAATAGGTGTGGTGTGGTGCTGAAAAAAATGTATATTCTGTTGATTTGGGGTGGAGAGTTCTGTAGATGTCTATTAGGTCTGCTTGGTGCAGAGCTGAGTTCAATTCCTGGGTATCCTTGTTGACTTTCTGTCTCGTTGATCTGTCTAATGTTGACAGTGGGGTGTTAAAGTCTCCCATTATTAATGTGTGGGAGTCTAAGTCTCTTTGTAGGTCACTCAGGACTTGCTTTATGAATCTGGGTGCTCCTGTATTGGGTGCATATATATTTAGGATAGTTAGCTCTTCTTGTTGAATTAATCCCTTTACCATTATGTAATGGCCTTCTTTGTCTCTTTTGATCTTTGTTGGTTTAAAGTCTGTTTTATCAGAGACTAGGATTGCAACCCCTGCCTTTTTTTGTTTTCCATTTGCTTGGTAGATCTTCCTCCATCCTTTTATTTTGAGCCTATGGTGTCTCTGCCCGTGAGATGGGTTTCCTGAATACAGCACACTGATGGGTCTTGAGTCTTTATCCAGTTTGCCAGTCTGTGTCTTTTAATTGGAGCATTTAGTCCATTTACATTTAAAGTTAATATTGTTATGTGTGAATCTGATCCTGTCATTATGATGTTAGCTGGTTATTTTGCTCATTAGTTGATGCAGTCTCTTCCTAGTCTCGATGGTCTTTACATTTCGGTATGATTTTGCAGTGGCTGGTACCGGTTGTGCCTTTCCATGTTTAGTGCTTCCTTCAGGAGCTCTTTTAGGGCAGGCCTGGTGGTGACAAAATCTCTCAGCATTTGCTTGTCTATAAAGTATTTTATTTCTCCTTCACTTATGAAGCTTAGTTTGGCAGGATATGAAATTCTGGGTTGAAAATTCTTTTCTTTAAGAATGTTGAATATTGGCCCCCACTCTCTTCTGGCTTGTAGGGTTTCTGCCGAGAGATCCGCTGTTAGTCTGATGGGCTTCCCTTTGATGGTAACCCGACCTTTCTCTCTGGCTGCCCTTAACATTTTTTCCTTCATTTCAACTTTGGTGAATCTGACAATTATGTGTCTTGGAGTTGCTCTTCTCGAGGAGTATCTTTGTGGTGTTCTCTGTATTTCCTGAATCTGAATGTTGGCCTGCCTTGCTAGATTGGGGAAGTTCTCCTGGATAATATCCTGCAGAGTGTTTTCCAACTTGTTTCCATTCTCCCCTTCACTTTCACGTACACCAATCAGACGTAGATTTGGTCTTTTCACATAGTCCCACAGTTCTTGGAGGCTTTGCTCGTTTCTTTTTATTCTTTTTTCTCTAAACTTCCCTTCTCGCTTCATTTCATTCATTTCATCTTCCAGGGCTGATACCCTTTCTTCCATTTGATCGCATCGGCTCCTTAGGCTTCTGCATTCTTCACGTAGTTCTCGAGCCTTGGTTTTCAGCTCCATCAGCTCCTTTAAGCACTTCTCTGTATTGGTTATTCTAGTTATACATTCTTCTAAATTTTTTTCAAAGTTTTCAACTTCTTTGCCTTTGGTTTGAATATCCTCCCGTAGCTCGGAGTAATTTGATCGTCTGAAGCCTTCTTCTCTCAGCTCGTCAAAGTCATTCTCCGTCCAGCTTTGTTCCGTTGCTGGTGAGGAACTGCGTTCCTTTGGAGGAGGAGAGGTACTCTGCTTTTTAGAGTTTCCAGGTTTTCTGCTCTGTTTTTTCCCCATCTTTGTGGTTTTATCTACTTTTGGTCTTGATGATGGTGATGTACAGATGGGTTTTTGGTGTGGATGTCCTTTCTGTTAGTTTTCCTTCTAACAGAAAGGACCCTCAGCTGCAGGTCTGTTGGAGTACCTGGCAGGCCATGTGAGGTGTCAGTCTGCCTCTGCTGGGGGGTGCCTCCCAGTTAGGCTGCTCGGGGGTCAGGGGTCAGGGACCCACTTGAGGAGGCAGTCAGCCCGTTCTCAGATCTCCAGCTGCGTGCTGGGAGAACCACTGCTCTCCTCAAAGCTGTCAGACAGGGACATTTAAGTCTGCAGAGGTTACTGCTGTCTTTTTGTTTGTCTGTGCCCTGCCCCCAGAGGTGGAGCCTACAGAGGCAGGCAGGCCTCCTTGAGCTGTGGTGGGCTCCACCCAGTTCAAGCTTCCAGGCTGCTTTGTTTACCTAAGCGAGCCTGGGCAATGGCGGGCGCCCCTCCCCCAGCCTCGCTGCCGACTTGCTGTTTGATCTCAGACTGCTGTGCTAGCAATCAGCGAGACTCCGCGGGCGTAGGACCCTCTGAGCCAGGTGCGGGCTATACTCTCCTGGGGCACCGTTTCCTAAGCCCGTCGGAAAAGCACAGTATTCGGGTGGGAGTGTGCCGATTTTCCAGGTGCCGTCTGTCACCCCTGGAAAGGGAACTCCCTGACCCCTTGCGCTTCCCGAGTGAGGCAATGCCTCGCCCCGCTTCGGCTGGCGCACGGTGCGCTCACCCACTGACCTGCGCCCACTGTCTGGCACTCCCTAGTGAGATGAACACGGTACCTCAGATGGAAATGCAGAAATCACCCGTCTTCTGCGTCGCTCGCGCTGGGAGCTGTAGACCGGAGCTGTTCCTATTCGGCCATCTTGGTTCCTCCTCGCCCTGCAGTTTTCTTTCCATTGTTTTCCTTACTCAGTCCCCTCCTCACCTCATAGGGTCCCTTGCTCACTCTCAGTCTCTTATCTTTTCTTTTTCTTTAAATTTCACACCCAGTGGACAGGCCCCCTTCCAAGATTATCCAAGTTTCCACTTCCATGGTACCCAGTGCCAAAAATATCATTTGTGTGTAAGTGGAGTGATGAACGCTCTAAAAGGAAAGACTGTCTCTCTTCACATATTAGAAAGAAAAATAACTAAAATCTCACATAGTGATATCAGCTGGCTTTCTTTGGCTTTAGTCATTTCTTAGCTGATTAAAAGTTTGCTTCAAGACTATTAAATATTAGAGTGTTTTGTTAAATAGAAAAGCATATTTTTCAATATTTATTCAATCATATTTCCTTTACAAAAAAATGCTACTCCTTTAATATTTCTCCAGAACCTGTTAAGAATTTAAATTTCTCTCCTATACTCTCCAATTTCATATCACTCTTTTAAAAACTCGATGCCTTAAATTAGAAGATGCACACTTTGCCAACAATAATAGAAAAACTTTCAGCTATCTGGACTATTTCCTATCAAGTTAGTTCTCCAAACAGCAGTTTCACGTGAGTAGGCACTCTAGAGAGATTTCTGCTATTATCTCTGCTTTTTCTTTTCATAAATCTCTTGCCTTTTATATTTATAGTTTCCCCATATATTCTCCTGTCATTTCCCAAGTCTCCTCTACCTTCCTGAGCAACTGGTTCTCACCTCTCAGTTTTCTGTTTTGGATACCATCTATCTTGCACCCAGGAGGGCCTCAGTAAGTACCTGTTGAATAACTGAGCACATTGAGTTTGCAACATAGGAAAATAACACATGTGTAAGCCAAAAAAAAAGAGTACTGCTTTCTTAAAGGTAGAAAGTGTATTACATGTTATATACCATAACATATTTTTGAACTGTATGAACTTGATGAGGTAAAAGTCTTGTCTCTAATCATGACCTTCAACCATATGTTAACAATTTCCCTATCCTATATATCATATAGATATGGGAATAAATCCATATATGTTGGGTCACTTTCAATGATAATAACGGTATAATTGGTCTGATTCTGGTAATAATGATTTATGTCTGTAAATAAAATTCTAGACCAAGTCTAAACTTTGACTTTGTTTCCAATGCAAAGCTTTTCCTTTCCTCACATTGTCATGCCTCTTCCACCTGCTACTCCTCCTTCAGCTATCCCCTCTTTTTGCTCTGTCACTGAGGGCATTCAACATTTTCTAGGTGGAAAGATCAATTGGGTCTTATGTTCACATATACTCCAGACTCCTGGAGACCCCTGTTGGGCTTTCCTGCCATGCTCTACTTGGATGGCAGCTCTGGGTTTGCCCCAGCTTCATGCAGCTCTGCATTCAACTGAGGGATGAGATGCCACCTCTTCTTCCCATAGGAACCCTACACTCTCTAGGGAGCTTTCTTGGAGCACCCTTCATGTGGCTTGGGGCAGGGGGACGAGACTCCTTCCCCTCTCCTGTGGCTCGGCTCCCCAACTTTTTGACATCATTGTACATACTGGATACGACAATATTTAGAAGGCAAGTTAGGGTAAAAAGATAAGGCTACTTGAGGCTGTTGGGTGCAGTGGTTGGGCAATCAAGGCCCTGGGTGGCCTGCCCAAGGGTGGAGAGGATCAATATCTGAATCTACTCCCAACCAATTCTGGACCTTTTGAATGCATTTGAGAAGCTCAGTCCTACTACAGAGAAAGGGGGAACCACAGCATTCTCTCTCTAGCCTACAACTCCCTACCACAAAGAATTCTAATCCATTCCTGAAAAATCTGTCTTATTCTTCATATACCTGGGAGGGTGAAATTTACTAGTGAGGGGAAGAGCAGCCTGCCACTTGAGAGACAGATGTCTGCCTGGTAGTGGTTTCTCTGGTGCCTTGAGAACATGGGGAAATTTAACGTCTATTGTCCTCAGCACTGGGGCTTTAGAGCAGTGATAAGGGAGCAGGAAAAGTCCCTTTCAACACCCTGGGACACTGAAAGAGAAACTCTTATGGATATTTATGCCTACCTACATTTGTGTGGATTTCTGGAAATACAAATAGAGCAATAATTCCTTATTGTCTACAACCATACAAAAGGTGAATTAATTCAGATATTCTCCTAGTGAACATAATTTTAATGTTTTGTTTAATATTTGATATACTCATTTCTCATTGCAAAACAGCAGGGACTGTGTACCTGTATGCATCCAAGGTAGCCATGCTGTGAGGCTACGTGAACAGCACTGTTGCCATCCTGGTCTACTTCATCCAACGAGATGCCCTGTTCTTGCATAAACTGAAGAAGCCATAGAAGAATCTTTTCCTATAAACACAAAGACAGTTGGAATTCATGTAGTATCTTGCAGAGAAGTCAGATAAAAAGACAGAGGAAAACAATACTCTAATTTGTGAAGCTTAAGTAAAAGCATGCTTACCATAGCAAGAGAAAATTCTCATTCAGATGTGAATTGAAAAATCCTTGAATCTCTGACTGAAATGAATGAAAGAGGATGGCATAGAGAATTTTAAGAGCAGGAAGTTCCCTTGGAAGCGCTCTTATTTTACTTATCTATTCTATAGATGGGAAAATAGGTTTGTAGTAAGATTGAGTGCCTTGTCCAAGGCACACAGTTAGACAGATCCAAAGTTGGAACTAGAATCCACAGATCCAAAGTTGGAACTAGAATCCATGTCTTTTGATTCCAAGGCTCCCAAGGCAATGTTCTTGCTGCTGTGTTATACTGCCTGTAGGCTTCAGGAATGTTACCATAAAACCTTGAACTATTGAGAACTAGCTTCTGCTTTTAAGTTTATAATTCTTCAACCATGCCTTTATAATCCATACCTCCTGCAATCAACAGGCTTATAAAAAACAGGTAAATACCTTAAGTTGCCAAGCGTAAGATAAGTTCATTGAAATAAAACCAGGACCCTCTTGACTTTCTGACCAAGTGTTGGTGGTGTCTTAAGGCAAAGATTTCTCTTCTTTCATGTTAAAGGAAGGGAACCAAAAGCTTGGAACGCAAACCTTTCAAAAGCAAGGCATAGAGCAGTCACAGTATGTGTTGTCATAATCTGTTTGCATTTTACCCACTGAGTGTTTTGTGGTATTTTCATGTTATGCTTGGCCTTTGGAGAAAGCAGGGGGATGGGATTTCACTGTTTTAAAATAGAAGAATTAAATATAAAGTTAAAAAAATATGAGAGTGGTAAAAACAACAGCATGAAGTTTAGTGGGTGGAATTTGACATTTAAAAAGATGATCATGTGTTTGAAATAACCTTGAACTTCTTTCTTCTTAGCCTTTTAAAGGATTTTTTTTTCCAGTTGTTTGCTCGGACTGGTCATGAACTTTTATACTTTTCTGGATTAAATTTGCCTTCATCTTCTGAACATGCCAACTAATCCGCTAAAGGAATGTTGGATAAAAACAGCCAAATCCTTTAATGTTTCACCCCTTATGTTGGGGAACAGGGTGCTGTTTATGAAGGTATTTGTGACATCAGGGACAGACTGAACATTTGCACCACACTTTTTCTAAATGAGCACCAGGGAGTAAGACCCCTAAAGAGCATGATGAGAACAATGTAATCTATGCCTACAACCTTCTAAGAAGGCATCCCAGAAAGCAGGGTGAGTGTTAACTACAAAAGCAGACAGACCTGGTAGAAACTGAAACCCTCAAGGGTCCCTAGAGAATAAGGTAGAAACAGAGCCTGGAGCTATGGCTGGGAGTTAGAAGTTAGATAAGAATATGCTGCTATGCTTAGTCCTCTTCTTCAAAGGAAAACGTAGAGAAAATTGGAGCTGATGTTTGGACCACAGCAGGTGATGTTTCATTTGCATAACGTAAAAGCAGTTCCTTTGTTTTTTTCTAATTAGGTAGGGGAAAAATACTGGATTACTTTTAATTGGACATAGATGATTATACCATATGATCTTAACTCCTTAAAAATCTGGATGAATGGAAGTATCTCAGGATAAAAAACATAACCAACTGGTTGAGGTTAATGGCTCAGACATGGAAGCTGCAAGAGGACAGGTTATGGTACCTCTACCAGTGAAATAGATGGACCCACCATAGGCAGAACAAATTCTCTTCAATGGGTCATTCTCAAACTTGTGGTGATTTGGTTTGCTTCATGATATTAAATCATGGACTCCTAAAAATGTGGAGGGGAGAGATTTTAAAGAATCATCCAATTCAAAAAGCCTTATTTTATAAGTCAGAAAACTGAGGGAGCGGACAATGATACACAGCAAGTCCTCATATGATGGCATGGACAGGTTCTTGGAAATTGCGACTTTAAGCAAAATGAAGTATAATGAAACTAATTTTACCATTTTAGTTCCTATGACACATTTCTGGTCACAAAAACAGCACCAAACTTCCAAATAAAGACCAAACACTTCTAAAGTGAAACATTGAAACAAATATGAGCTATACATACATTTAAGAAAGACTAATACAAACAAGTAAGATAATTATTTATCTGATCATTCCAGTCAGGGTTTGGGTGGCTGGAGCCCATCCTGGAAGTTCAGAACACAGGGCGGGAACCATCCCTGGACAGGACACCACCCTAACACAGGGTGCACTCACACCCACACACACTCACTCACGCTGGGACAACTGAGACACACCAATTCACCTAATGTGCACATCTTTGGGACGTGAGGAGAAACTGGAGTACCCAGAGAAAACCCACACTGAGATGTGCAGAATGAGCATACTCCACAGAGACGGTGGCCCTGGCTGGGAACTGTTTTTTTTCTTCTCATCAACATTATAAGAAGATGATGTTGAAAGAAACCAGGTTAATTTAAGGACCTGCTGTATTCCTTGATATTCTAGAGACTTCTTTCTTTAGCAAGTAAAGCTCAGAGGAGTTCAAGATACTGAGAAGCACTTTACATGTATCTTCTTGTTAGATGTAATTCCATATTTCCAGGACCCGATATTATGGGGGGTATGTCTATTCCGCATGCACAAAAAAATGCCCTTTATTAAAATCACAGTGCTTTAGTTTTAGTAGTGGGGTTATAGGCAATGGAATACTGCCCTTCATAAGAGTGGGAATGTTCCCATTGTGGAATTCTGTGGGGAGAGTCTAGGACCTCGGACTTTTCGGGGGCTTGATAATCTGGGAGAACAAGACATACATGGTCTGTGTGAGCCAAAATTACTTTGGCCCCTGAGGGGCCTCCAAGTCAGGTTCAACCTATATTGTTACAATAACCTGCCTTCCCTTCTTAGGAAGGCATGGATAACTCTTCTTCCTTACAATGAAAGATTCTAACCAATTCAATATGCAAGATTTACATGAAGAAAGAACCATTATTTGACTGTTCAGAACAAGGTTTTGCCTAGCACCTCAAATCCAGTCTTGGGTTTTATGTTGGACAATTTAAGAATAAGCATAAGAATTTAAAATAAGAAGTGCAATTGGCCCGTCCACTGAGATATGACATGGAAACCAAAATCTTCCATTATACAATGCAGAGAAGTACTCCCCAAAATGACGGGTTGACTATATACCTTGTCTTCTAACAACAGACATTTAAGGTTTTTGAGGGGGACATGGAGATGGCTAGAGTCTCTGGTTTTGGTAAAAGCATATTTAATATCTGCTCACAGACAAATCCTGCCCTGATTCTGGGGACCATGCCTGTGGAGATGCACAGTTCTACCATTCAAAGTGACTATCGGAAAACACCTCCTAAGAAGGACAAAACTTTTCTCCAGCTAAGAGGGTGCTTGTTAATGTGATTAGTTACATATGTAATAGTGTCCCCCTCCCCTCTTAGCCCTTCAGTGTGTGTTCTTTCAGCCAGTGTATCTACATGCAGGAGATGTTAAAGGATGGATGTAACTTCAGACCTTCATTTCCCCATAAGTATTGCTTTCAGAGAATATCTAATGAAGTTACATGGATGAAGATTTCTGTATCATTTGTTTCCCAGAATGGCTCTCCAACTTACATTTCATCATCCACCCACATATCCATTTATCCATTCAACCTTCATGTACTGACTGAAAACTCCTCTCATGTAGTTTTCCTCAGCAGTTTCCTCTTCTGGGGATTTTCTGCTGTTTTGGTAACCTGTTTTAATATTGTATTTTATGTGTTCCCAAGGGCAATGCAAGTTGTTTAAAGGGGCAATTATCTCATGTGATTTATGAGATTTGCTGGACAAATTCCAATAAAAAATGTACTTGAGAAGTATGTCACAGGTTTATTGCTGGTATCAATAAAGTCTCTATAGTGTGTGGCAATCCATGTTTTAAAGGAGTTAGCTTTGTGATCATAGATTATCAAATCTAATATGCCATCAATTATAAGATTTATTCCAGTTTTTGAGATGTAAAAATGTAAAAAATAAAGGTCAGCAATAATTTTATAATGTCATGTATTGTAAGATATGTGTAGAATCAAAAGATGGTAAAACGTGAAATAAAGTGCATCTAAGAATTGATTAAATAGGTTATGGCCTTAATAATTCCTTTGCAAGTTTCTCCTATACAATACAATGGTAAAATAAGTAAACTGAATAATATTGATAGGAATAAAAACAATAAGTTGGAGGAGATTCAATAGTCATAACAGCCGACATTCATCTAGTGCCTAGTATGGGTTGGGCAATGTGGCTTTTCTCACTTAGTCCTCAGATTAACACTGTGAGGAAGGTTCTATTATCTCCATTTTACAGATGAAGAAACTGAGGTCCAGGGAGACCTATTCTTATATTTTCTCTCTCTTTTCTTTTAAAAAAATTAAAATATCTAACCCATTGAACTAGTAAGTGGTAAGGTTAGGATGACAATGGAGACAGTTTGCTATATGAACCAATGTTCTTCACGACTCTGTTTTCTGTCTTTTGAGTATGGATATCCACAATTGCGCATTCCCTCATGACCCCTGACTCTGTAAAGGACATGCTCCCTTTGTGCCCCTTGAGTAAAAGAAATCACAGTTAACTGCCTGTCAGTCTGTGGGTTTGTAGGGCTCTGTGTCAGTTATGCTTTGTCAAGATCAGAACTTGGAGAGCAGATGCGTGTGTGCTAATCAAAGACTTTTCTATTTTGCTTTCATCTGTGATCGCAGCACTTTCAGTACTGTTGACTTACTTCCCTATGACAGCAAAACAATAAAGACAGGGGAATATTTTTCCTTTTTAAAGTAAATTGTGGGAAAACAACAATAACACAGCCTGTGGGAACACCCCCCTCACCAGCATGTCTACCACTGCTCATGACCATTTGCAAGAATTGCTGAGTCTTTTCTTTTTTCAAAAAGTGCCCTTAAAAAAATCTGCACTAGGGCAAATATTTAAAGTACAGAATAATAAATACAGTGTAGGCAAAGGTGCTCTTAGTAAATGTTCAATGCCATGATGCAGATTGTTTTTGTAGAAGAATCTCGTGACTAAAAGTCATATGAATGATTCAGAAACAAAAGGAATCACAGGTTTGATGTTGAAAGTAACACAGAGCCCACTGGACTAATAACCAGCGCAGGGCAGGCAGAGGCTCCCAAGCAGTGGAGGGCAGGAAGCTGTGCTGGGAGAGCCTGGACGAGACAATCTGAACCTTCATGTTTGAATAAAACAGCCCAAGTTACACAGGCAGTAGCTTTGAATTGAGATAATTCCATCTCAATTGTTTTGCCAGCAACATCTTTCTCAAGGGCCAGCAAAGCAGGCCTATCCGAGGACACTCCCTGCTTTTTCCTCGGGTGTCCCTGAGGCTTCCACCTTCACATTCCCTGTGGCTAGTTCTGCCAGGTACAGTCAGGCAATGAAATAATTGCACCCTCTGAGACTTCATGTGTCAAGATGAAGAAAATCAATTCCTATCACCCAGGGATCTATCACTTCAGGAGACCACTAAAAACTGTTGGCTACCCTGTGGTACTAGAGTCTTTAAAGGTAATTTTTACAAGAAAAAGGACACAAATTGGGAGTCACGTGGAGCCCATTCTTTAGGAATCTATATGAAGGGCAGAGAGAGGCTAAAATAAACTAAGAGAGGAATTTTCCTCTGTACTATCCTTTCCAGGGGCATTTACTGAAGAAACAAAGCCAGGACACACTCAAATGCCTGCTGGATGTAGAAAAACTTGCATATGCTGAATCCATTAGAAAACTGTTCAATAACAGTCTTCCTTGTGAAAATATTAGGCTTGTAATGGTTCCAAGTTCAGCATCTCCACAGGTTATCTGTTACATAAGTGGCTGTGGCGGATGTAGGATGGCTGGACAGCATTTGCAGTTCTAATGGGCTTCTATATTTTCCAGTTGGGTAAGAATGATCTCCTAAGGGCACTGCAGGACTGCCCCCCTCAGAGCTGTATTTTAGGTCATAAAAGATGCATATCATCTTGAAATAACAACCTGAATATTGACACTAGCATGAAGCAAACGTTTGACACAGCTCTTCAAACAGGTCACCAATTTCCATATTTTCCTCTAGTCTCACCAAGTAAGTCACACTGTGACCCAATCAGTCCCAGAAAAAAGGCACTTTATTTTGTTCAGTCCCAATAGCTTCAAAATTATGAGAAACCTGCTGTGAGAGCTGAATAAAGAAACTGGCATATATAATCAACATTTCCCAAGACAAAGCATGCCGAATGCCCAATTATTTACTTAGAGTCTCAGAACAGCCCTGTAATTCTTTCCTCCTTTTCTTTGGCAAGCTCTACCAAAAGTGCAGGCAGCCTTTCCACTGACACTTAAAATTCCTTTTTAGGCTTTAATATAAGCAAACGAAATCGGGGACATGAAATAACTATTCACACAATTGAATAAAATTTTGTTTTAGACTCAAAATGATTAGGAAGATGAACAGTGATCAAATTCTTCTGATCATTTGAAAATCCTGTTCTCTTCTTTGCCAGTATAGATGTTCTTTGACTTACAATGGGGTTATGGCCCAATAAACCCATCCTAAGTTGAAAATATTAAATTGAAAATGCACTTAATACACTATAGGGTATTGATTGTTTACCCTTGTGATCACGTGGCTGTTGGGAGCTGCAGCTGCCACGGCCTAGCATCACAAAAGACTATCGTACTGTATATCACTAGCCTAGGAAATGATCAAAATTCAAACTTGACATATGGTTTCTACAGAATGTGTATTTATTTCACACCATTGTGAAGTTGAAAATTCATAAGTTGAACCATTTTTAAGTTGGGGAGCATCTGCATAAGCAAAAAATGGCATCCTTACGTCATGCCTTAATAACCAGTAATCATTGTTTTCAGGACACTGTGGATGGGGACTAGTAAGTACAATGCACAAAGAACACAGAGTAAGTATAATATTTCAAAGACAATGGCTTTTACAAATTTTAATGTAGGGCCTGCTCCTTTCTCCATTTCATAAATTTGGTACAGTTGAAAATCTCTTCAATGAGTAGTGTGAAGCACACCAAATATTAAATGTATTGTTAGATACAACTGCAAAAAAGTCTTCTTCAGCTATATCAGTGCCTCTACAAACAATCTGCATACATTTTCTATACAAATGGGGACAAAACAGGATCTGGCCCTGAAGTGAAAGAATCTGAGTTGAAATCTAGTCTTTGCTCTTACTAGCCATTAGACCATGTGCAAGTCACGTAACTCTCTTTCTTCAGTCTCCTCATCTATGAAATGGGGATAAACACAACAAGCTCTCACAGGGTTGTTTTGAGGAATAAATGAGAGAATGTACACAAAATCCAATGGCATGGTGCCTGGCACACATAGGAAACATTTTACATGTATATATAACATATAAAAAACATGTTTTTATGTAATATATATGATACACACACACACACACACACACACACACACACACACACACTAGTAGAAGTTACCACAGCACAAAATAAAGTATCCCTAAGCATGACTCCCACTAAAGAAAGACTGTGGTAATAGTGTTGTCTACTTTTTGAACTTGAGATTGTCACACTTGAAAAAGCATAATCTCTTGTTGACAATGCCACAGTTTACTTCTACCGGAAAAGTTTATGAAGCCAGAGGAATACAGTTAAATGCATGAGAAGCCATTTTCTTTGCCACAAATACAATTAAATCTATTTTAACACAGTACTATTATTTTTTAAGACTGAGATTGGTATTTTGTGGTTCCAATTTTTTAAAAAGATAACTCACAGTCACATTCTCCAAAGGGAGATAGTAATTTTTTTTTTTAACTGCAAACACTGGATTGTGATCTGTGTACATTAATGAATGTTGGGATTTCCTAACGCGGAAATTGACTGCAACTGAGAGCCATCTAGTTAATGTGCTTATTCATCTTTAATTGAGTGAGACTGCCTTGATTAATGTCTTATAAAGATTTTCCTTTTAACTTTGGCTTCAAGAAAATATATCATTGTTCCTTTTGATAAATGTTAAATGTGTTTACTGTAAAAAATTTGGAAAATACTGAAAAATTAAAAAAAAAATAGAAAATCGAAGCCACTTGTACCATTACTCTGAGTGATAACTACTATAAACATGTTGTAACATAATTTTTTTTAGTATTAATTTCTATTTCTGTTTATCTCCAAAATTCAAAGTTGGTGCTAAATTATAGGACCAGTTTTGTATCATACATATTTGTTTAGTACTATATAATGAACATTTTCCCATAAAATGTCATCAATGGTTGCAGCTTCATTATTTATCCAATATCTGTCATGGGATATTTATTTAGGTTGCTGTAAACTTTTTTTCATTTAAAAAAACAATAACAACAAATATCATTGGTTATATACCTTTGGATACATTTTTGATGATTTCTTATGTTTGGATTTTGATGGACTAATAATAAAAAAGTAGGAAGATTATATGGTACACAAAGGGAAGATACTTAAAAAACTCCTTCATACCTGGCCATAGCAACCTGCGTAATGAATAAGGCTTGGAAAATCCTTAGAACAACTCAGTTCTGCAATGGCTTCTGTTTCACTCACCATCCAGCGTACGCACTCCAACTGACCATTCTAGGTTTTAAAAAAGAAAGACAGATGGAAATTCAAGGTAACTCAGGTTTGAAAAATACATTAAAGATGGTAATTTCACCAAGGAAAGAAATCATGTGAATTTTGGCATTTATATCTGGCTTAATTTATTTGTTATATAAAGATATCACCTATTATATTCCTGATCTGTGGATTTGGCTCGAAATCAATTGCAGAATTTTTATTTAAGTTCATTTTCATAATTGTAATCAGTTATTTTAAATTCACTTTAGTAAGGTATAATTTGTATACTATAAAATATAATCTTTTAAAGTATACGGTTTGATGTATTTTGACAAATATGTATACTCCTGTAACTACAACTTCATTCAAGACAAAGAACATTTCCATTACCCCCAGAAGTGTTCTAGTACTCTTCGGTTCTCACCCTCCTCTCATTTGTCCCAAACACCCATTGATGAGATTTCTGTCACAATAGATTAGTGTATATACTCTTGTGTCTGGCTTCTTTTACATAGCAGGCCTTTGGGACTCATCCAAGCTACTGCTTGTATCAGTAATTTACTCCTTTTCTATTGCTGAGAAGTATTTCATTGTAGAATTATACCACAATTTATTTATCCAATAACTTATTGATAGACATGTGGATTGTTTCCACTTAGGGGATATTATGAATAAAGTTGCTATGAATATTTTTTTGTGAATAGTGAATACATGCTTTTATTTCTCCTCGGTAAATAATGGAATTTCTGAGTCGTATGGTAGCTGTATATTTGACTTAATAAAAAGCCACCAAACTAGTTTCCAAAGTGATTGCCCACTTTATATTACCACCAGCATCATATGAGCATTCTAGTTGTTCCAAAACTAAGCCAACACACGGTATGGTCAGTTAATCAGTATTCTTCAATTAAACTTCATAAGATGCACAACTGTTTTCCAATCCCCAAAGAATTATATTTCTTAATGAAAAATCAGTAAACTCATATTTGAAATTAAAAATTTCATTAAGGGATGATGTAAATATCTTAATTAGTAAAATATTAAACAATTTTAAAAAGGGAAATTATCTTTTATTATACACAAATAATATAACTATGGATACAGAAAGTAAAATATCCTCAACTTTTACATTTTTAAGGAAACCAACCCTCTTGACCTTTAGGATCAAGTAAAAGTAGGCAGAAAAAAAAGGGTGGGATTTTCTTATAGTCGTTTATGAGGATTTTTTACCCTCATAATTTTTAAAAAATTTCTCATAATTTTTAGAAACTTAAACTTCTCTCAAAAAGCAGTCAAGGCATGTAAATAGCTACAATATAGTACATACATACCTGTAGAAAATGTTCCCTACCACTTATAGAGCAGTATGATATATAAACCCAGATACGTATCTCCTAGTGATTAAAACCCAGATTCTGATATGATTTTAAATCTTAATCTGCCACTTAGTTACAAGACCATGGACAAATTACTTTACCTATCCTATATTCAATTTTCTTATCTGTGCAACAGTGAAATAGCAGGGATAATAGTAACTACCTCATAGAGTTACCATGAAGATTAAATGAGATAAAGCATGTAAACTTACTAAGCAGACAATACTTGTTACCTTCTATTAGAATGCTCTCTTAGATTCTCACAATAACTCTGTCAGACAAATCAAACATTCAACTGCCTTCCTAGTTTGCAGCTTGTGGGATTTTAGCCCAGGAGAAAAGAGGTATGGTTGGCAGGGAGCCAAGGGAGGCTTCACTGAGGGTAGCATTTAAATTAGTAGAATAGGATTACTTTCTCTTTATTTTAGAATTCTACCATTTAACTGCTCAAGGGTAAAAATTTATTCTAAAAGGAGGACAACGAGGTAATCTGCTCATTCTTCATTTTATTCCATTTGGATAATGGAACTCCCAACTATTCACATGCAGATTCTATTATTCTGAGGTATTTGCCCTGGGAGGTTGGTCTGAATGAGTTGGCTCCCTGCCCCTCTAGCTGGATCTGGCTGATGGAGACAGTGGCAAATCAGGAAAGGAGAGTGAGTTTGAGGCCCTCTCTATAGGGTTGCCATTGGCCATCTGAGTCCCTTAAAAAGCTCAAAAGTAAGCCAGTCCTTTGTACTCAGCCCTCTCTATCTCAAGTTCTTATAACCACTCCTTTCCCTTTCCCCGCTTTGGGGAGGTAACCGTGTCCTGGTTGTTAAATAAAGACCCCAGGGTACTGCACTTTCCTTTACGAACCCCGTTACCCTCAACCATCCTTTTATATATAATCCCTTAATTACAGACTTTCCTTAAATTTCACAATTGGAGCATGCCAAATGTTTCCTACCAGGATTAAAAACAAAAAACAGCTAACACACTAACACAATGTGCTTCATTCCCTCTAAATGAAGAAAGGAATAGCAACCATATTGATCATTTACTAGGCAAGATGGTTTAAGCAAACTGGCATTTACACAGAACACAGAAATGTGAGGCAACATTTCTGATTTCTGATTTTAGTAATGTAGGTCTTCTCTCTACTTTTATTTATTTATTTATTTTTTGGTCAGTTTACCTAAGTTAGACATGCATTAATTTTAAAAAATATTTTCATAGAACTAAATGCTGTTTTGTTGATGTCCTCTATTATTTTTCTATTTTTTATTTTATTTCTTTTTACTCTAATTTTTATTATTTCCTTCCTTCTGCTTGCTTTGGATTTAGTTTGCTCTTCTTTTACTAGTTTTCTAGGGTGGAAAATTAGGCTATTAATTTGAAGTCTTTCTCCTTCCCACTTTCCTCTCCTCCTCTTTTAATAGAGGCATTTACAGCTACAAATCTCCCTCTAAGTGCTGCTTTAGTTGCATCTTCTAAGTGTTGGTATGTTGTATTTTCATTTTCATTCATCTATAAATATTTCCTAATTTTCCTTGTGATTTCTTAACACGTTGATTTATTTTGACATGTAATTCTACATATTTATGAACATCCCAAATTTCCTTTTGTTATTGATTTCTAATTGCATTCTATTATGATTGAAGGACATAACTTTGCATTTCAATCCTTTAAAACTTATTGAGACTTCCATAAAAAAGGATGAGTTCATGTCCTTTGTAGCGGCATGGATGAAGCTGGAAACCATCATTCTGAGCAAACTGTCGCAAGGACAGAAAAACAAACACCGCATGTTCTCACTTATAGGTGGGAATTGAACAATGAGAACACTTGGACACAGGTGGGAAACATCACACACTGGGGCCTGTCGTGGGGTGGGGGGATGGGGGAGGGATAGCATTAGGAGAAATACCTAATGTAAATGATGAGTTAATGGGTGCAGCAAGCCAACACGGCACGTGTATACATGTGTAACAAACCTGCATGTTGTGCACATGTACCCTAGAACTTAAAGTATAATAAATAAATAGATAAATAAATAAATAAATAAAAACAAAAGGTAAAAAAAAAACTTACTGAGACTTGTTCCATAGCCTAACATTTGGTCTATCCTGGAGAATGTTTCATGTGTACTTGACGAGAATATGTTTTCTGCTATTGTTGGGTAGTATTCTATTACATGTCTGTTAGTTCTAGTTATTCAAGGAGGCAACACTTAAAATAAATAAAATACTGTTAGAAAGGCAGAAGGAAATATTATATCACTACTGTGAGTTTGAAACCAGTATTACTTGCCATAAATATAAATACTAAGAAAACAAACAAACAAAAAATTCTAGCAGCAGATTTTTGCCTGCCAAAGTCTATGGGCCTGGGGCCACTTGCTGTATTTAACATACAGCAAGGGGGTATCAGTAAGATTATGTGTTTGAAGTCATGTTAAATCCAGATGGACACTTTGCTTTTTGGCTTAATCAAAAGGACTGAATGAGAAGTGAAAAGGGAATTAAGATTATTTCATTCCTAGACTGTTTAAGTCTTAAAATAATTTCTTCTTCTGTCCCGTTTTAGAAAACAGACTGCTCTCACCTTTTAGAAATATTTCTTTCCAATTACTTTGCTTAATCATTTCTAAAGAAAACTCAATAATACCCTGAACTCCCACAGTATGTACTCTTGGGTATCCCAGAAGTGGTCAATAAATTCTGTATGTAACTGGCAGAATTTATTATGTTCCATTCTAGGAGATTAATACTGAGGGAGATGTTCTTAAGTCCTGATATGACTTCAAAGCCCCTGTTCTCAGGTAAACCTTTCTATTTGATACCTTATCCCTGACTCTGCTTCCTGTCAGCCAAGTCATATTATCTTAGCAACCTCTGTCCATTTACACCAACTTTGTCTTTCCATGACAGCAGGGCCATCAAAACTGTGCTTAATGAGGTGAAACACCATTAGTTGGTTACTGGTGTTCAAAACAAGGTCCTAAAACAAAATGATGACTCTTTAGGACTCTCTCAACGTCATCAATGTTCATCAAAATACACTGAATGGACTGAGACAAAATATGTGTCAGGACAGATTTCTAAAGAGGGAAGCACTTGTTATAAAATATTTGTATTTACTGCTTTTGTAAATTCTAGAATAAAGGAATAGAACATTCAAATCATTGTCTGGAAGTTAAGTATGAAAAGCCTGAGACCTCAAACTTTTAAAAGTTTTTGAGTCTTATGGGTTTGAAATCTTTTTCATTAAAACGAAAAAAAAAAACAACTGCTATTTAAGTTTGCACACTGATTGTATGATGGCGATCTTATGTTGACTGCAGGAATATAAGAATGAACTGAAACTTAATATGGATATCATAGAAGGTGTTTATGCTAAAGACTGGTGTAACGACCACTAAGTTTCTTATGTACCTTCTACACAGAGATTTTTAATCTATCAAAACAAGACCTAGGGCATACAAATTAAAAAAAAATTATTTTCTTCTACCTATATAAATAATCTACCATTAGGAAGACCAATGAGAACTGTATTTTGTAAACACTAAAACAGCAAGGCAAATCTTAACACTCATTAGCACTGCAAGAATATTTTATTTATCACTGACACATGCTCATTGATGTCTACAGAACTCTGTCACAGGGCTATATCCCAAATTTGTCATCCTATACTTGTGTTACTGATAACTTACCAGTCTTATCCACTAGCAATAATATTAGCTCCTTAAGAGTAGGGACTATGACTTATACAAATTTGTATTGCCAGCCGCCAAACGCAGTACCTGGTAAACTTGGTACACTTTGTTAAGCTCAACTATATTAAATCTCAACTTTACATTTGACTTATCTTTTCTTCATGATAGCTGCCTGTAGTTTAGTTCTATCTATCTTTCTTCATGATAGCTGCCTGAAGTTTACTTCTTAATTAGACATCATATCACTTACAACCAAAGCAAAATAATACCCACCAGGGTCATAGATTTATTTAAAAAATTATCTTCTATGCTAGATTTGAAGTATACCTTATTAATTACTTTGCTTAACTGAGCAAAATTAAATAAAATGGAAATTTTTTTTTAATGTATAAAATTTTGCTGAATCATCAAAATAAAATACAAAAAAATCAGGTTTGCATAAAAAATATATTAAGGTAGAACAGCAGTTAATGGTTTTTTAAATGTAATGTTCTTTAGTGAATTCACATGTAGGTTTCTCTAACAAATTCCCCTCACCAATTTCAATATAATTCCATTTATAAAAATTATGATTATTCAGCTTTTAGAAGACACAACTATTATGTAAAGCAAAGCACATACGCAAAAATACAAGATGTATTATATTTCCCTGAGTGTCACTTCTGGCTTTTTAATAAATATGATTGGATTCTACATTTATTTGCCAAAGATCTTTTAGGTAATTTTAGTTGAACAGCTAATCTTCTAGTGATGTACTATATTTTGCAGAGGCACTTGCTGCAGTGCTATAAAAGTCCATGTTTTCTTGTCTCACAGTTTCTAGGTTTTAACTCTATCCCAGTTGACATTAATTTGTGTAGTTTTTGATAGCATACTGTGCTCTGCAAGAGCTAAACTCAAACTCGGCACTGATACTCTAAAAAATTCTTGATACTGAAGACACTTAAACTTCAGATGTGATCCGTTAAGTGCCCACTTTGTGATCTGAAATACTCCCGAGAGCTAGCATCCTTAAAACACACCTTTCCCACATTCGTCTTGCTCATTATTCTCATCTTAGGAAGAAATGAAAGTCTCTGATAGATCCAGGTGTGGTTAAGAAGCTAAATTGCAATCCCTATGAATAACAAAAGTTCTTAGAACCACAACATATCATTTTTCTTTCTCTTTAGTAGCAGATTGACAAAAACTGGGAATTTAGTCTCAAAATCTCAAAGCAGTGACTGAAATGATTACTCTCTTAAATGCAATATGTTCATTTGCTCTTTGCTTGACAAACCACTCTCTTCTCTCCCTTCCAACACTTTAGCTAACAAGGAATCTTAAAAAATAGAAATCCAGCTTCTAGCTGTGGAGGTTCCAGCCCCCAACCAGTCACCTTAATGGCCAGGCCTGCTGGAGTCAACTTCTCAGTGTTGCGCTCATTGAGGCAGTCTTCTCCCATCAAAGAAGTGAGGTGCTGTAGACACTCTGCGTGTCCCTGTGATGCCGCAATATGTAATAGATTGTTTCCATTTTCGTCGTGAATTTTGTCTAGATTGTCTGCAGCTAGGTGTGGCTGTATAAATAGTAAGATTAGAAAACCCAAGTCAATAAATCAGAGCAAGATCCTGTAGGAGTTTTTCTCTGGGCACTGGAAAGAAGAAATGAGCTTATAGAAGCTCTGTTGGCAGCCTTGGGGATCTAATAAATCAGTTTCTTGCTATTATTCTTTGTTACAATATGCTTTAGAACATGAGTTCTCAAGAGACAGATCATACGAGACATGGCAACAGGGCTAGGTGTGGAGGTGTGGAGGCTTCAAGTTGGCTTCTAAAGAACTATAATGACATTTACAGTAATTGTCAGGTTCCCTGTCTGTCTCCCCTACTTGATTGTGAAGTCCTTGAGGGTTGGGGCTGGGTTTTATTCCCTGTTCTATGTTTGTTGAATGAATGAGCTATTTGTCTCTACCTGTTTATTTTGCCTTGAATTGTAGAGAACTGGCTTTGGCAAACTACATGATGACTGCTGCTACTAGTGCTCTCATAGGTACCTCTAGACACTGTCGTCAAACAAACTTCTGGGGGTATCTGGAGGCTACATGGCTTTGGTTTTCTCATCTCTAGTGAAGTTTTTGTCCCTTGACTATGAACTCGTTGATAGAGATTGTTGGGTGAACTGAGAGGTGTTGTTAGCATTTGGGAAACATGAAAACATGAGAAGGACAAAAGAAAGGAATGAACCAAAGAGAATTAGGGGGAAGAGCCAGGAAAATGGAAAAGACATTTTCAGGAGAAAAAAATACTACTTTATTTCATAAAATTATTAAATTATATTACCCTATCACAATAGTATTTGTGATAATAGAGCAAGTACATTGTACTTAAGTATGCATGGCTTTATACTAAGTAGAACCACATTGCCAAGATGTGATGATTTTCCTGAATGAGACTTTAATTAGCATCATAGTATGAGCCCAGGCTTGCTACTGTTTGGTCCAAGTCTGGAAGCCAGAAAAGAACAATGTAGGCAGATGGAGTGCTATTTAAGTTTAGCTCTCTCTGAGCCGAAGCAGAACAGACTTTTCTTACATCATGTTACTCTGTGTCTAGAGTCTTTGGAAAAGCTTCTTCATGCTCCCTAGACATGCAGAGCTGGAAGTAAGTAAAAACTCCACCTGGGTCAGAGGGCAATGAAGCCCTTGGGTAAGCTTCTATCTACAAATGTTTTTCAAACAACCTGGTCCAATTCTTCTGAATAATGATCAGGACAAAACAGAAGACCCTCTGTTTACATGTCTGGCAGGTCCACCATCAGCCAAGAATTGACATCCCCACATATAGCTGCGTGAGAGCACTGGGAACCATTTGAAAAGCAAAAAGTTAGACATTGAGATTCAAGTTAAAGAAAGTGCCGGGCTCTCCTTGAGATTAAGAGTCTTGAGTTGAATTCATGCAAAGTTAAAATGAAATAACACTCCCTGTATAGCTATTTGTTTTCCCTGTATTAACCTCATAACTTCTTATTTTAAAACTCAAAAGGTCACATCTCCCAACTAAAGCCACAAGTAAAGACTAAGTAAAAACCAAAACAAATGCAGCATCGTTCTGTTACTAACGAATGCAGCTGATTAAAAAGGAGTCTCCAGTCTATTGACATGTATACTGAACTAGATCATACTTACCAGGAGAGAGATCTGTCCTTCTTTAACAATGTTTAAGATGCTTTTCACTTTTTTCAGATATTCACTCCTTTCTTCTGGGCCTTGGGAGCTGGTCCAGTTTAGGCCACTGACCTGCTCTTCTGCTTTGGATTCTGCTGCTGAGGATTGTAGGTGGAAGGCCCTGAGCTGGCAGTCTGGTGTTGTCTTCTCAACTTTTCGACCATGAGGATCACTAAATGTCTTGTTTAGGAAGTCTTTACTCTGGTTTTCAGGCTCATATGCAGAGCCACATTTAACCAGAGGAGGTGAGATCTCGGTTTCTTCAGTGGACAGCTTGTGCTGGTCGTGGATGACAGCTGATGCTTTTCTCAAGTGAGGGCTTTTCACGGGAGAAAGAACACAAAATGGTGCCATGTTGGATGATGAGCTCTCAGAACTTCCTGTAGAGCAGGCTTTGCCAGAAAGGCCATTGATGGTTGTGCATAAGCCCAAAATTCTTTTTTCTGAAGTCACCTTGGTAAAAGAGGCAAGCTGCTGACTGGATTTAATATAAGGCACATCCAGAATCTCATCCATGTCGAGGTCGTAGTGCTCCAGTTCACCCAGCGATGTGCTGGGCTCAGAGCTCTTACCTGGTGGGCCACCCACTCCATCTCCAGGGCTGAGCTCCTGAGGCTGGGGGCCCAAGTCAGACTCACCCCCTTTCTGGTACTCAACCACTTTCTGGTTCTTTTGGTCATCACTTTCATTGTTCTCCAGAGTCTCTGGCTGATGTTTCAGTGGCGAAACCCGCTTCACTGGGCGGAACTTACTGTACACATCAGCGATTCCTGTGGGCTTTTGCGTGTTTGTAATAAGAGTTGAGATGCCACAATTCCAGCTAGAGCTAGAAACTGTTTTTAAAAAATTAAAATAGAAAGCTATTAATTTGGAATGCTGAACATATCTTGGCTATGCAGGTAGACTTTGTTCATTCACATTATGTTCAAATTAAGGCTCTGTGTGTGAGGATGACTTAGAGTACATATCGATAGAACAAAAAAAAATCATACTTACCATTGGAAAACAGTGAATGATCAAAGACAGTTATAACACAGTGACTCAAAATTAATTAAAGTAATAATAATGGTAAAGGTAAACAGCTAAGGAAGCAAACCCAGATAGGTATTTAGGTTTATTCCCTGGATAGATCTACCTCCCTGGCAATATTTTTATATTTGTCACCATCCTGAAAAACAAGATTAGAGAATAAGATCTTCAGTGTTAAATAAACTTCCAAACTGATTTAGGGAGAAAAGGGATGTATGCACACATGCACACACATTAGTGTGCATGTTCACATACACCCCTAATGCATAAGAAGTCCCATGAAAGGAAGTGGCAAATTATTTAATATTGAGCAAATTCAAACTATGACCTCCTGAGTGACTCCCTAGGTGTGCCATTAAGTGGATTAGGGAAAGAATAGGAAGGAATGCAGTGCTCAGGAGTTGAAAGGACTGTGGGAGAGAAGACACAGTTGAGTTAACTCCACCTTGGTCAAAGTACCCTGGTCAACTATCACGCAGCAGCATTTCATGGTGCTTTCTGACATATGACACAGTGACAGAATGCACTAACACTTCACAACAGAACATGTTCTTTAGGATTCAATACTGCCCTCCATTGTTGAGAAGGCTGGAAACAAACAGGAGAAGAAAGTTCTGAAAAGAAGATAGGTCAGGCAGAGTGGTTTTTTTTTTTCTAATTTCTGTGCAAAGTTTGGATAAAGATTGTGTGTTGGTTTGCATTTGAGTAAGTGTCTGGTTGTGATAGAGTAGAACGTGAAACAGCCAGACACACCTGGAGGTGAAAGATAAGAACCATCTCTCCTGGTTATGAGAGGCTGCCTGGTGTCTTCTCTTGGGGCAAGCAGATGGAGCAACAACAGTCTCCTCAGATATGATTATACTGCTTCCTCCCTGGGCCACTCCCCTGCTAGATAAAAGATGACCCAGTACCCTTGGAAACTTGCAGGCCACTGATTTATGGGTTCCTAGTTCCCTGCCACGTAGTTTCTATCATCCCCCATCAAAGGGTGAGATTTCAGGGGGCATGCCCTACAACTAGGGACCTTCCATTTACCGCTTCTCTTCTGAAACAAGTGGGAAGCATGTGTATGTGTGTGTTCTTTGCTACTAGGAACAACCAAAGAAAAAAAGAACATGAGATGGGTGTATACTCACATCTGTAACTTCTGCCATCGCCTCTGGCTATGACTGATTCTTAGGGTGAAAGTGGAACATACATTATTAAAGTTCCCTAAATTTAAGCTACTGGTCATTCTTCTTCCTGCTGGGATATGTTCTAAAAGGATTCAGAGAAGTTCTGGAACCAAGCTAAGAGGATGAAAGTGAGTGCCCTGAGCCTGAATGCTATATAACTATCAGTGAGTTCTTTCCCTGAAATTGACCACAGTTTTGCATGAGGTTTCCAAGGGTCTGCACTATGCAGTCCACTTCTCAGACCTTTCTGGCTCTGACATTTTAGAATCTAAGAAGAGAATACTATGAGCTGTGGAAGCACGGCTGGATTCTCTCCAATAAGTAATGTAGAAGAGAATGTTCCAGAAGGGAAGGAAGGTATTTAGATGGTCTTAGGCTGCTGCTTTCCTTCCTTTTTGCTGGCTTTAGTTCTTAGTTGTACACAGTGCTTGGCATAGATCAGACAATTAACAAATGCTAGTATGTGAATTTGAATCTCACTTTGCACAACACATTAAATCTTCTAAAATGCACAAAGTGCATCCTTCTGAGGGATTTACAGTTTAATTTCACAGGGGACAAAATCCTGTTAATAAACTCAGTGGAGTGATAATCACCAGTAAGAGCTCAATTTGCTAAAGTTATTTATGAAATGTAAATATGCAAAGGCAAAGACTAATTACAGTTGGTCCCTTATAAATTTAAAAGTTTTCTACCTTTTATATGACCTTTTCTCTCTAAAAATATAAAGCCATGAAAAATTAATGTCTGCCAGAAATTTCTGCCAAGTCTTTCTCTCTTCAAGAACACATGGTTACTTATTTAATTAAAATAGCAGATAGTGGACATAGAGTTTATAAGATGCAAATATGCCTTTAATTTTATTCATCAACTTTCTGCAAGGCTTTAAATAAAATGGAATATATATATATATGTACTCATAGACATTTCTGAGATACACTCTTATTATTGAGTATATTTGGTAATATTTTGCCAATTACCTTGATTTCTTTGGAAGCTCTAGAAAGTGTGCATCTCAGAATGTAATAAAAAATTTTAAAGCCACATAACTTAGTAGGTCAATACAATGAGTGCATTGTACCAATATATTTATGTATTATATAAGGTCGTAGGTTCAAAGGGCTACTCTTTTATGTTGGCTTTATTTACATGTGAAATTTTTTCCAAGTGATACAGGGAAATGGATACCATATGTTTCCCAGCTGTTTTGTTCTGACAGGAGCCATTAAAAACGCTCTATGGAAACGAATTCTGTCTGGGTCTTACGAAAACACGTCTTTTCACAGAAGGATCTAGAAACTGAAGAAGGAGTGTCAACATTTTGGCTTGTTGTCCCCCTCCTTCTTCAAACCTATGGCTCTTTTTGAGGCTGTGAGTGAGATCTGTGTTTTCTCATCTATGTCTTGGTTGCCAAGAAAAGACATCCCAGTAATGAAAAATGGATTATTTCACAGGTTTTCATTAAAAGTCTCCAATTTATTGCTATGTCATACACCTGGATGGGAAGAAGGGCAACTTTGTGCTATATACAAAAGACAAAATTCAATTCCTTTATTGCTGCTAAGCTCTGTAATCATGTATTTTAAGAATAACACAGAAGAGGGGCTATTAATGACTAGTAAGATTTTCACTTGCAATTATTTAAATCTATCAAAAATTTCACTCATACTTTTATTTTATTGCAATACAATAATAAATTTCTTACCATACATGGAAACAAAGTTTAGACTTATTTTGTTACTAGAAAAATTTTGAGGCTAAATTTGCTTTTTGAAAATTATGAATAAATTCTTTACATGTTAGCAAAATTTAAATCCCCCCAAATTTTATCTATTTTAGATTTGTACAAGTTCCATGAGAGCAGAGTCTGTGTCTAATTTATCTCTCTATCCCTTAAAGAACCCAGAAAATTGCTTTACATAAGTAGATTCATAATGACTTTTTGGTTGAATGGGCTCATTTTTAACATCTTACAGAAGTAAACATGCCTAATAAGCCTTAAACCTGCCTATCTGATTACACCACAGATTTTCTAAAATGGTCAGTAAGTAAACAGACACGTATTTGCTGCTGATGTATAGGCCACAATTATCTCTTCGGATCTAGCTGACACTTGGAATGCCACTGAGCTTTAGCAAAGTATTTTCCTGCTGACTGTCCACACCCATCTATTGATTGAACAAACATGTGGTGCAGTCTTAGAATGTGCAAGGATTCCTGATAGGTGGCCTGGTCTAATCCAAATGCCTCATCTTTCTCCACCCTTGCCCACTCCCTCCCCTTCCCCTTTTCCCCTAACACATCCAGATGCTACTCCCCTTCCAAAAACATATCCCCTGTGATCGTGGCCTACATGGTGACATGAACACTTACGCAGTCTCCCAAGCAATCTATCTCCAAGGCATCCTTGACTCTTCTCTTTCCTTGACCCCTGCCCTTCATTGCTCAGGCACCAAGTCCTGCTGTGTCCTTATCCTCAATCCCTCTGAAATCTGGGCCCTCTTCATCGTCACTAAACTGGCTGGACCACACTGGGATCCTCTCCCACAGTCTCTACAAGGTTTTCCTGGCTTCCCCTGGTCTCTTTTTTCAGTCCTGAGTTAACCTTCTTCAGTAAGTCTGACTTTGCCACCCAAAATCCACTCAAATATTTCAGGTAGCCCTGTACTAAACAATATTTCTCCATATGTGGGTGCATATCCCTGCAATGTCTAAGAGGCACAGAGGAACCATGCTAAATACCCCTGATTTACAGAGTGAGAATGCTATTGGCCTTCCAAATTCTCTTTTTTCTTACTAATTAATATAAGGAGACTCATTTTGGTGCTAGAATGAATTTAACTCCTTTCCAAAACTTACCATTCCCTATTCGAAAAATGAGACCTCAGGCCTCAGGCTCAGAGACGTTCATAAGCAAATAATGAAAGGAATGTTTTATGTTCAATTTATCACATTCATTTTAATGATGACCTTGAATTTATTGCAAGTGACCATGGCTTTCTATTTACAACCATAGTGACATGAAGTTTCTTTTAAAAACAAATATGTTTGAAAGTCAGGTGTTTTAGAAAAATGTATTAAATAAACATAGTACAGGTGCAATACAGGAAAAGCAAAAATAACAGAGGTAGACTTGGGATATAACACATGTTGTGGAAATGATACTTAAATTACTAGGTTTGTGAAACTTTGGCTTCCAGGATAATAGTTAAATTCTTTAGCATGGTATGTAGCAGCTCTTGTATTTGTATTTACCTTATCATCTCAGCACTCATGATTCCCAAATCACTAATTTTTCCCTGCAGCTCCACTGCTAAATTCATCCTTTCTGGATATACCATACTCTCCCTGCATTTAAGCTTATTCTTACTTTCCTACAATGCTCTTGGCTGTCTTCTCTGCCTGAGACTCAGGCTCATCTCACAAGATTACACTCAGGGGTTACCTCCTTTGTGCAGTTCCTGTGACTCTCCTAGGGAATAATTGCTCCTTGCTTCCTAGTGCCCTGATAATACCTGCACATACCTAGAGCTGGGCATTTTTGAAATTCTGTTACAACTATTCACTCATATACCTGTTTCACCTTCCCTCCTGAGAACCCCTCAAGGGCAAAGATAGCCTGAGAACCAACTTGTGTTTATAACCAGCCCTTTGTATAGCAGAGTGCCTTGAAGATACTGGGGACCAATGACTTAATCTTTCAATGAATGGATGAACGAATAAAAGGGGAGATGGGGAGGGAAGGAGGAAGGAGGAAGGAGGAAGGAAGAAAGAAGGGAAGGAAGGAAGGAGGGAAGGAAGATGCCAAAACCAAAGAAAAAAAGTATAGTAAATAAATATGAGTTCTTACACAATGAAGTCACCTTGCCACATTTTGGGCATACTAATTGTGCCAAATATTTCAAAGATGGTGTTAGTAAGCTCTTGAAAATGTTTAGACAAGATGTGCTGCATATGAAAACACTTTCATCTATTTCCTACAAAACATTCCTCAGTTTCCTCATCTGTAAAATGAAGGGGTTAGACTATAAGATTGCTAAAACCTGATCCACCCCTAAATTTCTATGACTGTATGGAATGTCTACAAATAACAGAGCTCTTTATTCTGAATGACTCACTATGAAACACTATAATTTCTCTGGATCTATGTCTTTCACCAGATCCTCACAAATTTATAATTATGAGGCTATGCTGATTGCTGACACAGAGCAACTCTTTGGCTCCTAAGACTGATAAATTAGTATTTTCTTAGGAAGATAATGGACAGTTTGCTGTTGCAACAGTGGATTCAATTTTCAGGACCGAACGTCAATGGTGGCTCCCAAAATGCCTATTTATTTTACCTCTAAATAGAAAGTTATGTGTCCATATTAGAAAATTAGCTTGAGACATCAAGAATAGAAAGAAAAGGGGTATGATTTAGGACAAACTAGTGTTCCCCTACTGTTTTTCATTAAAAGTTAAATGGATTTTATTTTCCATGAGGAACAAAGTGGTCAGCTTTAGCTATAATTGCCTTCAAATATACACAACAATATACCTCACATCCATAGCTACTGGAAACCTAGTCGCCTTCAAGGACATACTTTTGAAGTTCTCCAACATTCCATTTCCTTCCATTTTCACAGCAAAAGGAAGGGCATTATGAATGATTGGGAATATTAATGCTAGAGTCAGGAGTTTGGTTAGTCCTATATAAGCTGAAGTCTGTACTGCACCCACTTACTGCAGACACCTCAGGCTCTGTAAGAAGTGATGACAGGTGGCTTATCCCATGTTCTGACAGTAGGAAGAAGGCACAGAGTCTGAGTGAGGATGACTTGCTGGGTGCCTGATCAAAGTTAAGGCTGAGTCAACTCTGGATTTGGAGAATTGTGATGGGGCACTGTCTTGGGAAGAGCAAAAGTGTGTGTGAGGAATGAGTGTTTCTGGGATGTTCCCTTCTGGCTGCTTGCTCATCCTTTTCATTGATGCTACAGACCCTCTAGTAAGGGTAATGTAAGGCTGAGGAAGGAGGACAGAAGGCTTGTTTATTATAGAAATGCCAGCCAACAATCTATCCACATTAGGGCATTAAAACACTGTGGGGAAAGCGTCATTGATTTGGGTTCTAAACTTTCTGTCTTTAAGTGGCTACTGATATCAAGCAGCTGTCATTGAATGTGTCTGATTCATGTTTTATTATTCCCAGCTCTGCCCAGAATTGTCAAGACCTGCTCACATAACTTTGCCCCCTATTTGCACCCATTTCTTTGTTTTGTGACAACTCATTGAAATACTCAAGCCCTACTACCCTGGATAGAAAAGATACTTTACCAAAGAGGCATATTCCATCACGAAATCAGACTCAATATTTTGACAACTTTAAACCTTTGGGCTTCAAAAGTACAGTTTCCATAGAACAGCAATTGGTGGGGTGAAGAAAGTTACGTGGTCTTCGCATTATTGTGTCATCTGTAAAGTATGCTGACCTTCACTTTGACACTAGCAAAACCTCGGGAGTGGATTAAGTTTTGTGTTCATTCCAGGCCCGTTTACCAGGTTTCCTTTCCTTCTTTCCCTCCCTTTCTTGAGGAAATGTAGGGAGAGATACATTTCAAGGGACAGTGAAAGGCTCACCATTGGAGATGCTCTGGAACAGGGCAGAGCTGTGAGCAGGCTCAGTGTGGCTTCTGACCGTGCAGCACACACACATTTTAACTGAAGGTGGCGATGTTTTACAGGGGTGATCTACCGTCAAGGACAAAGGACTCTGAGTTACTGCTCTTTGGTAAGAGAGAACAGGAGGCTGACAGCACAGGCTGAAAAATCCCTACCCTCTTCTCTCCATTTCCAATTGACAACTTCCAAAATGCCTGCTGATTTTACTTCTAAATATGGACTATGTGTCCACATTAGAAAATTAGCTTTAGACACCAAGACAACAAAAAAAATGGGGTATGTCTTTAGGGTATAAGAGTATTCCCTTCTTGTTTTATTGTTGCTAAAACTTAAATGCATTCTATTTTCCGCAAGAAACAAATTGGTGAGTCTGTGAAAACTGGTCTTATTTTAAGAAGGACACACTTTAAGGGGAGGAGAAATGGAAGGCCCAGTGCTGGCCTGCAGCCTACTCTTGCTCTTGGCAGGTCTGTGGGTCTGCCCATGCAAGCTCCTACCATGGCCTGAACTCTCAGCTACAAGACTGGAGAGAGAACAGGCAGATGCAGTGGCAAACAAAGTGGGAGGAAGAGCGGAAAGTGGCTCGCCCTGGGATTAATGAATGGCAGAGCTGCTGCACCTCCGTCTTCAGGTGCAGGTCACCATACACTTCACAAATATTACTATAAAGAGTGAAAGAAAGATTTAAATGTATTTTAAGAATTCCACAAAGCAATATTTCTTATTTGGAATTTTCCTAAAACGTCCTCCACTTAATACTTTAAAATTGCCAATACCTTTGTGTAAGCCTTTTTATGTTTCTGAGTACAAGGCAAGTGTATGATTTCATTAGAGATTTCCACAACTCTGGAGGATGGAAAGGCAGTTCTTATGTATTCTTACTTAGAAATAAATGAGAACTCAGAGAATTTTAAGTATAATGTGGAAAATGACATAGCATGCTGACTTCTCAACTAGGACCAAGGTCCTCTGACTCTAACTTTCTTCCCGTAACACTGGAGGACTGCCTTATTGAAATTAAATTATTCCCTAAAGATATAATTCACATTTTTCTCTATTTGGGTCACATATATGCAATGGAATCCCAGAAATCAGTGGTCGTACTCATTTCAGATTCACTCTAATCTAAATCCAACACTGTGTTGTCTGTCTAAATTTCGGTAACCATTTACTAGGAACCTTCTGTGTGGGAGCAAAGTCAGAAAAATAATTTATGGTTGGGCAAGGTGGCTCACGCTAGTAATCCCAGCACTTTGGGAGGCTAAGGTGGGCGGATCACTTGAGGTCAGGAGTTCATGACCAGCCTGGCCAACATGGTGAAACCCCATCTCTATTAAAAATACAAAAATCAGCCAGGCATGGTGGTGCACGCCTGTAATCCCATCCACTCAGGAGGCTGAGGCAGGAGAATCGCTTGAACTTGGGAGACGGAGGTTGTAGTGAGCTGAGATTGTGCCATTGCACTCCAGCCTGGGCCACAGAGCAAGACTGTCTCAAAAAAAAAAAAAAAAAAAGGAAAAATAATTTTTAATGACTTTTCTTGGGTGGGCGCACTGGCTCAGACCTGTAATCTCAGTGCTTTGGGAGGTTGAGGCAGGAAGACTGCCTAAAGCCAGAAATTTGAGACCAGCCTGAGTAACACTGAGATCCTCATCTCTACAAAGAATTAAAAAATTAGCCAGGCATGGAGACTTGCTCCTATAGTTTCATCTACTAGGGAAGCCGAGGCAGGAGGACTGCTTGAGTCCACGAGTTGGAGGCTGTGGTGAGCTATGATTGTACCAATTCACTTCAGCTGGGGCGAAAGAGTGAGAACCTGTCTATAAAAAACAAACAAAAAAATCCCCCAACCTTTCTTAAAAACAGTTGAGTGGAAGGGTTTCCTTCCTCTTTATTTTTAGCAGCATTAGCCTAAATTTAGTCATTTTATCACTGAGAATCTGTTCTTACAGCTGCTAATTCCTTCAACTGGCTAAGGGTGGTGATCCTTTTTTTTCTTTTTTTTTAACTTAGTAAGCAAGAAAAGCAGGAATACAAAGCATCGTCAGAGTGTTAAAGCAATTGGTAACTGGCAGAATGCTATAGTACTCTTATACAGTTCATTCATTCGACAAATATATATTGAATGTCTCTATGCACATGTCACTAGGGGTGCAGGAGTGAATGAAATAGACATAATCCTCCTCAGACAATGATGCAAGTACACAGATAAATAAAAAAATTACTAAATGTAAACTGCTTTGAAGAAATGAGGGGACTGGAATAGAAAACAGATGAGAACCTCATCAAGGAGGTGACATTTAAGCTAAGATCTGGAGGATGAGAAGCCAATTACGTGAGAAACTGGGAGATAATATAAGAGGAAAGATAATTTTATGAAGATCTGAGTAGGTAGAAGGAAGCACATCTGCAAGTTTCTAAAGGAGAGAGAATCTGGCAGGTTCTGTAGCTGTTATTGCTAGATCAGAGTGGGTCAGAGTCAAAGCAAGCAAAGTTGAAGCTGGGGGACGTTATCAGTGACCAACCCATTTGGGGGTTTTATTGGCCATAACAAAGAGTTTGCTTTTTATTTTAACTGAAATAGGGTATTTCTGAGGGGTTTTACAGAGAAGTATTGTCTTCAGATGGCAGAAGGGGAGAGGGAGCTCTCAGCAGCTGCTTTGATAAGACACTAATTCCATTTATGAGGGCTCCATCCTCTTGACCTAATCACTTCTCCAAAGATCCCACCTCCAAATACCATCATCTTGAGAGTAAGGTTTCAACACACAAATTCTGGAGGATCGCAAACATTTAGTTTATAGCATGGGGATATACTTTGAGCACAGAGACTCAAGACCTGGTGATGAATTGATGTGGGACATCAGGGAAAGCAAGAAATCTGGCTTCAGCACCTGATGAGATGTTTCAGTCAGCAGAGTGCAGTTCACTGAGGAGAGAGTCTGAGGAGGAACACATCAGGCAGGGGAATTCAAGAATTTCTCTTTAGAATTCCATGAGACATCTAAAGTAGACATTGAGTGGGCCATTAAATAGGAGGCTGGAGTGTGGCGGGGATTCACAGCAGCATGTAGATGGTGTTTGAAGCTGTAAGCATGTATGAGAGACCAACTGAGAGGCTGAGAGGGCAGAGGGAGGGTCCTATTAAATATTTAGTCCCACTTGACTATTGAAAGGTCAAATTGAGAGGGAGGAGGAGTTGCAAAGGAAGACTAAGAGGATGTCAGAGTGTTAGGAGAAAAATGAGGAGAGAGGTGGTCTCACAAAGCCAAGAGAGGTGACCATTTCCAGAAAGGAGGGGACTATTGTCTCAACTAATGCTGACAGGCCAAGAAAAATGAGAATAGCAAAGTGTCAATGCATTTGACAGCATGGAAGCCGTGACCTTCCCTGGAGAGATGGAAATCATATCAGGGATGTTTAAGGTAAATAGGCAGTTGGGGACAGGCGAGGGAGTTTCCCATGACTTTTTAAAGCAGATTGGCTCTAAATGGAGGGTTGGCAAGGAGGAGCAGAGAAACAGGATGGGAGATTCTAGAGGTGGTTTGTTTGTTTTTTAAGATGGAGGTGATCACCTAAGGAGGTGATCTTGAAGGTGGAGGGAGAAAAGGAATAATATCCCATGTGAAGGAACACTGCACATTTGAAGAACTGAAGGAGGCTCCTTGATGTGACTGGCAGGCAGGAGGCATGCGAGGAAGCCTGCTGGTCCAAGAGATCACTCTGGCCTTGAAGGCCACATGAGAGAGTTTCCCACTGCATATCTTGAGAACCATCCTGGGAAACCATTGCCTGGTTTTGAGCAGACAGTGGCATGATAAGACTTGCATTTTTGAAAAGATCACTGTGCCTCACTAAAAACAATGGGCTGGTATCTAGGTGGCTCAGGTCAGTGCTTCTCAAACTTGAATGTGCATAAATGAATACCCTGGGGATTGAGCTTGTTAAAACACAGATTTTGATTCAGGAATCTGGGGCAAGTCTGAGAGTTTGCATTTCTCACAACCTCCTGGGTGATGCTGACGCCAATGGTGCTGGGGTGTGTCCTGGATCATACAGTGGGATGCAAGGGCCATTTGAAAAGCAAATGCCACAGAAGGGTCAGGACTTATGCAAGAGGACCCTTCAACTATGAGATTCTAGGATTTTGTTTCTATTACTTGTGTTTACTTTATGACTTTTTTTTTTTTGAGGAAGAGTCAGAGCAAAGGAGATATGTAGATAAAAAGGGGTGACCTGAAATGGGAAGATAGAGCCCATTTAATATTGAGAGACAAAAGCAAAAGGGCATGCTTTCAGGAAGAACTGGGGTGCTATCAGAGATGCTATGACAGAAGCTCCTAAACTAGAAATGTCCCTCAACACACACTCATACTTTTGCCTTTAAAAAGTATGGGAAGATGGGACGGGGAAACTGCTATTCCTGTGACAGGATGGGGACTTGTGAGAAGGAAGTCACTGCAAAGCCAGACAAAGTGAAAGGCACTTGGCCGTGTATCCATTTGTCCTTGTCCCTATGCTTCAGTTCTTTCCCTCCCTGCCTAAAGGATGTCCCTCTCTGGACTTCCCATTTTTCATCCTTTTTTACTGCAGATTTCCTTTAACTCATTTCTACCAGCAGGCGGTTTCTTTACTTACCAGTTTGGGGAGTGGAAGATATGTTTCTTTGAGTCCAGTAAAAATAAACCAAAACACAGGAGAGAAGACTGTGAGTTTCTACCCCTAAGTTTTCTTTCCCTCAAATACTGTCTTGTTCCTGTCTTAAATTCCACTGCTGTGAACCTTGTAGAAAATCAGTGTGCTGTGCCACTTAACATTTATGGTTAAGCAAAGAAAAGAAATGCTCCAGTCAAGAGAAAAAGGGGCAAAGACGCGATGTGTTTAAGCTCTGCTACCTTTGGCCCTTTTAATTATTTTCTTTTTTTGTTTGTTTGTTTTTTGAGATGGAGTCTCACTGTCACCCAGGCTGGAGTGCACTGGCACGATCTTGGCTCACCACAACTTCCGCCTCCCAGGCTTAAGCAATTTTCCTGCCTCAGCCTCCCGAGTACCTGGGATTACAGGGGTGTGCCACTACCACCCAGCTAATTTTTGTGTTTTTAGTGGAGACAGGGTTTCACCATGTTGGCCAGGCTGGTCTTGAACTCCTGACCTCAAATGATCCACCTGCCTCGGTCTCCCAAAGTGCCGGGATTACAGGTGTAAGCCACCATACCCAGCCCCTTTTATTATTTTCAATACCACCAGAATTTCATTTTAACTTTTCTCTCATCCACTGCCCCCATCTTTATGAACATTGACCTACATCCTTCCTCTCAGAAACATAAATGAAGTGTTAATAAGTTAAAGGGGTTAAAGGTAGAGATGATCTCTCCTTTTCCACAGAGGGGGCAGCTCAGCTTTCATGGGTAAGTTCTGTGGTCCATTCAAAATGATGGCCATGCACATTCTGGAGCAACCGAAAAAGCAGCAAAAATTGTCCTCATATTGTGGTTACAATGATACGTACAAATATGCCTCAGGGGGAAAAATACTCAAAAGAAGTGCAGTAATTTTGTTTTGGTGGCAAGGTTAAGTTCTTTAAAAATAATGGATCATATCACCTTTATAATTATATTTTGTTAAACAATAAAAATAACTGTTTTATTTGATAAACAATCTCATCTAGATGTCTTATTATCTGTAAATTTTTACTCTAGTTAATGAAATATTTCTTTGTCATAAATGTTAGGTTTCTTGCTGCATCAGGTTGAAGTGTTCATTTTCTTGATTGAGATCTTAGAAAATGTGTTTCCCTGCTCTTTGGAGTCCAGTTTACATTACATCCTGTGAAATGGATTAATCAGCAAGCTTTTCAATTCAAACTGCCATACCAACCTTCACTTTCAAGCTTTTAGCATTAAACCTTAACAAATATTGAAAACAGGAGGTTTATACATTTAGCATCACCAACTATGTCATAACAGCAACTACAGGACAAACTTCATGTCAACTTATTATTTTAGGTGCTGGCTTAAATCCCTTTAATCTTAGAACATCACATATTTTATCTTTGTAGGTTTAGGATTTGTCACAAAATTTGCATGCACAGGGTTCAAAAATATAGCAAATGTACAACCTACATGACTTTAATGCCAGACACCAAGTTTAAAAAGTACTATTTCCTTTACTCATTGTCATACAAGTAACACTTTATATTATTTAGGTATAAAATTTTTTTCAGAATCCATTCTCAGACACATTACAGGGTCATTTATTACTGTTACATGACTGAACTTTCTAAATTCAGCACATCTAAGTTTTCAGATGTGAAGCAGTATTAATATTTATCTGCCTTCTTTCATAAGAAAATTATACAATGAGTTTAGCAGATACAGATTTTGAAAGAATCACATTTAAAGTAGCATGAATTGAAACAAATGTGTATTTGAATGTCCAACTAATTTTTAAAAACTCTAAATCAATGAAACTGAATATGTTTTGATTTGAACACCATATGTCACCATAATGTATTTTTTGTCCTCATTTGGAGAAAACCATAGAGAAGAATTAACATTCACTGCCTTGTGCTGTCCTCTTTTCCCACATGAATAGCAGATATTAAGCAGAGAATGCATGCAAAAGTTTCACAAATAACTTCCTTTTCTAGGTGCATTTTTTTTTTAACACATAACTTCCTTTCTGCTAATCCTTGCCCCAAACTAGTTGCTACACATGGTTCTCTGGAATAAATTACTCCTCAATTGAGTCAGCTTACCCACAGAGGGTCTGGAGACTGTAGAGCAAGTTTCACATCCACTTGCTAGCTCTAGAAGTTTGTGCATATTATTTACCCTCTGTGAGCCTCAGTTTCCTCATCAATAAAATAGGCACAGTAATGCTTCTCCCTCTGATAATTATTTTGAGGATAAATATGCTGCTTACAGAGGCTTGGCACAATGCCTGGTACACTGCTGGCTTAAGAAACAACTCAGAAACCTCAATAGCACCTGTGCATCTCCATGCACAGGCAGTTCATTCTCAGGCTTCCCACTCCTAGTTTTTTGCTTCCTTCCCACCTTGTGGCATCTCCAATTCCCTTGCACTTCCTTTCTTTCTAAACCACTTTTCTCACAAAAATTTGAAACAGTCCTACTGCAGTGTAATTGACGGAGAATAGTTCAAAATATTATTCCTGTTAGGGGAAAACATAGACTTCAATAAGAATCAAAGCTTCTAGCTAAAGAAAGGGCACTCCTAAGGAGGATTTGTGGACATTGGTGAGCCAGTGGAAGGTGCAAGGAGATGACTTCCAGGCCTCTGACAACATTGCCATTTTCCATTCTTGGAGCCCACCACTAAAGCCGCAGGGATGAAGTGAGGTGAGCCCTAGGCTGCGTGTCTCACAGAGGGGCTTCCAAGGGCCACAAACACAGCTCGTTTTACACTCCAGCTCCTCTGAGGATACTCAGGAAGCAGGCAGAATGGACGGCCCTACTTGAGAAAGCAGAAAGGATACGTGGAAAACCCAGGGGACTGTTCTGTGGGGCTGACAGGTTTCCGAGCAGACCACATGTGGAGGAACCTCTGGTTTGGTTCTGGGTGCTCCACTTTAAGAGGGATGCTGGTAACTGTACTGTATCCACAGGAGAATGAAAAGAATGAGCACTGCACACTCAGAACTGCAGAAGGAAATGTTCATCTGGAGAAGACAGGCCCAAGAGTGACTGCTGTCTCCACACACCTAGTGGCACTCTTGGCCAGGAGGGACTGTCCTTTTCTGTGGTTCCAAAGGAAGAACCAGGATCAATGAGTGGAAATTCAATGGACACTGACTTTGGGCAGGTAAAGCATTAACCTTTATGGATGGGCTGCCTCGTGAGATTGTGCTCTCCCTGTTGCTAAATTGATGAAGTACAGGCTACATGACACTGTGGCTGGGATAAGGAGGATTACCTTCAAAGATCTGATTGGCTTTGGGCTACCTATTTTTTTTCTTTTTTGCCTTTTAGAAAACTTTTTATTTGTGTGTAACTCTTATATTTTTCACTTTTAAATAAACGTATACAATAGTTGCAAAAATGAAAACAGTATAAAAAATAGCTGTAGACCTTTTCTCCACATTCATCAGTTGTCAGCATTTTACCCATTTGCTTTATTATTTGTACTTTCTCACTTGCTCTTTCTCGCAGACTAGATGATTTTGAAAGTCCTTTCTCTTAGTGAGAGTTATGATTCTACATGCTGAGGCTTCTTTCCAGGTCATAAGATTTTAGAAAAATTGGAATCCTGCTGGCATTGCTCTTCACTGCACTAAGCATAAAATCTGAACTCCCCAAAGAGTCTGACCCTGATCATCTCTCTGCCTTCCTCTCCTACTGCTCCTCATTCTGATCACCATGCTGCAGCTACATTGGTTTTTTCTTCCTCATACTTGCTAAGCTCATTCCTGGCTTAGGCACTTTGCAGTTACTGGTTCCTCTGCCTTCAACACTCTTTGCTGGTTTTCTCATGGCTGGGGCCTTCTAATATTCCCTGATGCCCTAAGACCTCCCTCCCTCCCCAGCTCCTAAAAATTACCACAGTCTCTCATGTTGCCTCTTCTCACTATCTGGTGGTGACCTTGTTTACCTGTTTGCTTGCCTTTTGGCTGTCACTCCCAGTAGAATGTAAGCTTCATGAGCACAGAGGCCTTGTCTGTCTTGTTCTTTACCATGTCCTCAGTACCTGGGCCAGAGGACACTCAACACATATTTGGTGAATAAATAAATAAGAGAGTAAATGAGAACATCTGGTCGAAGACATAATATGTACAAGGATAGATGTTAACATTTGACAACCTATACAAAATAGCAAGTGTGTAACTATTCTAGAAAGGTAAAGAGAAATGTCTTTGTCTCGTGGGGTATCATATTAGTCTATTCTTGCACTGCTATAAAGAAATACCCGAGATTGGGTAATTTATAAAGAAAGGAGATTTAATTGGCTCATGATTCTGCAGGCTGTACAGGAAGCATAGCGGCTTCTGCTTCTGCGACGGCATCAGGAAGCTTCCAATTATGGCAGACGGCAAAGGGGGAATGAGGCATCTCACGTGGTGGGTGCAGGAGAAAGAGACAGAGTAGGGGAGGTACTACAAACTTTTAAACAACCAGATCTGTTGAGAACTCACTCACTATCACAAGGATGGTACCAAGGCGATGGCGCTAAACCATTCGTGAGAAATCCACCCTCATGATCCAGTCACCTCCCACCAGACCCCGCCTCCAACATTAGGGTTTACTATTCAACATGAGGTTTGGGTGGGAACAGAGATCCAAACCATATCAGGTATACTGTAAGTGACAGACGGTTGAGGAAGTTTCCCCTGAGAGTGCCCCATCCCAAAGAAGATGTGGACTTTTCTCAGAAGCCGAAGTACATTCTGCTGCGTCTGTTTGAAAAGATAGAAATTTGCTAGCTTTCCTGGAGCAAACTCCTTCTATGTGGCTGATTTACAAGAAAGACAGGGTGGGGAGGGTTATTTCTCCATTTGGATGCCTACCGAACTGATTGAGAATGACTCAACTCTTTAGGAAACCAGCTCCGAAAACTTCACCACGTTGATTTCTTTCAGAGGGGACCATGGATAATTCTACAGTGATGCTGTGGGCAGACACATTTTTCCATGGGTTCCTTTTTCTAGGATCACTCTCGATCTATCAGAATGCAGTTTCCCAGCCTCCAAATGGTCCATCAAATTGGAAATGTACATGCAATTCCATTAAGAGGCCTGAGTCTTTCCCTCATAATCCATTTCCTGTCAGGTCTGATTATTACTGATTACCTTGAGCACTGCGCCTTTGCTCTGAGTAAAGTTCAAAAGCTTCTAAGTTTGAAACTGGCCTCCTCCTCAACCACGGAAGAAAAGTCTACCATCATTTATTGTAGAGATGACTAGAAATTGTAAGACCTGGAGAGAATGGAATGAACCAGCCCTGGGAAAAACAGTTGCTAAAAGTTTCTGTTTATTCACTTAACTTAGTAAGAGTCACCATTTAACAGAGAAAAAATAATTTAAACTTAATCAGGGAAAATGCTGACTTGTAAAAGGATAATATCTTAAAAGTAAATTATTACCACTAAGTCAAACTATCTGGAAGGGTAGTATATGTAAGGGATAATATAACAGAATCTGGAAGTAGACTTCCTGGGGTCCGAATCCCAGCTCTGTAACTTAATTGCTGTGTGACTCTGGATAAGATATTTAACTTCTCATCTCTGTTCCTCAGTTTGCCCATCTATAATATAAATATCCTAATAGTACTTAGCTCACAAGTATTTTAGGATTAATGGGATTAATGTAAGTAGAGTGCTTACAATAGTACCCAGCACATTAAGCACTAATAAAGTATTTGCTATTTTTTCTTCTCTCTTATTCCCTACATCCAATTGAAGAAAAAAGAAAATCTTGTGTCTGCAAAGTAACCTTTTGATACATCACCTAATTTTGATCCTAAGGACAGCCGGGCAACATTAGTACATGTTTCTTCTCTATTTTGTAGATAACTAGTCACAGATTTAAGGTCATTTAGCTGATAAGTGCCTGAACTCTAACTCAAACCTAGGCCTGGTGACTCTGAGCTTGGCAGCCTCTCCACTGCAGTCAGCTACCTGTGTCATTGATCATAGTCATTGGTTCAAGTTTGAAATGGGCACTGCCTTTTAAGAAGACACAACCTTCTAAGACTTATAGCCAAGAGCCTCTATTAAATCCTATATGAACTTGGATGTTTTTGAAATAAAAAATAAGTGAAGGTAAGCAAAAGCTTTTATTTGAACTGAAAACTATCTTCTGTGATGTTTCTGACCCAAACATTGAAGCATTACTTTTACTCATACACACAAAAAAGCACCGAGGTAAACAAACCTAGAAAGACTATTTCTCCCATCTCTCCTAAGCAAAATGTCAAAGGAAAACAAACAGTCCAGCGGAAAAGTAAATTAGCTTTGTAAAAATCCTTTCCATTAGAAAGGCCTAGAATTCTAGTAGCTGTATAGGTAAGGCACATCTATTTATTTTTAAACACAATACACATAATGTGAGGATTATCTGGTTCTCAGGATTCTAGTGACTATAAGAGGAGGTCTAGCTTTGGGAAGGTTAATGGTGATACCATAGAGTAATTACTTGGAAAAATAATAAACATCATTTCATAGTTTAATACCATGGTATCACTCCCATCAATATCCTTTTTTATTTTCATTTTTGCCCATCATAGAAGGAAAAGAAGAGAAGCTTAATTTGATTTACAGAGGGAAAACAACCCAGAATGTACTTTTTTATTCTTGGGGGTTGGGGGTGTAAAGAGAAAAGGTCGACCAGCTGGTTTTCATCTATATGCCATAATTCTCTGTTTAGTTTACACTATTAAACTCCAAAGCCTTTGCTTTAATCTTAACTGTTACAGTATGCCTTATTGCAGATTCTATCATGTCACATCTCTGATAGGGTTTCTGACTTTGGCAAAGCACCATCCCCCAAGCTGGTCCTTGCCATATGGGTAGTAAATGCATCCAACATTTTTTCATTGGCGCCTGCATCATTATGTTTTGTCACCAATGGTTTCTCGGGTTTTCAGTAAATTGCTGCATATACTGTGGTTTGGAGATGCCGAGATGATCTCCTATATTTATTTATCTGTATACAGCTGAGTCCTCATTAGGGCCTCCCTGTCCTGCTATCCTCTTACAGATGACCTAACATCTGTTTGTTGAAGGCAAGGCATGAGGTGGGGGGTGGTGTGAGTGGAGAAGCCGTAAAGAGAAAAGAAAACAGAAAGCAGGGGGGACCAGTGTGAGGAAAAACAGCTTTCCAGGAGCCATTAACACTGAGTCAGGATAAGGAGAAGAGGGGAGGAGCAAAACCTACCTGATCTGTCTTCGTTTTGTGTATCACATCTTCGGCACAGTTCTGGGATCGTCTTGAGTGATGTGACTGAATACTGAATGGGAAGCCAGAGAAGAGAGGGCAAAAAATAATTTAAAATGCGAGCATTCACTCACATTGGCCAGAAAAACAAAACACAATAAGTGATACTTGGGCACAACATGTATATTCAGAAAATTTATCTCATTTTACCCTAAATGAGCTGCGTGGTGACCTGGCAGCATCCTAAGATCTACCTGCAGGATCTAACCACATGCAGTTTAAAAAGAGGGCTGGGCACCCCTTCTTTAACAAAAAAAGGTGGGGTGTAGCCAGCAGACACTCTCTCCCTCTTATCACTTCTGCTACTTGTGGAAGATGGAAGAACTGTCTGACCCTGAGAGTTTCAAGAAGATGGCCTTAATAATTGCATTGTGAATCCTAAGGGTGAGCTTGTGTATGAAAAGCCAAGTATGGGAGCACCTGGCTTCCTGCAGCATCCGGGGCAGTCAGGAGACATGTCTGTGCCAATGCTGACTGGACTATGCAAAAGTTCCTAATGTTGCCACTTGCCACAGATTTTACTGTGTAGCATCCATTATCTGCATGGGAAATACCAGGGTAATGTCATAAAAAGCAAGAGGGGTGTGGTTCTGTGTTTGAAAGCTCATCTCTTTCACATATAGATTAGTTTGAGTGGAAAGAAACCACCCTCCAGGCTCAGTGTCAGCACCGACTCAGAGGCTAGTTTTCAGGATAAATTATGACACAAGGGGGCATACAATTGGAAGAGCTAAAACAAATGTAAAATCAATAGCTATGATTTATGAGGACAACATGTGATGCCAATCAGTCTTTCTTTAGAGGAGGGTGTTTTAAAATAAAATAAATAAAATGAAATTGTTCTTTAATCAAAGGCCAAGTCAGGGACTATCTTCAATCACATTCATACTTTAATTCATAAAATGCAGCTCTCTGAAACTATTTTGCTTTTTACCTCTAAGGACAATGAGCTTGTATCATAAATGAGCTTGTATCATAAATGACTTCACCATTGCAAAATTTGGGGGGATTGAGAAAAAGCATTTAATCTAAAAGAAAAATGATCACAGGAAACTCATTAGGATTACTCTAGCATTACAAGTGAGGAATGTGTAATTAGGACACATTTATCAGTAAGAAGGTACTTTAGTTAGCTTGATGTCGATAGATGAAGCAAAGCATCTGCATTGAGATTTCCTTGTGCTTTCCCCAGGATACCAGGACAGCAAGACATAGGGTGGGACCATTGTAGATATTGTCAGTTTGCCAACCTCATGTCACAAACAAATTAAATTTCCAGTATTTCCAAGTGAAAAGTGAAATCTCAAACGACTAATTAGAGAAATTACCCTTACCTGTCTGATGCAATAACATCCTGTTTATACTGGCCATGCCTCTGAGACCACAGGTGCTTTAGCAAACCCACCCACATGCTCAGAGGGAGAGATGACTGCCTCTTAAACCCAAAATTAACCTGTAAGTATTTTTTTCCTTTCACATTATGTTCTTTGGGGGTCTGGGGTAACACAGGTACACAAGGCATTTTTCTTGGTACTAATAAGGTACCTTATGTTTCTGGACAAGTACAAGCTCTCTAAGGACTCTGGTAGCTTCTTGAGACCACCTGGTACAGGTTAGATAATTACACAGTCTATAATTCAATTAAAATTGGGCCTTTTGTTTTGGTTGTCATGTGTCCCATGAAACACCCTTTGGCAAAGTCTCACTCTTTTTCTTTTCATCCAAGGCAAGAGTTTAGAAAGAGGAAATTTAAGATGAATCGTGTTTAAATACAGTTAATGAAAAATTCAATAAGGTTTGTTCACTGGGCTTAATGATATATATCTGATTAAAATGGGTGAGCTGCTATCTGTATTTCGAGGCACATGCTTCCTAACCGCCATCTCCCACCCCAAAGTCAGACATATCAGAATCTCTGATGTATTCGCTGTAGCTTCAACTTTTCCTATTTGCCCTCGAAGGCCCATAGTGTACAGTAAGTTTTAATTTGATGAGGTTTACATTTGAGCAGCACCTGGCTGGTGTAGGGACTGAGTCACAGGCGGACACTAGCCTAGGTGAGTCACTGCCACTGCCTCAACCTAAATCACTTGTGGCACTTTGCCTCTCTACCCAGAGTCACATAGGAAGTCACTTTGGTGAAGGCATATATTTTCATTATCTGGTAACAATAACTGTGAAGAAAATATCACTTGCTACTCCTGGGAATAGAAATAAAAAGTACGGCAATCTAAAAAAGATGATAGTTTATCCAGAAAAATTAAAGTTTTGGAAAATTTTAAGGGTATATGAACGTCAAATTCAGCAATGACTCCAATCTACATTGTGAACAAGTCCATCATTTTTTATAAAGACACAAGACAAAATCAATTTGTGGATCTGTTTCAGTAAGTATGAACATTGCTCCTTGGATGGATGAAAAGGTTTAAGGGAGTGCTGTGAAGATTGTTAAGCTGTGATGTGAAGAAATGCACAGGAAACACATAACTCACAAAACCAACATCCAAAAATGTTTTCATATTTGCAAATTTGGGATGAGCAAATGATCCAAGAAGTTTCCCTTGCAAGTATGCATTGTGCTACCATCTGGGAGCTGAAATGGAAGGCTTCCCAGGCCTTCATCCCAGTTCACAAGACAGATGGCCTTTTATAAGTAACTGTCACTTCGCCAACATACCTCATTCTCAGGACAATGGCAAGCTCCCAGGGCAGCAACTACTGTCAGTTTGGCCCTATGGGAACCAAAGCCCAATGCATCTTCCCTGTCTGTGCCCTCCAATCCAAGCTTTTGCAGCCTGTTCCCTTGACTCCTATTGTCCTTGGGTGAGAAGAGTGAAGAGGGGGCTTGCAGTTAATGAAGAAGCATTACATTTTCTATCTCTATAATTTATTCCTTTTCTAGAAGTCTTCCAAAGGTTATTCCCAGTGAACATAGACTTTTGATCTAAATTTGTTTTCCAGACTTCTTTTCCACTTCTCTACCATGTCTGAAGAAGAGCTCTGCCAAAGGTTGACCAGCTGCCTCAGCTTCTTCAGTGTCCCTGTGCTTCCAAAATTTTGTTTGCTTTCTGTTCCTTTACTCAGGGGTCCCAAGTTCGTGCAATGCCCTCCTCTAGCCAGGCAAATGCCACCATTTCACAAGGCAAGGCCAGCTGTGTTCTGCTTCTCCATGAAGCCCTGGCTGATTGCTTTAGCCCTTACTGACTTTTCTCTTTTCTCCCCTTGGTAAGTTTCTGCCTTGTCATGTGCTGTGGTGTTTCTTATCTGTAGGTGTTGGCTTCCATAAGCACTTGAGGAAAAGAATGATATTTTTGACTTGTATATGTGCGTGGCACACAGGGACTGATTAACCGTTTAACTGAAATAACAAGACGTGTACATGTTGACTAATCCCTAGGTATAATATTATAGACATTCAAAGGAGCTCTTTCATGTTTAGGTAGTAAGTGGGACTTTCCTCCAGGCCTTTATACTAACACTAGAATTAATTAGCTTTCTGAAATAAAAATTTGACTAAGGCTCTGCACAGCCTATAGGACAAAGACCATATGCCTTAGCATGGCACATGAAGCCTTCCATGAGCTCAGCCTCATCTCGCATTGTCTACTTCTCTTCTGATTGTGGCAATAACAAATTCTTGGTGGTTGCCATACTCATTGTTTTGCCTGTCTATACCTCTACATATGCTATTCCATCTACCTGAAATGCCATTCTGCCCATTTCACTAGGCAAACTCCTTTTAATTCTTCAAGCTTTGCCTAGGTATCACTTCTACAAAATCTTTTCTGACCCCTGCCCCATAAGGAAGTAATGCCAGCTTTCAAAGTGTGATCTCTGGACCAGTGGTATCAACACAACCTAGGATTTGTTAGAAATTCACATTCTTGGGCTCCATCCCAGACCTACTGAATCAGGAACTCTGAGGGTGGGGCCCAGCGATCTGTTTTTTCACAAGCCATATGGGTGATTATAATGCACAATGAAGTTGGAGAATCATTGTCGTATATTATTTCCTGATGTTAGGCATATGTCCATTACAGAACTCATCACAGGATGGTTCATCTATATGTTTACCTAACTGCTTTCTCTGCTTCCTGAAAGTGTGGACAATATTTTATTTACTCAAGATAGTAGGCACTTATTAAACCAAATTAAATAAATTCCTCTAGATATAAGAACTAATGAGGCAGGGATATAGCTCAGTCCATAATTTTGGTGGCAGTAATAATAATAATGTCAGTAGTTAATATTTACATAGCACTAATCTTAGAAAAACCCATAATTACAAGTCTAGCAATACATCATTTTATATTAAAAAAATTCTTAATATATTAATAGCATGAGTAATGGCTGACGGCTTAACCTTTTGTATAAAGGACAATGGATTTGGAGCCATAAGATCTGGATTGAAGTCCTGGTTCTGACACTTATTAACTCTGTGGTTCTGGACAAATAATTCATTTAATATCTCTGGGGCTCAGTTTCCTTATGTGTAGAACACAAATAATTATATGAGATAACGTAGATGCAGTCATGTTGCAAACTGTAAAGCTCTAGTAAATGTCTGTGTCTTCTCTTTATCCTGTTTTCTAAGTGTGCCCTCAGAGCTTCCCTCCTAATCTTCATTTCTGCCATGACTTTAAGCTCAGTAGATGAAGATATGAGAACTAACGAGGCGGGAAGAAAGGGGTCGAGCTGGGAATAGAAAAGAAAGGAAATATAACTCAGCCTATCTCAGTACATTATTTGGTTTCTCTTTGTTCTTTCCTCACTGAAGAGAGTCTGTGGCCCAGGGATGACACTGAAAAGTCAGCTTCAAAAACTTCACAGAGTTGATATAGCACAAGATCATCCTATACATCCCAGCCTACGCCAGTCAGTTTTGTCACCATGCCATGCCAAACAGTTGGAACATGCATGAGATTCATAAGGACAGTGCGTGATTTCTACATTGGGCTACGGGGATCTCTGACCACCCTAGATATTGTTCAGGGCTGAAAAGCTTTGGCTCTTATTCCTGAAAACTGGAGCCAACTAAGCGAATGAACAGACATTACTCAAATGGTAATGAGCCACAGAAAATGAAAGAACTAACATCTCAAGCACCTTTGCAAGCTAGAGACTTTCAAACTACTAAGACCCCATAAAAGTTTCCAAAAGAAACAATTAAGCCAGCCATCCAAACAACCATGGTGAAATTCATGATTTCTTGCACAGTTTTCCAAAATTCAGGCAGGTATCTCAACAGGCACACAATGAAAACAATGGCAACAATGTGTACAAGCAAAGCTGGGAGTGACAGCAGAGACATGTAGCTGAAATGAAATTTTCAGAACATAATATTTTTCTAAAATTTTAGCCTCCCCTCCAAAGGCCTGCCCTTCCAGTTCAGGAAGACTTCATGCCCTCCATTATAAACTGTGTTCCATTACCCCTTCTCCTGGAACGTGGCACTAACAGTCTGCTCCTCCACTGCTGACCCTTTGCTGGGGCTCAGGTTTCCTCTTTTCTCATCTCCTCAGGACTCTTGCCTGCCACCATTCTTTCCTCTCTCCTTATCCTCAGCCCACTCTCAGCGTTGGCTTTCTCCTCTGGTCTTATAAAGATAAGCAAGCACCACTACCACCTCAAGACACTGCCTCCTTGACTGAGCATGGGCCTTCCTGCTCTTGCATTCATCAGCCATCTCTTTTGAAAGAATTGTCTCTGTGTTTCTATTTCCTCATCTCTGCATTTACTCCTCCAGCCCTCATGGTAGGATTCTGCCCACCACTCAATAGATACTGTGCTTATTAGGGCCACCAAGGGGGTCTTAACTGGAAAATCCAGAGGGCATTTTCCAACTCTCGTCTTTATAATGACCTATTTGCCACTATCAACTGTTGTTTAAAATTCCTTAAATTCCACCCCCTTGTCTTTTTAGTTGCCTTAGTTTTATTTCTTTAACTTTGAAAACTTCTTTCCAGTTTCTTTTGTAGAAACCTCTTTTTCCAGACCCCACTACATGGAATATACTTCTGCACGGTTCAATCTTTTGAATATTCTTCTCTTTCCACATTCCATGTTTTCACAGATGACCTTAACTATACCTCCACTTTCAACCACCACCTCTACATAGTACAGATACTGGTGATCCACCCTTTCACACCTCTATTAGACTCTGCTTTAAATACATTTCTTCCCACCATTTGGGTTCCATTAATGAAAATTATTATAACTAATCCTATTTTCAAATAAATTTGAATTTTGCTCTGGTACCTTATTTTTATCATATCTTCATTCTAAGAGGTTTTTTTAAAAACTCTTTTATGCTAAGACATTGTTTGCAGTTGGTATTTGAGAAAACTCAGTAACTCTTTTGATCATTTTAAGAGCGCATCAGGAACTACTCTATTGCAATGTTAATTTAATTAATATAATGTGTAGTCAGGCAAGAGATGAAGATCCACTTGGTAAATGTGGTGAGATCACAGTACTGAATGACCTCCTTATATTGTATAATAAGAAGTGGACATGGATGGCGAAGAGACCTACCTGAACTGGGAAAACCAGAGGTGACCATGGGGCCCAGCAGATGTAATTTTCAGTGCAGTGGTTACAAACATGGATTCTAGAGTCAGACTACCTGCATTATATCCTGACTTCACCATTTTCTAGCTACTTAATCTTAGTTAACCTTTGTATATCAGTCTCTTCACTGGTAAAAACAAGGTTCTGACTGTATCTTCATTAGGGTGTGTCTGGGAAGATTATGAACTAGTAATATAAAACCTGGGAAGAGTGTCTGATGCACAGTTAAGTGTTCAATAAATGTTAGCAATCATATTATTATTTATATTTAAAAGTACCAAAACCAGCATTTTAAAATGAAGCCAAAGTAATCATAATTATAGAAGCAAAAATTACAAATGACAAAAGAATTACAAGAAAAAAGTATGTTATAGTAGGGCAGATGGCCAGTCATAAACCTTGTTCAACTTCAATGATAGTCTATTTTTAATTGTGAGCCAATAATCAATCACTGTCAAAATATAAGGACTCATTGCCAAGAATAGAGTTTAGTACTATAATCAAATGTGACCTACCATGAAGTTAACCTGACATTTCATAATGGGCTTAGTTATTAATATAGCATACTATACACACTTTGAGAGCATAGCAAGTCTGTGTCATTCACCCCAAGCTTAGAACCAAGTCTGGTACTCTGTTAATGTTTAGTAAATGCTTGTTGACTAGATTGGCATAAAAGCTAATTGTGATGAAAAGGTGAACAGTTTTTGTCAATAATCTGCATAGTCAATCTAATAGTTTCTATTGACTATCAGGCAAGATAAGAACTTCCAGGACTATCTGCAGAGTAAAAGGGAAAATTTAAAAAAAATCCAGCGGTTGCTCATTCTTCTTAGAAACCACTCTATTTGTAGAGTTATTCTCTACCTTCTCTGGCAGAGTTGTCCAGTCCAAGATTTGGAGTTTGGGAACCTAGATTCTAGTCCTGGGGTCTAACACTAACAATAGAATATCAAAATATAACTCATCTTTTCTGGATGAGATGATTCCTAATTCATTTCCTGGCAGGTATTAAGAAAAACAAGATAACACATATGGCATATGATGTTAGAACAAGGTGTGAAGTTTCTGATGATGCTGAGCTGGAGAAGGGAAGAACGAGAGGCAACTTAGCCTCGAATGCAGGATATTACAAAAAAACACTGCATAAAGCTGAGGTATTCTGGACAGCTGCTGGAACTAGATCAACTGAGAAGCACTAAACAAACTTTCCATATAGATAAGAACAGGGCGACTGCTAGGAAAGGCAGGGCTTACAGACAGAGACAGTGAAAAAGGGAGTGAACCACTCAGAGGCCACATGAAAGTGTTGGTCACCTTCTAGGAGGTACAGAAGAAAGTACAATAGGGTCCATCTTACTCAGTATATTCCATGCTAGAGAGAAGAGGAGGCTAAGTTCTTTGTACCTTGAATACCTTTATACTCTTTTTCACATCTAAGCTGTATTCTTTGCCCATGCCAGCTCATTGGCTGAGTCTACTTGAAATGAGTCTTTCTCAAAATGTAACAAAATCTGGGGAAGCATCAGGGGATTGAATGGAGTAAAAGGTGATGCACACAAAAGAGAAGGGGGCAGGCATTTTTAGTAAAAATGCTGCACAGTCTGTGTGATAGAAAGATACGAAAACTCACTGAAAGTGAGGTTATTTTACCGTAAGAATTAATTTTTCTATCACACAGTGGTCCAAGCACCTTAGGAAAATGAACTCACATAATTTTTGCCATTACTCTAGGTTGCAAAAGCTTTGACCAAAGAGGATTGAAAAGTGGAAGGATACTTATTATCTTGATCTCATTTGACCTGTACAAAAAATAGTTTATGCAATTGCCAAAAAAGTCAACTTTCATCAAGGTTGCAGTCAGATTTATACAGAAAGGCAACAGAATATTTCTCTCACTTCTATTTGTATGTGTGTGTATATGTCTGTATGTGTAAATACTTACATGTATATATGTGTATATATGTGGCTATGTGCATGTGTGAGTGTATGTGTATAAATTCAGGGTAATAGGTTGAGGTATTACCATTTAACAGATGGGAATGTTGAGGTACAGTAAAATTAAAAGATTTGCTTAAGTTCTCATTAGCTGGTTTCATTTTACTTATTTATAATGTCTATCAATCCCTTTACTTCCAAAAAATAATTTGTAATCATTACAGTGCCAATCAGGGATAGTGATGGGTGAGGTGACTGGTCTAGAGAAACTACTACTCAGCTAAGTTGCATAGATGGGGAGGAGTAAGGTGGCCAAACAGTTCTGCATTTAGGTCCTGGCCCTGTAATCTTGTGAATGTCAGACAAGCTCTCTAAGCCTCAATTTTCTCATCTGCCAAAAGGAATAAAAACATAGTTTGCCTCGCAAAACTGATGTATGAGGTTTGAACAAGATAACTTAGTTAAAGAGTTTATCTCAGTGTGCGGCACAGTCAACATTGGTGGATGGTGGCTGTGAGTGAGCTCCTCAGGAGATCGAGTTCAGCCTCTGCTTTATTTAGTCCTGTGTGTGAAACTATTTTTAAGAGCACCACACTGGCCTCTCTTAATAAAATAAATACACCATAGCTCCAAAGAATTCCACAGGGTTTTTTTTTTAAGACATAGGGATCTGGCTTCCATAGGAAGAGAGAAATCTGTGAACCCATTCACAGTGACAGAAAACCCTGCTTTAAACCTTTGTGCTTATGTGTCGTCATCTCTCCCTTGCAGACCTGCAGCTATTGCAGAATGTTCTGCCCTTTTAGATGGCAGGATTACAAGAATGTATAGTTTAAACTTTGTGTTTTGCAAAGAATGTGCGTTATTTTCTAGTCTGGGAAACTTCAAAATAAATTAGCTGCTGTGTTTTCTCTCATTAAGTAAAGGCAAAATTAGTTCTAGTTGTTTTTTCTACCAATATACAGCTTATGTTTTAATTAAAACAAGAACCAGGCTCATGACCAGAGGGAAAACCATGGAATAGAAAGCCTAGACTATGTAATAGGGCTATAGCTGGAGAGTAAGGAGAAGAATTTGAAACTGGGCATCTTTTTCATAAACATCTTTTTCAGGTGTAATGTGCAGTTTCCTCCCCCTCCTGCCACTTAACCAGGAAAGAGGCTTAGGGGCTGTCAGAGATGGAGGTTTCTGGTATTAAAAAAAAAAAAAAAAAAAAAAAAAAAAAATTGCATGGTCATGGGAAACTACATTTCTTTTTATGCCAGTGAATTAGCACTTTATTTTTTCATTTTTAGCATTTGAATAATCTCCATTTAGCCCTTAAAGAAGCTGTAACATTCATTGCTCCTAGCTTACCTAAGCAGCCTGAGAACAATCATTCCAGTATTTAAGAGGTTGTCTCCAGTTCTTTTTCCATGTATTCATTAAGTTAGAACAGTATGATTCTGGCTTCTCTAAGGTATGAAGTCTGGATCACACTAAATTATGATAAAATAATCTATGTTGTAGAAGTTGCCAAAGTAGAGCATCTTCAGTTTCAAGTGGATTTAAATAGACTAGGATTTCTTATTCTCAGTACTACTGACATTTTGGGCTAGACAATTCTTGTTGTAGGGGATTGCGCTGTGCATTGCAGGATGTTTAGAAGCCTCTCTGGTCTCTACCCACTAGATGCTAGTAGCAACTCCCCGGTATGACAACCAAATATGTCTCCTGGTATTATTAAATGTTTCTGGGGTAGGGGTGGGGCAGGTAAAATTGCCCCTGATGTGAACCACTGCAATAAACTATATTCATCCCGGAGAAGCAGTAAAGTGTTGTGGCTAAAAGTAAATACTCTGGAGACAGAATACACCTAACCAGCTGGGTGACCCTGGACAAATTATACAAAATCTTCATGCTGCAGTTTCCTCATCTGTAAAATGAAGATAAAAACAGTAACTTTAGAAGATTGCTGTGAGGATTAACCAAGATAATGCCTGTCCCATGGTAAATGTTCAATAAACGTTAGCCATTATTATTATTTCATCAATTACTAGGAAATTTCATAGAATTTCAAATCTACGCAATTTCAAAATCTTATATAAGTTTAAATGCAGGTTAAAGGACCAAACAATCAAAACATGTTTAAGAGGGAAATTTTGGGTGCAGTTACACAATTACAGATGGATATCTTTGTTTATGTTTTAGAGTGGTCAAGTTATAGACACTCAACTATTGCATAATCCTGTAGCCTAGTTTGCTAAACGGTTTTAGTTATTGCTTAATGTATTTTATTATCTTTCAAGTGGAGATTCCCAATTCATCAAAATTATGGGCTGCTGCCAGATGATTCTTCTGTAAATACAACTGCTCTGTTGTATTAAAAAAAAATCTTGACTTTATGCCTAGTGTTTTCCCTTGAGTTCTTTCTTCACCATTGGTCATATAAATATTATTGTATTATTCAGTGAAATAATAACAAAAGCTACCATTTTTAAGAGCAACTTACTGTGTGCCGAGCTAAGTGTTTCACATTTATTATTATTTTACTCAATCGTCAAAACAACCTGAAGTGTATCTCAGAAAGGTGAAGTTAATGTGCTATTCAGCCAGTAAGAGTCAGAACAAGGTAGCAGCCCAGGCTGGCTGCTTTCAAAGCCTTTGCTTTTAAAACACAACATTACTATCAAAGTTCGGAGAGCTACCCCCTAACTCCCAATCATAACACAGTTTCCCTTTCTACAACACCTTCCATCCTACCTACATACACCCATGCTATCATTCACATTCCTTGCTTTTTCCCACAGTGGCTGTGAGGGGAGTGATCATAAAAGAACCTTGCTTTGAATACTTCCAAGTCAAGCATAGTGACTTACAGAGAGAAAGAGAAACAGAAAGAGAGAGAGAGAGAGAGAGGCAGACAGACAGACAGATAGACAAAAATATATCAATGGAAGGAAGAAGCTCACTCCACATTGGTTTTAATGACGAATAATAAAAATTGTCTGGAAGCTGCAATAGGCAAATGTTGAATTCACATTTCTCTGGTACAAAAAAAAAAGACTCATCCAAGTTTGTATAAAATAGGTGATTCATCATACTCATGCCAGTAATCCAATTATTGTGTACAGTATGCATATTTTACTTCAAGGTAAGGAGTAAAGTAGATGAATAAACAACTGCCAGAGGCATGATAAAGTAAGTTCATCATTTTGAGACAATTTTAAAGTGGTGACTTTGAGTGGTGACCCAAAGCTCCAGGCCCTGAGAGATCCATGGAAGATAAGGTTAAAAGTTGTGAACTTGAAGGTCCTGGAAAGAAAAGTTTATATGTCTAGCTCAGAAACAGCAACCTTCTCATCACATACTCTGAGAGCTAGCCAATCTTGCTGGGGCACTCCAGGTCAACATGTTTGCTAGTGTAGCAGAATTGATTATGTGGTCCCAGATAAGGCACAAGCAGCTCAAAGCAAGATGCACGTAGACAATCCATTCCAAGCAGTCCTGATTTAAGCAGCAGGAAGTTTGTGGCTGTTATGGGAATTAAGAGACTCATCAGCCCACAGCATTACAGGATTAAGTAGGACCTCAAAAGTCAGCTAGTCCAGTCCTTATCACTGCACGAATTTTCCTTAATATTCCCAACAAGCTTACAATCTGTGCTTTGATATCTACAGTGATTGGAAAGATTCTCTTTATTGTTCATCAATTAATAAATTCCAACTTGGCTATTCTTTAGTCAGTGTCCCTGTGAACTCTAGAAAATGCTGGCTGTGGAATAGCCAGCCACATAAGAGAATTTGGAATTAACTCTACGAAAGTGGCTACATTTTATAAGTATACTCAATCAATAGTTTTGACAACATTGGAACACATTAGGAATGAAAGGCTCATTGAAGTTAAATGACTCATCTTCCAAAACACACACTTAGGGAAGATTCACTTCTTGGTCTAAGAGAGCCCCCCAAACCACACCGAGTCTGCCACACAGGATTTCTGTTGTGAATTTCTAAATGTAGTCAGAAAAGTTGAGGATATATAGACTATAATGGCGAAAGTAGGCTATGAAGTTGAAGACAGATTATCTTGAAAGCATTTCTTGTATACAGTAGTACTTACAGATATGTCATCACTAAAGTCAATTTCATCCAAATCAAGGTATTCAGGGGCTTCCATTATTCTTCCTTGCACATTTTGAGTATGGTCAAATACTTATAAATTCCTGAATGAGACAGAAGCAGAAAAGAAAGGCAAAAAAATTTAGCTGTTTTACAACCAAAAATAATGTCTATATTTAAACAAATAAGATGAGAAGGGTTATTGGGTGCTAGTGTTGCCTTGGAGCACATTTCCTCCCTTCAACTGTCCACAGCCTGGCTTTCCAGTAGCAGCAAACACCACAGTGTCTCCATGGTCCCCAGTGTGGATCCCCAGTGGGCCCTCAAAGTCCTTTGCTTTATTTGATATGTGCCTGTTTGTCTTTGCCAGAGCAGTAACTTCGGTCAGAATCTCCCCCTAGAATCAATATTAGAATTCACACCGACTCTTACCACACCCAGGGTAAAAGGCAGGGCTTTGGGAAATGGGGAGCCAGCCTGGAAATCTTAGGAAAGCCATTTTCAAATGTTTCCTGTGGGCATAGCCTTGGGTGTTGTACATGGAGCAATGAATACTGCATCTCCATAGGAATAACACAAGACAGATACCACCAACCAAGAGTAACGGATATTTTAGAATTTGTAGCACAACCTCCAGTTCACCCCTCAAAAAGGAAGAAAGAAAGAGGATCTAAGTGCAGATTTAAACCTCAGAGTTATTGCACTGCCCTCTGCCTCAAACAGCTTTGCCTGACTGTGCCATAGTGACCTGATGCAGGCCCCAGAACGTCTTCAGTCAGCTCTTGCCTCAGGGCCGCCTGGGGCAATCCTTTAAATCTGTCACAGTAAGATACATCACCTCCCACTTCATTTTCCCATCACTTATCATCATCCCCATCAGCCGCGGCAGCGGCACCTACAGATGTCAAGAGCAGAAATATAGATCTCCTGACGGCGCCTTGGTGAGCAGTTATCTTCTGCAGCGCCAACTCTCAGATAGCAAAATCAGCTTCTGCTTCCTGCAACTTGTCTTTCTTATTGTAAAAATTATTTTGCATACCCAGATTTGAGTATCTGAAATAATTCATTTTGCCCTCTTTGATTCTCTAATCAAGGTGTACCTTGCTGAACAGTAAGGAATGCATTACTGGAAAGTGAAAATACATCTAGCCTGATGAAAATGGGCCTCCCGATATAAGATTGAAAGTGTAAAAAGACCTACTTTTTAAAAGGAGATTTGTTCTGAAGGCATTTTTTCCCCTCATGTTGAGCCATTCTTTCTTTTTTAAGCTCTACAAATGGTATAATTATGATAAACAGAAAAAAAAAACTTGCCATTCCTTACCTCAAACCCATCACTTGATTTAATTTTCCTGTTTCCTCTCTTTTTTTTTCCCATATGTATATACCATTTTTAAAGTCTTAATTACAATAGATACAGAGTCCATCCAAGAAAGGATTAGGATGTTACTTCCATGTTTAAATGAGATTATCCATTTAGCCAATGTTAAAAATTCTTCTGAAATCACAGTAAGGCTTACAATGAAAAGAAAACCAACTTGTATTTGTAAAAAACATTTTAAATCAGAAATTTTATTATTTGTAGAAATCTGAAAATAGGTTATCAAACAAATTGCTTGGTATAAAAATGTCACTTTTCTTCAATTCACAAAGATTTTCAGAGGAAAATATATGTACTCTGCTTGGAAATTACTCAAAACAACATTCTCTTCTACTGTGATGGATTCTGATACAATCCAGACTCTTTGGATACTAGCATATTCACTAGGAGACTTTCTTCCAATCCAATTTCTTTTCACTAACTCTGTACTCCGTGATGAACTACTGATTTACAGACTCTGTTCCCACGGCCTTGGTGAACAACACAAAGATGATGCTGGGTGTCAGGATATGGTACAAACATCAGCAGGAACATGGAAATAGGGGGAGATGAAGCAGAGAAAAATGCATCGGAGCTGGGAACCAAATGGATCTTTAAATAAATGAAACTATAAAATGTGGATGAACATGTTTTAATTAAGCAAATTAACAAATAACCATTGCACCCCTGTTTGAGGTGCTCCAACAATATAGACAGCAATATCCAGTTGAGTGTAGCCATTCCAATAGAATATAACCAGCAGATAATAACTCATGGCATCACAACAGGAATCTTTCTATTCGCACTTGCAGGATGGTAGTGAGGTTCTTGATTCTACAGGCAAGTGCACAAGACTTACAACAGGTGCAGCTCATTACAGGAAGTCTTAAGCCACTGCCCATATTTATTTCTGTGGGTTGGATGACCCCACCTTAGACTAAGTCTCCTAGGCATCTGGAATTTGCCTCTACTTCCCAGCAGGCCTCCACATGCTATCTCCTTTAAGATGTCTCATTCTGTTTATGACCCAATTTATTTTGTCTGGTTTCAATGCTTGTCTCTTTCAGGGTGCCACTTTAAGAATATTTACATTCTCAATTATAATGTGCAGAAATCCCCGTGGTTTTCCAATCCTGATACATTCCCCAACATTAACTGCTTCTTTACAGGTAAGAGTGAGTCTGCAGTTGTCCCAGTGGCCAATACAATGCCTCCTCTTCTCTCATCTGCCATTCCACCAAGCCTCTGGCACTCTCAGGCACTCTTTTCAAAGGAATCAGTGACAAGATAGGAAGCAATAAGGTCAGGTTAGAGTAGCTGCTGCAAATGATCAAACATGATAAGGACAATGAGGTGAACTGTGGTCGCTTTTCTCGTCCTGCTCTTCTGACACCTCCCACTCTGCACACCAATCCACTATGGAAACCAATAAGCCTTATTTCAGACCTGTGGCAAACATGCTCGAACAGAAAGCACAGCTACAGAGGGCATGCATTGGAGGCCTGTGAGCTGAATCTGGCCCACAGATGTGATTTGTTTGACCCCAACAGTGTTAAAAAAAAAAAAAAATTGAATCAGTTGCCAACTTGCAGACCTTGGGTGATTTCACATAAAATTCTGGATTTCTGGCTTTGCTTTAAATACCTGAAGCTCTGGCAACAGGGGTCTGCAGTCCCCATGGCAACAACTGGCTGGAGCTAAGCCGCAGCTACTCCTACCTGTCCATGGGGCCTGTGCTCCCCATTTTCCCGGAGCCCCTCTGAGGCTGCTCTACTCACCGACATGCCTTGGGGACATTTGAGTGTTTGACCCTTCAAAGGAATTCAGTATTAAACAATAAGTACAACCATTACCCCCAATTTTGTATTGGTGCCTCCTGCCAAAAATGTTGACTTCATTTGTATTCTAAGATTTAATTTGTATTCAAAGATCATTTTAAATTCTCATACCATAACAGCAACAAAATAAAATTTCCTGCAAATAAACTATTGGCACATCACAATTTGTGCTTTCACAGAATGTCCATTTTATCTCTTAGTACTAGGAAAAGAAAACCTTTGCAAACATAATAAAATGTTACGAGGTGGGGATTATGTTTCCTTCACTTTACAGCTGGAGGAAGGAAGGGTTCTTCTTGCTTTGTGTGATTGGCGTGGATTTACATGGTGACACTTCACTGCTGTGACTCCAGGGGAAGGGAGGAAGCCGTGCCAAGTGCAAACCCAGAAAAAGTTCTGAAGCCATCTTCTGTCTGGCCCAAACCAGCAGCTGGGAGGCAAGAGAGCCAACCTACTGAGGCCAACAAGAGTGGGTTTATACCTAAGCAAAATACATTTTTTATGCTTTCCAGAAAGGGCAGGCTAGCTTAAAATCCTTTACGTAGGGTCAGGCACGGTGACTCACACCTGTAATCCCAGCACTTTGGGAGGCGGAGGTGGACGGATCACGAGGTCAGGAGACCATCTGGCTAACACAATGAAACCCCGTCTCTACTAAAAATGCGAAACATTAGCGGGGCATGGTGGTGGGCGCCTGTAGTCCCAGCTACTCGGGAGGCTGAGGCAGGAGAATCACTTGAACCCGGGAGGTGGAGGTTGCAGTGAGCCGAGATCACACCACTGCACTCCAGTCTGGGTGACAGAACGAGACTCCGTCACAAAAAACAAACAAACAAACAAAAATCCTTTATATAGGATTTTTATTGCTATGCATCATAGGCCACTTTTGGATCTCAGGACCTAGTCATTTGTGAATCTGAATTTCTCCCCCATGCCATCAGCCCTGACCCTACAAGCTACAATCACTTGTTCCGAGGTTTTCTAAGGCCTTCCGAGGGCTTTCTTTTGCATGTAAGCCCCTCTCCCCACAGCACACCTCTTTCAAGATCTGTCCACCATGAGTATTGTCCCATTTCTTTTTACTGGCATTGGCAATTCTTGATTTGTTATTTATTTAGGCTTGTATGTTATGTGTTTTAATTTTTTTTTTTTTGAAGTGGGGAGAGATGCAATGCCAGGGAGGGTGAGTTGAGAAAGGTAAAGGAAACATTTTTCAATGGTTTAGCTCTCCCAATTTCGGTAGGAAAATTGATAGAGAGGGAAAGAAGAAACAGATTAGAATGTGGGGACACAGGGCTGGGCTGCTGGGAACTATATGCTGTGTAGAAGCTGCTAATGACAGCTTGGCTCCTTTCTTTGGATGTTCCCACAGCACTGGGAGAAACCTTACTCAAACTCCAAACTGATGCCCGGCTTTCAGAACAAAACAAACAGCATCAACTATACTCAATGTTTGTAGGACTCTTCCTACTCTCACAGAGCTTTGATAAACTGCCAGGAACAGAAGTCCCTCCAGTGCCTATTAAAGTGTGTGTGAGGGGCTTATGCCCCTAATGGGTCTGTCAACACTATGTCACCTTCTCATGAGTAACCTCAGTGATGGCCCAACTGCTACCTTCCATGGAAGTTTCCTTTTGGGAGAGAGCTCAAAATAACTGAGAACCACATTGCATAATAAAAAAATAGACAAGCAATTAAAAAAATAGCCTCCTTGCCACCCCCGTATTATGATATTCAGGTGATATTTTTAATTTTTTTGTTGTGACTGGAAAACTGACTTTGAAAATAATTCCAAATGAAGACTTCCAAAAATCTGTTGCATAATGGCAGCATCACTGGAAAAAGCTTATAGTGGCCAACAAAATTTCCTTAAGAAACTACACTCATTTTAGTGTATGCATTCTAGTGTGCTTGGCTCATACAAGGCACATTGATTTGTGACTACAGTCACATATCACATAAATTGCTCTACTGAAAAATTTTTAAAAATGTATTGCCTCACTCCATTTTACAAGGAGTCAGCTTGGACTCATTCTGAAGGCTCATGTTACACAGATTTCTCCTTTTCTGCCAAAGTCGCTATTGCTCCATTTACCAGTATACTATGAGGCCTGGTAACTAAAAGTAAGTTGGATTTGTCAAAATAAATTAGCAGAGTACATTCGGTGATGAGGTAACTTCAATGGATTTGCATTACAACTTATTTCTTTACCTTTTAATATACCAGCACTTGGGAAAACACAGCCGCTCCCTGCACCCCTACACACACACACACACACATACACGCATGCACGCCTGCCAAATTTGTACTGGGAAAAATTTTCAATTTGAAAGCCTGGACATCAATATTGGGCTTACTTTCTTCAATATAAAAACTTAAAATGATCACAAAATAAGTACTGGAAGGTCTGGGTAGAAATGTTGTCCCCAGTTGGCTCAGTAGCTTGGCTGGCAAGGAAGAAACTCATTCCAAATGTTGGATTTGGTTTCTTTCACTCTTTGATTCAACAGTGGCCAGAAGCATGGCAGTCAGTAAATGCCTCATCTTGAAGCAGAAAAATGATAGAGGCAAGAAATTTCTACTGGAAAGAGGCAACTGAAGGAGAGCCAAGAAGTACACACGAACAAAGAAAAAGCACAAGCCCTGTGGACTTTATCCATTTCTTCATTTATGGGATATTCTGGATGCATGTGGTGGATAAGACCTACACTAGTCTCCACACCAGGATGAAGTATATGGTACCAGGGGAGACAAACAAGAAGGCATGCTATTACAATATCATGTGGTGCTCTCCAAGACAAATAAATACACAGCAGGCTGAGGCACCCAGTCTAGACCTTGGAGATAAGGGAAGTCAGCCTGGCAAAGCTGAAAGCCGAAGGATGGAGGTGTGAATGGGGAGGGAGTGGTTGGGGCAGGAGGAAGTGTTCCAGTTGTCTGTGCTTTCAGTATGGGAACAGGCCTGGAAGTGAGAATTCTGGAACAGAATGTCCAGAAAGATGCATAACATTGATTTAGCATTGATTGCTGTATTTTTGCTTCTGCAAAGGGGTCTTGAAGGGTGATGGCGAGGGTGGGGTGATAAATAGGGATTGTCAGGGGAGTATTTCCAAAGCCAGAGTGAACACAGGGCACATCTTGGAATATCAAATTTCTGGCATGTTTGTAAAAATACAAGTGAATGTTTGATATCAAACAAGGGACTTCAATGTAATATATTGAGCCTGCTCTAGCTCCTAGAGGAGAGCCTGCATTTCTTCCTTGCTGTCCTGAAGGAAACACCCACAGAAAAATTTGTGAAGAAAACTCTGTATCAAGATTTAGGATTGGGTGCTATTACATATACTTGATCACTTAGTCTCACACAGATGCTGGGAGACAAATGTCTTTATAATTTCTTTTGTGGAGATAAGGAAACCAAGGCTCAGAGAGGTTCTGTAATTGCCTCAAATTCACGCAACCAGGGCTTCTGATTTTAAGTCTAGTATTTTTCTCTCCTACTTCAACTTGTCAAAATGACCAGGTAAGGCAACACGGCCTCTGTGTCAAACATTTTATTTTTAAGAATCATCTTCAACATTTTTTAGCTCAATTTATTTACTGCAACCTGTGATGGAGGCAGAAGGTATGCACCATAATTTGTAATTTGCAATCATATCTTTCATATTTTACAGATGGCAAACCTCAGGAATATTCCACCAAGGTTATGCACTACTAAGTAGAGGCAAACCCAGCTAACACAAATCATTTCCTGCTAACCAGTCTAGTGCTCTTCCGACTTGCCCTGGACTGCTCTGAATCATGGGTATGTCTTTGAACCATCTAGGTCAGAATTCCAGACATCCCTAGCCCTGAATTGTATTGTTTGGATGTTCATGAACCTAACTCCAAATGAATTACCCTTCTTTCCAGGAGAGATTAAACAGAAATGGTAGACATCATCATCATCATCAACAAAACGTGTAGACCTTGTGTCTCTAACATACCTTACCCACAGGTATCCCTGAACTAGTCTATAAGACAACATATTCCATACCCAGTTGATTTAAGTCTTTAACTTCACCTTCAAAGAAAATTGGATTATGACCATCCTTTTTAATGTCTTATTCAAAAGGCAAGGAAGATGGCACTGTTTTAGGCACTGTTTCAGAAAACTTGATTCTAGAGATCAGGATTTCTCTTAAAAATCCCTGTAAGGATTGGTCTTTTTGTAGTTTTGCCCCTTAATTTATATATTAAAATTCTTGCAAGTGATTTGGAGGTCATTTCATGGTTTCTGAAATCCAAATATTGAGAACAAACTAACATATACCTGAACTTGAGAGCTTGGAGAGACTAGTTTTTAAGCCTAGGACAGATATACATATTTTATGTACCTTTAAATCTGATCTCTCTTTCTTTCTCTCTCTCTCTCTCTCTCTGTGTCTCCCTCCCACCCCTCTCTTGTGTGTGTGATTTAAAATGAGTTGAACATTTAAAATTCTTTTCGGAAGAAGGAAAGAATCCATGCTCACAGGAGCTGTGCAGGAGAAGATAAAAGAATGTATAATAGAAAAAAATACATGCAAACACAAATGCATACACATACACAAAGAAAAAAAATATTGTATTCAGTTCTGAGTGTCACTTCTTTAAAAAGCCACAGGTTATCTGGAATATACCAAGACAGAGTAAGGAAGCCAAGAGAACCAGTGGTTGATAAACTGTCTAACGCAATACAACTAAGGAAATTTCTAACTTGGTGAAGAGAAAAAACCTTTCCTCTCTAAGAATCTAAAGATCCTGCAAGTAAAAGGAGGATTTAACTTCAAGGGTAAATTTTGGAGGACATATCAGGGATGTCAGTCTCAGTAAAGACTTTGTAAGTATGGTATTTCAAATGGGCTTTAATGGAATGGGCTGCTTTGTGAAATCACACCCACCTCAGCAAGAAATTTTTCAAACAGAAGTCCTCTGAGAGAAGAAGATCAGAATCCTGCATTGTGAAGGAGGAATAGACAGCCTCCCAGCTCAAAAGATTTTGTGTAGTCTGAGATGGCATTGACAAACACCCATGAAACTAAACCAGGTCCTCAGGACAGTCCTTACCAATTTTACACATCTTCAGAGTGCTGCCATGACCATCTCTATTGAATTTCCCTATTCTCTTTCATCTGTCATCATAATCCCACCAGGAACTTGAGTGAAATTGGAGGTTAAGGGAGAGAAAAGAGGGAGCAAGAGAGTTAAAATCAAACTAATTTTTAAAAGAGAACTGGAATATTGTTCATTCAGTGAACATACGATTTGTTCCTTGTTGTAAATGAAAACTTATCAATTCCACAAGAACAAAACTATGACCTAATGAGGTCCACATAGAAGAAAATATCTGGAAAGAAAAAGAAAACATTTCAAGCACTGGGAAGTTGAGCATGGGCTTAAGCCAACCAACCGTGTCTTGCACTGGCTTCTGGAAGGGAACTATGGAATAATCTGGGAACTGGAGCCCTTATTCAGTTATGTACAAGAAACTATCCAAATCCAACTTCCAAATTTTTGGCACACCTGAAATGGTTATGCTTTATTTTTGATTTTGCAAAGATTACTCAATTTCTACAGTGGATGTGTTTGGAAATTATTATTGAGTATGTATGGAACACAGATCACAACCCTGATTGCCATTTTAGAGAGAAGCAGACACAACAGCAGCATGCATGGGATCATTGAAGACTACATCTTCAGTCAGTTATCTTGGCTTCATTCTGATTGTTCATGAGGATTAAACTTTGGAGCAATCCTAGATGAGTTATTCTCAAACTTTAGAGTGCACGAGAGTCACTCAGATGGCTTATTAAAAAAGACTGCTGGGTCCAAATCCTAGACTTCCTGATTCAGTAGGTCAAGGTGGTGCCCAATAATTTGCATTTGTAATAAGTTCCCATGTGATGCTGATTCTGCTGGTCCCAGAATCACATTTTAGAACCACTACCTAAGCTAATGGCTATCTTCAGCTTCGGCTACATCTGCACTTAATTAAAAGATGGTGACCTCTTCCCCACATGCCACATCTATCCAGATGTTAACTTCATTACACAGGATTCATGCCTAGTGCCCTTTCGATTAAGCTGCCTCAGTGGACTCAACTAAGCATTTCCCATGAAGACCACCCAGCAATCTCAGAGGGACTTAGGTCTTTTTATTTTTATTATTATTTTTTTCAATTTGTTGTACTATACAAGAGATAGACATTGGCACACATAACTTTACACAATTTGGGCCTTGGCTACTTTAAAATTTCCTTTCTCTATAGCACTTCATGGCTACAAAGATGTTCTTAGTGTCTTCTGTTAATGAGGTCCAGTTTTATAATTTTCAATGCAGCCTTTTTAGAACCAGGGTCTCAATTTGGGGATATCTATTCACTAGAATGACAGTATAATAAATCCCAGGTCTATTAACACAGAAGAAAAATGAAAAAAATAAAGCAAAAATCTACTAAGAATTTGCTTAAAAATCAATGCTTACATAAATGTATGTGAAGACACTGAAAATAATTACTCACTGTATCGGAAGCAGTCCAAAGAGCTAACCCGGCTAACTGAGAAAAAGAAAAACCCAGCCATATATTTTTAATTAGAATTATAATGTGTTTATTTTTATTGAATCAAAATCCAGAGATCAAATTATTATGAAGGTTTTATAAATTCTTCCTATTTGTAAATGTACCAATTTGATAACTAAAAGGAGATAAATTCCCTATAAAATAATGTCCTTTTTTCTGAAGAAAAGAGTATAGTTTAATATATATTTAGATGATTAGGCAAGGATAGTGAGTTAAATGTCTGAACAACCAAATATTTGCACATCTGTACATAAACATAGAGTATGACTTAGCAAGTACTAATTCTTTAATCCAATGCTTTCATTTGGCCCTAATTTACTAAAGACACTTAGGGTAGAGATGATGAACAAAACCTGCTTCCACCATAGATGAGGTACTATTATTAAAAGTGCAAAAACTGAACACTGCACACCTACCTAATACACTTCTAGTATGTGTGGAAGCATTTCAAAAACAACATAAGATTATTTATGTGTACCTTTAAAATTCAGCTAGGAAGTATTATCTTCAGTTTCATCAATATGTTGTTTTTTAAACACAATATTTTGCACAGAGTAAATAATATATTATTTATGTTGAGTTCATTTCCAGACTGAAAACTGTTGAGTTGCTTTATAATTTTTACATTAGAACTCTCAGTATTGTCTTAAATAACAAATGTTGTGATGACTATTTTTTAACATATAATAGCTTAATGTTCGTATATTTTCTTGCACAGTTTCCTCTGAAGTCTATTTTTGAAGAGGAGTCAGTTTTCTAGAGGCCCTTTCAGAAACTGTTGATGAGTGCTATGAAAACTCTAGCTATACTCTCCAATGACAGGGTCTGTTTTCCAATAATTAAACTTGAATTCTTTGCCATTAAGCATATGGAGAAAGAATAACATTTGTAGGCTGTGGTGTGGGTTTTTCCTCTTTGGCACCACAGAAGGTCACCAACTTCATTTTGTAATTAACCGACATAAGCAAGAAAGGACTGAGAGCAGAGAAGCTTGAAGAGAGGGCTGTAAGAACAGCTGGAATAAAGCTGCATGCTGCCAAGTCTTTCAAGAAACAGACTAAGATAAAGTGAGAAATCCAAAGTGGAGTGATCAGCAACATTAATAAAATACTGAACTTGGCCCCTCTAAGGATTTCAATTTCTGAATCATCATCTCCAATCCAGATGTCACCATATGTCATCTTCTTTCTCTCTGAAAGGAGGAAAGACATCCAGAAACAGACAAAAACTAAAATAGCTAAAGGAAGAATATCAATCAGAACCAAAAAAATTTTCCCATAGAAAAACTCTACCTGCTTGTTTCCAAAGACAACTGGGCAATCCATGTACATCCTGTTAGTAGACAAGGGATCTGTATCATTTCCTGCATTCGAGAATTCTGGTTTTCTAGTATGAATTTAAACTGGGATATATACCACCACACCAGCTACCCAAAGTACAGAAACCACCTTCAAGGAATGCTTCTGTTGGTCCAGGCTTGGATTCTCACCCAAGGGGTGGGCAATTTGGTAAAGCTTCCAGTGGTAAAGCAATGCAAAGTGTAACATGAACCAGATGGCCAGTGAAGTTGTCAGGGCTGATGTAAAGCACAGAACTCTGCAGCCAACTGAATCCAACATGATACCAGAAGAGTAAACAATTTTCATAACATTCACCACCAAGTTTTTAATAAGGTGGACAAAAATAAGATTGAAAATTAGAAGAAAGGATGTCTGTAAATGCCCAGTGATACATCTTCTTGTAGAATAAAACAAACATGTGTTTCCCACGATGCTCATGAAGATTAGGATGGTACAAGTGATGATCTCAAGCACGTCTGCAAAGGGCTTCATGGTAAATGCCGAATTGTTATCTCAAATGTCTTTTTCTCTTCTGTTTGTCACTAGCCTTTGGAAAACTTTTAAGAGGACTTTAGTGAGACAACCTGGATTTTTAAATAAATCCACTATGTTGACAAAATCATCAACTGATATCACCCTAACAGTTCAAAGTCTGTAACAGAATTCTGCTTGCTCCAGTGATGAGATGCTGCAAACAGAACTGCTTCCCAAAAGGATTCTATTTTGTCATCTCCAGGGACTTCACTATGATGAGAAAGTTCTAGGTATCATCACTTAATTAAAAGTCCTCAGAAATGTATTTACAGTACTGTAATACAATTTCCTATATACAGTATCATACAGTTTCAAAAACTGTGACGGAGAGAATAAAATTAAATTTATGACACAAAAGAAAAGCCAGAGGTTGAAAGTACACCACTCCACTCATGGAAGAAAGTTAAAGTAAGGGATGTCTCAATAACAATGAAGATTTCAAAATAACAAAATGACAAATTAAAAATGAGAGTAATAACATGACAGAGATTTATACAAGTAGAATGGTTTTCTAGTTTCTCTACAATTTTGCAAAGCAGAAGTACTATTGCCTGTTCTGATGATCTTGTAGGGATGTTAGAAATACAAAAGATGGTGGAAAATACTTCTGAAGGAAGTAAGGATGGTTATATAGAAGGAAGGAAGAAGGGAGGGAGAGGGGGAAGGGAAAGAGGAGGGAGAAAAAGAAGACATCTTTATAAACATGGGGATTATGTCCACGAGCAAATATCTAAACTATTGGTGAAGGAAACATTCAAACAATTGAGAAGTGATTAGGGAGACTTTCCTTCCTACAGCACAAGAGGCTAGGGAAATATTTCTCTTCTAAGTATGACTGGAGAGTACAGAACAAGAACAGAAAGATGGCATTGAAATACATTGCTCGAGTAATCTGGCATGAACTCACTTTCTGGATGAATCCAAGTATATTACAGTGATCCACTCTAGGACAAACTATTTTCCCTCTACTGCATTTGCTTGTAGGTTTTGCTGTTGTCAATCATCCTGTCCTATACTATCTAAACATAAGCTTTAGCCTGGGCCAGTGGTGTAATGGAGTGGCAACAACTTGAACAGCTGTGCACATCTCTTCCAAACTCTGTGTTCAGTGACTTTGTGTTAAGAGCTTACAATTGGCCATGCTGGGAGTATTTACACCATGGAAACTGGCAAATGTTGCAAATTACAGCTTTTTTGGAGGAGAGCTGTTTTAGAAACACAACATTGGCCTGACCAAAAAAATACAGATTAGAATAAGAAATTAGCTGATGTTTTATTTACATAAAGATATGATCAGTATTTGGTATTGGTCAACCCTTTCAGAAAGGGTATGAAAAACTCCTAGTGCTGCAGGTTAGATAAGAGGTTTATGGCTGTGGAAGCAGATGGGAAAGCTGGGCCGCACAACCCTACTGTGGGGAGGTGGCGACTGGGGGCTGACAGTTTCTATTAACCCCCTTTCCCCTAATTGGCTACTAAGACAGTCAACTCAGAGTCCTCACACATTTTTCTTTAAGAAACATCCATTATCAGTCAAATAGAAACCCCTGTGGTTCTAATAATAAAATAACCTAATAATAATGCTGGGTATTATTTATTTAACACCAACTTGAGCCAGACACTGTGTTGGTGTTTTGCTTTAAAATTTTAATCTGATTTAATCTTTAATATCACTCTCACTTCACAGATGAGGAAATAGAAGTCCAGATTGCTCAAAGCTAATAATGATGACAGGAATCAAAGCCAGGTAGGACTGATTCCAAAACCACCAGTTCTCAGTCACTGCCTTTCCACACATGTCAGATTGCAGATTTCTGTTGACTTTTCTCAGTCTCCCTCTAATGATTTATAATTGGTACACCCAATATATAACACACTGAGAAGAGTTTCTTTCAGTTTATAATATACAAGTCATGCAGGTTTTTGCATGGCAATTTGTCTTCTCCCCTCTCTTTCAAAGACAGTAATAAATATGGTTGTTTATACCTCTGTACCTCATAAAGACCTCCAAGCATTCTGTACACCAGCTCAAGATGACTTGCTTGAAATGGAAAAAGGCTGTTTTCAGCAGTAGTTAGCCCCTATACTGGCAGTGTGTAAGTAGAGGCACAATGACCACCTGAAGTATTTTTTTTTTTTTTTTTTTGAGATAAGGTCTTGCTCTGTTACCTAGGTTGGATAACAGAAATCTGATCAGAGTTGACTGCAACCTTGAACTCCTGGGCTCAAGTGATCCTCCTGCTTCAGCCTCCCAAGTCACTGGGACTACAGGAGCATGTTCAGCCAATTTTTAATTTTTTTTGTAGAGACAGTGTCTCACTATGTTGCCCAGGCTGGTCTCAAACTCCTGGTCTCAAGTGATCCTCCTGCCTCAGCCTCCCAAGGCACAAGGATTATAGGCATGAGCCACCAGGCCCAGCCCCAAGCCTGAAGTAACTCTGTAGAGCAGTTTAAGAAAAACTCTAAACAGCAGGCGGCATATAGCCCACTTGAGTTTGAGATTCAGTTTTGGCATGATAAATTGAGAAATTGTCTAAGTGATGCTATTTCTCAAATTTACACAAGTAGTAACAATTTATAGCAAATAATACTGACTTTCTACATGCATGATATAAGGACTAATTAGAAAAACATATTTTGCAAAACCAGAAAAAGCTTATATGAAATTTTGCAAACAATTAGCAAACATGTCATATGTTCCTTTGCATTAGGATAAAAAGGACAAAAAATATGTGCCATTTTTTCCTTCAGGGTTATATCTAGACTAGAGAAACAGCACACATTAAAATATGAGGGGAACAAAGTTAATTTTTGTGAATATTTGCTTGACTGATAAATAATACTTTCTGTTGATAACTATGAAACAGAAGGATAAAGAGGTACCTTCATAAGACCGCACTTAATTAGCTGTTTATTAGGAAGCAGTTGTGTGCTCAGCATGGCCTGGATTCTAAGGATGGTACACAGGGTGCAATTGTCCCATCCTTCCAGAGGCATAGGATTTGTCAGTAAGAACACACTAAAGTACAATATATGTCATATATGTTACATTATATTACATACATACATGTATAAGAAATATAAAATACATTTATATTTTAATAATTAATTAATATCAATAAATTAATATCAATAAAAAGAATAATCCAATGTAATAAACTGCATGGCTATGAGTACAAGAGCAAAATGTTCAGAGACATGTGGGATCCATGTGGGCCATACTAGTTTTTTTGAGCATACAGATTTTTTTGTTGATATATAATAGATGTATATATTTTGGAAACGTAATATTTTGATACCTGTGTACAATGTGTAATGATCAAATCGGGGTAACTGGGATATCCATCAACTCAAACATTTTTCTTAGTGTTGGGAACATTACCATTTTTCTCTTCTAGCTATTTTGAAATATACCATTCTATTTTTAATCTCCAGTTCACAGAAAAGGAAAGTGAACCTTGGAAAAGTGAATCCACTTGCTCTAAGTGGCAGGAAGAGGTGGCATTGAACCCCAGGGCTCTTGCATTCAGTAACTCTTTTGGAAAGAGAAAAGTGCAGCTGACTGAACTGTGAAGCAAAGGAGCTAAGAAGTCTGGATGCCAACCCCAAGGGTCCTGAAGAGGCCCACTGAGGAGCTCCTTACAGCAGAAAGCCCATTTCTCAGAGGCACATACATGGTCCAGAGCCAAGAAGGTCCAGAAAGCAAGACTGCATCCTTCGCCAAGGAAGGTGACTGTGATGTGGACACTTCAAGGGGGAACAAAAAAAAAATCTTCCTTTGAAAACCCAACATTGGCTCTGCCAATTCATCTTCACCGAGGTCCTTTGAGAACTGAGTTCAAAGGTTCTCTACAGCTTCCATTTACTTTGGCATAAGATTTAACAGAAAAAGAATTAAGGGAGAATTTATATGGGCCAGGCTGTTTTCCAAATCTCAAGCTGCTAAAAGTTATTTAGAATTTGCTTTAACTCACAATCATATGTAAAGCGGTTCAGATGTAAATGCTTTCCGTGTGGCCTAAGGCAATCTAGGTTTCCTCAAATGCACATGTGCCATTCGAATATTAAAGATTTTGACTGGAAATCTCAAAGTACATTGGGTTCCTCTTGATTAGAGACTGCTGTTACTTTATGCGACATTGGGTCAGAGGAGGAGAAATAAAACACACTGCCTTCATTTGGGCATTATATTCTCACAGTAGCTCTAAGATAAACAGACTTCGCAGGCTGAGAGAAGGGCATTTGCTCCTTTAAATTGAGTATGTAATATAAATAAATGTCTTCTAAGAAAGGATGGCTGAAACTTGATTCTGAGTCTGAACCTATACAAGGGCACTAATTTATTTTAATGAAGATCAGTGTGGAGCATCTGTGGGAGTGCTTGCCTTCTTGAAATCAGAGCTGGTCTGACCAAAGACGATCCTTCACTGACTCAGAAAAATGCTGCTTGAAACTGATTAGTTCACCGGCCAGGAGCAAACTGATATGTGCATTTTTATATAGGACAAAATGGAAGGAATTACCAAATCTCTTACTGTGTAATCAATGGCTGCCTACAGCTATTTTCAATTCTCTCTGAGGCAGTGATTTTGTGACCAGCCAGGGTAGGACTAAAAACCCCTAACCCCAAATTAAAAGTGAATGGAGAGAAACTTCAGGCTGGCTGGGGCCAGAGCAATTAAATGGTAATTGCCTTTTAGATATACTAATGTTGCTAATTATATTACTGCGCTAACTGCTGAGAAATGTGGATAAGAGCTCCATGCCACTCTGATGGGAGAAGGGAGCTAAGATTTATTAAGCCTGGCACTAAGCTGGATCCTTCAAATAAGTTATCTCCTGAAATCTTTATAATAACTCTGCAAGGTATCATTAGGTTCACTAAGGCTGAGTCGCTTGCTCAGTTAGTTCCAGCTGGTACATGACAGAGTCAGGAGTCCCACCAGGTTTGTGTGGCATGGGCTTGAGTAGAAATGGGGAGAAATGTATGATTTCTGAATATACGAGGTTCAAAAACTGGAAATCTGGTAGCAGAGAAGGATGACAGAATTTGAAAATGAGGCCATGATGAAAAGTTCTGCAAGTACGAGGGCTCGGGAGGCACCTTTTCTTGTGTGTGGAAAGGAAGAGCCCCAGAATATAGGAGGCTGGGAGGGGAGGAGCTGCCATCATAGGAAAACTGACTCTATGGTACTCAGCAAAACCATTTACTACCTGGAACACTAGGGTATCCAAACGAGGGGCCCCCAGACTGTCTGAGGCTGAAAGGCCTAGGGAACCAGGAAGTAAAGTGAAGGGGACAGTGCCTATATACTTGCCACTCTCTAGGCCAATCTATCAGAATGACAAAGTCTGTTAATTGCAATGACAAAGTCTGTTAAAGATGGCCCTACGACTCCAAAGTCAGAAGACTTGGGTTAAATCATGTATGAATTATGAAAGGTTTGGCAAGTCCTATTTGCTGTGTGTCTCAGGTTCCTAATGAGTTTCTCAGAGACTATAAAATATATATAGACCTATGTGTGTATGTATACACTTATATTTATATATGTGTGTTTGTGTGTGTGTATATATATATAGTTTACGCACACACAGCTATGAGACAATCATAGGATTCAAATGAAACTCTGAGCCCAGTTTGAAGGATGCAGAGTGCTATACAACTGCTAGTTTTTGCTACTATTTATCTCCAAAAATCACACACACAGTAATAAAGGCACTTTCTGCTTGAAACGGGAAAGTGCTACCTGGGTTCTTTGCCAAGACTGGAATTCTAAATGCACTGTCTTTGCAGCATAAGTGCAGTTCCTTGGCAAACAGTTGTGGGAAATTCCCCCAAGTGTCTCCAGGCCTGACTCCAGCCCTGAGCCCCTTAGTCTCTATCTCTACTCTATCCTCTAAAGAAACTCATCTCTGGTTTTTGGAACCTGACCACATACATCCTCAAGTCTCACCAACCCTGCAAATGAAACCCATCCCAACTTTGGATTTCATCCCGTCTTTTCTCTTGTCTTATCCAAACTCTCAAAATACACATCTACATTTACCATTGCTACTTTCTTGTCTTCCTTTTACTTCCTAACCCAGCACAATTTAGTTTCTACTACTTTTTCCTCTGAAAATGATCTAGAACAAGATCATCTTCTACCACTAAATCCAATCACACCTGGACCTGTCTGATACTCTCTTTTTCTTTTAAGGCTTTACATTTGTTGCTCCCTATGGTCAAGTCTTGGTCCACTTCTCTTCTCACTCACCCACTAATACCTATGTGTACAGATTCCATCTGCTCCTGGATATCTCTGCTTGATGTCCCTTAGGCTCCCAACTCAACCTTACTTGACAATACCATCATCCACAGCTGAGGTGAGAGACTTGGGTACCAACCCTGGATCCTCCCTCTCCCTCACCTGTACATCCAATCATCCTGTCAATTAAATTTTTATGTTTTCCATCCTTCCTACCATTTTCTTACTGCTGCTTCTCATTGTTTCTTGCTTGAATGAATTTGAGAAGGACAAGACAAAGGCAAATAAATTAGATTTTTGCTTCTACAAAATCATTCTAGGAGTCTACACAACTGTCAAAGTGACCTAAAATACAAATATGGGCTTGCCACTTCCCTGTTGAAAACCTTTCAGAATTTTCCCACTGCCTACAGGGAAGATAGCTGCAACTCCGTTAAGTCACACGAAGCCTCTCATGTTGGGTGCCTGCCTACATTCAGCTCCTATCAATCTCTGACTCATACTGGAAACTTTATGACACAGACTGAGATTCTGTGCATATCTCATGCTGTTTCTTGTCCTGGTGCTTTGGCTTATGCTGATACCTCTGTATACGTCCTCCTTCTCTCATGACCACACCAAGCCATCCAACACCCAACCTTTGGCTTTTCACTTGCCAATGAATGGTGTGAACATTTGCCTATTTACTCTCAGATATATTCTCTCAGGAAATGATATTTCCTAGGCTCCTTTGCCAACTGACTGGCTTCCAGGTAAATCTGGCCAATGGCAGACTCAATCAGAAGACTGGAGGGCTTGGAGAAGGGACTTAGTCTTTCTCTGTCTCTCTTTCTCACATACACATACATACTCACCCTGTCACAGGCAGTGTCTTCTATGTCATCAGCTCCTGTAACTCTTCAGCAGCTGAACATCATTCCAGCTTTGCTAGTGGCCCTAACTTGTGGGTGGTAATAGACCTTTTCCCTTTGTCCTTTAAGCCCTAGGGGAGCTGGTGGCTTCCCTGCTTTTGCTAGTATCAAGATTGCCTTATCTTGCTTAGTTTGGTGTCTCAGCTCTTTCAGCATTGGAGTAACGAATTCTCTATTATAATTTTCCTCTGTATAAAATATTTAGAATGGTTTCTGTTTATGTTGACTTGACCCTGACTAATTCACTTGCTTGCCTTTTAAACTTATTTTTCAAAAACTCAGCTTAGGGGTTACTTAGGAAGTAACTCCTAAGGAAGCTTTTAAGTTTACACCTGACTTCAAGTCTAGGTTGTCTACCTGCCTCTTCCTCCGTGAAAAATTCCCCAGCAAATGACACTCGACATACTTACCATGACTTCCTATTATTATCCGTCCATGCATCTGCATCCCCCCTGATGAGATCCTCTGGCTTGTTCACCATAACCCACAGTGCTCAGCACAGAGTTTGGCATAAAGAAGACACTCAAGAATATTTTGAATGAATGGAAAAGTATTAATGAATAAAACCATGAGACCAAACAGGGATCTTTCTTTTTCTTTTTTTATGGAGACAGGGTCTCACTCTGCCGCCCGGACTGGAGTGCAGTGGTGTGATCTCGGCTCACTGCAATCTCCACCTCACAGGCTCAAGCGATTCTCCTGCCTCAGCCTCCCAAGTAGCTGGGATTACAGGCATGCATCACCACGCCCAGCTAATTTTTGTAATTTTAGCACAGATGGGGTTTCACCACGTTGGCCAGGTTAGTCTCAAACTCCTGACCTCAAATGATCCACCTGCCTCCGCCTCCCACAGTGGTGGGATTACAGGTGTGAGCCACCACGCCTGGCTAGAGGGATCTTTCTATAAGAAGCCTAGTTTGGCTTAGCCATAGAAGGTATCTCACATTTTTTGTACCAGTACTATAGAAAAAGTCATACCCCCAAACAAATCATGGCCTAATTATTTAAAAATAAACATAAGACATACAGCATTTTGGGGAAAAGCATATATCATAAAATTGGTCACGATTCTAAAAAAATTAATAAGGTTCATGGTTCTAAAGAGTCCAGACAGGGAATTGGGGAAAGTAAAAAGAAGATGGACATTTCACAGGAGTAAATAAGCTAAATGGGATTAAATATGGGTTGGGCATGGGGGCAACAAAGTAGGCAGGAAGCCAAGGGGAAGAGAGATCACCAATACAGATGGCAGATTCTTTTGAGATACATTTATGTTCAAACTCTAGTCTTACCCAAATGTTTTATATATGTCTCTTTTTAACAGTTATTCTTTTCTACGTTTTCTTTCACCGGAAAAAGGCACTGAACAGTATATATTAAAAATTTAGGATTATCTCTTACAATTGTATAGGTCTACAAATGAGGAAAAAAGAGATCTAGAAGGGCCCAGTGACTTCCCTATGGTCACACAGCTTTCTAATGGCACAGGTGGGGAGAATACAGGTCTCCTGCATTGTTCTGTCCACCACACTTTTAAAATTTATTGAAATATAAAAAAAAAAGTAATAAAGAAAACGAAATTAATGAAAAAAAATTTTTTACATGAAAGCAACTTGGCCTCAAATTGGCTGTTGACTGCACCTTTGTATCAAAGCACTTAGTGCAAATGACTTCATTAGCATGACATTCATAAACATTGTTTTATTTTCATTATAAGCAGGCAAAGGATGTGGTGGTACAAATAACACATACGTCTTGAATATAATTTTTGAATATCCAGTTAAAGTCTTCCATCTATGTCAAATATCTGAACAAAAAAATGTTGAAAATTGGCTGGGCACAGTGGCTCACACCTACAATCCTGTTAATGGGAAAGGAGTCCTGATCCAGACCCCAAGAGAGGGTTCTTGCATCTTGCAAAAGAAAGAATTCAGGGTGAGTCCGTAAAGTGAAAGCAAGTTTATTAAGAAAGTAAAGGAATAAAAAGAATGGCTACTCCACAGACAGCGCAGCCCTAAGGGCTGCCAGTTGCCCATTTTTATGGTTATTTCTTGATTATATGCTAAACAAAGGGTGAATTATTCATGCATCCCCTTTTTAGACCATATAGGGTAACTTCCTGACACTGCCTTGGCAAGTGTAAACTGTCAGAGCGCTGGTGGGAGGGTAGCAGTGAGGACAACTAGAGGTTACTCTCATCACCATCTTGGTTTTGGTGGGTCTTGGCTGGCTTCTTTACTGCAACCTGTTGTATCTTGTGCCGACCTCCTATCTCATCCTGTGACTAAGAATGCCTTAACCTCTTGGGAGTACAGCCCAGCAGGTCTCAGCCTCATTTTACTCAGCCCCTATTCAAGATGGAGTTGCTTTGGTTCAAATGCCTCTGACAATCCCAGCACTTTGGGAAGCTGAGGTGAGGATCACTTAAGACCAGGAGTTCATGGACAGTCTGGGAAACATAGGAAGACCTCATCTTCACACACATAATATTCTTTTTTTAATTAGCCTGGTGTGGTGGAGGGCACCTGCAGTCTCAGCTACTTAGGAGGCTGAGGCAGGAGGATTGCTTGAACCCAGGAGTTTGAGGCTGCAGTGAACTATGATTGCACAACTGCACTCCAGCCTGGGTGACAAAGCAAGACCCTGTCTCTAAAAATAAATAAATAAATAAATAGTTGACAATAAATGTTTATTTTTTCAGATGCATTAAATGTAGTGTGTTTAAGAAATTTCCCATTTTCAAACTATTAAACCAACCAAGAGGGGTTTTTTTTAAATCCTTACCAGTGTCTAGCACTGTTCTAGGTGCTGTGGAAAATGAATACTTAGTTTTCCTACTTTATCCTCAATTCTTAAATCATGTTGGATCCTCAAATTAAACACACTTGTATTTACATCTATTCTATGCCTATTTTCCCTTCTCCTGGACCTCACTTTCCCAGGTAAGGTATGGCAAGGGGAGCCAATATCAACCATCAGGGCCATGGTCTATCTCAGTGAACTTACACAAGGCCTTAGGAGAAGGAGTTCTGCCAGTTGTAGACCAAGTCCTTCCAGGGAGCAATGCCAACTGGTAGAACAGGCAAGAAAGACAACACGGATATGTGACCACTGGAATTACTGGCACTGAATGCAACCAAGTCAGTGAGAAAAACAGAAGCAGGCCCAGTGCAGTGGCTCATGCCTGTAATCTCAGCAATTTGGGAGACAGAGGCAGGCAGATCACCTGAGGTTGGGAGTTGGAGACCAGCCTGACCAACATGGACAAATCCCATCTCTACTAAAAATACAAAATTAGCCAGGTATGGTGGCGCATGCCTGTAAAAACAGCTACTTGGGAGACTGAGGCAGCAGAATCGCTTGATCCTGGGAGGTGGAAGTTGCAGTGAATTGAGATTGCACCATTGCACTCCAGCCTGGGGACCAACAGTGAAACTCTATCTCAAAAATAAATAAATAAATAAATAAATAAATAAAAATAGAATCTATGACACCTGGAAACTCAATCTCATGTTTTAAGCATAGGTTCTTTAGGTTGTTTCCCTCTTGGCTATATTGTTTGTCTGGGACTTAAGCCCCTATGGAACTTTTCAAAGTCCAAGGTGAGGCTAGCTGGACCACATGTTGCTGTACTGTTTAATTCATTTGCATATGTTTGTTATCATTATCTTATCAAGGAGGGCACTGCCAAGGCCGCTGAATGTAGTTCACGCTCAGTTCAGCCTCAGTTGGACCCTCTGCTTCGTTCCGTCAAACTCCAACTGAGTTCTTGGCTCACTCCACTCTCGTTATCTAGTGAAGTGTAGACATTCTCCAGCTCACTCCTCCTCCAGCTAATCTGATTCTGTACTTGGTACTAGCATTCCTATGAGTTCTCTGACTTCAAACATTCCATTTCTACTGATAAGCCTTGAATTTTCCTTGTTCTTATCCACTACAATTCTCTTCATGTCAATACCGCAGAGTTCCTCTAGATAGCTCTGGTTTAACAGAGGAAAAATGTGGTTCTCCACTGTTATTCTTTCAATTTGCTCCATTCCTGGGGTCAGAAAACACTCAGATTCCTCAATCTCCAATGTTTCCTCTATGGTGAGCCATACTGATAATCTTTCTATTTCTTTGTACCTCAAAGGCAACAGTATCCATATTCATCTCACAGTCTTATGAAATTTCTACTCCATCACCTATTGCTCATAGGATTTTAAGAGGTGGGGACTCACTGTCCTTATCTGTAAAATAGGCACACTTTTATCTGAGGGTATTGTGAAGGTTAAATAAGATAATACAGGCAAAATCCTTAGAATAGTGACTGGAACAAAGTAAGTGCTCAACAGAGGGTTAGTTGTTATTGTTTTAATTACTATTCTCATTACAGAAGGACTACACTATTTCAGTGAATTAGATAAGCAAAATTATTCGATGCAGGCAAGTCAGTGATGATTAGGAAATTAGGATTCCACAGCTGGAATTTAAAACACTCACATATATTTCTTTCTGTTTTCTTGTCCCCAAACTGAATCCATCCCCTAGTGTAGAAAATGGATCATTCTTTCATAATCATTACTGGCCAATTTTATAGATAGCGAAAAGTTGATTGTACTGATAAATGGTATGAAAGATTTTCCCTCTTTTTTCTATGTCTAGTTTGTCATTAGGAACTGATGATGTGACAGCAGAGGATTAAAAAATGTGGATGAAAAGGCTGTTCTGGAAAATCTGGGGGATGGAGTGAGCAGACATGCTAGAAATGATCATGCTGGGACCTTTAAGGCATCGATGGAGCTCTTCATCAGAGGATGACAGTAACTCCACACAGCAAGGCCTGATTCTCCAGCCTCCCACAGTTTCAAGGTTGCATAGGGATATAAAAGTCATCATGACATGAAAATATTCATGAATTGGCTGTTTTTTAAAAAAACAACTCCTTCAAACATCCCTGCTTACAAGTATCATCTCTTTGTATTCATTAAATCAACATGTTTGGAACCTTGCTGGTTGTGGGAGGTTTTAAACCTTCCTTTGATGCAACACAAACACAATGCAAGTAGGTTAGAAGTGAAATTGCAAAGCTTGTGAGAGATGCAGGATTCACGAGGTCAGAGAAAGTGATGCTGAATAAGTGAAACACACACCAGGCCACTAGAAAATTTGGAGCAGTAAATAACTTCAGAAAGATATCAACAAAGATGGAGGTGTGACAGATACTTCATAAGAGTATGATCTGACTATCAAATGATAAAGACAGGTCTTTGGGTAAGCTGATAAAGCCCAAAGACTTTTTTTTTTTTCAAAAATGACCATCTTTGATTATGTACTGTAAATTCAAACACAAAATAAAGGATGTTATGTAATATGAATGTAAAATTTTGCTGAAAGAACTCATTGCCAATTCATTTTTAAAAACTAACAAATTTTATAGAATATAGGTATTAGTAGCCTTATTTTCATAATTCATTTAGTTTTTCAAGATAAATTTCAATTAGGTGATTTTTTTTCACTATTTACCATGAAACATGTTTCTAGTTTTTTGTGGCTTCACTTTTTAGTGTGTTTTTCCCCCCATATCCTGATTATTCAGACAATGAGGACCTCTGGTATATATAATTATACTTTTTCTTATGGAGTATACTTAGAGACATTTCATGGAGAAGTTACAAAATAAAATTTAGCTGCTAAGTGAATATGATCCAAAAAACCCAGAGTTCTCCTCTTCTACAAGTAGATTTCCAGCTACTGAATTTCACGATGCTAAACAGACAGTACTACTCTTTGAGCAACTACCCTGTGCCAGGTGGTTTTCACATGCCTAACATTTAAACCTTACAATTCTGCAAAGTTAGTACAATTGCACCTATTTTAGAGACAGAAAAATGGAGACATAGGTTGAGTAACATTCATTAAAGAGCAAGAACTGGTGAAGAAAAGATTATGATTCACATTGAACTCTAAGCCTAAAATCATTCCATCTTAAGCTGATGAGGTTATGTGGGGCTGGATGTTGGAGTTGGTCAGAACCATTGGTTTTCAGTTCAGTTGCTAATACAACCCTATTCATCACCAGCATCCACAAGAAAGAAACCGAAATGTAGTTGCTGGGGTAGGCTGAGGAGCCAGTCAGGAAGACAGAAGATCCCCAGCTCCAACATGACATCAGGCATTCTATTCCTTTGGTGCCACTATAGACATCTGAAGCACTCGCAAGCATTCTTACATATTCGCTTGTTGTGGGATTTTAGAGCAGAAAGGCTGGCCATGTTCCGAAACGTTTAGGAACACTTAGAGACAATGAGCCAAAAGCAATTCTGACATCAAAATGTTAACAAAATCCAAAAAAGAATGCTGGAAAAGTGGTTTCAGGTGCTCCCTGGAACAAGGTTTTTCTGCATGAACGAGCCCTACCACAAGTGCTGATAATCAACTCTGACTGCATAAAGAGGTTCTTTTTTTTTTATTTTTTATTTTATTATTATTATTATACTTTAGGTTTTATGGTACATGTGCGCAATGAGTAGGTAAGTTACATATGTATACATGTGCCATGCTGGTGCGCTGCACCCACTAACTCGTCATCTAGCATTAGGTATATCTCCCAATGCTATCCCTCCCCCCTTCCCCCACCCCACAACAGTCCCCAAAGTGTGATGTTCCCCTTCCTGTGTCCATGTGTTCTCATTGTTCAATTCCCACCTGTGAGTGAGAATATGCGGTGTTTGGTTTTTTGTTCTTGTGATAATTTACTGAGAATGATGATTTCCAGTTTCATCCATGTCCCTACAAAGGACATGAACTCATCATTTTTTATGGCTGCATAGTATTCCATGGTGTATATGTGCTACATTTTCTTAATCCAGTCTATCATTGTTGGACATTTGGGTTCTTAAGCAGGTTCTCTAGTATTGCATGTTTCATACACAGGAATCCTTGCAGCATGAGATTCTCTCTGGAGAAGCTGAAGGCATTATTATTTGTGGCTAGCAATACATGTTAGAGAACAAGATCTTTATCTTTAAGCCTAGATTCATAAGCTGCCTATCATTCAGCTTTTGAAGACATATTATGCTTTACATTTTTCAATAAAAATAAAATACAAGTTTCCACTAATAGCTATTATATTTCTCTCATAATGTCTTATTAAATAAAACTGTTCACTAATTCATAGGCTTTCTGGAGTGAGGCATAGTGAATCTGAAAATTATATTTGCTTTATTCAAAATTTCATGTTGTGGCCAGGTGTGGTGGCTCACGCCTGTAATCCTACCACTTTGGGATGCCAAGGTGGGCAGATTGTGTGAGCTCAGGAGTTCGAGACCAGCCTGGGCAACATGGTGAAATGCTGTCTTTACTAAAAATACAAAAAATTTGCCAGGCGTGGCAGCGTGTGTCCGTAGTCCCAGCTACTCAGGAGGCTGAGGCACAAGAATCATTTGAACCCAGGAGGCAGAGGTTGCAGTGAGCTGAGATTGCAACACTGAACTCCAGCCTGAGCGACAGAGCAAGACTCTGTCTCAAAATAAATAAACAAATAAATAAAAATAAAAATCTCATGTTTTTACTCAGGAAAATAAGACGTTAGATATAAAACTTACTCAAAAATGTAAATACTTTGACATTATTTTCATTGTTTTAATCTAATACATTTCTAGAATCTACACTTCAGAACATGATTTAGTATATTATTCTGGGCTTAAGTGATTTATCTGTCTTAAAATAAAAATGACAAATTATTTTTGACAGAATTCTTATTTGAAGGTGATTTTCAAATCTACTTTATGAAATTTCTTATGTAAACAATTGTATATGAAGAATTGTTCTTTGAAAACCTTATATAAAGTATATTTAAAGGCTCCAGATTATAATTTAAAACATTAGATTTAAGAAACCATTAAAAAGCTAAGAATCAAACTTATTTTTTAATCTATGTGATTTGTTTCAGGGAAGACACAAATTCTCAGCCCTGGATTACTTTACTTCTTATTACATATATTCAGAAGTTTCTCTGAGTTCAAAAGTTCATAGCAACAATTTATAAGGGTATTAGCTCTGAAGCAAGCGAGAGGGAAAGTGCTGCTTTTAATCAACACTCAGCTACAATCCTTACACAGCAGCAGACCTTGCCAATCTGGTATGATATAGGGTGCTGCAAGTTCAGACACTGTCAAGACACTTTTAAAAACTGTGGTTTTTCACAAGGTAAATTCAGGAAAATAGCACCAATAACAACCCACAGTCATAAGCATGCCATATTTCTAACTTTGGTAACTGTAAGCTTTAGTGAGTGTTAGCAAAAATCTTGTGCATACACAGTGGACGCAGAGGGAGGAAAATGGCTTATCATGCTAAAAAGAGACCAGGAAAAATGTGCCTTTCTCCCAGAAGTCAGATAAGAATTTTATTTGAAGGATAGAGTCCCCAGAGTGAGGATCTAAGGATACAAGGTTAACAATGGCAAATTCAAGGGCATTAGAAGGCATCACATTACAATGATTAAATATTCCAAGTGTCCCCTTACAGGGCCTATTGTGGGATGGGGGTAGGGGGAAGGGATAGCATTAGGAGATACACCTAATATAAATGACGAGTTAATGAGTGCAGCACACCAACATGGCACGTGTATACATATGTAACAAACCTGCACGTTGTGCACATGTACCCTAGAACTTAAAGTATAATATATATATATAGTGTATATATATATATACGTGATCTTATGTATATATATATATATACAAAAAGAAACAAATTTTTATTTCTTTGATCCTGAAAATTAAGTCTGTTTAGGGATATGGAAGGTTTAAAGATGAATATTAAAGTGATGAGGGCAATTCTTCCTGAAAAATATAAGGCTCTTGTTCATTCATTCACTCATTCATTCATTCCACTCTTATTTACTGAGCACCACAGATCAGACATAGCTTCTGGACATTCAGCAGTGAATGAACCAAACAGGCTGTCTGCCCTCAGGGAACTCATATTTTAATACAGCATTGTCCAGCAGAACTTTCTGGCTTATGGAAATGTTCTATATCTGTGCTGTCCAATGTGGTAGCAAGTAGCCACATGTGGCTATTGAGCATTTGAAATGTGGCTACTGGAATCGAGGGACTGAATTTTAGTCTTTATTTCATCATTTTAATTTAATTAGCCACATGTGGCTAGTGGCTATCCTACAGAACAGCACAGTTCCAATGGATTAATCAGACCATAAACAAGTAAATAAGTACAAAAAATCCTTTCAGCACGAGATAGGTACAATAAAGAAAAAAAAAAAGAAGGCTTGTCAGGAGGAATGGGAGACGGATGGGTCCTTTTAAATACAGTGGGTCAGGAAAGGCCTTTTTAAAAAGGTAACATTGGCTGAGCGCGGTGGCTCATGCCTATGATCTCAGCACTTTGGGAGGCTGAAGCGGGCCGATCACGAGGTCAAGAGATCAAGACCATCCTGGCCAACATGGTGAAACCCTGTCTCTACTAAAAATACAAAAATTAGCTGGGCATGGTGGTGTGTGCCTGTAGTCCTAGCTACTAGGGAGGCTGAGGCAGAAGAACCGCTTGAACCCAGGAGGTGGAGGTTGTAGTGAGCTGAGATCATGCCACTGCACTCCAGCCTGGGAAACAGAGCAAGACTCCGTCTTGAAATTAAATAAATAACTAACTAAATAAATAAATAAAAATAAAGAGGTAACATTAGGGCAGACATACAATTGACAAAAGAAAGCCAGTCATGCAAAAATGTAGGGGAAGAAGATGACAGGTAGAGGATGCTGCAAGGGCAAAAGCATTAAGGTGGAAGTGAGCTTAGCAGAGAAACAAGACAGGAAGGCCAGCAGACACGAGACTGCGAGAGTATCAGGAGGCAGTCAGAGATACAAATATAGGGCTTTATGGGCCATGAAAAGGAGTTTGGAATTTACTGTGATGCACAGGGAAGCCAGTGAATGGTTTCACGTAGAAGAGTACTGAGCTAACTTCGATTTAATAAGGTCAGACAGGAGCTAGGTAGAGATCAAACTAGAAGAGTGGAAACAGCAGCCAGTTAGGAGAGTGGTGCATCGGTCCAGGCCTGGTACTTCAGCGGCTTGTTTAGAGTAATACCAGCGGGCAGACTCAGGATGAGGGTAGAGCCAACAGGCTTTGGTGACAGACGATATGTGGTAAGCACATATGTGTACGTGAGGAAGGAAAGGGAGGCATTGAGGACAAGCCCAAGGTTAGTTGTAGAGCTTATTACAACAACAATGCCAGCAGGCACTGGGGAGGGACTGACCCTGGAACCAAGAGAAAGAAGGTGCTCAAATTCCCAGAGGCAGTCAAACCAGGAAAGCTCTTATAAATATGTTAGGAAGCATGGAGGTACATGGAGGTACATGTGTGTACATGTGTGTACATGTGTGAATGTATATAAATAAAATTTTAAGTAAAATGTGACCAATTAGTTCAGTCTCATAAAAAAATTAATTTATATAAACTGAGTAATGATCCTTTAAAAAGGAAGCTAATGACCAGGTATGGTGGCTCATGCCTACATCCCAACACTTTGGGAGGCCAGGGCAGAAGGACTGCTTGAGCCTGGGAGTTCAAGACCAGCCTAAGCAATGTAGGGAGGCCTTGTCACTACAAAAATTATCCAGGTATGGTGGCAGGTACTTGTGGTCCCAGCTACTTGGGAGGCTGAGGTGGGAGGACTGCTTGAGCCCAGGAGGTTGAGGCTGCAATGAGTTGTGATCATTCATGCCACTGAGCTGTGATCATTCATGCCACTGTACTCCAGCCTGGGTGACAGAGTGAGACCCTGTCTCAAAAAAAAAAAAAAAAAAAAAAGGCTAACTCTTGCAACATTATATTATTGTCAACCTCACCTCAGTCAGTTATTAAATAAATCCACATATATTTAAACATGCATAAATGATACCTTCAGAAAAAGTTATTCTGAATCATAATCAAATGGCATCTAATAGGAGAGTTGGGGTATAGACCACCTAATTCCCTCACTATAAGTGCTGTTTTGAAGTGTTTAACCTCAGAGTTGACAACATATTTCTTGACATGTCTGTTGGTGTGTTATGTGCAGAAAAGCCCAACAGGAGCTTCACAGATACAGTGTTGTCACTGCATATATGCATTTAACTTAAATTCAACTGTAAGGAGATAAGGAGGAAAAAAGGAAAACAACTGGCATAGTGTGGGAAACTCTACTCCATTCCCCTCTGTGAGTCTAGGCCTGACAATGAACATGCGAGGGGAGATTCCATGGTATCAGGATCTAGCATGTGAGGTACTTTTCTGGTGTTAAAGAAACATACTTTTTCCTACAATATGGCCTTACCTCATCTGATGTTCAAAGACAACGAGAGGAAACACTGGCAGTGTTGAGTTTATGGGAAGGTGGATTTTATGGGCACTTTTATAGGTTTTTAAGGTCCTTCTGACTAGACACAATTTTTGCCTCACATCCTGGGTTTATAACCTAATTGCCTTATAAGATGGGGGTTCACTATGTACCATTATTGGCATAGGGTTGCTTCAGCTTTACTGAGAAGGGAAATCATGATCTTATATTACCATATTTTAGTTTGAAAGAACTTGAAAAAAAACTCTCTCATGAGATATTTTGGGGAAGTCATCCTATATATGAAGGATATTAAAACAAACAAAAAAGAATATGCAAATTTCAAGGGATCTTAATTATTAATTTATATCCCCTGAAACATTGTTTTACACCTAAGTTGAATTTGTTATGTGTTTGTTTATATGACCTGTGGACATGCAATAGGAAAGTCTTTGCATGAAATTTGCTTACCTCTCTAGAAATGTTTACAGTAGGAGGCTAAACTCTTGAACAAAGAACACATGCACCCTCTCACACACAAAGCTTTTTATACTAAAGATTATGTGATCTCAAAACCTAAACATTCTTTTGGAACATAAAACCAGACTTTATATCCTGGCACTTGCAGATTTGGGAGTGATGCCTAGAAAAACAAACATATTTTCTTTAATTAGCCCTAAAGGAAAAGAAATACAACTGGAAATTAATATTGTTGGTTTTGAAATGCAATACGAAATATGGCTCATATGCTCCGAAGGAAATCTGAATTTGTACTATGCTTTAATTTGAATAAAAAGTATAAAAATGAATAAAAGTCCAGTTGATCTACTTTAAAAGGGATGTTTCATTTACTGCTTTTGATTAGTTTGTGTTTTTGCTCATGTTTAAACTCCTACTAGGCTGATCATTGAAAATATCATATAACCCGAGTCACATAATATTAACATGGTTACTTCACTATATATCTGCTCCAAGACAATCATTTCAGTCAGGGCAACTTTCCTTTAAATTGCCTTTGCTGAAAAGTTGCATAAACATCCCAGGCCAGTTAATTCTTTCCATGGGCTCTAAGCCTCATTGACATGCAGATGAGAGCCTGATCAAATGACAAGCCTGGGAGCCCAGTGATGTGAATGAGTCTACCCACACAGAAATATTGGGCACTCTAGCCTGCAAGCCCAGAGGAGCACTCGCAAGAAATCTCTCTGCTCTCATCACAGCCTCTCTGGAAGACCAGTCTCTCATAAAGAATATTAGCCTACACTCAATTCTCAAAACATTTTTCCTTGAATACAATGAAACATGCAACAAGTAGAAGTAGAAAGGCAAGTCCAGTCTGTGCCTTAACAAAATGAAGTATCTGGTATTCTGAAATAGGAAGATTAATGTGAATCAAGGAAGTGTAAACTCAAATGTCTACTGAGTCCAGACAGGTCACATAAATGTGTCAGCTGGAAGACTTGAATTCTAAACTGTGAGGTTAGAGTCTGGCTGGGTCAGTCTGGTTTCCAACTATATTCTGGCATCTGCTCCATGTCTGAGATATGGCACGTGCTCAATATATATGTATTAAGTAAGTTAATAAATGTTATCAACAAGTAGCTGTATAATTTGGGGCAATTCATTGTCTCTGGAGGAGCTCTCCTTTCTTCAGCTCTAATGCAGTGATTTGGTTAAACCTGTGGTTTTCATACTGGCTTACCCCTACCCCATTCTCATCTTGGGCCCTTTCTGCAATGCCTGCCATATTAGTCCGTTTTCACGCTGCTGATAAAGACATACCCGAGACTGTGAAGAAAAAGAGGTTTAATAGACTTACAGTTCCACTTGGCTAGGGAGGCCTCACAATTATGGCAGAAGGCAAGGAGGAGCAAGTCATGTCTTTCATGGATGGCAGGAAGCAAAGAGAGAGAGCTCGTGCAGGGGAAGTCCTCTTTTTAAAATCATCAGATCTTGTGAGACTTATTCACTATCATGAGAATAGCACCAGAAAGACCTGCCCCCCATGATTCAGTTACCTCCCACTGGGTCCCTCCCATGACACGTGGGAATTGTGGGAGCTCCAATTCAAGATGAGATTTGGGTGGGGACACAGCCAAACCATATCACCTGCTTTAACTACAGCAGTCGTCTTTTTTTTTTTTTTTTTTGCCTAATTATGTCATAACTTTTATTATGAAGCTTTTTCTGAAAAATATATAAATCATAATTATATAACTTAATGAATTTTTCACAAATTAAAGCCATCTCCCTTCTGCTCCATTTCAGTGACTGTCCTCCTAACCAATGTAGGTAACCACTATGCTGAATCCCAACACAATAGATTGTTTGCCTTGTGGGTTTTACAGAAATGGAATCACATGGTATGTACACTTGTGCTGCCCACCTCCTTTTTTTGCTCAACATAAATTTGGAAGACTTATCCACACTGTTGTAATTGTTAATTCCTTCTGGCTCTAAAATTCTGCTGATGCCAAGTACTAACTCACCCAATAAGAAAAAGTAGTTTTGAAAGTACCCAAGACAATGTAATTGGTCAAGTACTAGGCAGAACCACAAGCAGGTAGAGCCTACGCAATGTCATCTTTGTATATATGTGTATCAAAGGATTTCCCAGGTAGGTGGGTTCTGTATCCACTGGCAATGAATAACTGAAAGCTGGTGATGATTCCAGGACTGTTCTAGGTAAAGTTCACAAGAGTCCATGCTTCTCGCTTCTTCGCTTTTTTATTCAAGTTTTTTGTAGAGATGAGGGTCTCACTGTGCTGCCTAGGCTGGTCTTGAATTCCCGCCCTCAAGCAATCCTCCTGCCTCAGCTTCCCAAATTGCTGGGATCACAGGTGTGAGCCACCCCACCTGGCCATCCGTGGTTGAAATGAATTGTTTGGTTAGAGCCATGTCATATTGACTATGGACAACCAAAAATTTACTGTAAAACAAGATGATTTCAAGTAGCCTGTAACTCATTTGCATGGAGATAACAAAAAATAGGTATTTGTTGAATGAATGGACTAAGACAAGGAACACAAAGTTGTCTTCTGATATTGCATCATTTGCCCACAATTGATGAGTCTTTTTCTTGGCTTGTAACAGAGGATTAAGAAGGCTGAGTCTTTTCAAAAGGTTCATACTAAGCACATTTGTACTTCAGTAAAATAAGTAGAAAACTCAGTAAATCAGAGAAGATAACTTAGCCAAAGGAGCGAATTTTAACCCTGTTAATGAGAGCCCAATAGAAACTCCAATAATATAAGAGAAGCTGTCAAATCTATGGACATTTCTAAAAAGAAGGTTTAATAAAAACATATTCTTTTAAAAATCACTGGAAACTTTGTAACAAATGACCTTTGAGACTTTTATGCAAGCAGTGGTGTCATCTTTTTTGATGACAATGTAGAACTGATAACACAGGAACTCATTTTTCCGGGAGAATCTGGGTGAAATCTGATAAGGGGAGCAGAAACAAAAAGATAAGTAACTTTCACTAAAAATACATGATTTACCAATTTAATACATTTGTGATAACATAATTAACAAACACTGAGCATCCATGATTTTGAAAATTGCTCTTTGCTGATCGTTCATAACCCTTGTTGCTTTAAACAGAGTAATTAGATGAACCAGATGTGGCTTGCCTCCTAGAGGGTATCAGTGGGTGAGATCAGAGCATCCTGCTTTTTTGGAAAACAAGAGGTCATCATCACTGACAAACCCCTCCTCTTGAGCAAAGCCATCATCTGGTCTCCTGACATACAGCTGAAATACTGTATACAAACTCATTTGGTTTGGGTTAGAGTTGGCCAAATTTGCTAAGCAGCCAGCCTTCCCCGATGAGGTCAGCACAAACATCCAAGTTACAGCTGGGTCCAAACACAGACAGAAGATGTTGCACGCTGCTGACCACTGTCTTTGTTCAGGCTTGTCTGGGTCCTAATGACATTAAATGCAAAACAATAAAAGCTGCTCAGTGACTATGCTACGTACACAACCACTACAGAAAGAATAACATGTCTTTAATTAGTTCTTCTTTTTTTTTTTTTCTGACACAGAGTCTCACTCTGTTGCTCAGGCTGGAATGCAATGGCATGATCTCGGCTCACTGCAACCTCTACCTCCTGGGTTTAAGCAATTCCTTTGCCTCAGCTTCGCAAGTAGCTGGGATTACAGGCGCATGCCACCATGCCTGGCTAATTTTTGTATTTTTAGTAGAGATGGTGTTTCGCCATGTTGGCCAGGCTGGTCTCAAACCCCTGACCTCAAGTGATCTGCCTGCCTTGGTCTCCCAAAATGCTAGAATTACAAATGTGAGTGACCGCGCCTGGCCAGTTCACATTTTAAATTTTCCTCTGCAATCAAATAAGCACATCTATTAATGAGGGAAAGAAGATGTAAAATATAAAGAGAAGATATCATAAAGCAGAATTTAGACAAGGTAGAAAAAGCATGAAAAAGGGTAACACTTTTATATTTGAGAGAATATAAACTAAATATGCTGAATCAATAGAAAAATGTTGGAGGCATAGCAGAGTAATATGAGATCTGGGTTATAGTAATTGATGTGCTAGACACATATTTAATATTTCTAACAATGATCTTTAGGATTAAGGAAAGTCAAGAGCACTCAACACTATCAGCAAGAATGCACTGAATGTCTTAGCTCTTACATGGTCTTTGGTGTTCCGGCTTCTGCTAAGCCTCCTTCCAAAGAAATCTCGTAGTATCACTCCTGTCTATTCTCACTTCATCATGAACACTCTGATCTCTCTGTACCTTTCTTTCACTCCATGTTCCCATTTGAGGCCCAATTTTTGGTCAGGCTTGCTGCAAAGCAGCCTGCAGGCAGTTTTGAGACCTGATCATGATCCTACCACACACGTTCTGTGACCTCCAGGCTTCATGCCCATATAAGCACAAAAAAGAAAAATAAGATGATTCTTGCATCAAAACACTTGGAAGTAAGGTTGGTCAGTAATGAGTTGTGAGTCAGAGTCTGAGCTGAAAAATAGGAAAACAATTTATAAGACTTTCCCAGTAATCAACATTGATTAAAAAAACAAAACAAAACAAAAACGCTTACTCCTTGTAAACTCTTTGTAAGGGTTTTGTGTACAAAAAGAATGCACAAATCTGAACTATAATATCTACTTAGTATACACTAAAATGTACTATTATATACTGAAATACAATAATAATACTAAAAAATTATGTCATCTTCGTATTAAAATAGTCCATTACTGGAATCAAATTCTGGGAAACTGAATTAAGATAGAATAAATTATCTTTTATATTTGGATGGTACTTAATCACCTCTGATGTTTCTTTCCTCTGAACATAAAGATCAGCAACTTATTTATGTATTTACAAATTTTTTTAGCTGGGATGGACCCTTGAATTCAGTGATTACCATGCTTAACGTATTCCAAATGTAGAAATGGGACGAGACCAAGAAAATGCAATTCTTGAAATAAATTTGTATAAACTTTTCTTACAGTTAAATGAAACTCTGAGATTCTTCCCACCATTATGTCCTTTTCCATTATTCCCTAACTTCATAAGAACTTGCTGGGTGTCTATCTAATATGAACAAATCATTATAGGGAAGAACACAACACAGCTGCTCTTTACAAAGGATATTCAGCTGATGGGGGAGCAAAGGGCTGTGGAAGTCCAGAGGTGGTCTTCAGACTTGCCAGGAGAGACTGTGATAGAGATAAGTAGTCTCTGCCACGGGCAGAGAAGAGCCCCATCAAAACCATCATGGCCCGACGAAGCACCACAGCATAGGAAATAAAGACTATATTTGTGTGGCTAGAGTAGGATGCACAATGGGATCAAACAGCAGAGGGATCAGAAAGCATGAGGTCTTTTGACTTTGCTGAGGTTCTGCCTGCCAGATCCTCAACCTCTCAGAAACACAAACACTATGATAATTACTCCAAACACAGGAAATAGCAGAAAAAGCAAATGGAAGAAATACCTAGTGTGGAGTATAGAAATTAGTTATCTTAAGAATTTTCTCTTTCTTCTCAGTAAAGATCTAATTTTCTGTCATTTTCAAAGTTGATTTATATAAGGGAAATCCTTGAAAGTTTCTATGTATTAAAATAGTGTGGGTAGGAAGCAAATCATATCTATATTCATTTTGTTAGTTGGAAAGCTTGCTGGAAGTTGTAATACCCTTTAGAGGTATTATCAGTGGTAGTCATTAGAATCTCCTGGGAAGCTTTAAACAACAGCTCATATCAAGCTCTACCTCCCACCTCTCTGCAGCCCTGGGATTTTGATTTAATTTTGCTGGGGTGGGAACTGGGCATCTGTATTTAAAAACACTCCTCAGGTAATTTTAATGTGTAACCAGAGTTGAGGATCATCGCGTTCAAAAAATATTCTGAAAAGACGCAAATAAATAATTTGTGGTTTAAATGAAAGAATCAACTGAGGCATATTCTATTCATAATTAATTGCGATAGAAAATTCAGAGTGGTGGCCTTATTCCAGAGGCTTTCATTATCAGAGAATAATTGGTAACAGAAAAGGATCAATCCACTTTTTCACAGAAATAGTGACAAAGATCACATTGGAATATTATCTTAAATGACTTTCATTAAAAATTATTCCACAAGGAACAAAGTTTAAACTATAATTTAAGCTATGAACTAGATTAAAGACCAAATCAATTGTTGATTTTTCAGGACGTATTTTTTTTGTACAAAACTATATAACACTGTAGCTTAAACTAGACCTGTTAGTGCAGAAATACTCAAAAACGTCATCAATTTTCCAGATATTTTCTCATCTTTTGATTCTGACATAGTTCTTATGTGAAACATCTTATGTCCTTATCCATTTTTGTCCTCTAATTTTCAATTGTTCATTGGTCCAACTCTGCTGGCTCCTCATTTGTCAATGGGTTTATATGTGACTTAGGCAATTTTTCAACATCAATTTCTTTGCATTAAAGAATTCTTATAATCAATTTCCTTTGTTATATGAGTTGTATGTACACTATGCATAGCATTTTTATTGCATTAAATTGTTATAAGCATCTTATAATCAGCCCCAAACTGATGAACAGAAACATTAACTTGATAGCGTTTTAGAAGACTACTTTTATAACTAGTCATTTCATCAGTGAATATGTTCCTCTTCTGACAACTCCATTGTAATCGATCTGTGGGGACTCAGACGATGAGGGCAGGGACCTGTTACCACCGCACTATTCAAGAACATGAAGGTAATAAGCAATAGAAATTGCCTATACCATAATTCCACACAGTGAAAGCTATTTTATATGACTTTTTTTCCTTTAATGAGTTAAGATATCTTAATAAAAAAGAATCAACTTTATTTTTAGGTTTCCCATTCCTTTAACTAATATATAAAAAATACTTGGGAACTGAACACTTTCAAGTTGTATCCCAATTGTTACGAAAATTGGAATGAAAGGCATATGTCCTTTGAAATCTGTAACAATGGATGGGGGAATCCCAATAATTTGAGGAAAATTGAAATATATTCAGTATTTGTGAATATTTCTATCATTTTTAAGGAAAACTATTACTGGCTTAAGAGGTAACAACAAACTACCTATACCTTGGCTTGCTCATAACACGCTTGGTAATGTTGGATATTCAAAGGCCAAGAAAAAAATGGGAAATAAAAAGGGAAACACTTTTAGCTTATTTTTTAAAAAAGAAAATCATTATCAGAGGAAAAATCAGAATGAATGTTTCCCAAATTCAACTTTGCCTTCTTTTGCTGAGCTTCACGGTCCTATGTTAGGTGAAAAAACAATATACTTCTTTTTATAATTTCTAAAAATAAGATACAAACAGAACTGTTTGAATAAGGTGTCCATTATACCAAGGTGTCATGTCACATGCATTATTTTAGTTGAAAATGTAAAGAATTTCTAGAAATTGAAAATTTAATTAGAATGGAGACAAAGTAAGATCGATATATTTTTTTTTTTCCAATTGAGGGTATCTACTCACAGGTGGAAGTGTCAATGACTTTCAAATCATCTGGAGAAACAGAACCATTGTTACATGGCTATGCTTATGATTTTAGCATGCTGTACACATGTGCCCACATGAATACACATACACAAACACTCACACACTATTGTTATCTTTGCAGTCTGGCCTCAAGCACAGAAGCCTGTCAAGAGAAGAAAAAAAAAAAAAGGAAAGAAATCACTCCCTAAAGCACTCCTACAACCGGTCAAAAAAAGCAGAGCTGGTAAACAGATGTTCTTTGTGGTAAAGATGTTATGACCGTCACTTTATCCTAGCAAGCTTTAAAAAGTGTTTCTCACATAGACCTTCCAGAAAGCTGTAATATATTATAGATGATAAAGAATTCATAGTCTATCCTTTCAAACAATTTGTGGGTAAAATAAAGTCAGGCAAATAACACTGGATTCTTGAAGGTTCTACTGAAGCACATGTTTTTTGTTCCAGTTACATTAAAACATTGAATTATCTTTAATCTAATGATAAAGATTAGCTCACTCACATCTGGAAATCACTCCTAGAAAGCTTGCCTCAACTATGTTTTAATTATTTGGTAATATAATTAATGTGACTGGAAAAATCCCTACACAATCCATTGACAATTGCTTTCATTATATCTATAATTGTATCCATATCATTAGTCTCTCTTAGAACGTCACAGTTTAAATATCTCAGTAGTCACAATTATTACTTTTATGTGGCTACCGAAAGGTCTGAAAACAGACTTTTTGGCTTAATACTACTATGGACCTGAAATGTCAAAAGACTTGCAACTAGATCATTTCAACCCTACTTTCATTTACCCAAATTCCAATAAATCATTAGAAATGAATTCAAGAGTCCTATTATCAATGACTAGAAGGAAGATATATACTAAGTGTCTACCGATTTAGCTGTCTAGCTTATCCCTAATTTTACAGGTCTAAAACTCTGTTAGTCTACAAATCTATTCTTTGCAATAGACAGGATCTAACTGGATTTATTGGTAAAACTGTCTTCTCCTTGAATAAAGAGAAAAGAGGAAGTTTTATTTCACTTTTGCAAAAAGCATCAGCTATTTGAGACAAGCTCTACTCCCTCACTGCTAACACTGGAATCCTACTTTTAACCTCATTTAGTGATGTTAATGTACTTAGAAAATATAGAGCCACATAGAGCAAATCACAGGATAAAGCAAATACATTTTTGAGTTTTTAAAAAAAGTCCCCAAGGAAGGAATTCTAAGGAATAATAAAAATACTATTAGCTGAACCATGTAGGGTAAGCCATTCTTTTGGGTCTCCATGAGCATAATTTATTTGAATTGCTAACACTTTCAGGAAGATCTGTGGCTATGGCCTGGCTGCACTGGACCTTTTCAAGTAAGAAAATCATTAGAGGGCATGCTTTCCTGGAATGCAGGGCCAGGTCATATTTATCTTTGTATCCCTCCATATCACCTATTATATGTTTTGCACTTACTGGAAAGTTAATATGTCTATTAATTGAACAAAATGTTCTCCTACCAGATAGAATTTCCATAATTGGCAGTCCTCTCCTTTTTTCCCTCTTTCTTTGTTCCCTGTCACCTTCACTCATCCCATCATCATCATTATAAAACTATACCAAAAAACCCTGATGGCCGGGCATGGTGGCTCACACCTGTAATCCCAACACTTTGGGAGGTTAAGTTAGGAGGGTTGCTTGAAGTCAGGTGTTCAAGACCAGCCTGGGAAACAAAGTGAGACCCTATCTCTTTAAAAAAATGTCAGGCATGGTGGCACACATCCGTAGTCCTAGGCACTTGGGAGGCTAAGGCAGGAGGAACACTTGAGCCCATGAGTTAAATGTTGCAGTGAACCGTGACTGTGTTGTCTCTAAAACAACAACAACAACGAATCCCCTGATTCCAGGTGTTGAGCAATGTTGGAGTCCAGGAGGGATAAAATATGGCCATATTATACCATAAACGGAGGATGGGAATAATGCTGTACAGAGATCATGGGAGTTGGGGTTTCGAGCAGGGGATCCATCACTGATGCACTGTGAGACTGGGGGAGGCAATTCCTCTCCAAGCCACAGCCAACAAAGAACTGGGATAGAATATTCACTTTAGTTCTTCCATTTCTTTAATTAATCTGTAACAAACAGGTGCCCAATCCATAGCCCTAGGATTGCTCTAGCCTCTTTAGGACTTTTCATATACCCCAGGAAGTAGGTATGGGGAAAGGAAAAACAAAAACAAATCCATTATTTTTACTAACTATTTTGACTCTATGTTTAAAAGTAAGAAATAGGTTCTTTGAAAGAGCTAAATAGGCATTATAATTAAGAAACACATGAGAGCATTCCAATAAACCAATAACAAAAAATTTGATGCAACATTTTTTAAAAGATAAGTTGTCATAGCCCTTTTGTTGACAATACTAGTAAATTCTGGCATCTGCCCATGACCAGGATGTGATTCTTGTCATATAAAATTTCAGTGGTGGTCAGTACACAGCCTGAAGAGGCTGCGTTCTCTACCTTGTTGGGACACATGTTCTTAATTTTTCAAGACCAGAACACATTTGGTAGAATGTGTATCTTTATTACTTGCTCAGCTTACAGCATTCCAGCCCAAATATTTCTGGACCTTATAACTAAGCTAAGAATTTTGTGTTCTATTTTCATGATGAAATGTATATTTCCTATTAAAGGCAACTACTTCAATTCAAATTATTGAGGATAATGGTACTTAAATATGTGTAACTGGTTAAATTTGGGGAGCTGAAAAAATAAGTATAAATCAAGAAAGATTTGAAAATATATAATACAAATTTTAAACTCTGAATGGATAAATTGTTACTTACTTGAAATTCAAAACTCTCAATTTTTAGCCCTGAAACTCAAAACAGCATTCAAAGGAATATTGTGCTTGTCCCTCTGTACCTTCCAGTGAAACTACCCAATGTAGACTTTTGCTTATTGATGTATTTTGAGTGACTGACTGTATAAGAAATGTTGATATTTCCTACTGTTTTCTCACTTCATGCATCATCTGAGCTTTCTCTCCTCATTTCCTTATAGCTCAAAGCCCTCTCCTCTCTGAAGGCATTGTTTGCTTGACATGAAAAATAGACCAGCAAAACTAATTATATAAAATGAGGGAAAAGCCTAAATCTCAATTATGGATTGATTAATTAATTATAAAACCATTAAGTAGAATGATCATACTTTAAGCCATCCTTCTTCAATAAAAATTATTTCAACTATTTATTTTCAGCTATGTTTGTGATCTTTAATATCCTCAATCTATCTTTTTACAGCAAGTGTCTCTAAATAATTGACTTATTTAGTCAACAATTACTCATGGATTCAAATTATGTGGCAGGCATTGATCTGTGCTCTGGGGTAATAGCACTAAAGAAAAAATGTCCCGCTCTCATGAAGCTTACATTTTAGCGGAGGAGGAGAACAATAAACAATTAAACATGAATTTCAGGTGGAGACGGGGGCTAGGAGGACAAATTGAGTAAAGTAGGTGAGGGAGACAGTCACAGCGTTGTAATATTTTTGAATTCAGTAGCCATGGAAGGCATGGTACCCTTGGGCAGAAGTATCTGAGAAAAAGAAAAAGAAAAAAGAAATTCAACTTGGCCTTAGACCTCAGCCACATTCTCCACTTCAACTTGACCATCAACAGAGCTAACGTTTTGATGTCTAACTGGTTTCTCATCTTGTTAAGACAAGAACTGGTTCTCAGCCAGAGGTGACTATGCCCCTAAAAGACACTGGGCATTGTCTGAAGACATTTTTGACAATGACAACTGAGTAAGAAGTTGCTACTCACATCTAATGTGTAGAAGCCAGAGATACTGAAAAGTATTCTAGAGTGCACAGAGATCAACAAACAATCCGATTCAAAGGGTCAGTAGGACCGAGGTTGAGAAACCCTGCCATAGCGATTGAGGTATATAACCGGCTTTTCTAAAACCCTCAGAGAAAACATATATGACAGAGTCTCATCGTTTGAGCATCTATGCATAGCAGTGATGATTCATTTACAAAACATTCTCAGTGATCCATGAAAGCAAGATATAATTATTATATTTCATTATTTCAGTTTTAAGAAAAACTGCTTACATATAAAAGGCATACTGATGTTGTTTCAAATATCCTATAGTTAAAATAAGAACTAATCTGAACAATCTCCAGTTCTAATTATTAAAATTTTCAAAATGAGATCCAACTCAAATGATGTGTTGTTATTTGAATAAAAGATTTCAGGCAGTAACGACTATTAGGAAAGATGGGAGTTGAGGGGGAAACATGAGAAAACGACTTAATGGGCAACAGTTCAGCTCCACGAGCAAATATTTAGCTATCCACAACTAAGAAGTAAGCAGAAAAGAGGTAGTTGATTTAGTTTGAGAACTAAATTCCTAAGTTGGTTTCAGCATTCAGATGTTCAGTTTGTATTTGTGCCATCGGAAAATCTGGTTGGTATGAGGACTTCTATGACTTTAACTCATGAACATATTTGCCAAAACTATTTTAAGGTGCCATCTACCCTGGCATTTATTCCAAAACAAGTGTAATCACTTATTTAAGAGGAAAGGAAGAAAAAGACATTCTATTTTGTTTCTTACGTAAGGCAAACATGAAGATAGCATTTCATATATCAATTGCAGATATCTTTTACAAACCATGCATAAGATAATAACATATCCTAAACATTCTGCCACTGAAAAAATAGCAATGCCTTCTTATCCCACTGTCACCATGAAAACGAGTGACAAAAAAGGAAGCTAAGGTTAAGGTTATGGAATGCACCATACATACTGGTGAGTGAGGCAGAGAGCTGGTGCAGGGGACACAGGGCTGTGTTTAGGACATGGGCTTTGGAGCCAGACTCGGGCCTTTACCCACTAGTTATCTGATGAATAACCATAGGCAAGTTCCTTACCCTCCCTATAAGCCTGTTTCTTCATCTGTAAATTGGGGATAATGGTCATTAAAAGTTCCCTAGAACTTACTTGAGGGCTAAATGAGACAATGTCTGAAAACACCCTCACTTCATCATAGGACTCAACCATGGCTGACAGCTATTAAGTGGCATGTGGATGGAAATGGTCTGTGTTTTCTTTAGTTTACAAATCCACATCCAGTGATGTGAATCATGGTGGAGACGCCAGACCTCTGCTTGCAGGAGGCTCCAGGAAGCCTGCAGTGGTAATTCCTGTGGACATTCCCTGAGGACCTGTGCCCTGGGAGCAGTGACTCCATGGGATAAACGTAGTTGCTGGTTCCCCTCTTCCATTCCCCAAACTGCTCAGCTCAGTCCTCCAGTTTCTATGCTTTGACCTAAGTACTCGGGTGACAAGACAACAGTGAATGGGCCATTGAGGAGAAGAGTAGAAGAGGAAGAAGGGAGAAACCAAAAAATTGCAGTTTTGGGTGTAATAATGCTGATGCCTAGCAACCAATAGTCTGATCAGTGGGAGAATGGGCAGCTGATGGGCAAACAGCTAAAATCGAAAACATCCTTGTGTGTCATCATTCACAGAAGTGTTAGTTCCACCCTCCTAGAGAGGGGCTAAAATCGAAAACATCCTTATGCATCGTCATTCACAGAAGTGTTAGTTCTACCCTCTTAGAGAGGGATGTTGCTTGAAGGAAGCAAGCATATTTTACATAAATTTGCTGCAGAAACTGCCTTTATTTTATATTCCTTAACTTCATTTAGATTCCATGACATAATCAAGAAGTGGATTTGTGAGAGACAAAGGATTTTGGAAGCATCTAAATTCGGGATGGAGCATTGTTTTTTAAGTACTGGCTGCTCCCACCACATCCCAAGAATCTCCTCCTATCAAACATTTGCAGGGTACTAGGGGTGGACTTTACATGGTTGGAGACTGCTCAAAACAACGGCGTCTCCTACAGAACCCCAAGAGATGAAGGCTCTACTGCTCTTTTGAGGAGGCACTGAAGGGGCCAGTGAAGGGTGGCGTGGAAAATCATACTGTTTTCCAAATAAAAGGGCAAAATAAACTGGAGGTTCTCTGCACTTGTCTGAATTTAGGCAAAGTTCATTTAAAGACTGGGATTGGGTTAATTTTCCAAGGATTAAACCTGAATCTTTAAGTGGGTTTGCCTTTTTAATATGCTAAAACAGATGAAAGGCTTACCAAACTGGGAAATATATTGTTCTCTTTGGTGAATGTAACATAAAACTATAGAAAATGAATATTGACATGAATAATGTTGATTTTAATATTTCAGATTGTGCACTTCCAATTTTTATGTATTTATTAGAAAATACCAATGACCAAAGTAGCTGATTCATTTAACTAACCACAGGGCTTTACCCTGACATCTGAAAACAACTTAAGTTTCAAAATCTTTGCTGAGGCCAGGGAATTGAGACTGTTCAACCTGTAAGCTCTGTATACTTCTCTTTCAACACTTTAAAAACATGCCCTGTCAATTTTAAGAAAGACAAGGTGCTGATTATCCTCGCTGGTTAGCCAAGACATAAAGTAGAATTTTCTGGCACTAGAGATTCTAACTTTAAATATGTCCTTCCTCACGGCAAAGTAGGCTCTTGGGGTTGAATAGAAGGGGAGGGGTGGTGGGCCAGAAATGCATTAAAAAACATTTTCCTTCCCTCTTAGTCCATGATCACTTGATTCAATTTATGAATGCCTACCCCGTTTAAGCTTAAATGTTAAGGTACCAACGCTAACTTATGAAATCTCTCATGAAAGTAGCCTGAAAATCAGCTTAATGAACAGGTATTACTGACCATCAGCAAGTGCCTAATAAATTTGTCTAGATACAGGTGATGAAGTAGTAAAATTTACTCTAAAATTTCCAAGGAATTGACATAGGATTATGTGCTTTTGAATAATTGAATATAAATGTTCACATATTTTAACAAAAGGGGTCACTGAAATGATTACTTATGCACATAGGACAAAGTAATGAGAAATAGGATAGTATGCAATGTCAATGCTGATTACTTCAGATCAATGCTCTAAGTTATTTTCATGGCTGCTGTAAATATTTTGAAAAATATTCGTTTGCTTCAAGGTATTGACACTACTCAATGGTCTTTTACCTAGAGATTCTTACTATTGTTAATGAAACAGGAACTGAAGCTTTCCTGGTGAAGGAACAGAAAAATTTGTATTGGAAGAAATTGGACTATTTTTTCACTCTCTTCTACTTATTCCCATTCCCATCTACCACTTAATAATTCTTACCAGGCAACTTAGCATAAATGAAGGGGAAAACATGATGGCTCTCTGTGTTCACATATACAATAAGGGGACAGTACTACATAGTACTATTTACATTTGGCTCCTCAGTATTTAAAATAATTCAATTGCATCTTGACCCTCCTCATCCATCACATGTACAAGAAGCACAGCAGAATTCCCATGTTCTCCAATGAAAAAACAAAAGGAAACTCAGCACATGGAAAAAATACCTCAGGTGCAACAGGGAAAAAAAATTCTCCCTACAGTTTCCAATTCTAAGTAGGTTTTGTATAGTGTCTTATTCTAAACAGCTTGTAACGGCAATTTATGAGTGCCTGATGACTATACCATATTGTGGTCTTAAAAAGAAAAAGGTAATAGGAGTTTGGCTTCTTGTTGAAATTCCATTTTTTATAGATTATATTGTTTTCAAGCTGAGTTGAGTCTGAAATTAATATAATTAACCCCCTGCTCAGTTACACTCCTCTATTTTCCATTCTCATTCATCTTTTCTCTATGCCCCTGAAGACAGACTTGGAAGGGAAGGAAACTTGTATTCAGTCGTTTAATATTCCATGTTAGTTCCCAGACTTCTGTTCTAGCAGCCAGTATTAGTCAAACATGAAAACAACTTGAGAAATCACAAGCGACCCTTCATAGCCAAGCAGCTTGCATTCCATAAATAGCACTTACATTTTCTGTTAAAAATGTTATAAAAGCATATCAAGAATATCAGACAGACAAATGATCAGATAAAAACTGACCACAAAGATTTGAATCAAGACAGGAAATCTCATACTGAGATAGGTAAGTGGGAATAAGGAAGGTGGTGTCCAATTTTGGACCAATCAATAATAAAAGACAATATGCCAAATGAAATAGAATTCCAACTGCCTCTCCCCCTTTGGCTAAAAAGTACACACACATGGCTTAAACTAAAAAACTGGAGGGTTACTATATTTTTGACACTTGTAGAAGAAAACTTAAATGTATCCAAAGTTGGTTTTGACTCTATTTTGAAGATTCTGTTAAGATAATTAGTTGCCTACTCAAAATTGATTGGCATTCTATGTGTGTAAAATGGAAGACAACCCAAGACTTTGGTCTCTTTGATTTAGATGGGAATGTGAACACCGGAGGTTTACAGGCTACATGCAGCCCATATAAGGGATTGATATGGCCCACTCAGTGTCCTAAAAATCAGAAAATTTCACCAAAACATCCATATTTTTATCTTATCTTGAAAGTCAGAAGCTGTGGAGAAACTGGCATTGCATTCCCAAATGATCACAAACTCAACTTTCTCCAGACCTACACCATTCAATTTGTCAGTACCCACTACTCCCCACTGTATAATACTCAAGTGCCCCTCCTTCCTGCCTTTGTACGCATAACTTTGGAATCTCTGGCCTAGAAGCAGAAGTGCATGTGAATCTTGCCCTACCCCCCATTATTAATCTACTAGGAGAGCTCCTTGTACTAATAGCCTCATTCTCTTGGTCAAATGTCATCATTGTATTTACAAGACTTAATATATTAATTACAGCCCTATACTCCCTCTACATACTCAATTCTCATGTTTAGACCACAAAGAATTTTAGGAAATGAGCATTCTTTTAAAGATTTGGGCAAACAGACATGAATGACACAAAACTTCTTCCAAAATAATGAAACTTGAAAGTTTAATAATCACTGTACATTATATGTGAATTCTCTAGATATTATAATCATATTTCATTTTTGATTTCATATAGTCAATAAAAGAGAACTTCAAGGCATCCTTAATTTGGATTTCATTCACAACCTTTATAAATTGTCAATATTAGCATAACTTTATATATGTGTGCATACGAAATGGTATAACGGCAGTTCTGTGACCATTTTAATACCCAGGACAATAAAAAAGTAATAAATCATTAAATTATTAGTTGGTTTTTACTGTAGCACTAACAGTGATAATCCAATTTAGGGACCTTTAGATTAATACTGACAAATTGTGAGCATGAATTTTTAAGCTGACTGACTTGTGGTTGTTAATGAACACACATGCAAGTGTAAAGTGTTCATGATGTATTAAAATCCTTTATCTACATATATCTACATCTCTCTATCTGCATTTCAAAAGGCAAACATATCATCTGTTTTTAGTACTAAAATGCTAAACAATTTATAATTCAGAGTTATACAATATAGGGGACACTGCATTAATCATGCAGAAGTATCCGTTCTATTTAACCGTTGATGAAATCTTCCATTTAATTAAGATTTGAGCTGCAACTGAAGACATGAATAAAGTAATAGTTGCTTGAGAAAAGACTTAAAATACTTCAGATTGAGATTGTCATTTACTTCAATGTATCAAAGAATATATGTGACTCAAAATATTACAATGACTCTCCTTATTCCTTTTTATATTATGGAAGATGAAATATTATATAAATATCTGACAAATGTCTTAAAGTCCTCTCGAATTTTCTGACACAAGCAGTACCCTATTAAAACAAACCAGGTAACAAGAGAACCTTTTCTACTTCAGTTGTGCTGTCAAAAATAAACCAGAGGAGGCAGGGCGCAGGGGCTCACGCTGGTAATCTTAGCACTTTGGAAGGCCGGGGTTGGCGCATCACCTGAGATCAGGAGTTTGAGACCAGCCTGGACAACATGGCGAAGCCCCATCTCTACTAAAAATGCAAAAATTAGCAGGGCATGGTGGCGGCATGCCTGCAGTCCCAGCTTCTTGGGAGGCTGAGGCAGGAAAATCATTTGAACCCAGGAGGCAGAGGTTGCAGTGAGCTGAGATCGCACCACTGCACTCCAGCCTGGGTGACAGGGCGAGACTCCACCTCAAAAACAAACAAACAAACAAACAAAATCCTAAAAAACAGAGGAAACAGATTGTCTCAGAGCAATGAAGTTGCATCACTTGTCATGTGATTCAACTGTGGGGAATCAGGTAACTATTTCTCTCGGTAAAAGAGACACATCATTCAGGCATTCTAATCAAGAAGGCCTTGGAAGTTATTCTCATTTAAAGGAAGTTTAAAATCATTTCAAAATTTGTTTAAGTCACATTCTTAAAAGTGTATATGCTTACATTTTTCCTAATGGCCACTCAAATCATTTCTTTCTACTGGTTCCACAATCTCCTCATCATAAATAAAACGATTATTACGTAGGATCATTGAAAGGTTGATATTGTTCTGCACCCACAATATATGTGCAGTATACCTACAATATATCCATATTTTCCCTTTTCCCATGTTAATCCCATTGGAGGGGGAATCAAGCATGGGATTTGGAATCAGTAGACCCAAGTTCACCTCTGACTCCTGCCACATTTTGCGTCATTTCTTTTACCTGTTAATTCATCTACTAAATGGGGGCAGAAGTACAGGGCAGAAACCATCCTGGAATAGTCCTGTTTCCATAAGATGCTAGGCCACTGTCATCAGCACTACATTCCTGCTAAAGTGCAGATAAAAATACTTGCCTTGGCCAGTGTGGTGGCTCACACCTGTAATCCCAGCACTTTGGGAGGCTGAGATGGGCAGACTGCTTGAGCCCAGGAGTTCAAGACCAGCCTGGGCAACATGGTGAAACCCTGTCTCTGCAAAAAATACAAAAAAATCATCTGGGTGTTGTGGCGTGCACCTGGGGTCCTAGTTGCTTGGGAGGCTGAGGCGGAAGGATCACTGAAGCCTAGAAATTTGAGGCTGTAGAGAGCCATAACTGCACCATGGCACTCCAGTCTGGGTGACAGAGCAAGACCCTGTCTCAGAAACAACAACAATGAAAAAACACCTTGCCTTTTTACCAGCCAAGGCTGTGACAAGGGCCAAAGGAGATAAACACTTAGCTTAAAGGACAAATTTCTGAGGTCTGGGAGGACAAAAAGTTATTTACTGAAATAGAAAACCTCCATGGTCCAGGGACTAGAACAATGAAGGACAGGAACAAGAAGAAGAAGAGCTTTAATATGGGCAGATGTAGGTTAGAGTCATGACTACACCAGTAACCAGCTGTATGATCTTGGACAAGTCCCCTAGCCCCTCTGATTCTATTTATTAGCAGAATTGGACAATAGTACCTTCCATACAAGAAAGCTGCAAACATTAAACGACAGAAATATTTTATGGTCGTAATACAGTACATAAGACTGAAAGTGTCTCATTCTGTGTATCTATTACACTCTCTCTCTCGATAACCAGTATTGGCTAAATATATTACTTCTATGCAAAATAGGCTTATTTAAATAATTTCTTTTGGTCTTATATTGTCTGTAGAAGAAGGCCTCCCTCTGTGATAACACTATATAAGTCTTAATAATAAAATGCAGATATTATTCTTGATTATTTCCTTTTCTGTCTTAAAATTTCAAAATATTTCAGTCAGCTACTAGAAAGGGCATTGTCATGAATTGCCAGATTCGTTTTCAGGACTTAAGGACATATTCGCCCAGCTCCTGAGAAAGATGTTGCCTGATGGCCCTCGGCTTTCAGCTTTCTATAGGAATTGCCCTGGGCTAGAAAGAGCCACCTTCCTGGGGCAGCCTGTATTCATTCAGTAACTGGATGGCATGGAGTTACACAGGCCAGGTGCCCTTGCTCCAACTCAGTACAATGCCAAAGAGCCCTTCTAGCTTCAGAGTTCTCCATGGGTTGGCTGGGGCTTTAAGTGAGACTATGTCAGAGCCCAACTTCTCCTTTTGCCCTCTCTGACTCCTTCCCTTCCTTCCACAGGTGTTGAATCCAACAGCAGTCCCTACTAAGCTTCCTGCACAGATTCTGTTTCCTGGAGAACCTGATGTACAACAGTTAAAGTGCAGAGAAACCCTCTGCCAAACTTTGGTGTGCTTTAAAAGTTATGGCAGTCAGGCTCCCTTTACTGTCATAACTGGAACACCTTTTACTTTTCAAAAGAGCTGGTGTATCTGCTTGCTGTACAACTACAAATATATACTTTTGATTAAGAAAGTTGAGAAAAAAATAAAAGCAGTTTAATTTAGCCCAATGATTGTTTTGACTTATTTGTGAATCAACTGGTTAACAGAATTGAACTGTTATTTTGACACTGTCAAGACAAGTCCTTAGATATGTCACACACACAAAAAGCCTATCTTTCGAGTCCTTGGCAATTGTTCATCTCAAACTTCTCTATAAAACTGTTTTTCCTCCTAACAACAATTTCCACCAAAGATAAATGCTAAAATGTCAGATTTTATTTTTCTTTAAAATAAGGTATTTTAGTCCTCAAAAGAAGAGGAAAAAAATCCTTAAAAATGTGTATTTAAGTTGCCTGTAAGCCTTCCTCCCACCCTTTCAACTGTGTTAGTTATTGAAAGTAAAGGTGATTTGTCACTTGCATTTTAGAATATCTCCCGGGCAAATCTACAGACTTAGTCAATATAACTTTTGCCCAAGAGGCCCAGATTGAAGGAATAATATACAAATTACTGGACACTTATCCAAAATCAGTGGTTTATTCATATGTATAATGGTGACAATGAAATATTTACATTCTATTTAGCTTAGGTCTACTGCAAAGTTGCAAAAAATTAGCACATTTTCTAATAAGATATTTTTCAATTGCACAATGATCTTCAAAAAAAATTTCTCCTAATATAAATCCACAGTTCCCAGTCTAGGCTTTGCTGTTAAAATGCTTTCTCTAATCCACCCTGTTTTCCTTCCCTCAACGTTACCACCTGACGTCCACTGACAAGAACCTGTGCTAGCCGCACAACATGTCACCTCTCTGCTGTAACTCTCTTGAGTATGAATTAGTCAACAGTTGACCTTAAACATAGGTCAGCTGGACTGCCAGCTCATTTTTTCATATAATGAAAAGTTAAACTCTGAAAAAACATCTATTTTATTGTCACCCACATCTGAGAGAGGCGATATGGTATAAGCCTCTAAGTATGAACTTGAATCTGAGGTTCCCAGGGTTCAGATCTCAGCCGGGCCTCTTGCTGGCTGCGTGACTTGGGCAAGTCATTTGAAAACTTGTTTCATTTTTTTTTTCTTCATCTGTATGGTAGAGATGTGAAATCATTCTGACCTCACAGGGTTATTGTTTACATTAATTACATAAATAAAGCATTTAGAACAATGCCCACACCTGGTATATGCTATGTAAGTGCTAGTTTTTATTAGTTTGCCATTCCATTTTCATTTCTTTGAGTTCCTCTTCTTATAACCTCTTTGGAGAACTGAAGCCTGCCGTACCATCCTCTCATGTTGTTGTTTGACTCGTCCTCTTGATTCACCTCTCTCCTCTTCACAAAACTCAGTCTTCCATGCTGATCTCTTCTTTCTTGTAGCCTCCATCTCCCCCATCTTTACCACAGTATATATTCCATTTCCCCACAATTTCTGGCTTCTTATTGTCGTCTATCTGCAAACAATTCAGCCCACTGTGGCCTTACCATGTTAACACCTAAAAGGTAATTTACTAGCATGGGTAGTCTATTGCAATTAATAATCTTTAAGGCACACAACCACCCCCTGCTCAGGACTACTGCTGTTACGCAGCCTGGTGCTGATTCTTTAATAGGTCATATAGTAAGCTCTGTCTTGACTTAATTTGGCAGAGAGATACCATGATTGCTTAAGCGCTCAAGGGAAATGGTAGAACAATCAGAATATAAGATGTAGTTTCAAATTAGATATGAATTTGAATTTGAAAGAGACCACTGCTTTTCTGTAAATGAGATATGGTCTCCGCCAACAAAGTGCCTTCATTCTTATTTCATCTAATGGCATTAAGCAACAATATCAGCTCTGGTTTAAAGAGTTCCTGAGATTCTTCAGAGCTGTGTGAGGTACAAAGGACTAGATCTTGCTTTTGCAATAGCTACTGTGCATTGGCTATGCAAGGCAGGCAGTAGTAAAACCTAGCAGAAGTCAATAAACTGAGATACGACTTGGAAAATGCCTAAACAACAAATAGGATCCGTAATAATGTGACATTTTTATAGTCACATTTTTTAACCATAACAGCACTTGAATGGTACACATTATGGTATTTCAATCTAGTCATTTATCTAAAAATGAGTTTTATCTTTGCTCATAAATAAGCAGTGACATTCCAGCAATTTGAAAAGCTCAGCTTCACCTTTTGCTGGGAAGCTCATTTTACAATTACAGAAACACATGCCCTTTTGTGCCATGTTGCTTAATCTTTGATTTATGGCTTCTATCTTTGTGTTAACCTCTTTCTGTAAACTACACAAAGTTTGTACAAGCTCAGCTATTTCATTCTTATTTCTGATTTTAATGGCTTATTTTCTCCATAGTGGCCATGTCTCTCAACCAAATAGCTTTGGAAGAAAGTATTTACCCTTTCAGTCCACCAAATACTATTTAGCGTCTTAGTGTGTTCTCAGAGTCTGAAATAAAGTAATGCATTTTCCTAAAAGCCTGGCCAGCTCTTTCAGAAAGTCTTTCTTTTCTGCCCCCTGCTTCTCCCATTGCTTGCTCTAATGTGCCTCACAGCAAAGCCCTTAAGCACAATTGCTGCCTGCTCTCCCTCCTTTCCCCACTTCACTTTTACCAAGCTCCCTCAGCCAGCAGGCTAGGGAAAGGAAAATTAAAATGGCATCAGAATGGTTTTCCTTCCAGTGCCACTGTCTGCCTTTCAGTGGTGATACTTGGATGTTTGCAGAGTCACTCGTAACTTCTCCTGCAGCGTAGCTACAGCTCTAGGTCTTGTCATATAATTCAGGGAACACTGGAGACGTCTTTTATGGCAGTACTCTTAATTCGAGGGAAATTATGTTTTGCTCTAAGTCCATGGAAATAAGTATAATCTTATGCCCTCCTTCACCTGTATCCAAACATTACAGATTTGCCAGGTATGCTTCAAGGTATATGCTCTGGGGCTGTTGCCAGTGACTTGTTTCATTACACATGGATTTTCTTCTCTTTCCCCCTCATTTCTGTTATTTAGTGAGATGAGGAGAAATGTACCTTTACTCCACCATGTGTAAATAGAAGTCTTTATAAAAATTTTTGTAAAAATATAAAAAGATGCTGATGGTTGACTGTTAAGTGGGAAAACGCAAGATACAAAATAATATATCCAGGATGACACATCATTATGATATCAAATACATAAAGAAAGAAAACACACCAAAATGTTAAATCATTGTCTGGAGTTGGAGAATGATTTAAAATTTTCCTATTGATGCATCTTTGCATCTTTCAAGTTTTTTATGTGTTTTCAGTCAACAAGTATCACATTCTAATCAGCCAACATTGTTTACAAAAAAACACATTCATGTGGCAGCACTCCCTATTTAGGATTGTTTACTAAGTGCAGGCTTGTGTCTGTACACTTACTCATTCAACAAATATTTACTGAATTTCTGCTATGGGCCAGGCACTGTGCTAGGTTTGATGAATATATCAGTAATCAAAAAGAAAATCTTGCATGTACCGTCTAATATTCTGGTGGGGGAGATTGACAATAGGCAAACAAATAAACATGACATGTTAAGTTAGGGTAAGTACTATGATGAAAAAATAATGCAAAGTGAAGTTACAGAGAATGATATGGGATTAAGTGGAGACATTAAATGTGCTGAGTCTGGCTTGCCCCTTCCACCATGTGAGGACACAGAAGAAGGCAGCAGCTACGAACTAGAAAGTGGGCCCTCACCTGACATGAGATCTGCTGGTGCCTTGATCTTGGACTTCCTAGCCTCTAACAAATATGAGAAATAATTTTCTGTTATTTACAAGCTACACAGATTATGGTATTTTGTTATAGTAGCCTGAAAAAGCTAGGATGGTCATTAAATCAGTGAATATATATTTTTTTATTTCTTAAGTAATTCTCCATAAGGACACAATATTTGTACCTTGAAAATATGTAGAGACTAATTATATCTTCTGAACTTCTGGGAAACAGTGTATTTTTAAGGAGTCTTTCTGTTAAGGTGCTTGACTAAGTAGCTAAAATAGTGAATAGCAAAAGGGACTGCTTAATGAACATTTAAAATCCAATGAACTTGAGATTTCACATCACACAGGAATTAACTAGGGACCATATTTTTAATAAATTGTGTGCATCATATCAGGCGTCCCCAATCCCTGGGCCATGGACTGATATCAGTTTGAGTCCTGTTAGGAACCAGGCTGCACAGGAGAAGGTGAACAGCAGTGAGCAAGCAAAGCTTCCTCTGTGTTTACACCTGTTCCCCACTGCTGGCATTACTGCCTGAGCGCCACCTCCCATCAGATCAGCAGTGGCATTAGATTCTCATAGGAGCAAGAACCCTATTGCAAACTGCACATATGAGGGATCTAGGTTGTGCGCTCCTTATGAGACTCTAATGTCTGATGATCTGTCAGTGTCTCCCATCAACCCCCCCACAACCACCACCGATGGGACCATCTAGTTGCAGGAAAACAATCTCAGGGCTTCCACTGGCTCTACATTATGATGAGTTGTACAATTATTTCATTATATATTACAATGTAATAATAATAGAAATAAAGTGTACAATAAATGTAATGCTCTTGAATCATCCTGAAACTATCCCCTCCCCCAACTATGGAAAAATTGTCTTCCATGAGAGCAGTCCCTGGTGCCAAAAAGGTTAGGGACTGCTGAATTAAATGATGGCTTACTACCAACATTTGTTCATCTCAGTAAATTTTTTCATGAATCGTATGGGAAAACCAAAGGCACTTAGACTGTACCCTAACAACACAAAGTTCCTTTAAGTAAATTTTAGTATGCAAAATTGTATTTTTCATATAAAACTAGGCAAATTTTCTGTTATAACACATCTACAAGACCTGAAAGCCAGGTGAAAATATAAGTTGAAGTACAAATGCCGTAACTGCTCACTTTCTCACTATTGCTAAGAAATGAAGTTGTACACGGAGATAAGCCCATACTTCATTGAGTGCTTGCTATATCCCACACTGTTATAGTGGCACATGCTTTTCTTTTTTCATTTAATCGTTAAAACAAAGAAGGCATCTCCATTTTGGAGGTTAAGCAATTTGCCCCCATCTTATAGCTAGCAAATGACAGAGCTAGAATTCAAATCAGGTGCTCTAATCCCAGGGTCCACACTTTTAACCGTTATTCTCCATTGACAACTCCTAAGCTTATGATGACTCCACTTGAAGTTCTATTTTGATGAGAGGAATTCTAAAATACATATTTCCATATTTACTTGAAAACTGCTTTTGAATCTAACTTAATAATTTGTATGTACCTTTATAATTTTAAATATCTATTTTTAAAAGCCATGTTATTTTACTCTCTCGTGATATATCTGCTTTTGGACACATAAGCTGTTTCTGCTCCTCTAATCTTATTAAGTTTTTTGCACCAAAGTTATTCAGATTTGTAAGTTAAAGTAAGTTCCTCAGTGAGTTCTAACAAACACATGCTGGGCTGTCTTTTCATTTATCTATCTATCCATTCAATACCTTTATGAATTACTATAATACATTTTCTTCACTTGATTTCTATTTCCCCTACCCTACTGGAAATGGGGATGGAAAGGAGACAATAAAGTTGAGAACAATTTAACAACTAAATAAGGCAAGACTTTTTGAGTGTTTCAATATTGGGAGATACCGGGAGGTTCAAGAAAGGGAGTATTATGAATAATTAACCTCTTTTAAATTCTCATTTGTTTTCCTGAAATAATCCTGATTGAACTCCCTGTAATAAATGTTGTACTCAAATCTTTTTTTTTTTTTTTTTGCCACATTACCTCTCCAAAGCATAGATTGATTTCTTCTCCTTTAAAGGAAATAATGTATGTAAATAAATTAGCACCTTGTCTGGTGTATAATAAGTGCTTAGCAAACACTATTATTTTTGCTATAATTCTGTGCCAGACATGAAGCAAGCATAGAAAATGTGGCAGACATGAATGAAACATGGTGCCTGGCATTGAGGAGCCTGCAGTCTAGTTGAGACAGAGAAGAGTAGAAAATTTATCACCATACAATTGTGGAAACACTTTACCCCAACTTGAGTAGGGGCAGAGGTTAAGAGAAATGAGTTGACAGGGTAAGAAGCATGGCAACAGGAACAGGAACAGGAAAATACCCAGAAGACTAACAAACTTTGGAAATTTTAGGAATCTTAAAGTTATTCAATAAGGCTAGAAAAGGGTAAGGGACTGGCCATGGGTCCCATGAAGCTGGACAAGTGGGCAAGGCTCAAATCATAAGGGCTTAAATGTCATGCTAAGTGTTTTAGGATTTTATACTAAAGCAAGTGAGGACTTACTAGAAATTTACTAGCAAAATCACTGATGTGATCAATTTGAGAAAGATCAATGTGTTAACGGTGCAAGAACTGATCAGAAAGGTGTAGAATTCAGTTAAGATGTTGCTGCAGTAATTGAAAGAGAAAATAATGACAATCCAAAAAAAAAAGATACTACTAGAAATAGGGATGGAAAGGAGACAATAATATTCAGAACAATTTAACAAATAAGTAAGCCAAGAATTGTTGAGTGTTTAGATATTGGAAAATATTGAGAGGGTTCAAGAGAAGGGAGTATTTATGGATAATTTTTTGAAAGCTGGGGCTATTCACCAAACTGGGAAATTTGGACAGAGCAAAGATTTTTGAAGGGAAGGTAATGAGTTTACTGTGCGGTGCAGACTTTGCAAGAGCTGATAAACATCAAAATGCTGATGGCCAGAAGACAAAGAGGATCTCTAGCCCAGGACTAGAAATACAAATTTGGAAGTCACCAACACAGGTGATAGTATAAACCTTGAGAATGAGTGACATAATCTATGTAGGATTATTTATTAATCACATTCATTGAAAAAGATATATAAGCTTTCTCTTACTGCAATGGGAAACAGATCAAGACTTGGCTCGAACTATCCTTTTAACATTATCTTCTGATACTCTGTACCACACGTCTTACTGTGAAGTCACATCAAAATACTTATATCTAGTTTCCCAAGTTCTGTCTAATCCCAACACTGTCCCCTAAATTTTCTGCCTAGTGAATACCCACTTGGCCTTTAACTCTAAATCACATGAGACTTTTCCTGTGATGCCTTTGAAAATCTAACCATCTTCCTCCCCATTCCACATGGAGATCATAGTTCCCTCTCTCCTTCTGACTATAGCACTTGGCACATGCCTCTACTACTGATATACAAATGTTTCTTCTCCACCAGACAGAAATTTCCTAGAAGAAAAAGACTGCATACACACAAAGAAATGTACCTATATAAGTCCGTTTTCACACTGCTGTAAGTACTACCTGAGACTGGGTACCTTATAAAGGGAAGAGGTTTAATTGACTCACAGTTCCACATGACTGGGAAGGCCTCAGGAAACTTATAATCATGGTGGAAGGCAAAAGGGAAGCAAGTACCTTCTTCACAGGGTGACAGGAGAGAGAAAGAGCTCAGGGGCAACTGCCACTTTTAAACCACCAGATCTCGTGTGGACTCCCTCACTATTATGAGAACAACATGGGGGATACTGCCCCTATGATCCAGTCACCTCCTACCAGGTCCCTCCCTTGACATGTAGGGATTACAATTCAAGATGAGATTTGGGTGGGGACACAGAGCCAAACCATACAGTACCAGAGCATATTTATAGAATGACTGCCTGAAATAATGTGTCCTCCATCTGCAAACATCATCAATTACTCTAAAGAACCTATGCCTACTTCTGTTTGGCAAGCAGCCAAGGAAGGTTCTTGGGTATAATGTGATATTTCCAGTATGATCAATTAAGAACTTTATTACCACATTACTGGTACTCATGTCAACACAACTGATGTGGTGAAAACAGCGAAATCATTTAGAATAGTAATGACTATGAATACACTAGTTCTTCTCAGTAAAAACTGGACTTTATTTCACTTGAGGCAAAAAATAAAAAGAAATGAAATCTAAACAGAAGTAGAGGTCTGGAACAAACAAAAGGAGATTTCACTTGGATCAACTGGGAGATCATTACGGTACTTTGATCTAGTATCTCCTCCAGAAAGGATAATTCAAAGGCAATACATACATACATACATAATACATACATACATACATAATACATACATACATACATACATAGTTGAGAAAGTTTATATATGTTAAGTGTCCACTCTATGAAAGCATTTTCTTTGTAAAGACAGAAGGCAGGACTTCCACCTGGAGTTGACCTTAAATAAGATGTTTATAAAAGTGAGAGGGAGACCCAAATGTTTAAATGAAAATAATTCCTTCTAGAAGCATGAGCTCTTCTGGCAACAAGATATTTGTTTTTGTCTACTCATCTGCTTACACAGAAGGGACAATCTATAAATCCTTATTTGGGCTGACATCAAAAGACTTTGGAAATTGCTATTCCTCCCTTGACTCTACTTAATTGTAAAAAAAAAAAAAAAAAAAAAAAAAAAGGAGACATTTCTGAAGTTCCCTTTCTCTCTATTCTATAAGAGAATACTTGGACAATTTTTCCAAGGCAGTGAAAGATACACTCACGAGGTTTGAAATTTCAATAACTATGACAAATTTATTATCAAATGGAAAGAAGTTGTAGTAGTATGTTTTGTTTTTCAAGACAACCACTACTTCTTTAGGGAATATGTTGGTTTTCATTCTTGAAAAACAGGTTAATGAGTGTACTATAAGTTATAGATGAGATGACTCTAAATATCACAGAGTGACCTACTTTATGTGGCTTATGAATGAGAGCTCTAAGACACAAGTCAGACAAATGTGTATGAGTAGAAAAACCTACTACACAAGCATTAGAATGCTGGTCTCCTATTCAGTGTTGCTTATAAACAGATCTACCCTCAAGAGCCTACCAGAAATTCATTCCTAAGGATCATCTGTCTTGAAACTACCAGGAGGATATAAATGTGAAAATGCTTAGCCTCAGCCCTTACAGTAATTAAGTTGAAGATGCTGAGCCGTCAATATTTCACCCCAATTATTATTCAGTGGTCACAAATAGAGTTTATTAGTTTCAGCATACCCAATTATCCCAATTAGGTTATGTTTTAATTTACTCAACTTTGAAGTTGCAACTTTCTCTTCCAGACATGTTGTAACCATGTACGCTGTGCAAAGAAACAAGGTAGGAAACCCTCACTTCACTTTTTAGTTCTGCCACTGAAGCACTGTGTGACCTTAGCCCTTGACCTTTGTTTCATTTTTCCCCATCTTTAACACTTGCAAGGTAATAGACTTCTTCTCACTTAAAAAATTAAAGAATGCAAAAATATTGAGAACAATATTTTGTAAAAAAATAAAAAACCTAATGATGACAATAATCCTCTGTTGAATGCATAGTAAGAGCTAATAGTTATACTAAATTACTGATAAATCATGCCATTCTTATAGTGTCCTCTGAGATGGGTAATCACTGTGTCAGTCAGGTTCTCCAAAGAAAATAGATGGCATACTGAAATGCAATTTGAGAGTTGTTTAGTAAAAAGGGCATTTGCAAAGCTGTGGCCAAGGTTTAGAGAAACTACAAGCAATGATGTAGTACCCTGAGCTAGTAAGACTAAAAGGGAGCAGTTATCAGCTTGAAGTTGCTTGGGGAGGGCACAGTTACTAGGACCCAGGGAACAGCCGTAGGGAGACAGCTGCCTGTAAGCACATGTGCCTTGCAGTAGGGAGAGGTGATCTGGTAAGGTGGGAGCCCAGGGAATAAAATACCCAAACCTCTCCCTCCCTACCTGTTTGTTCATCTTTTGCTGATCCACCCCACTGGCCAAACCCAACTGGAAGCCAGAGAACAAGGGAGCCTGCTGATTGGATTCCATAAGGCTGGCCAGCCATCTTATCACACAGAGCAGGTGGAGAAAGGGATAATGGATCTGATATCCACTATTCTTATTTTATCCCAAGTGTCTCAAACTTGCCTTGAATAAATGAGATAATCAATAGATATTTGTTGATTAAAAAAAAGAAGGGAAGAAACCATATCAAAATACTGAGGGGTTCAATAAGCTGTTCCAAATCACACAGAGTAAGCCGCTGAGCCAGGCCTTGCTCTGAGGTTCAAGCCCATGCTCATGATCAGTTATTACATTATTCTGCCTCCTTTCCACCACCTCGATCCCATGTCATTTCTATGCTGCAGGTGTTTTGGGAGATAGGGGGAATGACTAGAATACCCTTAAGAAACTTGTAATCCATGTGCCAGTTTTATCTTACTTTTCCATCTCATTATTGTCAAAGCTACAAATTCCCTTCTAGAATCAAATGTTCTGTAACGGCAGGTCTTAAACATCTTACAATTCCATCACCAATTACTACTAGTGGCTAAGCAGTGAAACCTTCCATCACATGGCATTTTGCCTACTTGTTTGACAGCACCGTGCCTCAGATGGATGTTCTGAGTGTAAATAACAGGTAACACGATATCTTTTGTGAAACAAGCCCCTAACCTCTATTAGCTGCAATGGAATAAGCCTTAAAGCTTATATTAGGAACACATTTACTTGTTAGACATGTTGAAGGATTCATTTATTCCACAGACATATATTGATCATACAATACATACCAGACACCGTGATAGATACTCGTATACATTGAGAAAACAATTCATACCAAAATCAACAACTGGCTTTCTACAGGAATTAGTCAATAATTAGCCACAGGGCGAGAAAAAGTGTGTTAATTACTGAGAGGTCATGAGCACGCATGCTGGAGTAGAGTGGTGATCCTGGTCCCCAGCAGGACCCTTCCCTAATTCTATCCAGGTTGTTCTAAGCTTGGATGTAGGATATAATTTCACAATAAGCACAAGTCATCCTACTCCTGATTTTGTTCCTTGAGACAATTAAGTATTCCGCTATTTTTTCCATCTCTTAGGAAGGACCCTGCTTTGAAATACCAGTCCCTTTGTGCAAGGGCCTGCCTCAAATAGATGAAATAGAAATTTTTCCCTGTGGATTTTTTCTTAGTCCTGTTTTTGAGCTTGGGGAGGCCACTCTTTCACACCGGGTCCTGACTGAAATAGCACACAGCAATCTTTCATCTTTTTCAGGGACAAGGCAAGTGAACTGACATGTAGCTACTCCCTTTCATGCTGTGTAAGAATCATCTTTGTATTTTTAATAACTGTTGTATGATGTGTCATGCAACAAGGTTTGCCAAAGCAGGGAGGGGATTGGAGGGGGGAGGAGAAAGAAAAGTAAAGCAGAGTTGGTTTCCTACATGCACATTTTAATAATTTTGGAAAACCATCAACCTGGATCGAATTTCTGTACTAATTTGACAGCTTCCCACTAATGGCAGGAGTGCAAAGCCATCAATTAGCCTCATGACAATTAGATTTTAAAGAACTCTCTATTTTCTTGGTAACTCTAACAAATAGAAAACTTCATTTCACTGAAAACTCAAATACTCACACTTCGTGATGCTTATTTTATCCAGGAGTTCTAGGTAAGACCACTTTTTCAAATATCCTCTGAACGTTGACTTACGTGCACACACCTGTGCTTCCATTGGCAACAAAAGCTTTGAATGCACAGGACTTCCACTGCATGAAATGCATTTACATACATTACATAAGAGAGAAGCAATGAGCAAGTCTGTTGCTGGGAGAGGCTCACATCCTTCTCACCAAATCAATCTGTAACTTTCAAATAGCTCTGCTGTATTTCCTAGCAACAGGAGTAAACACTGTACTATATCCAGTGCCCAAGATTTGTAACCACGTTAATCTGTGAGTACTCAACTTAATTAAAGATTAGACTTTTAAATTGTATTTTTAGTGCACAACAGTACTGCTAAATTATGATTATCAGTGGCTAAGTGTGCTTATGTCTGCAGAACGTGGGGAATGAAAATGAATCACTTATTTTCATCTTGATATGACTGCTCTTCTCTGAGGCGCTGTTGCCCAAGTTCATGGGCCTTGGAGTTCATTGGAATTCTATGGTTAAAACACAGCTTGGAGACCTCATTTATGAAAATTCTTTTAAACCTTTCACCACTTCGACAAATCCAGTCCAAGTTCACTGAGCCAATTCAAAAGTAGCTCTCAGCCTTTTTATAGGTTTTCAATTACACCAACACAGAACACCAGAGCCGTCATCTTTGAAGAAATATATTTTAGTTGCAAAGAGGCACGAATTCTTTTTTAAGAATCCCAAATGAAAGCAGCATTCCCAAAACTGTAGCCAACAGATGCAAAACTCTATTTTGAAGTGTCCTTGTCTTACTAAAGACAAGATCATCAAATTACTTAAACATGGCTAATGTTTAGTTATCTGCTATAGAATGTATGCTATTATTTTTAAGATTTTACTTTGCGGAAATATTGGCAAGCTACCTCACCCTCAAACTGTTCCAAATATCTTTTTCGAGGAATTGTTTAAAACATTTTCTAGACTTCATTCATCCTCCTAAAACATAGTGTGTGACAGCAGGATTTATTTTTCCTGTATGCATTCAGAAACAAAAACTCAAAGCAGGTCAATGAGCTCTCCAGGTTGAAACTGGTAATCAATGGTAAAACCTGAGGTTAGACCTTATTCAACTTTCCAGTCCAATGTACTCTTTAAGTGGGCCTGAGGTAACCGTGCTGTTTTCTGAGATAAAAATCCCTTTTAAAAATGTTTATATGACTTAATAGATCAAACATATTTCCCTCCATTTTCAAACTTTGAATTTATTTGAATATGTGGTTAGTATGGTTTTATGGAAGTACCAATCTTTTAGATTGGGTTATATGAATTATTTTAAGTGACACTTATCTTTGGGGGTAAAGTAGATAAGCTAACATGCACATTAGTTGGTTAGAAGCACTTCCAAAATTTAAATACTGCATGTGCAAAGGCAAATTGACATAGGATATAAATCTCCAGTTCTCTCAGAGGGAGTAGTGATGACTCTAAAACCACTGGAAACAGAAAGTTCATCGTGATGACTCTAACAGCTCCCTGATGCAGGCTACTCTTCTCTTGTATATTTAATGTTCTATATGTCAGTTGGCCTTGTTTGCAATCTCAAGAGGAGGCTTGTTCACTGGACAAGTTTTTGTTTTTGTGTTTGGTCTGTCCTGTTTTTTGTTGTTTTTTTTTTCCATGCTGTTGAATAAGACTTATGATTTCACATACTAGGCTGCTTATAAGTTCTTCTAGTATTTGATATTAAAAGAGGTGAAACAAAAACTAAACAAGGTGTATACAGTCTCAATACAATTCTAGGTTAGAAGCCTAGATGTGTGACTAGAGATGCCTAATGTCCATTCAATCTGACTCCAATGTGATTCTGCAGCACTGGACAAAGATGGGATATTGAAACAAGAGCCCCTGAGATGGGGGAACAGAGCCAGGGAGCAGGGGTTGGACAGGTGAGCCTCCATATACCAAGCCCTTCAACTCCTGGGGTTACAGTTATCCCTCCTTTGTTCATTAATGATTCACCATGTACCCACTGCCAACGGTGGGCTTTCTAAACACTGCACTCTACACGAGGGATAGAAAGATGACAAAGACATATTCCCTTCCCTCAAGAGCCCAGGTTTGAGAAAACAACCTTGTGAACCTTCTACTGGAGCAGCAGTAAAGATCTGAGCTAAGTGTCGAGGGAGGCTGAGGAGGTGGTCGCTAAGTCTGTCTTAGGCATCCCAGGGTCTCCTCAGAGTCCAAGCCTGTAGTCCACTGCAGGGGTGACCAGCCACCTGTGGCCACATTGGAATGTGGCCATTCTGAATTGAGGTAAGTAAAAACATACACCAAATTTTAAAGATGTAATATGGGAAAAAAAGAATGTAAGGTACTTGGTTAATGATTTTTTATATGGATTACATATGGAAATGCTACCATTTTGGCTATATTGGGTAAGATATATTATTAAAATTGATGTCACCTGTTCCCTTTTACTTTTTTAAGCGCACCTGCTATAAAATATGAAATTGCCTGCATGGCTCCCATTTATGGATCCTATTACATTTCTATCTGCCAGTGCAGGTTGGTGCTTCAGGAGAAAACCTCGGGAGGCGGTCTCAGGGCAAGAGGGTGAGAGGGGGAAATGCCTATGGAATGAGAAAGAGACAACAGGGGGACCGACCCATCAAGGGCTACAAAGAGGGTGAATTTGCTTTCTGAGTTGTGCTTGCCTGCCGGACTCCTTTGCAGCAAGAGAGACCAGAACATAAAGGCCACGATAACATCTCAAATAAATTAGAAGCAGCTTGTGGTTTATAGGGAGCAATGCTCTACTGGGGACCAGACCAACCAGTTACCCCTGTCTTCACCCCATCTGTGGTTAAGTCATTTGGTCACTGTTGCCTTCTCATCTGCAAAGGGGGGACTGAGATTAACTGCTTGGCCTGCATATCCCCCTGACTCTGTCAACTAAGTTTTCGGAAACCTGAAGCACTCTAAACATCCTGGGGGAAGAAAGGGCTAGAGAAACATACAATGTTTTGTGACCAGAGTTTTTAAGCTGAAAAGAACGAAGAAACTTGAATAGAATAAATTCTTGATACTTCCTTTTTCATAAAACTTACCACACTTTATTTCAATTATTTATTAGCCCCCTTCCTAGCTAGATATAAGCTAGCTATAAATACCATGAGCTCAGGACCCACATCTGTCTGCTCACTGCTGTGACCGCAACTTAGAGGACAGAGCCCAGAATACAGGCCTCAATAAATATCTGTGGAAGAGGGGTCACATGGAGAATTTGCAGTCATTTTTGCTGTTGAGCATCTGTTAAGTTAAAGTTTCCAAGTGTGCAAACTGTACTCGGAAATGAGTAAGAAGTAGAAACTTACCTAGAGATGATCAAACCAGTAGTGCTGTCACTCTAATGATGTTATCTGTCCTACTATGAAAACATTGTCACAGGTGAAGGAGGAGAGTGAGCTGAGACCTTCCCAGCCCTCGACTGCTCTTGCACTGGACACATTCCAGGAAGCTCTTGTGGCAGAAGCAGCCACTTAACTTACTTTCAACAAGAGAAGCTGAAGGCTGAGGGAAGTCAGGACCATCAGAGGATCCAAATTTCAGTGGCACAAGTCTTACGCTTCACTTGGTTGCATGAATGAGTGCGGAAGCAGCATGAAGTAGTGGTGATACAAACCTGGGTTCTGTGTTTAGTTCTATTCTCAGTACTTGCCCAGTGGGAGACTCTAAGGTCCCTCTCTGAACCTCGTTCTCCTCCATGGCTTAAAACTGGACTCATAATGCATGGCTTAGCTATAATGTACCTTTCAAAAAGAGCTGGCATCCGGTAAACACTGAATAAATGGTTACATGTCAAACACAGTAAACATTCAACAATGGCTAATATCTTCCTTCTGCATCAGCTTTTAAAACAGATTTTTTAACCTGGAGTCCAAGGAGTCGCAGGAAATCCACATATGAGATTCAATGTATCCTTGAAATCCCTAAAATTAAATACAAAGCCAGGTATGTGTGCACATCTTTTCTCTTCAAGGAAAAAATCCATAGCTTTCATATGATGCTCTTAAGGCTCTCAGACTGAAAACAGTTTAAGAACTATTGAGCTTCTGTGGCTTCCAAAGTGTTTAGCTCCTTCTATTTATCTATGGAATAGCTCTGTGGATGACTCTCAAAACCAAGCTTTTCTGTGCCTCCTCAAGAGGCCTGCATTTTATATGCAGCAGTACAACTTCCTTCCATAAGACGCTTTTATTTTCTGGCAGCAGCAGTATCACAGGAAGATGATTGGAATTTATAAGTAAGAAACTGATCTTAGTTTCAACAATAGTACTGGAGCCCTTACCTCTTTAAACACATCTTTTTTCCATAGTTTTTTTTTTTTTTATAGGATTGATGACCAAAGAAGGCAGCTATAATGTTTTATTCTCAAGATGATGGTTACTCATCTTAGAAGAACAACAACAACAACAAAAACATAACAGATGAATGGGAAGAGCCCAATCAAAGCTTTATTCTACTCCTCAACAACTCAGGTGAGTGTCTGGCTGCTTGGCAGTCGCCAAGAAGAAGGAGCTTAGTGGCAGACAAACTGCTTCAAATCTATAAATCTTTGTTTCCTCATCTGTTAAAAAAAAAGAAAAAGATGATAACAGTGACACCTCCTTCCTAGGGCTGCTGTGAGAACTAAATAAGAAAGTAATTGTAAGGCGTCTTGTAAGTACTCAAAACAGAATGCCTCGTAAATATTAATTATTAAATATCCTCTCTGATGATAGGGGGAAAGTGATACCTTATCTGGTCTCTGACCCATAGATTTTAGCCTGGAGATTTACTCTAGGTTACTGATATTTTCCAGCCTCCTCCTTAAGGTTGTTATTAGTGACCAAGTAATAAGTATATAAACCATTGGGAAAACTGTTGAAAAAGTGTCTGAGCAGCAGCTTCAAAGAGAATCTGTCTTCATGTTCCAGTATCCTAAGAGGCAAATGTGAAAATCAATTTAAAGGAAATAGAATATACCTAAAGAAAGTCACCTGAAAAAATGAAAGATGAATGACTCAACGCACACTTTTCTTTCATTTATTTAAACATTTTTGAGATACATGGTGGGCAAGGCACTGTACTGAGCACAGGATGTGCAAAGATAAGGAAGTCCAGCTCTCAAGACATTTAGTCTACAGAGGGAGACAGACATGTATATCCAAGGCCATACGTACCACAGGATAAAGTGTGATGTGGGGAGAGGCTGGGAGGGGATGTTCAGCAGAGGCTTCTTGAAAAAGCAACACTTGAGATGAGTTTGGAAGGATAAGTAAACATTTAATAGTTCATAGTTTGAGAAAAAAGAAACAATATTCCACAGAGACAACAGCCCATGTAAAAGCACATGCAATGAAGCATTTAAGCATGGGGATAATATGGGCAGCTAGAAGAAGGCGTTGCTGAACATACCAGCACCTACCCATCCCCTGCACCCACAGGAGGAGGCAGGACTCACCTCAGAGAGAATCTTGGAATTCATGGTAGGAGCTTGTACTTTTCTCCAGGACTATGACAAGGTTTGGAATGGTTCTTAGCAGGGAGTTATATAATTCAATTTTAACTATTCTTTAGAAAGAGCAAGCAGGCAGCGGTGAGGAGGATGGATTGAAAGCTGAGAGACTGAAGGCAGCATTTGTAGAGGTGACTTGGGAAGAGTGAAACATGAAAGGAAGTGGAGCAGGAGGTCTTGGTTACTGATTAGGTGGAGGAAGAAAGGGAGAAGGTCAGATCGAGATCATTCCCAGGTCTCTGGCTTGGGGATGTAGTGAGAGGATGATATGCCTGTCAGGGAAAACAGGTGTTATAGTATTTAACAGATATCTGCTGTTTCTGCATGCACAGCATCTCCTATCTCTTCTTTTCAATATTTCCTTTCAAAAACTACCCCTTCCCTGCTCTCAGGTTATATGGTTTAGAAGAGTTTTGCTGACTAGTCTCCCATGTACTTCCTTCACTCCCATACACTCCTTCCCACCTGCCGTCACACATACCACTCTCCCCTTCCAAAAGCCTCCAGGACTGGGCTCATAATCAAAGCTGAGTCAAGTGGCATGGTCCAAATCTCTGGCCATAGGGTCTGGTTCAAGCATACGCATGTGATCTAATTAAAGTTAATCCTGAATTCTCTTTTTCTCAGGAGTTAAGCCTAAAGCTGCAGATGAAAATTTTGCCACCATGAAGAAAAGAGGAAATCAGAATTGGATTCTTTCTGAACTTTTCCTTTACAATAGCCAGTATATGCCCTTTCCTACTTGAGCAAATATAAACTGGGTTTCTGGGATTTGCAACCAAGTGTCCTGACAAACACAAGGATGAAAGACACCTGTGTCTCCATAAAGAAAAAATAGTTTATTTTTATGAGTGGTGGATTTAAAAAACCTACATTACTGTGACAAGAGTACCTTAAAACATTTAAGTCTACAAAAGGCACTTAGGGACTTTATAGCAAACTCTACACTTAATAATGAAAAGCCAGACCAGATCGTTTTAAAAAACGTTACTGCACGAGATAATGGCACATCCACTCGTTCAATTAACATTTATTGAGTGTCTTCAGGGGTTTTAGACTTGTGCAATAAAAATGATAAAAACCTATTCTTTGGTTTGAGCTGGTCCATCCAAGGTCGTTCCATAAAGAGCAGCTGTGTATGCTGTTCAGACTAATTGTGTGAAGTTGGAGAGGCCAGGTGTTTCAATCTGGCCCAGCAGCTGCACTTTGTGGTAAGGGCACCACCTGAATTTCAGTCTGGCCATAAAATGAGGCTGATGAAACAGTACCTTGCATGAGCTTTTAGGTGAATGGCAGAACAGAACATGTTTAGAATTCTTCTCCCTTCTAATAAAACATCCATTAACGTTTATGAAGGAGTCTGGATGAGGCATTGTGCCAGACCGTCTTTTATTTTCCATAAGAAAATTCCACCACAAGCATGGGTTCAACTGTTATTCATGCATCTACACTCTATGGAAATATGCCTAAGTTGTCACCTCCTGCCTTCTTACCTCTTGCTTCCCCATGGCTAGGCCGAAATAAATCTTCAAGTGTTCATCTGTGGTGAGCATTTGTTGGTCTTATCACCCTATTTCCATCTCCACTTCTGATAGCAGTGCTCCAGTGTCCTTTAAGGGTGAATCTACCCACTTTGCATTGTGTGCTGACCTGGTGTGGCTGTCAGTCAGTGCTACTGGCTCAGGAGTGTGCATGCCACTCAAATTAAGTCAAAGGTGTTCTCTTGCCTGGTATGCTTAGTTTAAGGGAAGAGCACTCTAAGGGCAGACCTTCAGCTGTGCCTTGGAGAAAGAACATCAGTTCTACTCCCCAGGTAATTTCTGTTTCCATCCTGAGAGTAGTGGTTCTGACTTCCCTTTGACATATTAGGGAATCCCTGAGGTTGTATTTTGTTTTCTGTTGATATACACATAAAGAAACTTAACTATATACAATAGTGCACTGTGATTTAAACACTAAACAATAGCTAACATTCACAGCCTACTCTGCAGCTTATAAAGTACTTTCACATTCAATTTATCTCTTTTAATCAACATTTCTGGAACTGAATTTTTCTCCTCCCCCCAAATAAATCACTTATTGATTTTTCTATTTCTTACAAAAGCACAATCATTCTTTCAGTCACTTAAGTTTTTTTAAATCTCAGAATGATTTCGACTTTTTGCTTTTACTAACCCCCTATAATCAGTCACCTCATCTTAATATGGGATCTCCCAGATCGACCCCTTTCCAATTTTCCTGCCTCCATTTTTGTCAAAACCATCAACTTTCAACAACGCTCAGCTCACCCTGCCACCAGCCTCCTGTGTCCAAACCATCCCAACACCACTGTCAGAAGGATATGACTAAAATTTTATTATCATTGTGTCATACTTCCTCTACCTGGGGTTTATAGAAAAAAATTGTAGGACAATGATTTACTGGACAATTCCTTAACCTAAATCCTGGGCTATTGCTAAGCAGGCTCCAATATGCTCTCCTAACATATTATTTTCAGCAGAAAACATCTGCTAGACACAAGTATCCTCAAAAATGTAGCAGATCACAAAAACTGGCTCTAATTTTTTGCAGCTCCTTCTCAGCATAAGTGGACTCTTTCTATACCCCTTGAATCTGGGGTAACCTTCCGACTTGATATGGCTAATGGGAGAGTAGCTAATGTGATTCAAGGTGAGGCTTTAAAGTTGTTTTTGCATTGCAGGTTGTTCTTTTGCTGCTCTTACAACACTGTTTGATTTGCCATGTAAAGAAGCTGAGGGGAGTGTGCTGGAGAATGGGAGGTACATCCCAGCCACTTGATATGTTACCCTGGCCAACAGTCTGATAACTGCCAGACACATAAGTAAAGCCATTCACAATTATACCACCAGCAGACTGAAGATGTCTGAGGGAACCTAACTAAGAATAGCAGAAGAACCGTCTCACTGAGCCCAGCTCAAATTGCTGACCACCAAAATCATGAGCTATAGTAGCAATTTTAAGTAACTGCATTTTGTGGGGATTTGTTATACAGCAATGAATAACTGATATAACATTCAAGCTACTTTGATCACTCTCTCCTCAGAATTCCTTTTCAATTACTATTTAGCATGTTAGGCGCACTCAATTATGAAATGTGTTCTTCGATGTTTTGTATCATTTAATTTTCCATGGGTCCTATTTCCTATGAAAATGTTCCTTGTGAAAAGACTATGCATTTTAAATTGCTATATTACAAATAAGCACAAAGTAAATGCACAATAACTATTTAGGAATCAATTAGTACTTTCCCAGGGCTCAGCTAACAGTCTTATCAATTAAAAATTATTTTAACACATATTTTGATCAATTTCAAAAATGTAAAAAACCGATAAGATGCAAACCATAAAATATAAAATCTAGTTACCTAATCTATAAAGTGAAAAATCATGCATAGTACATATGATACTAGCAAACAAGTTATTGATTTATTTTCCATAAATAACTTGCTGCAAGTGAATCTGCATATAAATCAAATGGGCACAAGGAAATAAGTATATAAGGGTAAAAGTTTCACAGAAGCAACTATTTGATTTTCACCAGGATATCATTTTTCTCCCAAGACACATATTTCTCCTATGTGGTTTGCAACTGTAACCTGACAAACTGCCAAAAACAAAGCTCCTATTCTAAGAGTGTTACTGAGTCTCTTGTTGCTATTCAATTAGATTTTGCATTTAAAAGAGAAATTCCCTTGTGTTTCCTATAATGATGCACCTGCTCCTTGGGAGAGTTCCTCTTTTGACAAGAAATGCCTTAAATCTGGCAAGAAAAACAGCTCCAGGCTTTTTCTGATAATATCAAAGATCATTTGTTTGTATTAGATGTTTGTGTGGGTTTCCCTTAAGAGCAGTAAAGTACTGCTACAATTTCTTCCAAAACAATAGCACGCACAAAGTTTCTTGGCTTGCATTTCCACTGTACACCTGCACCAGAACAACTGTCTGGAATTAGCAAAGTTGTGACAGAGTAGACAGAGAAATGCATTTGGTTTAGTCACTTCCTTTTGGATATCAACAAATGGTAACCGTCAAATTCATGAATGCAGCATCATTTCAAATCTACTATCTGTAACTTTTCTTCATGAAATGCTTGCTACGGAGAAAATGAAATTTATATTCAAAATTATACCTCTTCTTTTCAAAATCCCATGCTATATTTTATTTCTAACTGAGGTGTCCAAAAGATCCTTAAAACAAGCACCATCTTTTACTTTCTGATTCCAGACCTGTTAATGCATACATATTTAGTTATGGGTAATCCTCAGTTAATACTCCCTTTCCAGAGAGACTTCCGCGATCAGTACCAAAATACTGCACCTTCCAAATAGTCTTGAGGACTCCTTAAAGTTGTCTCCTTGTACTCTAACCATGCTGAATGTAATTTAACATTGAGATGCATCAGAAACAGTCAATAGACTTTCTCTCCCAGATGTGTACACATTAGTATACTGCTTTCCTACACCTTTTTCTTTGCTTTTTAAATTTTCAATATGTACAAATGAAATACAGATTTCAACCCATTCCCAATTGGGATGTCTGCTCCATAAAAGAAAAATAGGTTTTTCCCTTCCTACAGATTCAGCAACTAAAGTAGTGCTTGAAAATTACGTGTTTAGAGTGACACCTTGGAGAACTGACATACTCTGCACACATGTAATCCTCATAAACCTCCCCAGACAGCCCTTATTTCATTTTGCAAACTGCACCCTGGCCAGGCTCCACGGCACGTGGTGTGTGGCGAGACTGTCCTGCAGCAGTTCTCCCGTCCTCCGGGCTCTTTGATGGGCACTTGTCAGTAACAGCCAAGAGGAATCCGATCCTGCCTTCAGCAAGTGAAAAGGGGCACCGACAGTAATGCTTCCTTAATTAACTTTCCCAAGGAAAGCGACGTTCCCACAGGAAAAAACAACACGTTTCCCCCCTCCTAGCGGTCCATTGAAAATGAGCAACAATGCTGTTGCCTTTTTGTTTCCTAAGACTTTCTTCGCTGCAAGCAGTAGCGTGTTCCTCAAAGAATGCTAGTATTTCCTGTGGAAACTGTATGGCTGCCAGTAATGGCTCATAATTTTCCCTCTTTTCTTTTCGTAAAAATGAAATAAACAAAATGTGGCCTTTGACAATAGCTAAAATTGGGTTCACCCCACTTACCACCTGCAGATGAAACTCATCGCCAAGAGACAAGGCCAAGAGAGAAACATTCCCTCTGAAATCCACGCGGACCAGCCTGGGATGCAGGACAGCACTAGAGGGAGGCTGGCGGAGCCCGGGCTGGACAGGGCAGTCGGGGAGCTGGTGCTGATGAGCGAGGGGCGGCAGCAACACCAGACGTCCCTCTTCTACAGCTATTATTACCGTTGTTAGTACTGTCGCTATTACTATTACTTCGCCCCTCCTTATCTCAGCTCTTCCGAGCCGCGGAACTGCCCATCCCTGCCTGCGATAAGATCTCGGGTGACAGCAAGAATAAGAACCACATGAGGCGGGCAAATGAAAAGAACAATCCTTTGGAAACCGAGGCGGGGGTTGTTTCCCCCTTTCCCCAGTAAAGCAGCCGCTGCCGCCACCACTGTTACTATAGAGACCTCCCCCCCAAACCCTTTCTGCAGAGGCGCCTCTGCTGCCCGGAGCAGCCGAGACTCGCGGCACAAAGGGGGCCCGGGGCTTGGGGAGCACGGGGCGACACCCGCCGGGGTCGCCTGGTGCAAACTTGGAAAGGCTGAGCCGCCGGTTCCCCGCCTCCCGCTTCCCCGCGGCGTCCGCTTGGGACCTGGACTCACCCGGGGCGCCCGGCGCGCCGGCGGCTCAGGAGCGCGAAGGGACTGACTGACCGACGGACGGACCGCAGCGGCGGGAGCAGAACAGCCTCAGTTGAAGCAGGCGGGCGGCGGAGGCGCTGCCGCGGCCCCGCTACGTCACAATGCGGCCCGGCCGCGGGCGCCGCTCCCCGGGCCCCCCAACGGGCGCGCGCGGGCGGGGGCAGCCTGGGCGGCCGCGGCCCGGAGCCGGGGCGGGGGGACGCGGAACGCGGCTCTGGCGCCCGGCCGGGGACGGGGGCGCGGCCACCACTGCCACGGCCGAGGCTGCCGGGGCCGCCGCGCCCTCAGGCTGAGCTGCGCCCCTGCAGCCGCCCCCCGGCCAGCGAGCCCCGCTCGGCCTGACTGACAGCCACCCTCCCCGCGGCGCCCCGGGCTCAGCCCACGCCCCTCCCTCGCGCCTTCCTCACCAGGGATCCCCCGGCCTGCCCGCCGGCTCCTGTCCACGAACCTGCTCTTTCTTTACCTTTTGCTCTTTTTACCTCAACTGCCTTGCTTTTCCCCAACTGGGGCTCTCCTCTCCTCCTCGCCTACTTTTTGTCCCCGCTTCCCACTTTTCTCCTCCTGCCCCCCACCTCCTTCCTTGCTTCTTGGCCTCTCCCCCTGGAAATCGCCCCCTCACCGTGATCCAAGCGTTAACCGCTGCCATCTCATTGGTCCCCAGACCATTCCAGGGTTCCAGCATAAACCGGGAGAAGAGACTCGGGAAGGCGGGGAACGGAAGGTGGGCATGGCCCTGGGAAACTCATGTCTGAGAAGCCTTTTGGCAGAGTGTTTTGCGTTGGCACGGAGTCTTCACCCCCACCCCTCCCCCCGAAGCTTGCCCACCCCTGAGGACGTGGCCAAGGAGAGGAGGGCAAGGGTGGCTTTGCCTGCCTGCCTGGAATGTTCTGTGCTCAAGTGTGGGTGGATGGAGAAGCTGTTGGGCTGAAATAAAGACTTTTTAATTCAACGACGTTTCAATGTACCAATGGCCCTACAGTAATATTAACTTTACTTTTATTGTCTCTTAATTGTTGAGGGATTGGGGGTGGGAGCCTGCTGGATGAGGCGTCAGCAACGCCTGCAGTGGTGACTACTTCTTTCCTTATTTCCGAAATGAAGTCAGGGGTTGTGGAAGCATTTATGGTAACCTTGGCTCACGACTGTCTCGCTGTTGCCCTCTGGAAAGCTTTAAGTGGTCTTTGAGAAATCTCTTTCCCAGGCGAGACGACTTGGAGAAGTTCACTCAGCAAAGCCATTGAGGACCACACTCTTGTTCCAGGGTATGGCTGCTTGCCTGATGCTGCCCCAGAGAAAAGCATGAGGAAGTAAGTCTTGGTCAGTTTAGAGGCATCCTCATTCCCATGCCAGTTCCAGAGGACAAGAGCGGCGCCAAGATCCTAGGACACCCGGCACTATCTGAGTAGTGGCAATGGGGATGTGTAATCTTGTTACAACAAAAAAGGATGGCTCTGGTTGTTTAAAGCTGGGGTTTCCTGGGTAACTAGCCTAAGACTGCCTGCAGTCTTTGTGGAATCCACAGTGTACTAGGAGGGCATAGCCGGAGTAATGCTTGCCCTGGACCTGTTCGGACCAGGACCATGGTCATTGAAATGACGACTAACTTGAATGCCAGCAGAAGACATTTCACATGCGTCTAATTCCATTTCCTACTGAAAACCTAAATTTCTTTCTCCGCTTTTGACATAAACAGCCAAGAGCATGTCCCGCGGTGTTGTAATTTGTTTATTGTAATTTATCGTGTGTAAGTCTTAAGTACATACATGGAAAGTGGCTTCACAATTTTAAAAATACACATTATCCCCCAGTAGAAAATATAAAATTGGATGACATCATGTGGCACTAAAAATACTTGAAAATATTGGGTTTAATTTGTTCACATCTGGTTAAAATAAAACTGCCTTTTTTTTTTTTTGCCTAGTGTAAACTTTGAGAAAAGCACATCTTGCTTTCATCCAGTAGATATGGATGGGATTGGTGTCACCCTTGACATGATCTACAGAGAACATACTTCATTTCCATTCTCTTAAATATTTTGACACCCTGTTTTCTGAAAATCAGATTTTAATTTATTTGAAGGAATCATTTATTGAAGAATTGTAAATGGTCATCTCCTTCCAACTGTCCTAAATATTCATTAGCTCTGGTCGAGCCAGGTGTTAATTCAGCATAAATGATTCAACAAGAAGGGGTCTGATAGTGCTGTATGTACAGAAAGTGGGTTGTCCTGGGAAATAAAGTTTCCCATTTTTGCATAGCCAAGGGAATAGCATGCCACAGTGTAAAAGAGCAATCTTTTGAGTTGTTGTTTTGGATATTTTCCTCTATTTTTTATAGTTCTTTTGTTATGTTTTTTTGGTTTCTAACATGTTTTTGATTACATATTTAGCATTGTTTCCATGTGATTGTTTTTACAGTGTGATTTAAATCTAGGCTTATATACACTTTCCCACATAGGCTGTGTGTTTGCTTTCCTTTGGACTGTTTATTGGTTTGCTTCTCCTGTGCATACTCTTGCCAAATTCGAACTACAAATTGATATACCAAACTGTGGAAGTAGTCCTTATGTTGCTTCTTACTGACAACCAGTTTCTGGCATTCGGTTTTCTAATCAAGCAGCTGCCTCTATGGGCTAGTTATTCCCAAGACGTGGCTTAGCAGCCCAGCCACTGGCTCATTTACCGTTTTTTAGGATGCCCCACCCATGCCTGCCACAGCACAGGGTGTACTCCTCTTAAAGCACTTAGCATACTTCTGTTTCTTGTCTGTTTCTTATCCCCTTCTATTCAATTGTCAGTTCCCATCATGATGACAGGGCATACATATTACTCATATTTGGATCCTCAACACTGAACACATTTTTATACTCAAGAGTTAGCTACTGAAAATAATTAGTACAAAAATGCATTTCACTCTGTATATCATCTGCCAAAGAGCTGCCAGTGATTTGTTCACTTAATTATTACAATTAAACATCTGTCTCCTCTATCCTTTTACCCAATTTCTATAAATATATCTTTATTGTGCTACAAAAATTGGATAAAACTACCATAACACTACTGATGATCAAATAGAAAAAAAGTTCCTTATTTTTTCTATTTTTAAAGTGTAGATTTGACTTAACCATCCAAATCTGTGGTAAAAGCTCAGATTTTTTATTCTTATTGATGAGTCTGCATCATTCCGATTCTGGCTGGGAACTATAATTGGTCAGATCAGGCTGCTCTTTTATTCTGGAGCTGAGTTTTATTTGCTTGGCTCCCACTGTATATATGTAATTATAAGTTATTTATATCAAGAATCAGACTAAATATTTATGCAAATTTGATTATATCAGTCAGGATAGGTTAGGTTGTGCTACAGTGACAAACAATCCCATAACAACAACCCCAAACTTCCATAGATTAATAAAAATGTATTCCTCGCTCCCACTGTACAACAGTTGCACATGGGCTGCATCTTTGCTTCATGCCTTTCTCACTTTAAGACTCCAGCCCAAGCCAGGTATAGTGGCCCATGCCTGCAGTCTCAGCACTTTGAGAGGCCAAGGCAGAAGGATACCTTGAAGCCAGGAGTTTGAGGTTACAGTGAGCTATGATTCCTCTACTGTACTCCAGCTTGTGAGACAGGGTGAGACCTCATCCACCCCCCGCCAAAAAAAAAAAAAAAAAAAAAGATTGCAGCCCAATGGAGGAGCCACTAACAACAATATTGCTGGTAATTCTAGATAGAGAAATATATCCCTCCATATTTTATGCTAGGAATTAAATGCTTCAGCTCAGAAGTTAACACAAATCACTTCTGCTCACAGCTCATTGGCCTGAACTAATTGTGTGGCTCGACCAAATCACAAGAAGACAAAGAAGTGCAATTCTTACAATATTAGAATAATCCTAGAATATTTGGTAATAATTAGAATATTTGGTAAATAATCCTTAGAATATTTGGTAAATAATAATATGAGGAAATATGAACATATTACACTTCACTGTAGATATTATAAAACATGAGAAAATTCTCTGGGTATTTTATATAAAAGCCAGAGAGCTTAAGTATAAAAATGGATGCTGAAGAGAAGTATAAATTCTATAGTAGTTTTAATTTCGTAAATAACTGCAGAAAGAAAAAGAGTAAAGAACTGTGGACTTTGATGAAGAATGATTAGGAACCCAGTTTTTGAACATTTTTGAGTTTTACAAGGAAAGAAATCATTATAGAAAAACACGGAGTTACCTAGTTTTCTAGCAGGTTTTAGGTCACGCTAACATTTTCTTCCCACCTCCTTTTCCCTGAACGTACCTCCTTTATCTTTTTCTTTAGGCCAGGGCACATCTTTCTTGCCCTGTGCGTCCTTGTGTGCTCGAGCTGGGTGTGACTAACAATTTGACATTCCTCACCTGATCTGTTCTTTGTGATCGCTTTTCACTTTTAAAAAGTTATTTTTTTCCTTCAGTATTTCTTTTTTTCTCTCTTCTTGTGCCAAGTGTTAGTATTTTGCATCTTCTTAGCACCTCTGATAGTTATAACGGGGAGGGAGATGAAATCCAAATCCAGAAGCTTAACTGCTTATAATATAGCAGCTTTAATAAAAGATTCAGTGTAGAAGAAATCTTATGGATTGTTAATCTGATTCCTTGAGATTATACTTGGATTCCAATTAATTCTATTACTCTGTTTTACCCATTCCTACATGTCATTCATCAGCAACTTTGTTGCTGGTATTTTAAATGGAAACTATTAGACATGTGCAAAAACACAATCAGGTAAATGAGTGTCTTGCCATGTGTTATGAGGCATTTTGGGGCAAAAATAGAGAGAGACTATCCACAAAGGACTAATGCATTTTCTAGAAATCATGTGATTTGGGGGCTATGATCTTTCCCCTGTGCTTATCTTCCATAATGAGTTACCATCAGAGAGCATAGTCAATCTGGGTAGCAGCTAGAATATAGACAGAAACTATGAATTTCAAACTCCATTCAGGCAGGCAATGTATAAGCTTCATGACTGGATTTAACTACTCTTACTTTAATCCAACAGCTGGGATTTGGCAGGTTAGCACTGAGGCTGACTTGGGCTCACTCTCCACCTAGGCCTTGAGAGACTCTTTGCGTCTCCTCGCTCAGCTTCATCTGTAAACCTTCAATTATGATTTAAAAGTGGTATTTCTACAGCTACCTGAGCCCCACTGGACTGGTTGCTTTTCTCAGGGCTTCTATCCACATTGTCTTCAACAAGTTGCTTTTTCCTGGTTACTTTTGCTGGAAAGCCTTTACCCTCCCAAGGTGGCCTATAGTTTTCAGGTGTATTTGAATGACTCCCCTTGGGTCACATCACATCTCCCTATCTGTCCACTGTTGCCCCTGGTCTGAATCAGGTTTCCAGTGACAATGGTGAAATCTACCTGAGCCTGGTGCTTCCAGCAAACAGTGAAGATTCAGAAATCCCTCAGCTTTTTAGTGTTCCAGGAAATGGCTCACCACAAAGAGCCACCCTTGCCCATGTGACTTAAATAAAACTCTCAGCCCACTCTTTCTCACGACCCCCATAAGATTCACAGATGACTCCTTTGTTTACCTAGGACAAGGCCAAACACAGACTTTCCCCTTTTTGCCTGGATCTGCTGATAAGACCAGACACAGACCCTTCAACTTCCCATTCTCTATCTCATGAATGATTAGCTGAGATTAAAACTGTTTGTCCCTCTGAAACTTGCTAGACACAGAGATAAACATTTCCTCTTCAGCTAACTGACCTAGACTTCCCCTGACTGCAAAACGACCCAAACAATAAATCATCCCACCTGTAACTTGTCTATTCTTCCCCATAAAATCTAAGGGAAAATCAACCTACAGAAATATTCTGATATTCAGATTTAGGGTGTTCTATTAAAGGGCATGAATAAAAGCAGTGTTCTCTGGTTCTCTTCTTTGACACCATCGTTTCCCCCTTTGTATTCTACTGTTTTTTTCATCTTCATTAGTAACTACTTTAGTCACTAATGTAAACTGGTATCATGGATCTGTTATTTAACCAAAAAGCGGTTATTTTAATAACGAAGAGTGTTTAAAACTCTACAAATTGTACAGACTTATTCAATTTTTTCTTAGGTTTGTTTTCTCTATTGGTGAAATAAATAGCCCTCCTACATCAGAGTATTCATCTTGGGGATAAATGAATATGCCATACCCTTGCTGAATGGGCACCACATTTATTTTCATAACATGACATATGTGTATAGCAATATCTTAGTTATTAAATATGCAGGCAAGTCCTCTAGTGGATGCTACATCATAGAATTAATATACAAAGGCTTCCAAATTAGTAATTTGCCTACTAGGTTATACTACTTTCCAACTTGGGCAATAGGAAAGAGAAATATTTTCTAAGATGCAGGCCTAGAATGGGTGCTTTCAACAACTGGTATATCTCACAGATTAAAGACTATGTAAGGCGAGGGGGAGAAGGGGATGAGAGAGATCCTTAGGGAGGGGCACCTATACTTTCCCTCCCAGAATGATTCCCTGATTATAGGCCAACACGCATAAAACCAAACATCATCTGGGGCAGTCTGACCTTGACTGGGGATTTCCATTTTCAGGAAAAAAAAATGAGAATGTTCACTTAAGACTGAAAAAATTGGGAAATCTTATGAAATTTATATTCTGTAAACATGGAGTACTCTTAGGCAAGGGCACGTTTAGACACTAGAGATTTCACACGTGTGCATAAACACAGATTAAATCTCTAACTGAAGGTTTTGGTATTTGAAATAAATTTGATTAGGTTGTTTAAAAAGGAATGCAGGTCAGCTGAGTGTGGTTAAATCATTTGAAGAGAAATGCAGGTCAACTTCCGAACACCATGCCACATGCTTGTGGACCTGACATGGCTGCGGACTATAAAACCAATGAAAACACATTCCACTGATTACTTATCAATTGTAACAGCATTATATTTTTAATTGCTTCTGGTCCTAGAGGTAACTATTAAGTCTCCTTTCTTCATTTTGATAATAATTGTACTATAGCATATAATCTGTGCTTTGATATTACTATAATATAAATCCACTGATATAGTTGTACTTGGAGTTTCTGTTGTCTTTATAATACAAGTAATTTATCTTTTTACTCATCTATTCTAACTTGAGAGCAAGGACATGCATTTGGAAATAATTAGATTGGTTTATGGATGATACACATGGCTATGAAATGGAAAAAGGGGATTTAGATCCAATGTGGATTAAAGCTATAACTGACTTTAGTCTCTGGCTTTATCTTTAAGCAGCTTTTAGTGAGTTAATAGGACAGAAACTTGTTCCCCTTGGATAAGCTTCACAAATACTTTAGAATTGTTACATCTAAGTAGCAGCAGAAAGCTATCAGTGCATGGAATGCTTAAGTAATTATAATCACCACTGTTCCAAACCAGAATAAATCCTAATTCCAAACAACTTTTGGGAAGAAAGACTAGTTCTGAAAATGAAGTAAGGTTTTCAGTCCTCTTAGATATGACATCTTGTGAATTTTACTTTCTTCCCCAAATTTGTAGCTTCTAGTACCAAATTCCCTGGACTGGGGACATATGGTCGTCTTTAGAAAAAAACAAGGAGAAAAATGCTAACTACATATTGAACTAGATGAAAAAAAAAAAAAAAAAAGCTGATGGCTGATTTAAAAAAAAACTTCCTTGTAAATCATGGGGAATTTTTTAAAGGTGGTTTGTAGGAATAGAAAAGAAAGTAATTATTGATGGAATAAATGCTTTTAAATTCAAAGTCCAATGTAACCCTATAGTATAGACGACTTAAGGATATTAATCCAAGGGACAGACTCCATGGGTTCAAACCCCAGCTTTACTTATTTTATCTTTAAAGTTATTATTTATTTAATAAGACAGAGTCTTACTCTGTTGTCCTGGCTAGAGTACAGTGGCATGACCTTGACTCACTGCAACCTCTGCCCCCTGGGTTCAAGTGATTCTCATGCCTCAGCCTCTTAAGTAGCTGGGATTACAGGCATGCACCAGCATGCCCAGCTAATTTTTTTATTTTTAGTAGAGACAGGGTTTCGCTATGTTGGCCAGACTGGTCTCGAACTCCTGGCTTCAAGTGATCCACCCGCCTCAGCCTCCCAAAGTTCTGGGATTACAGATGTGAACCACCACGCTTGGCCTTATTTTATCTTCAACATTATTTAATATGACCAGGCCTTAGTTCCCTCAGCTGCAAAATGGGATGCTAATAGTCTCTACTTCAAAAGACTATGAGACTTAAATAAGCTAATATTTTTTAAAAATTTACAATTAAACATACTAAGAGAATTACTGTTTGTTAAGTAAGTAAACTCTATAATGCCTATGGAGTATGGGTGAATCCATTTGAAATATGAACCCTGAAGCTGAGTGCTGGCTAGCTGGCTATAAATATCCTTATTTCTCTACTTGTATCACGGCATTAAATAGAACTTGAATTATTTGCTCCTTAAGCCACAGTAATAGTATATCTTATATTCTTATGTGGTAAGTGTATAGTTTTCCACAACCCTACTTTTATTATAGTCACAGTATGTGAAATGTTATTTGAAAAATCTTTTAGTTCATGTTTAAGTATTGCCATTGGTTCTCTGGCAATTTAAGGCATTTAATATTTAGATCTTCTCATTTGACACTAAACTTTGGTTTGTAAACAGCATTAACATTCTACCCAGACCTCCAAAGATGATTTGACTCATAACTCAAGAACAGACATAGAAGAAGCATTTTCAAAAATGAAATATCTGTAATGAGAGGAGTATCATTAGCATTTTAAACTCTGTACTGATTTTAATATGATTTTGATATGTTTGTCATTAATTTGTTTTCAGTGGAAAAATACAGTTCTTGAAAAAATGCAAAGTACTTTTCCATGCATTTATTCAGCAAATATTCTTGGGCACCTGCTATGTACTGGGCACTGTGATAATTGTTTAGGTTCTGTTGAGGTGAACAGGCACAACAGACTCCCCTTATGGACAGTCAATAAACATGTGTATTTCCTTGTTGCTAAGTGCTATGAAGACAAAACCCAGATAGCTGTGGCAGAAAATAAAGAGAGGATCTAATACAGCCTTGGGCAGTTAGGGAAGAATTCTGAGTTTTGAAGAAGTTAATGATGTGAATAGTAAATAGAGGAATGTTCCAGGTAGGGGAGGCAGATTGTACTGCTGAGTGTCCATCCAACAACCACCCAGAAGCCAAAAAGGTGTGCAGAGTGTTTCACAAATTAATTAAGTGATTAAGGAGGCTTTAACGAGGCTCATGTGCAATGTACCCCTTGGACTGGCACACATGCATACAAAAACAAAAACAATCGTCACCACCACCACCATTAACAATAGATGCAGAAAACACAAGTGGAAATGTTGACATATTAAAGTGCTTGCAAAGCCTTGGTGTGATCAATGTCACCACATACTACTCATCCCTAGAAAGCAGTTCTAAAGAGAAAGTAGAAACTCCTAGGGCATCCTCTGGCATGAGGATCAGTCACTGCTATTAGAAATGTGTAGCCAAGGTAAAAAGGAGATTAATTGTTCCAAAACCTTGGAGAATTGAGACTAGAACATAAAATAAATGTAAGAGCAAGTCAGGGGTAGCAGAAATCATGAAGGTGATGAAAAGTCTATGAGAATCATAAATAACCAGGTAGATACTTTTTTAAAAATGTCATTATCTAATATAGAATTTAACTTAAGAATTATGAGCTGTAAATTTTGAGCACTTTTCCTCACCTCTAGCTTTCCACGTTTTCTAAAATCTGTCTTGACTTTGGAAATGGCTTTTAGTAGATAGATTGCCTAGGGGAAAAGAACTTCGAATCTTGGTACAGATTTGAGGAAACAAGGATTTTTGAAAAAAACAATTTTATGTTCACAGTATCCTAAACTACTCAGAACTATGTAGTGTTATACAAAATGATCATATGTCCACAATGGATAATTTAAGTATGGCCTACAGAGTCCTTCTAGTCCTTCTATGGCACTGTTTAATACAGTAGCCATATGTAGTCATAGAACATTTGGAATAGCGAGTCCGAATTAAGACGTCTTGTGAAGGTAATAGATACACTGGATTTCAAAGTCTTACTTTGAAATAAAATATTCCAAAGTAGAAATTCACCAGTAATTTTTAATTTCAAAAAATTCAGCTACTAGAAATTTTAAAATCACACATTTCAGTTATGTAGTATTTCTACTGGACAGTTCTGTTCTTGGGAATGTGAAAAATCACCCCCATCATACCTGCTCCCTAAACATCCATCCCAAACCATTCCATCAAAACAGATGGCAGTGTTGTTTAAAGGGAGAAAACAGGTGGCTAACTAGCTACAGGTTTATGTGAATGGTAACAGACGAACGTGACAGTTACATAGTATGGGAAAAATTGATGTTTGGTAGAAAACTCATCAATAAATGCTAGAAGGAAATTACTGATGTGCTCTGTAGATGTTCCAAAAGAAGGAAACTGGGAATATTAAAAAAACAAAACAAAACACTATTTTATCCTTGTGCTCAGTGGCTGAGGGGCTGCAAAATATATTGCCGTTCAGGTCTGTTGTGCTTCTTCAAACAGAAGGAGAGCCTGCATGATTCTCTAATCCTATACCTAACATCTCTTTTTCTTTCTCTCTCTAAAACAACTTAATAATCAGGAAACAAGCATTTACAGTCAGTGTGTTAAGAATCCAGTGTGCATTCTGCAAAATGCATGAAAATAGTCTCACTCCAAGTAGACTATGCAACAGATGTTGATAATACTTAAAATGAGCTGAAGACAGAGAAAAACTATTGTATCTTTATTCTTAGCTGAAAGAAAAATCTTTTCCCTTTAAAAGATCTACATAAACATATGCCCTTAGCAAACTAGCTAATATGTCAGGCTTCAAAGTGACTAGACTGTACACTTACTGTTTTACTAATCCTCTGGCTTCCCCTGTTGTGAGATAGTTACAGAAAAGTCCATTTTGGAATATTTCCCTTTGGCTTTAACACTTGGCAGAGGAGTCCACTGTCCTCTGCTCTTCCTCGCATTAGTTATAAAGCTGTTTGTCATCTCCAGTATCCGGAACACCTGCTTTTTAAAGGACTGCTGGCTCAGGAAAAAGAACATAAGTTATTTTTATGCAATAACTCACCAGCTCAAGACTTTCAAAAACCATATCTGAAACACTGTATTTTTTTCCCTCATAATCAAATAAGGTGTTTTAAAAATCAAAATTTTTCATTTTACCAGAATTTCCTTTTAAGATAAATCACCGAAAGGCAAATGACAGACCAGTTGGGCAAACCAGAGAAATAGAGCAAACTTTTTACTCATAACGGGATACACAGGTAAGAAAACCAAAAGCAACCATGTCTTCTAATCCAGTGAGAAATATTTAGAAGAAATTGTAGAAACCTTGGCCAGGGAAACTTTCAAACATTTAGGAAGCCCAAGAAAATGAAGGTGGCTCTGTTACTTCTTTATATGAAATATGACACTTAATATTCCATGTTGTTTTTGCCTGTTTAGCAGACCTTCTTTTTTCTTGTAAGAGCTGTTACCTTTTTCTTCTGAGAACTCTTCTTTCCCCCCATTGATAGATTGGTTGAACACTTGCCTCCCTCACTATAGGGATGGGCACATGACCACGACTAGCCAATCAGGGTCTCACATCCTCTTGGCCGTAAAGATTGCACAGGGACAGATGATTGATTAGACCTATTTAAAAAGAGATAGTCTTTCTTGTTCTCTTACTTTTGTTAGCTCAGAGGGTGATGTAAGTCTAGGGCAGCCACGGTTGCCATCTTTGCTACCCTGAAGGAACACCCTGGTTGACAATGAAAGCAATATAGACAAAAGCAGCAATAAGAGGTGAAAGAAAGAAAGAAAGAAAGAAAGAAAGAAAAGAAAATGTTGATGAAAAAATTTAACCCAATTTTTCTTTTATGGCATAAGCTTGTTTGAGCTGGGTTTCTGTCTCTTGTAAGCAAAAGATTCATGAATAATACACAGTTTTAGCACAGATAAAAATTAGGTAATAAAAGAGAAAGAAATGAGGGAAGAAAAAAAAAGAATAAAAAGGACCTCCCCAAATGGAGAACAAAAATAAGAAAAGTAGAAATAATTCAACATTTTCCCTTTTTTTCTCTCAGTGTGCTATCAGAAACCACACACATGCCAGACACACACATTGGCATTCTAAAGAGAAAATATAGATCTTAAGTTATCCAATAGAATTGAACAGAAACTAAGCAAATACAGTAAAATTAACTACCCCTGGCAATTCAAGTGATCTGCCCACAAAAATACAGTTTTGAACCACACTTCTCAGCTCTTCCCATATTATTTTTTCTATTTTACCATTTTCCCCTTTTTAAATAAGAAATTGGCTATTTTAAAAAATTAATAAATGAATTTATGCTCATTTCAAAACATGTAAGTAGCAAAGAGTATATTCAGTAAGAAATAAAATCCACATCTTACTCTTTTCAAACCTATTCCTCAAGCGTACTCTTTCAGATTCTTTTCCTCTCATATATCAAAAAAAATTATTTTTTAACAAAAAATGGAATCAAAATATATATTTTGTTCTCAACTTAATTCTTTTTTAAAAATTAAAAAAATAAGTTTGAGACAGAGTCGCACTCTGTTGCCCAGACTGGAGTATAGCGGTGTGCTCATGGCTCATTCCAGCCTCAACCTTCCTGGGCTCAGCTGATCCTCCCACCTCCTCAGCCTCCCAGGTGGCTGGGTTTACTGGTGTGTGCCACTATGGCCAGCTAACTTTTTTGTATTTTTTGTAGAGATAGGGTTTCACCATGTTGTCCAGGCTGGTTTCGAACTCCGGAACTCAAGCCATTTGCCTACCTTGGCCTCCCAAAGTGATGGGATTATAGGCATGAGCCACTGCACCTGGCCAAATTCTTTTTATTTTTAATGATTTAAGGCATTTTATGGACATCTTTTCATGCAAAAATTTATAAATCCACCTCATTTTGCTTAATGGCTGATTAATATTTCAGTGTATTGATGGGGCCATTTAGTTTGTCTAGTTTTTGAGGGCTTTTTTTTTGTCTTTCCTATTAGTCCCAATGATATATTAATAATAATAATAATACACAACTTTGAATATATTCTTAAACTCTTTTCTTTTTAAAAATTATGATTACTTGAATTATTGTTGCAGCAGTTCTCTAATTGCAAACGATGAACTAATGATCTAAGGACAAGGGCCAATGAAAACCTTCACCCTGCACAGATCCTTGTGTACACTGGGTCTGATGAAATTGGCAGCAGCCGGTGAGGCATGATTTGACATGTGACATGAGAAGAAACATCAACATAAATTATCTGACCCAGGATGGGTGAGTTCTATACCCACAGTCACACATGCACAGCCTTTCCTGGTGCTCATGTGTAACATTCAAATCATGCTCCAGGCTTACAGGTCTTGGCAGATAACTGACCTCTTAACCTACCTCTCCGCAGTTTTCATTGTCAGCTGCTGTCAATTACCACACAAGACAGTTAGTAAAACTGTTCTTCACCTTCAGGCAGATGTCTATTGTCCATTTGTCTAAATCAAGAGGGTTACAAGTACCTCTAATTCTGAATTCTGAGGGGGCATTTGAGTCCTGGCAGGATTGACAATACAATTGCTGCTCTTTAATCAGCCTAGTGGACAGGATTCATTTATTTTACCTTCTTTGAATTCCTTCCCAAGGAAATTTCGTGAGTTTTCAAACAGTTCAGTTTTTCGTTTTTTGCTTTTGTATCATTATTAACCCTGCAGGCTATTTGGGGGGTTGCATAGTGGGTGGCATATGACACTTAAGTTACTGAAGCCTGACCCAATTACCTTTATTATTTTCCTTTACCTTCTTCAGGCAAGAAAATTTGGAAAAACAATCTTTTCTTGTTGTGGTTTGTCACCTGGCTTAATTTTCTTTACACTGGCATTTTTATGGCAGAAAGCAGTGAGATAAAATGTGCTGACTGATGTGTAGCACTGCTCCCTCTCCTTGTTTGTCCAGATAACCTGACTGGTAGAGGATGTGCAGGTGACTGGCCTGTGACCCCAGAGAGACAGCAGAGCACACTTTCATTTCTCATTTATTGTTTTCTTCAGTTCTATTGAAAGTAGAAAATAACATGAGAACTCTGTAATGGAATCTCCAAAGGTGGCAGATTATTAGCTTAAAAATCAGTGGCCAGTTAAAACAACAAGCCCTCCCTCTTTGTTAACAAGGAAGATAAATTCCTGATGGCAGATCCCTGTTCAACACCGACATTCAGAAGAGAGTCAGAAGCCCAAGTCAGCCAGAGTTCTGTGACTTCTCCTACTTTACTTCATTGGACAATCATACATGAGTGATAAATGGCTACCACCAAAGCCGTTCCCCTCCTTACTCAAAGTCAGGAATTGACTGCAAAATTGTGGGGTAGGCAAAGTTTATGTTGGGTACTAACCATCTCACTTTGCTTTTCAATGGCCTTCTATTTCTCAAGTAGGCCCTTAGTTTCACTGACTCTAGAAACCTGCTATTCTTGCCCTGGGATGGTGTGCATAGGACCACATTTTATTGTTTTTATTTTAAATCTGGAATGTTTACTACATCTCAGACTTTTCTGTCTTCATCCTACACTTGCCACCCAAATATACTTGTCTTGGGATCCACTCTCTCTGGATCTTTAATAGGATGTGGAACCAAGCTGAGAAATCTATACAGTTCAGGTCACTCATGGGTACACCTCTTGGGTAAACTATGTGTCACTATGAAGGTCTTCCTGAGTCTGGTTAAGATCTCCTTTATGTAAAAGGAATGAATATTATGATGGGACTTCCAAGCACTTTCTTATGGGTGTCATTTGGTGACAGAAATGCTTTTAGAAACTCCTCAAAGCACATTGGAGGCAACTCCCTACTACACTAACTTAGGCCTGGACTTCTACCATTTGATAGGAAATTTCATGGAATATCCTAATAGAGCTGCAACTGTAGCTCAGCAGTCCTTAGCTCTCCTCTTCACAGCAGGGGAAAGGAGCTCTGCCAGAGAACATTCTCCAATATGAGGCAGCCTCTTCATGCTCCACAAAAGAGGTAGTAAAAGATCTTGTTTGAAATGTGTGAACTTCAGTGATTACTTTTCTCATGCTTATATCTCATTTCCTTCATGGCTAACCTGCCCTTATCTGTTACAGGACACACAGTATGCTAACTGCTTCTATAGAACCTCATTTAAATGCCTATCCCATGTTGTTCAACTAGAGAGCTCAAAAGAGACACACATTGGGTCAGGTTGGGATAAAGAAGACAGAATTGTTCCAACTGATTCAACTATTACCTTTGTCTCTTGTCTTTTCAACTCAGTCCTATCTTTTCTGATACTTTGAATTCCCTATTTCATATCATGATTGTTTTTTCTTTAAACCATGTAGATTCTGTATAGCCAATCATATATTCTAAGCAGCTACTGAAATTGCAGTATGTGATATAATTTTTGATTACAATAATAGGGAAGAGAAGTTAAGGTTCTAATGAAGAAGATTGTCTGTTTCTCTATATTTCTTAAATATATGTAAAAATTCATTTCACAGACTGCAATAAATAAAATCCTTTAAATATAGCTGTATATTCAATTGATAATTAGTTCTCTAGCCAATCTCTCTAGTTTCATCTGTGTCCTTTTATGAGATAGCCTGGACTAGCCAACTATCCTATTACCAAGAATATATTTGCCTGGCTACTGAGCTATTTTGGACATCATTCTATTTAAATACAGTGCTTTCTAATTTTTCTATAAGTGATGATGTTCATTCAATTTACTTAGCTTTAGTACAACATCAAGAAAATTTCATAAGTATAGCATCAATTAATTTTGTATTCAATGAAGTGGCTATTTGAAGGATTAAAGAATAATTAAAGACTGATTTGGATAGCATTAAAGTGTCATAAATCAGTTTTAAAAAGAAAATTTATTTACATTTCACTCAATTAACTATGTATTTACCAATCATTTTCAGGAGAGAGGAATTACACAGTAAGGGGAGACTTCACTTCTCAAGAAATATAATAAAAATGAGATTCCAGTTATAAATCCTTAATCAGAGAATCTTAATCTTGGTGACAGGATATTAGGAACCAGCTAATTGGCAATGTAAGAAAAACCTAGAGTAGGAGGCAAATTTTCAAATCAATAGTGTAAACAATTGGTTGACATTGGCTAGATAAGAGAAACTTGTTTCTGAAAGCTATGTTTTCCTCTTGGTCTCAATTTGGGAAAGGCTAAATATATAATGTGAAGTGGCAAACAGAAATGAATCCAGAGATTTTAGGTTTTCAGCTTGGGGCTTTGCCATAGTCCTAAATCATCCATATGATCTCATCACATCCTTCCCTCCTTTTTCCTTAAACCATCTGTAAAGGCAATAAAAATATCTGTCATCTTGGCATTTTGAGACAAAAGGGCAAAGGTTTAGGAATAAGGTGGAATTCCTTTTGGGAGTTTTTTCTTTTTAAGTAAAATACCCCAATGATCTGGGACTGTTTGGTTATGAAAATTGAACCCCTCCCCTCCCCCTACTTGGCCTAAAAGCATTTCCCACTCTGTAATGCAATTAACTCCGTATTAGCCATAATACTGTCTGTAGACTTCTATCACACATATGAGTTTTGAGTTATAGTACTTTAGTGAATAAAAAAAAAATTTTTATTTTATTTTTGTTTATTTTATTTTTTAAAAAATTTTTGACAGCCACAGTGTTGCTCAGCTCCAGGGACATCATTTACCCTTATATGTGCTTTAGAAGATGTCATTCACATAAACTACAAAGTTAGTGGTGCCCCCTAGAGCTGTTCAATGACATAACACTGACATAACCCTCAGTACTGCCCAGCAGGACATGGAGGTGGGGAAGCAGGTAGCCCAATTAGGCACAGGAATTCAGAGAAAGAGACATCTGGTCAATGAGGTGAAAGATCTTTACAAGGAGAACTACAAACACTGCTGAAAGAAATCAGAGACAATATAAACACATGAAGAAACATTCCACGCTCATGGATAGGAAGAATCAACATCAATAAAATGTCCATACTGCCCAAAGCAATCTACAGATTCCCGTTAATTTACCAATAATTACTATTCCTATTAAATTACCAATGTCATTCTTCACATAATTAGAAAAAAACTCTGCTAAAATTCATATGAAACCAAAATGAGCCCAAATAGCCAAAACAATCCTAAACAAAAAGAACAAAGCCAAAAGCATCACATTACCTGACTTCAAACTATACTACAAGGCTACAGTACCAAAACAGCATGGTACTGGTACAAAAATAGACACATAGACCAATGGAACAGAAGAGAGGATCCAGAAATAAACCTATATTTGTATAACCAACTAATCTTTGACAAAGTTGATAAAAATAAGCTACGGGAAAAGGACTTTTCAATAAATGGTTCTAGGAAAATTGCCTAACTATATGCAGAAAAATAAAACTGGACCCCTACCTATCACCATACAAAAAAATCAACTCAAGGTGGATTAAAGACTTGAATGTAAGACCTCAAATTATAAACGTCCTAGAAGAAAATCTAGAAAATACCCTTCTGGACATTGGCCTTGAAAAGAATTTATGACCTAGTCCTTACAAGCAATTGTAACAAAAACAAAAATTGACAAGTGAGACCCCATTAAATTAAAAACTTCTGCCTAGCAAAAGATACTATCAACAGAGTAAACAGACAACCTAAAGAAGGTAAGAAAATATTAGCAAACTATGCATCTGACAAAGGACTAATATCCAGAATCTATGAGGAAGTTAAACAATTCAATAAGAAAAAAAAAACCCATTAAAAAGTGGGCAGTGGCCAAATAAACATGAAAAAATCCTCAACATCACTAATCATCAAAGAAATGCAAATCAAAACCACGATGAGATACTGTCTCACACCAGCCAGATATGGCTATTATTAAAAGTAAAAAATAACAGATGTTGGCGAGGCTACGAGAAGAGGAACATTTATTCACTGTTGGTGGGGATGTAAATTAGTTCAGCCACTGTGGAAAGCAGTTTGGAGATTTCTCAAAGAATTTAAAATAGAACTACCATTCAGGCCAGCCATCTTATTACTGGGTATATACCCAAAGAAAAATAAATTGTTCTACCAAAAAGACACATGCACTTACATGTTTATTGCATCACTATTCACAATAGCAAAGACATGGAATCAACCCAGGTGCCCCTCAGTGGTGGATTGGATAAAGAAAATGTGGTATATATACACCATGGAGTGCTATACAGTCATAAAAAAATGAAATCATGGTCTTTGCAGCAACATGGATTATCCTAAGTGAATTAACACAAAAACAGAAAATCAAATATCACATTTTCACTTATATCTGGGAGCTAAATCTTTGGTACACATGAACATGAAGACGCGAATAATAGGCACTGGGGAATCAAAGAAGGCAGAAAGAGTGAGGGGGAAAGGTTGAAAAATTTCTTCTTAAGTACTACGTTCACTACCTGGGTGACAGGATAAACAGATGCCCAAACTTCAGCATCATGCAATATACCCTTGTCACAAACCTGTACATGTACCACCTGAATCTAAAATAAAAATGAAAAATTTTTTAAAAGTTATGCTGGTAAACAAATCCCTCTGGGAAATCTGTAGAAATATAGGGAAGGGTGGTAAGACTGGAGTATTGATCCAGTTTATTTAGATAGTAAAGAAAAGGCAGTTCCAGGAGACTGGCAACTTGGGATAACTTCAGGGCAGACATTTTAAATATGCCTTCTTACATACACATCCTGTCAAAATGGGTCACAGATCTGTGATTCTCCGAAAGTCTGCTCCTAGAAAAGCCCATCCAGAATGCAGAGGTCCTGGCCTATCTGAGCTCAGAAGGGGAAATCCAGAGGTGGTCCAAGGGTAGTGGCTCATCTGTTGTCCTTAGGTTCTTCCTCCTTTTCATTAATTTTAGCACAAAAGGCTAGAGATTTGGTCCTGCTCCCCAAGATCAAGCGTTTGAGAATTAAACACAGTACAGAGTTAATTCAAATGTGTATGTTATGAATATTAGTTAAATACTTACACTCTTAGAAAAGGATTGAGGAATTAAGTGGAAAATCAGTTTAAGATATTTGGGTTTCAGATTTATATAGGCAATTGCTTTTTCTTTCTGGCAGAATTTTTCAAAAACACTTTAGTCCTTTGTTTCTTGCATATAAAACTACTTAGACTCTAAAAACATAAGATAATCAGAAAGAAAACTCACTGAACAATAAAGGTGATGAACTTGGTATCAAACGGAGATTAAATATTTTGACCCCTTTTGCCCTACAGGGAGCCCCTCCCTGTTTCAATAAAAGAAAACAAGTTCTTTCTTATTTTAACTTAAAAGATTGGAATTAAGGTACTCTAAGCTAATGTGAACAAGATTTAAAATGTTTTGCATGTAAAAGAGCCAAGTTAGAGAAGGATTGCTTCAGCTCCAAGAATCATGTGACATCTAAAAAAGCAGGCACTTCAGAGGGGGGAGTTTTTCATGGTGAAGCACAGAAGCAGCAGCTGGGTCTCCAGCATTCCTGCTCATCCCAGACACTCCAAAACTGGGAAGTGAAGCACCAGCTTTATGTGTATGTTGCAAGAGCTTATCTTTATATAGCCTTTCTCTTAAATTCATCTTTCATCTAGTAATAGGAACATCACCCTCTCCGACTTTGAACCCCTAAACACACAAAGGGGGCCTGAGGCTCAATAATGAGAGAAATCGTGGAGAATCCTTATTCTCTTGTGCTTTAATGACTAAGTGCCAGGACATGCCTAGATCACCACGAAGAAGTATAGATGTATAAACTGTGAAAATACAAATCTGCCATAATATTGGATTTAAAAAAAAAAAAGTAGGCGGTTCAAAAACAAATGCCATTGAAACAGGCAATGCACCTGGTGAAGGGATTTTTCCACAAGCCAAAAGATATGGAAAATTCCATCAGGAGCTTGTCTCAAATAGCACCAGGATATAAAGGAAAGGCCAAACATGTTTTAAGCATAAGGAAAGCTTGAAGGTCAGAGAAAATGGGAAGATGTTTTAGGTATTGCATTTGATCCTAACTGTTAATATTGTTTGCTATAGCACAGATGTATCAAATGGTGGTCAACCTTCTGTACATGCTGTACAAGGTTTAAATAGCCATCAGTGAAGGGACAGAGAACTTGAGGTTAGGTGCTAAGATGAAATTCAAACAAGGAGTACATTTTTATCCCCTATTTGTTGTGCAGCAGTAGCAACATTGTAGCATCACGTGACAGCAAATTGTGTTTGGGTTTTCTAAAATGTTCCATCTGGCTTAGCTACCCCCAGCAACAGAATTTTTTGCGTATGTATGTAAACAGACTCTTAATCTATATGAGTTATAGTAGGCAGACTCACTCAAAGAACAACTTGGGGACTTTGCCATTTATACTGACTATGACCCATGGAAGAAATTTGTGCTCATTTATGACAAGAGTGGGAATGTATCATCATCTATCCTCCTTCCCCCACCCCACCCCCTACCAGCTCACAACTGCCGTGTAGCCAGATCTATTGCATTGCACTGTCCTATAAAACAACAAAGAATGTCCACTGAGAGATCACTCTAGCCGGGGGTGAGGACAGTCAGCCCAGACCCGCAACAGACTCCCTCCCACTTTTCAAGATGATTGTGGTCCCGTGTATTCTTCTCCTAGCAGTAGGGAAGGTCTGAGTCATACTGCAATTTGCAGGTCTATACAGGGTGGAGTGGGGAAGGAGACAAGGATCTGCAGCTGCTATTGACTCTTGGGCCATGTGGTACCACCCTCAGATACCTGCTCTTTTAGGGACGGCTCTTTGCTGCACATGCTGGGAGTTCATGTTCTCCTAGATGAGCCAAACAGTCCTAGTCCTGACATTACGCCAGTGATGAATGGCCTGGGTCATGAGTCTACCTGACCAAAACACATTTTGCAAAGCCAAATATTTTCATCAGTACAAAATAAACATGCTTGCCAAAAAATATAAACTCACAATTGCAATCTGTTAACGCTTGTAAAAGATAAAGAAACTCCCAGAACATTCATTTTCTTTGGATTCTTTAGTCTCTCATGTTACCTTTACTATTGTTTTTAACTACCTTTGGATTCCTATTTGGACATCAAGGCAATTGCAGAGTTTAGGAGAGTGTTAGGTTAAAGAGTTTCCAGTCTGGTCCTTGAGAGCAATTGTCAGGCATCTGGGTGTAAAGTGATTTGTCCAATGTGAGCAATTCATAATTTGGAACCAACGCTTTAAAATTTTGCACTTGATAATACTAAAATACTTTGCACTTGATAATGATTTAAAATAATTATAACCATAGTTATTTAAAGAAACATGGGCTTTACGTGTTTCTACATTAGATATTAGTCAAGGAAGAAAATTCTGATCTCATACTCATGGTGTAATGCATATCAGAGGCCAGTTTATTCAGGTGAGTGAACCAGACCTTTACATGAAGGAGAAAACTCACACTGGATTTTCTGCATGGTATCTGGTATTTGACATTACTGCTTCAGCTTATGTGCTATTGTTTTCTTTGAGGATTCTTCATCTTGGGGCTGAGTACTTAAGAAAATGTACAGCCATTTTTAAAAAATTCTGAACTGAATGAGTTTAGACATTTTGTGTATCATGTTAATGTGAAATCTGCTTGTCAGAGTTGAGGGTAAGCTCCGTGGGGCAATGTAGTAATTAAACTTCCCTGTGAAGTTGTGGGTTCTTGGATGGTATGTCTCCCAAGAAGTTCGGTCCGGCAATCTTGTGATTAGAGGAGTTTGCTTTGTGATCAACATATGCGTAGGGATGTGTGTGTGTGTAAGCAAATGACTCAAGTCTCCTATTTGCATGGCGATTTGAAATACAGCTCATCAGGGTAAATTAAAAACACTCTTTGTTGATCTGAACATGTTTTCTCTTTTGAAATGTGCTGAGGGAAACAGGTCTGTTATATACATTCATGGTACCTCTATGGAATTAGAGAGCAGGAGGATCAGGAACAGATATATGAAGGTTTTTTGTGTTCACATTTCAAGACCTTACAAAAATGTTTCTTATGCCACTCATTGGTCAACTTGGAGGTGGGCTATGATCAAGGCCAGCTATCTTAATGTTTAAAAAATTTTCAAGATTGAAGCCTGAAGTTTCAAAAGTTATCTGAAAAAACTGATAACTCTATTATGTTTGAGAATTTATCAATATTCACAGACAGACCAAACATTGCTTTACAACTGTAGAACTTATTAAATTTGATATAACTACTTTTTACTAAGATGAATATCACTTTCTAGTTAATGAAAGTGGTTCTTAGAGTTTCAAGCAAATTGAAGATCAATTTACCAATAGTTAATATGTGGCAGGATCACCTTCCTTAATTATTCCTTTTGCCCTCCCCTTTTCAACATTCACATCCACTTGCATGCACACACACACACACACACACACATCACATCACACGCGCGCACACACACACACACACACACACACACGAGTGTCCAGATTCTGGGAGAACAGGGAAAGAGAGAATTCAAATTCATGAGCAGACATTTTGCCTGGCATTAGATTTTACTCAGTGTCTAAGATGAAAGCGTTTGGATGGTCATCAAAAACAATGTCCCAAATTAACTAACATGCAGGTGGAAAAATCCCAGCAACTTTCTTAAGCTCTTCAGAGGATTAACAATAGATAAACATATGCACTCAAGTAATTTATCAGCCTGAGCTTCACCAGGTACAAACAGCCACAAATTGAAAGAAGTTCACTTCGGGCAAATCCTCACACTGACTTTGGAAATAATTGTCCCTTTATAACACTGCCTCATGATAATAAGTATTAATTTCACTTTTTAAAAAATACGCTACCTGTAAATCCCAGACTTCCTTAGTACATAAGTCTTCGCTCAACCTCACTGATAGATTCTTGGAAACTGTCATTTTAAGTGATATAATTAAAATATAACTAAACCAATTTACTATACACTAATTGATATAAACAAGAGTTAAGTTCTTATGGCATCTTTTTGGTCACAAAAACATCATTAAATTTCTAAATAAAGACCCAAAATATTTCTAATATTAAACATTGAAATAAACATGAGGTATACATACATTTAAGAAAGAGAAATGAAAACAAGTAAGATAACTATTTACCTAATTTTTGATGATTTGGTGAATGATGACAGTTGTAGTAGCAGTGGGTTAAATTAAGAAATAAATATTTGCAAAATGAACAATGTATGGAGCACCTCCTACCACCATGGATTTCAAAAACGAACACAAATATCATGTGCTCACTAAGCACTTTTGTACTGAATTGTTTATTGTTGTGCATTTGTGTGATTATCGTAGACTTCAAAATTTGTTTAACTTTCAATAATTTGTATTCATTAATTCATTCATTTTCCAACCTTCTTATTCCAGTTCAGGGTCATGGGTGGCTGGAGCCTATGCTGGCAACACAGGGTGCAAGGTGGGAACCCACCCTAGACAGAACACCATCCCATCACAGGACCACTCACACACCCATACTCACTCACACTGGGACCATTTAGACATGCCAGTTAACCTGATGAGAACATCTTTGGGATGTGAAGGAAATCAAAGTATCTGGAGAAACCTACACAGACATGAGGAGAGCATGCAAACTCCACCCAGACAGCGGCTGTAGCTGGGAATCAATTTTTTTTCTCATTAACGATATAGCAAAATGACATTATTTGAGAACCTGTCATACTTCAGTGCTACTATCCTTAAACCCTAAGCACACTGAATTCATCCTTGTTGATAATTTCCTGTTTGCCAACTTTTTTTGTCAACTTTCTCTCATTCTATCTGCATTGTCAATAAAAGTAACAAAAATATATATTTATTTAGGTATTTTAGATATTTGTGGTTCTTTGATTTCTGAAAAGTTCATTTTATTGAAAAAGCAAATGGATACGTATAAGAAATTTACAGAATGGTTGAAAAAAATTATTTGCAAAGTAGTCCCTGATCTATCACTGGGAAGCAAACCAAGCTTGACTGACCAATGTCAGAGATAAAAAAACAACAAACAAACAAACAAAAAAACACTTCTTTTTGTCAGTCACAAAGTGGCTCAGACTTCCCTTGCAATTCTAGAGGGTCTCTGCCACATTCTGTCCTAATCCTTTATTGTCTCAGCCTGTTTAAATCCAGCCTTCTTAAAAATCAAACCAGACACTATTCTCTTTACCAAGTCTTCCCTACTTTGTCTGGGTGGGAAAGACTCATTTCTTCTGAATACTGAGTGCCCTTTGCTTATAGGAACTGCATCTTAAGGCATTTAAGACTTTTCCTTTTATATTACTGATGTTTCTGGATGTGTGCTACCCTCAAGTCTACTTGACGTGGAGCTTTATATACCATTCTGCTCTACCTTCATGCCAAGCATAATTTTATGCACATATTATATCCTCAATAAATGTTAGCTGAACAAATGAATATAAAAATAAATGAATTAACAGATATCAGAATATGCAAATGGCATGTCATGGCATGTTATGGTATCAAGGTTCATATAAAATGATGAAAAAAAAAAGGTTCTATAACATCAACCTCCAATCCTAGGCTTCAACTTCTAGACTGTACTTTTATAATTGTTTTTTCTGCACAGAAATGATGAGATTTTTCAGAAAAAAAAAAGGCAGATAAAAGGCAGGGCTAACTTGCAGCTCCCACTCAAACAGACTGAACAGCATGTGGAAACTCACGTCATGAACTTTTACTCCAAGAACTACCATAGGAACATACCAGGAAACCTGAAAGAATTCACAGACCTTTTGAAAGAAGTGGCTTCCTGCTTCTAACTCTGTGAGACAGCTGAAAACCTATGAGTGCCCAAAGTTTCAGGGGGAAAGTCCACCTCCAAACACGCATCCCCACCGGGGAACCTGAAAATCCAGATCATAGGAGAAGGATTTAACCTTATCTAGAGCTGAAACAAATTTAGAGGGCCAAGCGAAATATAAAAGTAGAATAAGCAGTGGAAAGAGCCCTGTAGGCACCCCCAGTTGCCAGGGAAGCCATTTCTGACTTTATCTCACAGAGGTCCCTGGGAAGTGCAGTCAAAGGAATTGGGGAAGGGCCATGGGAGAAGGAGACTTCCAGCTGAACTTTGGAATAATTTTGACTTAGCAAGAACTTTCCTGGGCAGAATCTGGGGTCGGGTGGGATGGGAAGTGCAGACACGGAGCACAGAAGCTGTGGCAGGCAGGCAGGGGGTGAGAAAGCAAGCCTGAAAGCCCAGCTTGCTTTCTCAGCAGGGAGGCTTGTAGCCTGGGGCAAGATGTCAGCCCTGTGCACTGGAGGTCTGGATGTAAATTCAGCTCTGTTGGCTGTTGAGGGAGCACAGTGGGAGTGAGATTGGCCTTGCTGGCTGCATGGGAGTTGGGTGAGGTCTGTCACTGCTGGCTTTACCCCACTTCCCTGGCAACCTGTACAAAGCAGCAAAGGCAACAATATTCCCCCATGGAACATAACATATTCCCCCTTGCAACATAACTCCATTTGCCTGAGAACCAACCCCCATCCTCCACAGTGACTGCAGCAAGCTCCACCCAAGGAGAGTCTGAGCTAAGACACTCATTTCCTCGCCCCCACCGATGGTCTTTCTCTACCTACCCTGGTAGCCAAAGACAAAAGGCATAAACTGCGGGGGCTCTGTGGCCCCATCCATCACCGGAGAAACCTTCATACTTATCCAGCAACCTTAGGGCAAGCTCATATGCCCTCATACTACTGCAGCTGATGCTTTCTTGTGGGTGCTACCACTTGGCTGGAGGCCAACCAACTCAAACCATTACAGCAATTTGTAACAGAACAATCCCGCTCCAAGGAAGGAGAAAACAACAGCTAATTCCACCACCTGTAACATCCTGCCTAACCAGAGGTCCTGAGTCTGTCCATGTGACAACTTCACTGCTAGCATAAACAGCATTCAAGAAAACCAGTTCACTAAACAAAACTACAACTGAAAACTCTTGCAGAGTCCACTTCACTCCCCCGCTATCTCCACTGGAGCAGGTGCTTGTATCCACAGCTGAGAGACCTGAAGATGGATCACATCACAGGACTCTTTGTAGACACTCCCCAGTACTAGCCCAGAGCCCGGTAGCTCCACTGGGTGGCTAGACACAGAAGAGTAATAACAATCACTCAGGAAGCCCCATCACTAGGGGAAGATGGAGAGCACCACATCAATGGATGGCCCTGTGGGACAAAAGAATCTGACAGCCACCCTTGGGTCCTGGATCTTTCCTCTGACATAGTCTACCCAAATGAGAAGGAACTAGAAAAACAATTCTAGTAATATGACAAAACACAGTTCTGCAATACCCCCAAAAGATTATACTAGCTCACCAGCAATAAATCCAAACCAAGAAGAAATTTCTGAATTGCCAGAAAAAGAATTCAAAAGGTTGACTGTTAGGCTACTCAAGGAAGCACCAGAGAAAGGTGAAAACTAGCTTAAAGAAATTTTAAAGGTAATACAGGCTATGGATGAAAAACTCTCCAGAGAAATACATATCATAAAGAAAAAACAATCACAATTTCTGGAAATGAAAGATGCACTAAGAGAAATGTAAATTACACTGGAAAGTTTCAACAGAGGAGTCAAACAAGTAGAAGAAAGAACTTCAGAGCTTGAACACAAGGCTTTCGAATTAAACCAATCCAACAAGACAAAGAAAAAAGAATTAAAAATAAAAATGAACAAAGCCTTCAAGAAGTTTGGGATTATGTTAAACAACCAAACCTAAGAATAACTGGTGTTCCTGAGGAAGAAGAGAAATCTAAAAGTCTGGAAAACTTATTTGAGGGATTAATTGAGGGAAACTTCCCCAGAAAATTTATTGAAAAAAGATAATTGCCTAGGCACACAACCATCAGGTTATCTAAAGTCAGGATGAAGAAAAGAATATTAAGAGCTATGAAGAAAAAGCATCAGGTAACCTATAAAGGAAAACCAATAGAATTAACAGCGGATTTCTCAGCAAAAACCCTACAAACTAGAGGGGATTGAGGTCCTATCTTTAGCCTTCTTTAGCAAAACAATTATCAGCCAAGAATTTTGTATCAAGCAAAACCAAGCCTCAGAAATGAAGGAAAGATAAAGTGTTTTTCAGACAAACAAATGCTGAGAGACGTCACCACTACCAAGCCAACACTCCAAAAAAAAAAAAAAAAGAAAAAAAGCTAAAAAGAGCTCTAAATCTTTAAACAAAATTGAAATACACCCCAAAATAGAACCTCCTTTAAGCATAAATCTCACAAGGTACAGAATGGCAGAATGGATAAGAATTCACCAACCAAATATCTACTGTCTTAAAGAGACTCAATGAACACATAAGGACTCACATAAACTTAAGGTAAAAGGGTAGAAAAAGATTCCATGTAAATGGACACAAAAAGCAAGCAGAAATAGCTATTCTTATATCAGACAAAACAGAACTTAAAGCAACAACAGTTAAAAAAGACAAAGAGGGACATTATATGATGATAAAAGGACTAATCCAACAGGAAAATATCACAGTCCTAAAGATATAAGCTCCTAAGACTGGAGCTCCCAAATTTATAAAACAATTACTACTAGGCCTAAGAAATGAGATAGACAGCAACACAGTAATAGTGGGGCACATCAGTACTCCACTGACAGCACTATGCAGGTTATCAAGACAGAAAGTCATCAAAGAAACAATGAACTTAAACTATAATCTAGAACAAATGGGCTTAACAGATATTTACAGAACATTTTACCCAACAACTGCAGATTATACTTTCTATTTATCAGCACATGGAACTTCCTCCAAGATAGACCATATGATAGGCCACAAAACAAGTCGCAATAAATTTAGGAAAATTGAAATTATATCAAGTACTCTCTCAGATCACAGTGGAATAAAATTGGAAATCAACTCCAAAAGAAACCCTCAAAACCATACAAATACATAGATATTAAATAGCTTGCTCCTGAATGATCATTGAGCCAAAAATGAAATCAAAATGGAAATTAAAAGATTCTTTGAACTGAATGATAACAGTGACACAACCTATAAAAACCTCTGGGATGCAGCAAAGGCAGTCCTTAGAGGAAAGTTCGTATCGTTAAATGCCTATATCAAAAAGTCTGAAAGAACACAAATAGACAATGTAAGGTCACACCTCAGGAGATAGAGAAACAAGAACAAACCGAACCCAAACAAAGCAGAAGAAAAGAAATAAGCATGATCAGCACAAAACTAATGAAACTGAAACAGCAACAACAAAAAATACAAAAGATAAATGAAACAAAACCTGGTTCTTTGAAAAGATAAATAAAATTGATAGACCATTAGTGAGATTAACAAAGAAAAGAGGAGAGAAAATCCAAATAAGCTCAATTAGAAGTTAAATGGGAAATATTACAACCATACCACAGAAATACAAAAGATCATTCAAGGCTACGATGAACACCTTTACGTGCACAAACTAGAAAACCTAGAGGATATGGATACTTTTCTGAAATATACAACCTTCCTCGATTAAACCAGGGAGAAATACAAACTCTGAAGAGACCAACACGAAGCAGTGAGATCAAAATGGTAATAAAAAAAACTGCCAAGAAAAAAAAGCCCAGGACCAGATGGATTCACAGCTGAATTATATCAGGCATTTAAAGAAGAATTGGTGCCAATCCTACTGACACTATTATAAAATATAGAGAAAGAGGGAACCCTTCCTAGTGTATTCTATGAAGCCAGTATAACCATAATACACAAACCAAGAAAGGATATAACAGCAACCAAAAAGAAAACTATAGACCAATATCTCTGATAAACACAGATGCAAAAATCCTCAACAAAATACAAGCTAACCAAATCCAACAGCATATCAGAAAGATAATACCCTATGATCAGGTGTGTTTCATACTAGAGATCCAGGGATGGTTTAACATATGCAAGTCAATAAATGTGATATGTCACATAAACAGAATTAAAAACCAAAATCATATGATCATCTCAACAGATGCAAAGAAAGCATTTGACAAAGTCCAGCATCCCTTTATGATTAGAACTCTCAGCAAAATTGGCATAGAATGGACATACCTTAAGGTAATAAAAGCCATCTATGACAAACCCACAGCCAACAGTAAACTGAATGGAGGAAAGTTGAAAACATTACCCCTGAGAACCAGAACAAGACAAGAATGCCCACTTGTACCACTTCTATTCGGCATAGTACTGGAAATCCTAGCCAGAACAATCCAGACAAGAGAAAGAGATAACGGGCATCCAGGTCAGTAAAGAGGGAGTTGAACTGCCACTGTTTGCTGATGATATGATCATATACCCAGAAAATCCTAAAGACTCATCCTAAAAGCTCCTAAATCTGATAAATGAATTCTGTAAAGTTTCAGAATACAAAAATCAATGTACACAAGTCAGTAGCACTGCCATACACCAACAGCAACCAAGCTGAGAATCAAGTCAAGAACTCAACCCCTTTTATAAAACCTAGAAAACCACAATGACAATGACAAAAACTTAGAAATTTTCCTAACCAAGGAGGTATAAGACCTCTACTGGAATATAACAAAACACTGCTGAAAGAAAACGTAGACAACACGAACAAATTGAAACACATCCTATGCTCATGGATGAGTAGAATAAATATTGTGAAAATGACCATACTACCAAAAGCAATCTACAAATTCAGTGCAATTCCTATCAAAATACCATCATTAATCTTCACAGAACTAGGAAAAACAATCCTAAAATTCATATGGAATCAAAAAAGAGCCCACATAGCCAAAGCAAGGCTAAGCAAAAAGAACAAATCTGGAGGCATCACATTACCCGACTTAATAATATACTATAAGGCCGTAGTCACCCAAACAGCATGGTACTGGTATAAAAATAGGCACATAGACCAATGGAACAGAATAGAGAACCGATAAGTAAAGCCAAATACTTACAGCCACTGATCTTCAACAAAACAAACAAAAACATAAAGTGGGGAAAGGACACCCTACTTAGCAAATGGAACTGCGATCATTGGCAATCCACATGTAAAAGAATAAAAGTGGATCTTCATCTCTCACGTTATACAAAAATCAACTCAAGATGAATCAAAGACTTAAATCTAAGACCTGAAACCATAAAAATTCTAGAAGATAACGTCAGAAAAACTCTTCTAGACATTGGCCTAGGCAAAGAGTTTATAGTCAAGAACCCACAAGCAAATGCAACAAAAACAAAGATAAATAGATGGGACTAAATTAAATTAAAAAGCTTCTGCACAGCAAAATAAATAATCAGTAAAGTAAAGAGACAACCCACAGAGTGGGAGAACATTTTTGCAAAGTATGCATTCGACAAAGGACTAATATCCAGAATCTACGAGGAACTCAAATAAATCAGCAAGAAAAGAAATGAAATAATCCCATCAAAAAGTGGGCTAAGGATATGAATAGACAATTCTCTAAAGAAGATACACAGTGGCCAAAAAACATGAAAAAATGCTGAACATTGGTAATTGTCAAGGAAATGCAAATCAAAACCACAATGTGACAGGCACCTTACTCCTACAAGAATGGCCATAATTAAAAAATAAAAAAAGTAATAGATGTTGGCATGGATGTGGTGAAAAGGGAACACTTTAAACTGCTAGTGGGAATGAAAACTAGTATAATCACTGTATTAGTTCATGTTTACACTGCTATAAAGAGCTACCTAAGACCAGGTAATTTATAAAGAGAAGAAGTTTAATTGACTCATAATTATCCATGGCTGGGGAAACCTCAGGAAACCTACAATCATGGCAGAAGACAAAGGGGAAGCAGGTACCTTCTTCACAGAGTGGCAGGAGAGAGAGAAAGCGAAGGGGGCACTGCCAAACACTTTTAAACCATCAGATCCCATAAGAATCACTCACTATCATAAGAACAGCATGGGAGAAACTGCCCCCATGATCCAATCACCTCCCATCAAGTCCCTTCCTTGACACATGGGGATTACAATTTGAGATGAGATTTGGGTGGGGACACAGAGCCAAACCATATCAACCACTATGGACAACAGTATGGAGATTCCTTAAAGAACTAAAAGTAGATCTATGATTTGATCCAGCAATCCCACTACTGGGTATCTATCCAGAGGAAAAGAAGTCACTATATGAAAAAGACAGTTGCACATGCATGTTCATAGGAGCACAATTCGCAATTGCAAAAACATGAAACTAGTTCAAATGCCCATCAATTAACAAGTGGATAAAGAAAAATGTGATATACATATATATACCATGGAATACTACTCAGCCATAGAAAGGAATGAAACAATGGCATTTGCAGAAACCTGGATGAAGTTGGACACCATTATCCTAAGTGAAGTAATTCAGGAATGGAAAATCAAACATGGTATGTTCTCACTTATAAGTGGCAGCTAACCTATGAGGACACAAATGCATAAGAATGATACAGTAGACTTTGGGGACTTGCCAGGAAGGGTCAGGGAGGGAAGGGATAAAAGACTACACATTGGGTACAGTGTACACTGACTGCTCATGTGACGGGTGCACCAAAATCTCAAAAATCACCACTAAAGCACTTATCCATGTAACCAAACACTACCTGGTCCCCCAAAACTATTGAAATAAAAATAAAAAATAAAGAAAATAGGGTATATATACATCATGGAATACTAGGCAGCCTTAAAAAAGAACAAAATCATGTTCTTTGCAACAACATGGATGCAGTTGGAGGCCATGATCCTAAGCAAAGTAATACAGGAACAGAAAACCAAATACTGTATGTTCTCACTTATAAGTGGAAGCTAAACATTGGATACTCATAGACATAAGATGGCAACAATAGATGAGACTACTAGAGAGGAGAGGGAAGGAGGGAGTCAAGGGTTGAAAAACTAGCTATTGGGTACTATGCTTAAAATCTGGGTGACAGAATCATTCACACACCAAGCCTCAGCATTGCACAATATTCCCATGTAACAAACCTGAACATGTAGCCCCAGATCTAAAATAAAATTTGAAATTATTTTTAATAAATAAACAAATAAATAAAATAAATAAGGAAATTTTCACTTTTCATTATAGAATTAATCTGATTAACTAATGTCCTACATAAATTATCTTAATGTTAAGAGGTAAACTATCATCAGCAGATAAAACTCATTAATAAGACTGACCAGTGATGACAGAAGAAGCACTGCTTAAAGCCATAATTTGAGTGAGATTGAGAAAGAAATGCCATTTTATTAACATTCTATATGGAGAAACTGAGGTTGTATTCTACTCAATTTATTTTGGTTCCTCACACACCACCTTGCTCCATATAAGATGAAGCAATGCCATATTCTGTAGTCTTGCAATATCCCATATGATGCTTCATGTTTATAATATGGGTTGTTAGTATTATTATTAGTATTCCATAAAATAGATTAATAAGTTCTCATTTCCTCTCCATAGTATTTTATGTAATTTGACTTCCTTTTCTTCTTTTGATATCAGTACATATTTTCAAAAAATTAGAAAATAGGAAAAGATTAGAACTGATGATTTTTAGTTATACTTTTAATTTGATATAATTGGAGGTTCACAAACAGCTTTAAGGAATAATACAGAGAGATCCTATGTACCTTCTATCCAGCTTCCCTCAGTGATAGCCTCTTCAAAACCGCAGTACAATATCACAACCAGGATGTTGACATGCTATCGGCAAGATACAGAACAACTCCACTGCTCCTTTATAGCCATCCTTGCAGTGGTGACCAGTCATCTGTTCTCCATTTCCATAATTTTGTCATTTAGAGCATGTCCTATAAATCAATTTATACAGTATTTAACTTTTTAGCATTGGCTTTCTCCACTCAGTATAATTCCTTAGGGATTCATCCACATTGTCATAAGTATTCTTTTATTGAGGAGTAATACTCTATGATATATGGATGTACCAGTTTGTTTCGCTACTCACCTGTTGAAGGACATATGGGTTGTTTGAAGTTTTTGATTACCATAAATAAAACATCCATGACAAGTGTTTGTGTGAACATGAAATTTCACTTCTCTGGGATTGCCCAAGGATACAGTTCCTGCATCATATGTGAGTTGCATGTTTAGTTTCATAAGAAAATGTCAAATTGTATAACATAGTGGTGGCACCATTTTTCATTCCCAACAGCAATGTATGAGTGATTCAGTTTCTCTGAATCTCTGTCAGCATTTAGTGTTGTTGTTATGTTTTATAATAGTCATTCTGATAAGTATACAGTGATTTCTTTTTGTGATTATAATGCATTTCCCTAAAGACTGATATATTTTCTGGTGCTTATCTGTCAAGTATATATCCCCTTTGGTTAAATACTTGTTCATTTCTTTCTTTATCTTTATTTTTATTGCGACAGGGTTTCCGTACGTTGCCCAGGCTGGTCTTGAACTCCCAGGCTCAAGAGGTGCTCCCACCTCAGCCTCATGAGTAGCTGGGATAACAGGTCCATATCACCACATCTAGCTCCGTGTCTTTTTCTATTTGGATTATTTGTTTACTGTTGAGTTTTGAGTGTTCTTAAAATATTCTAGATGCTAGACATTTGTTAGATGGATGGTTTGAAAATATTTTCTCCTAGTTTGCAGCTTGATTTTTCATCTTCTTAAAAGGATATTTCACTGAGAAAAATTTAAAACCTTTTTTTTTTTTTTAAGACGGAATCCCGCTCTGTCACTTAGGCTGGAGTGCAGTGGTGTGATGTCAGCGCACTGCAACCTCCGCTTCCTGGGTTCAACCAATTCTCCTTCCTCAGCCTCTTGAGTAGCTGGGATTACAGGCACACACCACCATGCCCAGCTAATTGTTTTGTACTTTTAGTAGAGACAGGGTTTCGCCATGTTGGCCAGGCTGGTCTCAAATTCCTCACCTCAGGTGATCTGCCTGCCTCGGCCTCCCAAAGTGCTAGGATTACAGGCATGAGCCACCATGCCCAGCTGAAAATTTTAAACTTTGATGAAGTCTAATTTATTAATTTTGTCTCATATGGATTGTGATTTTGGTGTCAAGTCTTAAAATTCTTGCCTGACCCTACATCTCCAAGATTTTCTCCTATATTTTTTCCTAAAAATTTCAGAGTTGTATGTTTCACATTTAAGTCTGTGACCCACTATGAGTTAACTTTTGTATAAGGTATAAGATTTAGGTTGGATTCATTTTTTCCTATTGTGTTCCAGTACCATATGTTGAAAAATGTACTATAGTTTTGAAGCTGCTATCATTGATGGAAGCTGGGTAGAAGGTACATAGAATCTCTCTGTATTATGCCTTAAAACTGTTTGTGAACCTCCAATTATCTCAAATTAAAATCTACCTATCCTCCATTGAATTACTTTTGCACCTTTGTCAAATATCAGTTGAGCATATTTTGTGTGGGTCTATTGGTGTGGGATCTCTATACTCTTCCATCGATCCTTATATTTGTCTATCCACCTTGATTCCTTCTACCTTATTCCTTCCTTGAGATGGTTTCAGCTATTCTAGGATCTATGCCTTTCCATGTAAATATCAGAATAAGCTTGTCCTGTGTATGCCTACAAAAAACCCTTATTGAAATTTTTATAGGAATTGTAAACCTATAGATTAATTTGGAGGGAATTAACATCTTTACTATGTTGAAATTTCCAGTCCATAAATGCAGCATGTCTTTCCATTTATTTAGGTCTTTGACTTTTTTTAATCAGCATTTATAACTTTCAGCATACAGATGCTGCATGTGTTTTGTTAAGTTTATACTTAAGTATTCCTTTTTTTCTTCTGAAACATCCTAATGGTATTGTGATATTAATTTTGGTTTCCACATGTTCTTTCTTTGTGAATAGAAATGTGATGAATTTTTATTTGTTAATCTTGCGTCCTACAACCTTGTTGAACTTCCTAGTTTTAGGAGTATTTGTGTGTGTGTGTGTGGATCCCTCAGGATTTTCTACACAGAGAGTTTGTCACCTGCAAAAATGGAGTTTTATTTATTCCATTCTAATATGTGTGAGCTTCTTTCTTTCTTTCTTTTTTTTTTTTTTGTGTGTGTGTTACTGAAATGGCTAGAACTTTGAGTACTATGTTTGAGATATGGAAGCAAAAAAGAGCCTGCATTGCCAAGTCAATCCTGAGCCAAAAGAAGAAAGCTGGAGGCACCTGACTTCAATCTATACTACAAGGCTATAGTAACCAAAACAGCATGGTACTGGTACCAAAACAGAGATATAGACCAATGGAACAGAACCGAGCCCTCAGAAATAACACCACACATCTACAACTATCTGATCTTTGACAAACCTGACAAAAATAAGAAATGGGGAAAGGATTCTCTATTTAATAAATGGTGCTGGGAAAACTGGCTAGCCATAGATAGAAAGCTGAAACTGGATCCCTTCCTTACACCTCATACAAAAATTAATTCAAGATGGATTAAAGACTTACATGTTAGACCTAAAACCATAAAAACCCTAGAAGAAAACCTAGGCAATACCATTCAGGACATAGGCATGGGCAAGGACTTCATGTCTAAAACACCAAAAGCAATGGCAACAAAAGCCAAAATTGACAAATGGGATCTAATTCAACTAAAGAGCTTCTGCACAGCAAAAGAAACCACCATCAGAGTGAACAGGCAACCTACAGAATGGGAGAAAATTTTTGCAATCTACTCATCTGACAAAGGGCTAATATCCAGCATTTACAATTAACTCAAACAAATTTACAAGAAAAAAACAAATAACCCCATCAACAAGTGGGCAAAGGATATGAACAGACACTTCTCAAAAGAAGACATTTATGCAGCCAAAAAACACATGAAAAAATGCTCACCATCACTGGCCATCAGATAAATGCAAATCAAAACCAAAATGAGATACCATCTCACACCAGTTAGAATGGTGATCATTAAAAAGTCAGGAAACAACAGGTGCTGGAGAGGTTGTTGAGAAATAGGAACACTTTTACACTGTTGGTGGGACTGTAAACTAGTTCAGCCATTGTGCAAGTCAGTGTGGCGATTCCTCAGGGATCTAGAACTAGAAATACCATTTGACACAGCCATCCCATTACTGGGTATATACCCAAAGGATTATAAATCATGCTGCTATAAAGACACATGCACACGTATGTTTATTGTGGCACTATTCACAATAGCAAAGACTTGGAACCAACCCAAATGTCCAATAATGATAGACTGGATTAAGAAAATGTGGCACATATACTCCATGGAATATCATGCAGCCATAAAAAATGATGAGTTCATGTCCTTTGTAGGGACATGGATGAAGCTGGAAACCATCATTCTCAGCAAACTATCACAAGGACAAAAAACCAAACACTGCATGTTCTCACTCATAGGTGGGAATTGAACAATGAGAACACATGGACACAGGAAGGGGAGCATTACACACCAGGGACTCTTGTGGGGTGGGGGGAGGGATAGCATTAGGAGATATACCTAATGCTAAATGATGAGTTAATGGGTGCAGCACACCAGCATGGCACATGTATATATATGTAAGAAACCTGCACGTTGTGCACATGTACCCTAAAACTTAAAGTATAATTAAAAAAAAAAAAGAGTGGTAAGAACGAACATCCTTGCCTGAGTCTTTCACCATTAAGTATATTAACTATAGGTGTTTTGTAGATGTGTTTTTATCAAGTTGAAGACATTTCTCCTGCTGAGGGTTTTTCTTATGATTGTATGTTGATTTTGTGAAATGTTTTTTCTGCATTAATTGATACGCTCATATGAGTTTTCTTCTTTAGCCTGGGCATATGGTAGAGTACATTGATTTTCAAATGTTGAACCAGACTTACATACCTAGAATAAATGCCACTTGGACATGTTTATAATAATTTTTATACACTGCTGGATTCAATTTGCTAATATTTTGTTGAGGAATTTTGTATCTAAGTTCATGAGAGATATTGACCTATAGTTTTCTTTTTCTGTTTGTCTTTGTCTGATTTCAGTATTAGGGTAGTATTATCTTCATAAAGTGAGATGAGAAATCTTTCCTTTTCTATTTTCTGGAAGGGGTTGTATAAAATTGGGTTTAGTTATGCAAATGTTTGGTAGAATTCTTCAGTGAAACCGTATGTGCCCAGTGATTTCTTTCTCAGGAGCTTTGAAATTGCTAATTCAGTTTGGTGTTTGTAGGGCTATCTAGTTTGCTTATTTCATCTTGGTTGAGTTTGGTAGCTTGTGGATTTTCAAGTTCATTTCTTCTCAGTTATCAAATTTATGAGCATGAAGTCATTTGTGGTATTCCTTTATTATCCTTTTGACATCTATAGGATCTGTGTTGATAGGCCCTGATTTATTTCTGATGTTTTTGATTTTTGCCTCCTCCATCTTTCTTTCTCATCAGTCTTACTAGAGATTTATCAATTTGATTTTTTCATAGAACCAACTTTTTTTCCATTGAATTCTCTCTATGGTTTTCCTGTTTACAATTCCACTAATAAATGCTCTTAGTTTTTATTTCTTTCCATCTGCTCAATGATCTTAAAAGTTTATTTTCTATATTTATATTTTTCATTTTAAAAGCTAATGATTTCTGAATTGACATGATAGTTCATAAATATGATTTTAATTGTGTTAAATACTGAATAATCCGTAAATTGATAACAATGTTCTATACTTAATGTTTAAAGGTGGCAAAAAGTTTAGATAGAAAACAAAAGTCAGCTAATTGGCACATAATAAGTTAATGTATTTAAGTTTCCATTTGAAGTGATTCTGGGAATTTACAAGAATTCATTCTCAATCTGAAAAGTCATATCTGAGAAAAAAATTTCAATACACCTCTAAATCACTGTGCTGAGATATGTTGAGACCTAAGAAATTTCTATAAGGGTTCTTTCTCCCAAGGAGAGACAGGGAAACTGCAGAGTAGAAAATAAACTGGAGAGAAATGAATTACCCACACAGGAAAGAAGGGATCTTTTAGCTGAAATATAGCTGGAAAATTTAGGTAGAGGTCTTACACGAGAGAGAAAGAAAGGCAGAAATGTCTGAGTCGGAGAAAGATAGCTCCCTAAAGAGAAGGAGGCTGCCAAAAAGAGCAGGGGCTTGCAACTGAGCTGCATTGTGAAAAAATGTAGAGAAAAGAAGACCTTTCTTTAAAAAACACATATATGTTTTTAAGGAAGTAAAGATCAAGATTAGAAGTAAAAATTCTAGTTAATTAATCTTCAGAAATTTATTAATTCAACTTACAGTCCCTGCCCTCTTGAAGTTTACAATTTAGTCAGTTGATTCTGTTTCATTAAATTGTTTTAAAGCACATTACACTTAAAATAGAAGTTTATATATTAGTTTATACTTTAATAGCTAAAATAAGAGACGATGTTTTTAAAATTATAACTTTTAAACTTATATGAATCCCTGAAGTTTAGCCAGTATGTCTGCTTTAACAATGAGTCTCATTGAGCTACAGTGAATTGAATTTTCTATAGACTAAAAACTGATGAGAAGTTAGATGCTCATTTTTTATGTCTGCTGGAGTATAAGCACAACTGATAGGTAATTCTATTCCATTTTTAAAAGTTAGCTCTGAATATTAGTTTCTCTCCAGTCTCTGAAGAGGTTGTATTTCTATTTTACTTCTCTTTTTTCTTTAGCTCCCTAAATATAAACCTTCCTCAGTGTTTCATCTTCAGGTCGTTCCTCTTCTAGTCTTAAGTTCTTTTTTAAAATTTTTTATTTACTTTTTTCCCATAAGTTATTGGAGTACAAGTGGCACTTGGTAACATGAGTAAGTTCTTTAGCCATGATTTGTGAGATTTTAGTGCACCCATCACCCTAGCAGTGTACACTGCACCATATTTGTGGTCTTCTATCCCTCCCCCCTCTTCCCACTCTTCCCTCTAAGTCCCCAGAGTTCATTGCATTATTCTTATGCCTTTGTATCCTCACAGCTTAGCTTCTACATATCTGAGAACACACGATGTTTGATTTTCCATTCCTGAGTTACTTCACTTAGAATAATAGTCTCCATTCTCAGCCAGGTCACTGCAAATTTATTAATTTATTCGTTTTTATGACTGAGCAGTATTCCATCGTATATATATATATATATATATACCACAATTTCTTTATCCACTCATTGATTGATGGGCATTTGGGTTGGTTCCATGATTTTGCGATTGTGAATTGTGCTGCTGTAAACATGTGTGTGCAAGTATCTTTTTCGAATAATGACTTCTTTTCCTCTGGGTAGATACCTAGTAGTGGGATTGCTGGATCAAATGGTAGTTCTACTTTTAGTTTTTTAAGGAAGCTCCACACTGTTTTCTATAGTGGCTGTACTAGGTTACATTCCCACCAGCAGTGTATAAGTGTTCCCTGTTCATCGCATCCACACCAGCATCTACTGTTTTTTGATTTTTTTGATTATGGCTATTCTTGCAGAAGTGAGGTGGTATTGAATAGTGGTTTTGATTTGTAATTCTCTGATCATTAGTGATGTTGAGCATTTTTTCATATGTTTGTTGGCCGTTTGTATATTTTCTTTTGAGAATTGTCTATTCATGTCCTTAGCCCACTTTTTCATGGGATTGTTTTTTTTTTCTTACCAATTTGTTTGAGTTCGTTATAGATTCTGGATATTAGTCCTTTGTCAGATATATGGATTGTGAAGATTTTCTCCCACTCTGTGGGTTGTCTGTTTACTCTCTGACTGTTCCTTTTGCGGTGCAAAATCTCTTTAGTTTAATTAGGTCACAGCTATTTATCTTTGTTTTTATTGCATTTGCTTTTGAGTTATTGGTCATGAAATCCTTGCCTAAGCCAATGTCTAGAAGGGGTTTTCCAATGTTATCTTCTAGAATATTTGTAGTTTCAGGTCTTATGTTTAAGTCCTTAATCCATCTTGAGTTAATTTTTGTATAAGGTGAGAGTTGAGGAATCAGTTTCATTCTCCTACATGTGGCTAGCCAATTATCCCTGCACCATTTGTTGAAAAGGGTGTCCTTTCCCCACTTTATGTCTTTGTTTGCTTTGTTGAAGATCAGTCGGCTGTCAGTATTTGGGTTTATTTCTGGGTTCTCTATTCTGTTCTTTTGGTCTATGTGCCTATTTTTGTACCACTACTACACTGATTTGGTGACTACGGCCTTATAGTGTAGTTTGGAATCAGGTAATGTGAGGCCTACAGATTTGTTCTTTTTGCTTAGTCTTGCTTTGGCTATGTGGGCTCTTTTTTGGTTCCATATGAATTTTAGAATTGTTTTTTTCTAATTCTGTGAAGAATGATGGTATTTTGATGGAGATTGCATTGAATTTGTAGATTGCTTTTGGCAGTATGGTCATTTTCACAATATTGATTCCACCCATCTGTGAGCATGGGATGTGTTTCCATTTGTTCGTGTAGTCTATGATTTCTTTCAGCAGTGTTTTGCAGTTTTCCTTGTAGAGGTCTTTCAACTCCTTGGTTAGGTATCTTCTTAAGTCTTTTATTTTTTTGCATCTGTTGTAAAAGAGGTTGAGTTCTTGATTGGAACTGAGACAATTTGAACTTGCTTCGTTGCTGTTGGCATACAGAAAAGCTACTGATTTGTGTACATTAATCTTGTATCCAGAAACTTTGCTGAATTCTTTTATGAGTTCTAGGAGCTTTCTGGAATAGTCCTTAGGGTTTTCAAGGTAAACAACCATATCGTCAGCAAACAGTGACAGTTTGACTTCCTCCTTACTGATTTAAATGCCCTTTATTTCTTTCTCTTGTCTGATTGCTCTAGCTAGGATTTCCAGTACTATGTTGAAGAGGAGTGGTAAGAGTGGGCATCCTTGTCTTGTTCCAGTTATCAGAGGGGATGCTTTAAACTTTTCCCTATTCAGTATTGTGTTGGCTGTGGGTTTGTCATAGATGGCTTTTATTACACTAAAGTATGTCTATTGTATGCTGATTTTGCTGAGAGTTTTAATCATAAATCGATGCTGGATTTTGTCTAATGCTTTTTCTGCATTTATTGAAATGATCATGTGGTTTTTGTTTTTAATTCTGTTTATGTGGTGTATCGCATTTATTGACTTGAGTATGTTAAACCATGCCTGCATCTGTGGTATGAAACACACTTGATCATGGTGGATTATCTTTTTGATGTGTTGTTGGATTTGGCTGGCAAGTATTTTGTTAAGGATTTTAGCACCTATGTTCATCAAGGATATCTGTCTTCAGTTTTCTTTTTTGGCTATGTCCTTCCCTGGTTTTGGTGTTAGGGTGATCCTGGCTTCATAGAATGAATTAGGGATGGTTCCTTCTTTCTCTATCTTGGGGAATAGTGTCAAAAGGATTGGCACCAATTCTTCTTTGAATATCTGGTAGAATTCTACTGTGAATCCATCTGGTCCTGGACTTTTTTTGTTGGCAATTTTTAAATTACCATTTCAATCTTGCTGTTTGTTATTGGTCTGTTCAGGGTATTTAACTCTTCCTAAGTTGAGCTAGGAGGGTTGTATTTTTCCAGGACTTTGTCCATCTCTGTTAATCTTCTAGTTTATGTCCGTAAAGGTGTTCATAGTAGCATTAAATGATCTTTTGTATTTCACTGGTGTCGGTTATATCTCCTGTTTTGTTTCTTAGTGAGGTTATTTGGACTTTCTGTCTTTTCTTGGTTAAACTCGCCAATGATCTGTCAATTTTATTTATCTTTTCAATGAACTAACTTTTTGTTTCTCTTATCTTTTGTATTTTGTTGTTGTTGTTGTTGTTTGTTTCAATTTCATTTAGTTCTGCTCTGATCTTGGTTATTTCCTTTCTTCTTTTGGGTTTGGATTTGGTTTGTTCTAGTTTCTCTAGTTCCTTGAGGTGTGACCTTAGAGTGTCAGTTTGTGTTCTTTCAGTCTTTTTGATATAGGCATTTAGGGCCATGAACTTTCCTCTTAGCACTGCCTTTGCTATATCCCAGATGTTTTGATAGGTTTTGCCATTATTGTCATTCAGTTCAAAGAATTTTTAAATTTCCATCTTGATTACATTTTTTTGACCCAGTTCTCATTCAGGAGCAGGCTATTTAGTTTCCATGTATTTGCATGGTTTTGAAGCTTCCTTTTGGAGCTGATTTCCAGTTTTATTCCACTGTGGTCTGACAGAGTGTTTGATATAATTTGGATTTCCTTAAATTTATTGAGACTTGTTTTATGACCTACCATATTGTTGATCTTGGATAAAGTTCCATGTGCTGTCAAATAGAATGTGTATTCTGCAGTTGTTGGATGAAATGTTCTGTGTATATCCCTTAAGTCCATTTGTTCCAGGGTATAGTTTAAATCCATTGTTTCTTTGCTGGCTTTCTGTCTTGATGACATGTCTATGCTGTCAGTGGAGTATTGAAGTCCTCCTCTATTATTGTTCTGCTATCTATCTAATTTCTCAGGTCTATTAGTAATTGTTTTGTAAATTTGGGATCTCCAGTGTTAGGGGCATATATGTTTAGAATTGTGATATTTTCCTGTTGGACAAGGCCTTTTACACCTTTTACCATTATATAATTCCCTCTTTGTCTCTTTTAACTGCTGTTGCTTTAAAGTTTATTTTGTCTGGTATAAGAATAGCTGACCCTGCTTGCTTTTGGTGTCCATTTGCATGAAATACCTTTTTCCACCCCTTTACTTTAAGTTTATGTGAGTCGTTGTGTGCTAGGTGAGTCTCCTGAAGGCAGCAGATGGTTGGTGAGTTCTTATCCATTCTGCAGTTCTGTATCCATTCTGCAGTTCTTATCCATTCTGCAGTTCTGTATTTAAGTGGAACATTTAGGCCATTTGCATTCAATGTTCATATTAAAATGTGAGGTACTGTTGTGTTCATCGTGCTCTTTGTTGCCTGTTAACTTTGGTTTTTGTTTTTGCTTTTTAACTTGTATTTTTGTTTTATAGGTCCTGTGTGATCTGTGCTTTAAAGAGGTTCTCTTTTGTTGTGTTTCCAGGATTTGTTTCAAGATTTAGAGCTCCTTTTAGCAGTTCTTGCAGTGGTGGCTTGGTAATGGTGAATTCTCTTAGCATTTGTTTGTCTGAAAAAGACTATATCTTTCCTTCATATATGATGCTTATTTTCACTGCATACAAAATTCCTGGCTGATAATTGTTTTGTTTGAGGAGGCTGAAGATAGGACCCCAGTCCCTTCTAGCTTGTAGGGTTTCTGCTGAGAAATCTGCTATTAATCTGATAGGTTTTCCCTTATAGGTCACCTGGTGCTTCTGTCTCACAGCTCTTAAGATTCTTTCCTTCGTCTTAACTTTGGATAACCTGACGTCAATGTTCTAAGTGAAGATCTTTTTGTGATGAATTTCCCGGGTGTTCTTTGTGCTTCTTGTATTTGGATGTCTAGGTCTCTAGAAAGGCTGTGGAAGGTTTCCTCGATTATTCCCCCAAATATGTTTTCCAAGCTTTTAGAATTCTCTTCTTCCTCAAGAACACTGATTTAGGTTTAATGGTTTAACATAATCTCAGACTTCTTGGAGACTTTGTTCATATTTTCTTATTCTTTTTTCTTTGTCTTTGTTAGATTGGGTTAATTTGAAGGCCTTGTCTTCAAGCTCTGAATTTCTTTCTTCTGCTTGTTCAATTCTATTGCTGACTTTCCAGAGAATTTCACATTTCTAAAAGTGTGCCCCAAGTTTCCTGAATTTTTTATTGTTTTTTCTTTAAGATATCTATTTCCTTGAATATTTCTCCTTTCACTTCTTGTATCATATTTTAAATTTCCTTGTGTTGGGCTTTGCCTTTTTCTGCTCCCTCCCTGATTAGCTTAATAACTAACCTCCTGAATTCTTTTTCAGGTAAATCAGGGATTTCTTCTTGATTTGGATCCATTGCTGGTGAACTAGTGTGATTTTTTGGGAGTGTTGAAGAGCCTTGTTTTGTCATATTACCAGGGTTGGTTTTCTATTTCCTTCTCATTTGGGTAGCCTCTGTCAGAGGGAAGGTTTAGGGCTAAAGGCTGTTGTTCAGATTCTTTTGTCCCATGGGGTGTTCCCTTGATGTAGTACTCTCACCCTTTTCCTATGGATGTGGCTTCCTGTGAGCCAAACTGCAGTAATTGCTGTCTATCTTCTGGGTCTAGTCACTCAGCAAGCCTACCCAGCTCTGGGCTGGTACTGGGGGTTGTCTGCAAAGCATCCTGTGATGTGAATGGGTCTCTCAGCTGTGGATAACAGTGCCTGTTCTGGCAGAGGTGGTGGGGGTGCGATGGACTCCATGAGGGTTCTTAGCTTTGGTGGTTTAATGTTCTATTTTTATGCTGGCTGGTCTCCTCCCAGGAGGTGCTGATTTCCAGAAAGCATCAGCTGTGGTATTATGGGAAGGAATTGGCAATGGATGGGGCCCTAGAACTCCCACGATTATATGCTTTGGTTTTTCTGCTACCAAGGTGGATAGGGAAGGACCATCTGAGCTCAGACTCTCCTTGGGCAGGTCTTGCTGTGATTGCTGTGGGGTATGAGGATAAGATTCCCAGGTCACGGGAGTTTTGTATCTAGCAGGATTATGGCTGCCTCTGCTGAGTCACGCAGGTTGTCAGGGAAGTGAGAGAAAGCCACCAGTCACAGGCCTCGCCCAGCTCCCACGCAAACTGGTCTCACTCCCATTGTTCTCTCCCCGCTACAGTACCCAGACAGTTTCCAAGCAGAGAGCAATACAGGCTCGAAAACCTGCCCCAGGCTATCTGCCTTCCAACTGTGAAAGAAAAGGGCTTGGTTCTTCCCCAGCTTGTGGAGTCTGCACACTGGATTTGCACACTCCCCTGAGTTCTGGCCAGTAGGTTTCTCACCCCGTTCAAATTGTTGCTAGTTTCAGCTAAAGATTTCCTTCTTGCTGTGGAGTTTTACCCCCTGTTCCTCTCATGTTACATCCCTGTGGTGCCAGGCAGGAGTGGCCTGCTAGGGGACCCAGCAAGCTCCCAGTTCCTTTCTGCTGCTTCCTCTACCCTTGTATTTCGCTCAGCTCTCCAAATTGACTCCACTCCAGGTAAAGACGAAAACTTCTCCTGCAAACAGACCTTCAGCTTCTCCAGTGGGGGTGTGTGTTTGGGAGTGAAGGCTCTCCCTTTCCCACTTCCGCAGTTGGGGTACTCACTGTTTTGGGGGATCTCCTAGGTCCTGCAGGAGCAGTCTACTTCCTTCAGGGGGTCTGTGGGTCCTCTCGGGATTGCTGGTTTTTTCTTGCAGTTGATCTGGAGCTAAAATTCACAATGTGAGGCACTGGCTGCTCTGTCCGGAGCTGCAATCTATCCCAGACTACTGCCCGCCATGATCCTCATCATAATATCTTAAATTCTACTACATCTCATTCCAAAATGTCTGTCTTTCTCCAATTGCTCCCCACTCCAAATCAGTCAAACTCCCATATGTACTTTCAAATCCAGCTCAGAAGTCACCTTGTCTGGAAAGTCATCCATAAATACTTCTTTCTAGAAGTCTCTTTATTCTTGTATATACTGCTTGTGCTAACATCTACTGTACTACACTGTATTTTATTTTACAGTTACCTTCCTAAGTAGACTTGATGACAGAGATTGGGTCTTATGACTCTAGTATTCCAAGTCCTTAGCACAGGGAAAGTGCTTGGTAATAAATGCTGTTGAATGAATGAATACTTTTATATATAAGCAAGCAATGGCTATTTAATACATATACAAAAATACCTAGCATATTCAGAGTATGCTTCTTTTTCTTAAGTAATAAAAAGATAGTTTAAAAGACATTTTTAACACTTTATATACTTATATGACATATATTTAGTGCTAATCAATAAAGCTAAACTTTATGAAAGAATTAATTCTAGTTAAGAAATGATGTCTCTTGCCTTAAAAATTACTATAAAGAAAATGAGAAGATTTGTCATAGCCTGCAAAGACACAGATATGCAAAATACATGTCTGAAAGGACTGTTATCTAAAACACACGAAGAACTTTTAAAACTCAACAATGAGAAAAAGAATAACCTGATTTTAAAATGGGCAAAAGACCTGAACAGGCACCTCACAAAGATGATATAGAGATGCCAAATGAGGATACGAAAAGATACTTCACATCATATGTCATTAGGGAACTGCAAATTAAAACAGCAATGAGATACCACTTACATCTACAAGAATTGCCAAAATCCAGAACACCACTGACAACACTAAATGCTGTGATTATGTAGAGCAACAGGTACTCTCATTCATTGCTTGTAGGAATGCAAAATAGTACAGCCATTTTGTAAGGCAGTTTGGTAGTGCAAAATAGTACAGCCATTTTGTAAAGCAGTTTGGTAGTTTTTTTTTTTTTAAAAAAGAAACATATTCTTACCATACAATCATGGTCCTTGGTATTTACTCAAATGAATTAAAAATTGATGTTGATGAAAAACCCATTCACAGATGTTTATAGCAGCTTTATTCATAATTGTTCAAAATTGGAAACAACCAAAATATTTTCAGTTAGGTGAATGGATAAACTGCGGTATATACAAACAGCAAAATATTATTTAGCACTAAAACAAAATAAGCTAGCAAGCCATGAAAACACATGGAGGATATTAAATGCATATTATTAAGTGAAAGAAGTGAATCTGAAAAGGCTACATACTCTGGTTCCAACTATATGCATTCTGGAAAAGGCAAAACTGTAGAGATAGTGAAAAGATAAGTGGTTTACAGGTTAGGTGTGAAGAAATGATAAAGAGGCAGAGCATGGAGGATTTCTAGAACAGTGAAACTATTCTGCATTATACTATAATGGTGGATACATGTCATTACACATTTGTCAAAACTCAGAAGATACAACACCAAGAAGGAACCCTAATGTAAACTATGGACTTTGGATGATAATCATATGTCAATGTTGGTTCATCCATTGTAGCAAATGTACCACCATGATTCTGGATGTTGATAGTGGGAGAGGCTGTGGAAGTGTAGGTGGGGGAGGAGAAGGTGTATGGAAAATCTCTGTGCCTTCTGCTCAATTTTGCTGTGAAGCTAAAACTGCTCTTTAAAATGGTCTATTAAAAAAAGAACATCTGTCCTATATTTTTAGTGTAAATAATTAAAATAAAAAGGACAACACTATTGCATACCACAGTGCAGGACCTTGCTACTTGAAGTGTGTCTGTGGGCCAGCTGTTAGGACAGCACCTGGGAGCCTGTTGTGAATGTGGAAGCCCAGTTTCCCCTCCCAGGCCTACTGAATCACAGGCTGTGTTTTGAAAAGTTCCCCAGGTTATTTGTATGCACATCAGAGTTTGAGAAGCACTGGTGTGGAAAACCAACAATTAAGCTGAGTGCAAGAAGAACCAGGTTCTTTTCTTACCTCACCAACTCAAAAGTTGTTTAGCATTGGACAATGTATTGAAACTGTAGGTTTCTAGTCTGTAAAATAAGATGGTTGAACTAGGTCAAAGGTCTTCACAGTGTGGCCTGTAGAATAGCAACATCAACATCACCTGGGACATATTGGAAATGCAAAGGTTCTATGGACTCAGAAACAACATGGGTGAGCCCATGATCTGTTATTTAACAAGCCCTTCAGGTGCTTCTGAGGCAAACTGAATTTGAGAACCATTGGATGGCCTTTAAAGTTCTTTCCAATGTAAACCTTTTATGATCATTTGGACAAATGTAAATGTCTCAAGATCATGTATATATATGTATTTTTTTACTTGAAACTGAATAACACATTTGAAACAATGAACTGGCATTGTTTTCATTCTCAGATCATGCCTTTACCTATTTAAAATATTTGTTATATTTTTCAAAATATAAATTTCTATTTATATATAAATATATGTTTATGTTGAATTTTTCAGGTACAAAATCAGATTTTCTGGATTCTGACACAGAACAATTGATTTGAAGACACCATTCAGACAAAGAAACTCTGAGCTTGCTGCTCTGTAAGGGATAAAGATTTTAATCTGACATAATAGAGGGTTTTTTTCCTTTTGTAATTAGCAAACCACACATATTTAGTGCCAGGATGGCTGGCTAGGGTCATTTTCATTAACATAGTTCCCACTGAATGCTAAGGATGTCTCTTTCATCCAATAAGAAAATCTAAAAAAGAGGACAAGGTAAACTTTAATTTGGGTTAATCACGGATAAGAATGTCATGATCACATACTAAATTGTGAATCAGGAAACAGCTGATAGGATTCAGTAAGAGCACATGAAAGCAATAATTTTTTGTCTGGTTTAAGTAGGATGAGAGAATTTGGTTGCATTTGAAATTCTGTCAAGAACAACACAGACAAGCACTGTTTTTAACCCCCACTTTTATCATAAAATAATTCACAGTATAAGAAACAAACGGAATTTTTAAAGAGGGGAACTGTGGGTATATAATCCAGCAACTCAGTTTTCTTTATCAGACAGTTTTTAATGTTACTATGGGGGAAAACATTTGCATTCCAAGGTTGTGAATTCATGGGGCCATGTTTGCATTCACTTCATGAACAAAGCACCCAGCAACACAGCTCCAAAGGGCTTTTTCTCTTGGAGTCTGACTGCGGACTATTTACTAATATAATTAAACAGTAGTGGGGGATGATGCATTTGCATGCCTTAAGCATAATTTACTTTAACCATTTCATTTCTGATATATAAGCCCTCGTAATTCATCAATGCTATCAGTTGCTGGCTCTATCATCTTCTATCTAAACCATTAGAGACAGTAGACATAGCATTGGCATTTTTGTTGTTGTTGTTGTTTTCTCCTAAAGATTTTCATTCTCTTGATCTTTTGAGTCTTGATGAATAGAACAATTCCACCAACATTTCTGGCAAGATTTTCAAAGAAACAGCATTCAATTTTATGAGAGCAGATTGGCTTTTTACCTTTTTGCAGGAAACAATTAATTGGCTTTAAGCATAAATTAAGCAGGAGCCTTAAAAATGGGAGGCTCTGAAAAGGGAGGGCTTTTGAAAATTTGGCCTAAATGTGTTTCTGATGGCAATAAATAAATAGGATTTTGATTTCTAATAACATGTTTATCTCTCTAACCACTCTACCTCCTCAAAGGGAATGAAGTGTTTGGGCTACAAAGTGTCAGCATGAACCAAAGCTGAAGCCTGTGGTGGGGCAAAGGATGTGACTCCTGTGAAGAGCTGCTGAAATAGGCTGTGCAGAGAATATGCTTGGAGACACATCCATCCCCAAAGTATCCATCCCAAAGAATCGCAAAAGACTACTCCAAGCAGATGAGAGGAACAAGAGGAATTGAGAGAAGGGAAGCTATGACAAAAGAAGTGTCAGGGGATGAGGAAATGGAGAAGGTGGAGGAAGAAATAGAAAAAAAGAGGAAGAAAACATGGGGAGGAGAACAAGAGATAGAAAAAAAAGGAAGTGAGAGGAAGGAAACAGAGGTCTGAGGAAGAGCCCCAGATGAAGAGGAGGCAGAGAAGGGGAAATAGCAAAAGAGAGAGGGCTGAGGTGGGAGTGTTTTTATCTTGGGAGGGTCCCCATGGGTGTGGTTCTGGAGATTTTTCCAAATGAGTTTATGATAATTGCACATTAGACAGCCTACAGAAGCTTTTCCCTAGCATTTATCAGCAAATGCCTCACTGGTATGGATGAAATTAGCAGACAGCCAGGGTTATTCTCCTGAGATATACTGTTTTCCTAGGTCACAAGTTGAAATTTTTTTTTGCTTTAGTAATTGGAAACTAGTGAGTATAGTCAGAGGGAGGATTCTGCTATAGTATTGTCACATCCCAATTAACCTAGAAAAATGCCTCAGCCACTATATAATTGTTTTTCCATAATGGATTTTTGGTCACTGTTGGATGTGCATGTCAAGCTTTCCCCTCATTTAGGTTTTACAGGATTGCCTGTAATGGAACACAAAGACATCTATCACAGCTTTATGGATTCTAATTTAAATTTTTTTAATTAAATTTTTTAAATTTAAAATATTGAATGATACAATATAATGATTTAAATACATGTACATTGTATAATGATGATCAATCAGCTTTGTGTTTGCTACATATATATGTAAACTGTATTTTTCTGTTATTTGTTTTTAGGACACAGAACGAGTGACACATTTTGGGAAAGAAGTCCAAATATTTTCTTAGGTTTACCTATGGTGCAATAAAATTGAATTTACTTCTGTTCAACCTGACTATAAAGTTTACGTCCTGTATATATTAATCTCTGTTACATTTGGGTTACATGTAAGTTTACTAAAAAATGGGGTTTGTCATTCATATATTTTATGATATTATCAAATTTCTTTCCCCAGCTATTTCATACCTGTTTTCTCCAACAGAAAGTCTTTTATTGCAATGAGCTGACTATTGTCTCATCTAATGAGGATTAAGTATTCTATAAATAAAAATAGATCTTATTAAAGTTTCTTTAAGTTAATATCACTGATTACTTCTTAATAATAATATTCCTAGTATATTTTAACTTGTTTTCTGGGAATTCTCCCGAAATGCTAGAAAAGCAACATCTCTCAATAAAACACCAGTTACATAAGCCCTCAAAAGCCTTTGTTTGATTTTTGTTAGAAGGTATGTACTCCCACTTAGGATATTTGGAATGTGTTCAACACAAGTGTGAATGATTGGTAAGTCATCTTGAGAATATATTGAAAGAAAAGTCCTTGCAGAAAAGAAAATACTTTAAAATAATCTTGTAGCATCTGGTTTATACCTGGAAAAGTAAATTTTATAGTTTAGCATTGTGATGAGTTTAGAAATCTAACGTGAATTGTCCTTGGATTTTTTATTTTCTTGTTTCAGACTATTTCCATGTACAATACTAGTTTGACTGTTCTGAGCCTTTTTGTCCACAACTGAACACCTGAAGTAAAAGTAGCAGAGAATAATGAATTAAATTACCCTGTGGCATTTAAATTACCCTGTAGCCAGAGTTAGTGTGTATGAGTGTGCAAGTATTTATTTGTAGAACTATAATGCTCAAAAGTTTATAATCTTCACCCTCTTTAGCCTATAAAGTCTTTAGCCTAAAAGTGTGAACACACCTACACTCAAGATTTGTATGTAAAGCCTTCTTATTCAGAGGAGTAACATATGAGGTACTTTCTAAATAATGCCAAAATATTACAGAAGCTCAGTATAGCATGGCTTTTTATTCTTTTTCTTTTTTGTACTGGCATGGTTCCTGAATACGATTCTAATTCATTCTTTCATAACATCAGTTAAGGTATACAGGAAGGCATTCAGGAGTCTTTATTTTTTCTTTTGAACTATCAATTCTTAAGTTTTGTGAATATAGTTTTTTTTCAAAACTGAGAATTTTCTAAATAACAGCTAATATTTTTCAGATGATGTCACACAAACTTGAATATATAATTTTCATATTATATTTATTGATGGATGTTCTTCTCTCTGTCTCTCCCTTCAGAATCCCTTGCTTATGTTTGTCCCATCCACTCAATTCCCACATGTGTGTTTGTTTACTCTTGTGAACTCATAAACAGGTCTACAAACGTGATGTCTACACACACACATAGCTAGATATTTCACAACCAGCTTGTAAGGTCTGTGTGCCGAACCTTTATATCAAACCTATGTGCCCAAAACTTATGCATAAAGCCTGTGTGTGTATATTGAGCCTATGTACCCAAAGCTTATATGTATAACCTGTGTATCCAAGACCTATGTCTCCCTTGGCCTAGGGGGTAGAGTGTAAGGTGCATGGATGTGCTGTGGCCAAGAATAGGCCGAGGCAGACATCAGGGCCAGTGTGACTCAGCCAGTTCGGAGTGCAGGCGCATAACTCCACTTGTTATATAATCACTGCTATGTAGCCATGACATGGGAAGGCTCGTCACCCAACTTTGAGCCACTATTGTTTGTGAAAGGTATAACTGCCCTGTTGATGCTATACATATGGCACGGCTTGACTTGTGCTGAGAGAGATAATGTGAAGCTGCTGACCCCATAAGGGAAAGCTGGCCTTGCAGGCCAGGGAATGTAGCTACAGGAGTGGAAGCAGCAGGAGCTGCAGAGCCAGAGCAGGCAGCTGAGACAAAGGCAGACAGTGTAAGAGAGCTGCTGAATAAAACCATCTTTCACCTGTCTGTGGCCCCCCAAGTGTTATGTCAGCTATCTGCCACCTGAACCCACTCCCTTTAAACTTCAACATGGTCTGAAACCTGAGGCTTGGCATGACACAGGTTCATATCCTTTCTTCTCTTCTGGTCATTTTTTTTCCTGATATTTTTTGTCCAGATCCTACCACCTAATGGCTGGGATAAAGCTAGGTGATGTGGTGAAGGAGCCCAAGATTGAATTGAATATTCCCCTTTCTTTGTCATTTCTCCCATCTTTCCCTTCTCTCACTTAGCACTCTCAAGCTGTACCTTAGGGCTCTCTCTTCCTAGCTATGTCTTCCTACACATGCACAGACTCTGGGAAGCACCTCTTATTTCTTTTTTCTTTTATAAATTATTTTTATGGAATATAGAATACATTACTTTGAGAAAAATTTTATGTCTTTATAATGAGAGCTCAATGTTTCAAATAATGTCAATGTAGTTATAATATACTTCAGATTAATATATTATTTTGCTTAACATTTTTGACCAGGGATGTCCGATGGCAGCTGTCCTTAGAAAGAAGATCAAAGTTGCAAGTGAATGATAACTAATCTGAATGGAAAGTTGAGGCAAGGCAGCCAGGACCTATTGGAGAGCCTATGGGAAGAAGCTGGGATGCAGAAAAGTAAGGCAGCAAGAGTTGGCAGAGATTAACCCTTGAGGAACTCAGAATCTTGCAGAAATTGTAGGTGGAGGTGCTTCTCTGCCCCCTTACTCTTAGGACACACTGCTGATTGCTAAGTTTCCAGGGAGTCCCTCCGCGCTTGCAACTCCAGGCAAGATGTTGGTGGCAATTTGGGAACTTCTCAGGGGCAGAGCACCACATGGCCAGCTAATGCTGGTGCACTCACATACTGCTTAGGCTGGAACAGAGACAGCAGGTGCCATACTGGTTGGGCACCTCTGTGGGCCACTCCTCTGCTGGGGGAACCTTAGCCCTTGTGTTGCCACATTACCAAATGCCCTGCAAATATATCCCACAACCTGCTCTGACATTAGCCACCACAGGGGACCAGTTGCTCCCTGGGGAGCTATGGGATTCCCAAACATCTAGTCCACAGCACTGGCTACGCCTAGAAGAGTGGGTAGTGCAATCCACCGAAGTATCCCCTTGGGACAAAGGAAATTCAGGTGTGATGCTGATTGCTGAAGGTGATTGGGAATAAATATGGAATAGGGGTCACCTCCTGCTTTTCCATCCACTGTTGCAGATACATAGAGGCTTTCCCCTCTCGGGTATGGCTTAAGTGCACTTGGATATGAACTTTCCAGTGATTTTCATGGTGGCTACACCCCCTGTTGAAAGATCCCACCCTGCCTGGGCTTGCATGAAGGGCAGGGCCCCACTCTCCCTCCCTACACAGAGAAGCAGCGTTCCAGCAATAGAAGGCATACAAGCTGCAGTAATGTCTGTTCTAGACTGAGGGAAGAGACTCTGCCCTGAGGCCATTTTGGTGGTTGCCACCAGAGGGGCATTTCCACAGACCTCAGTTATACTGTGGCTGGGAGCCAAAGGAAAATGTATGAACTGAAGGTCATGAACCCTGTGACAGGGGCAAGATAAGGGAGCAGATCACATTCCTGTCTACTCAAAACAAGGAGCTAGTGTACCCTCCACCCCTTCCCTCAAGACCTCAGTGCATCCCATCATGATCTCTTCCTGCCATCCCCCATCAGGGCAGGTGCCTCCACTCATCATCAAACTGCCCAAAAGAGAACCAGATCTTACTCTTAATCATCACCTACTGGAATAAAGACTGAACTGCATCATCAAATAAAAAATCTGCTGCATCAAATAAAAAACCTGCTGTCAGAAGGGCATAGGGCTAGTGGGTGAGATAACCTTCCTGAGTCCTCTACAGCTCAGTCCTGCAGAAGGTAGTGTGTTGGCTCATACATCCAGTACATTGCTACCACAAGCAGCATTTGAAAGTGCCATCCCACAAAATCTGTCCATAACCAAGGAACCACTGAAAGTACCCAGAAACTAAGCCAAATAATCATACACAATTTATACCATGAGCATACTCTTAAGGGAAAAAAATTAAAAACTAAAAACTTCCATTTAAACAATAGCATGTACAAAAATAAGAAGCAATAGCTCCTTTAGATGAGAAGAAATCAGCACTAAAACTCTGGTAGTACAAAAAAACAGTGTTTTGACACTTCCAAAGGATTGCATCAGCTTTCTAGCAATGGATCCTAAGAAAAAAGAAAAGTCTAGAATGATAAAGAATTCAAAATATAGATTTTTAAGAAAGCTCAATAAGATTCAATAGAAAGTTGAAAATCAACACAAATAAATCAGATAAAATAATTCAGAATATGAAAAATGAGTTAGCTATTTAAAAAAAAAACAAACCCAAACAGGCCGGGTGTGGTTGCTCATGCCTCTAATCCCAATACTTTGGGAGGTCGAGGCAGGTGGATCATGAGGTCAAGAGATGAAGACCATCCTGGCCAACATGGTGAAACCCTGTCTCTACTAAAAATACAAAAATTAGCTGGGCATGGTGGTGCACACCTGTAGTCTGTAGTCCCAGCAACTCAGGAAGCTGAGGCAGGAGAATCACTTGAACCTGGGAGTCTGAGGTTGTAGTGAGCTGAGGTCATGCCACTGCACTCTGGCCTGGGGACAGAGCGAGACTCCATCAAAAAACAAAACAAAACAAAACAAAACAGAACAAAAGCAAACAGAACATCTGGAAATGAAAAATTCACTAAAGGAACTTTAAAATACACATGAAAGCTTTAACAATAGACCAAGCAGAAGAAAGAATTTAAGAGCTTGAAGACAAGTCTTTTGAACTCAGTCAGACAAAAATAAAGAAAAAATAATTTTTAAAAAGAGACAAAGCCTTTGAGAAATATGGGATTATGTAAAGTGACCTTTGACTAGTAGGCATCCCTGAGAAAGAAGAAGAAAAAGTAAGCAACTTGGAAACCATATTTGAAAGAATAATTCAGGAAAATTTCTCTGATCTTGCTAGAGAGGTAGACATCCAGATATAAGAAATTCAGAGAATATCTGTGAGATACTACACAAAGCAAACGTTATCAAGGCATATAATCATATGACTATCCAAGGTCAACATAAAAGAGAAAAAATCTTAAATGCAGATAGAGAGAAAGGTCAGATCACTACAAAGGAAATCTCATCAGACTAACAGCTGAATTCTCAACGGAAACAATAGTTTAAAGAGGTTGGGAACCTATTTTCAGCTTCGAAGAAAAAAAATTCCAGATAAGAATTTTATATCCTGACAAACAAAGCGTCGTAAATATAGGAGAAATAAAGTATTTGCAAGACGAGCAAACATTAAAGGAATTCATCACTACTAGACCAATCATACACGAAATGCTCAAAAGAATTGTAAACATGGAAGCGAAAGGAGGATACTTAGTATCATAAAAGCACATGTAAATACAATGTTCATTCGTCCTATACAGCAATTACAAAATTGAGACTACAAAGCTACTAGCTAACACTATGGCAAACAAACAAACAACAACAACAACAAAACACCTCACATAGCTTTATTGACCTTGAACATAAATGACCTAGATACTCCACTTAAAAGATGAAGTTTGGCAAATTGGATACAAGAAAAGATCCAACCATCTGCTGCCTATAAAAGACCCACCTACTGTGTAAAGACACTCACAGGCTCAAATTAAAGGATAGAAAAAAGTTATATCATGCAAATGGAAAACAAAAAATATCAGGGTTTGCTATTCTTATATCAGATAAGATAGACTTTAACCCAAAGACAGTACAACAAGAAGAGCATTATATCATGATAAAACATTCAATTCCACAAGGAACTTTAGCCTAAATATGTATGTACCCAACACCAGAGCACCCAGACTTATAAAACAAGTACTACCAGATCTAAGAAAATATCTACACAGCTGAAATGGTTTGGCTTTGTGTTCTTAACCAAATTTCATGTCAAATTATAACCCCCACGTGTTGAGGGAGAAATCTGGTGGGGGGTGATTAGATCATGGGAGCAATTTCTAATAGATTAGCACCATTCCCCTAGTGCTGTCTCATCATAGAATTCTCAGGAGATCTGGCAGTTTAAAAATGTAGTGCCCTCCCTTTCTCTCTCTTTCATCACTGTAGTAGGACATGCTGGCTTCCCCTTTGCCTTCTGCTATGATTGTAAATTTCCTGAGGCCTCCTAGCCATGCTTCTGGTTAAGCCTGCAGAACTGTGAGTCAATTAAACCTCTTTTCTTAATAAATCACCCAGTCTCAGGTAGTTCAATATAGCAGTGTGAGAATGAACCAATACAACAGCAATACAATAACAGTGGAAGACTTTAACCCTTCTGACTACACTAGACAGATAATCAAGGCAGAAAATTAACAAAGAAACTCTGGACTTAAACTGGACTTTTGACCAAATGGACCTAATAGACATCTACAGAACATTCCACTCAACAACTGCAGAACATACATTTTTCTCATCTGCACGTAAAACATTCTCTAAAATTAATTATATGCCTGGCCATTAAGCAACTCTCAATAACTGCAAAAAAATCAAAATCATATGAAATATCTTCTTGGTCACAATGAAATAAAATTAGAATTTAATAACAAAAAGGAACTCACAAAACCACATGAGTACATAGAAACCAATCAACTTGCTCCTAAACAACTTTTGAGTAAATAATACAATTGTCAGAAATCAAAATTTTTTTAAACAAATGAAAATAGAAATACCACACACTAAAACCTCTGGAATAGAGCAAAAGCAGTGTTAAGAGAAAGGTTCACAGCATTAAATGCCTACATCAAAAAGACAGAACGATCTCAAATTAACGACTTAATTTCACAACTCAAAGAACTAGGAAAAACAAGAGAAAACCAAACTCAAAGCTAGCAGAAGAAAAGGAATAACAAAGATCTGAGCAGAACTAAATAAAACTGAGAACCCTCCCAGAAAAAATACAAACACTCAACAAAATGAACAGCTGGTTCATTGAAAGAATAAATAAAATAGAATGCTAACTAGATTAATCAAGAAAAAAATGAGAGAAGATTCAATTAAGCATGATTGGAAATGGTGAAGGTGACAGATGTTACAACTGACACCACAGAAATACAAAAGATCATCAGACACTACTATGAACATCTCTATGTGCACAAACTAGAAAACCTAGAAGAGATAGATTCATTCCTGGAAACATGCCACCTCCCATGATTAAACCAGAGAGAAATAGAAATTCTGAATAGACCAATAATGAGTAATGAAATTGAATCAGTACTAGAAAAACCTACCAACAAGAAAAAGGCCTGGACCGGACAGATTAACAGTCAGATTTTACTATACATGCAAAGAAGAACTGACAAAAATATTACTGAAACAGTTCCATGAAACCAAGGAGGAGGGACAGGCCAATATCTCTGCAGGACATAGATGCAACAAAAATCCTCACTGAAATACTAGCAAGCCAAATCCAACAACACATCAAAAAGACACTCCATCACAATCAAGGGGGCTTTATTCCAGGGATGCAAGCATGGTTCAAAATATGCAAATAAATAAATGTGTTTCATCACATAAACAGAATTAAAAACAAAAACCATATGATCATCTGCATCTCAATCAATGGAGAAAAGGCATTTGATAAAATTCGACATTCCTTCATGATGAAAACCCTCAACAACCTAGGCATTGAAGGAATATATCTCAAAATAATAAAAGCCATATATGACAAACTCACAGCCAACATCAAACTGAATGTGATAATGTTGAAAGCAATTCCTCTAAGAACCGGAAGAGACAAGGATGTCTACTCTCACTACTCCTATTCAACCGGAAGTTCTAGCCAGAGCAATCAGGCAAGAGAAAGAAATAAAAGCATCCAAATTGGAAAAGATGAAGTCAAATTACCTCTGTTTCCTGATGATGCAATATTATATCTAGAAGACCCTAAAAATTACTCCATAAAACTCCTAGATTTGATGAATGACTTCAATGAAGTTTCAGGCTTCAAAATTAATGTACAAAAATCATTTGCACTTCTGTGTACCAACAATACTCAAGCTGTAAACAAAATCAAGAACTCAATTCCATTTGCAATAGCCATAAAAAATTAAAATACCTAGGAATACATTTAACCAAGCAGGTGAAATAGCTCTATAAGGAGAACAAAACACTGATGAAAAATCACAAATGACAGAAAACATTCCATGTTCATGGAGGGAAAGAATAAATATTGTTAAAATGCCCATATTGCCTAAAGAAATCCACAGATTCACCACCATTCCTATCAAGTTACCAATGTCATTTTTTACATAAGTAGAAAAACACTATTCTAAAATTCATATGGAAACAGAAAAACAGTCCAAATAGCCAAAGTAACCCTAAGTACAAGGAAAAAAGCCAGAAGCATCACATTACTTGACTTCAAACTACACAAGTCAATAGTAACCAAAACAGCTTGGTACTGGTACAGAAATAGACACAGATATCAGTGGAACAGAATGGAGAATCCAGAAATAAACTCACATACCTACAACCAACTGATCTTTGACAAAGTTGATGTAAATAAGCAACTGGGAAATGACACCCTTATTCAAAGAATGGTTCTGGGAAAACTGGCTAGCTATACACAGAAGCATGAAACTGGGCCCCTACTTATCACCATATACAAAAATTAACTAAAGATGGATTAAAGACTTAGATGTGGGAGGAGATTCAAGATGGCCAAATAGGAACAGCACTGGTCTGCAGCTCCCAGCAAGATCAATGCAGAAGGCAGGTGATTTCTGAATTTCTAACTAAGATACACAGTTCATCTCACTGGGACTGGTTGGACAGTGGGTGCAGCCCACAGAGGGTGAGCCGAAGCAGGGTGTGGCATCACCTCACCTGAGAAGTGGAAGGGTTCAGGGAATTTTCCCCCCTACCTAAGGAAAGCCATGAGGGTCTGAGCCTGAGGAACTCTGGCACAGATACTGCACTTGTCCCATGGTCTTCACAATCCACAAACCAGGAGATTCTCTCCAGTGACTACCCCACTAGGGCCCTGGGTTTCAAGCACAAAACTAGGCAACCAATTGGGCAGACACTGAACTAGCTGCAGGAGTTTTGTTGTTGTTGTTGTTTTTGTTTTTTGTTTGATTGTTTGTTTGTTTGTTTGCCATACCCCAGTGGTGCCTGGAACACCAGCAAGACAGAACTGTTCACTCCCCTGGAAATGGGGGATGAAGCCAGGGAGCCAAGTGATCTGGCTTGGCAGGTCCCACCCCCACGAAGCCCAGGAAGCTAAGATCCACCGGCTTGAAATTCTCACTGCCAACACAGCAGCAACCAGAGATCTACCCGGGATTGTGGAGCTTGGTGGAGGGAGGGGCATCCGCCATTGCTGAGGCTTGAGTAGGCAGTTTTACAGCCACAGTGTAAACAAAGCCACTGGGAAATTCAAACTGGGTGGAGCTCACTGCAGCTCAACAAGGCTGCTGTGGCCAGACTGCCAGACTGTTTCTCTCTGGGCAGGGCATCTCTGTAAAAAAGGCAGCAGCCCCAGTCAGGGGCTTATAGCAGACTTAAACGTCCTTGCCTGATGGCTCTGAAGAGAGCAGCAGACATCCTAGCACAGCGTATGAGCTCTGCTAGGGGTCAGTCTGCCTCCTCAAGTGGGTCAGTGACCCCAGTGTATACTGACTGAGAGACACCACCCATTTGGGGCCAACAGACATCTCATACAGGAGAGCTCTGGCTGGCATCTGGCAGGTGCACTGCTGGGCCGAAGCTTCCAGAGGAAAGAACAGGCAGCAATCTTTGCTGCTCTGCAGCCTCCACTGGTAATACTCAGGCAAACAGGGTCGGGAGTGGACCTCCAGCAAACTCCAGCAGACTGGCAGCAGAGGTGCCTGACTATTAGAAGGAAAAAAACAAACAGAAAGGATTAGCATGTCCACTCAAAGACCCCAACCAAAGGTCACCAACATCAAAGACCAAAGGTAGATAAATCCACAAAGATGGGAAAAACCAGTGCAAAAAAGCTGAAAATTCCAAAAACCTGAACATCTCTCCTCTTCCAAAGGATCACAACTCCTTGCCAGCAAGGGAACAAAAATGGATGGACAATAAGTTTGACAAACTGACAGAAGTAGGCTTCAGAAGGTGGATAATAACTAACAACTCTGAGCTAAGGAGCATGTTCTAACCCAATGCAAGGAAGCTAAGAATTGAAAAAAGGCTAGTCAAACTGCTAACTAGAATAACCAATGTAGACAAGAACATAAATAATCTGATGGAGCTGAAAAACACAGCACGAGAAGTTTGTGAAGAATATACAAGTATCAATAGCCGATTCGATCAAGTGGAAGAAAGCATATCAGTGATTGAAGATCAAGTTAATGAAATAAAGAAAGACAAGATTAGAGAAAAAAGAATAAAAAAGAATGAACAAAGCCTCCAAGAAATATAGGATTATGTGAAAAGACAAAATCTATGTTTGATTGGTGTACCTGAAAGTGACGGTGAGAAAGGAACCAAGTTGGAAAACACTCTTCAGGATATTATCCAGGAGAACGTCCCCAACCTAGCAGGACAGGCCAACATTCAAATTCAGGAAATACAGAGAAAACCACAAAGATAATCCTCGAGAAGACCAACCCCAAGACACATAACTGTCAGATTCACCAAGGTTGAAATGAAGGAAAAAATGTTAAGGGCAGCAAGGGAGAAAGGTCGGTTTACCTACAAAGGGAAACCCATCAGACTAACAGCAGATCTCTCTGCAGAAACCCTACAAGCCAGAAGAGAGTGGGGGCCAATATTCAACATTGTTAAAGAAAGAATTTTCAATCCAGAATTTCATATCCAGCCAAACTAAGCTTCATAAGTGAAGGAGAAATAAAATCCTTTACAGACAAGCAAATGCTGAGGGATTTTTTCACCACCAGACCTGCCTTACAAGAACTCCTAAAGGAAGCACCAAACATGGAAAGGAACAACTGGTACCAGACACTGACAAAACATACCAAATTGTGAAAAACATTGACACTATGAAGAAACTGCATTAACTAATGGGCAAAACAACCAGCTAGCATCATAATGACAGGATCAAAATCACACATAACAATATTAACCTTAAATGTAAACTGACTAAATGCCCCAATTAAAAGACAGAGACTGGCAAATTGGATAAAGAGTCAAGACCCATCAGTGTGCTGTATTCAGGAGACTCATCTCGTGTGCGGTGCAATGACACACATAGGCTCAAAATAAAGGGAGGGAGGAATATTTACCAAGCAAATGGAAAGCAAAAAAAAAAAAAAAAAGCAGGAGTTGCAATCCTAATCTCTGAAATAGACTTTAAACCAACTAAGATCAAAAGAGACAAAGAAGGGCATTACATAATGGTAAAGGGAACAATGCAGCAAGAAGAGCTGCTATCCTAAATATATATGCACCCAATACAGGAGCACCCAGATTCATAAAGCAAGTTCTTAGAGACCTACAAAGAGACTTAGACTCCCAAACAATAACAGTGGGATATTTTAACACCCCACTGTCAGTATTAGACAGATCAACAAGACAGAAAATTAACAAGGATATTCAGTACTTGAATTCAGCTCTGGAGCAAGTGGACCCAATGGACCTCTACAGAACTCTCCACCCTAAATCAACAGAATATACATTCTTCTCACCACCTCATTGCACTTATTCTAAAATTGACCACATAATTGGAAATAAAACACTCCTCAACAAATGCAAAAGAATGGAAATCATAACAGACAGTCTCTCAGACCACAGTACAATCAAATTAGAACTCAGGATTAAGAAACTCATTCAAAACCATACAAATACATGGAAACTTATAACCTGCTCCTGAATGAGTACTGGGTACATAACGAAATGAAGGCAGAAATAAAGATGTTCTTTGAAACCAATGAGAACAAAGACACAATGTACCAGAATCTCTGGGACACATTTAAAGCAGTGTTTAGAGGGAAATTTATAGCACTAAATGCCCACAGGAGAAAGCAGGAAGGATCTAAAATTGACACCCTAACATCAAAATTAAAAAAACTAGAAAAGCAACAGCAAACAAATTTAAAAGCTAGCAGAAGATATGAAATAACTAAGATCAGAGCAGAACTGAAGGAGACAGAGACACAAAAAGCACTTCAAAATATCAATGAATCCAGGAAATGGTTTTTTGAAAAAACAAACAAACAAACAAACAAAAATATAGACTGCTAGCCAGACTAATAAAGTAGAAAAGAGAGAAGAATCAAATAGATGCATTAAAAAGTGATATAGGAGATATCACCACTGATCCCACAGAAATACAAACTACCATCGGAAAATACGATAAACATATCTATGCAAATAAACTAGAAAATCTATAAGAAGTGGATAGATTCCTGGACACATACACCCTCCCAAGTCTAAGCCAGGAAGAAATTGAATCCCTGAACAGACTAATAACAAGTTCTGAAATTGAGGCAGTAATTAATAGCCTACCAACCAAAAAAAGTCCAGGACCAGACTGATTCACAGCCAAATTCTACCAGAGGTACAAAGAGGAGCTGGTACCATTCCTTTGGAAACTATTCCAAACAATAGAAACTAAGAGGGAATCCTCCCTAATTCATTTTATGAGGCCAGTATCATTCTGATACCAAAACCTGGCAGAGACACAACAAAAAAAGAAAATTTCAGGCCAATATCTCTAATGAACATCAATGTGAAAATCCTCAATAAAATACTGGCAAACTGAATCCAGCAGCACATCAAAAAGCTTATCCAACATGATCAAGTTGGCTTTATCCTGGGATGCAAGGCTGGTTCAACATATGAAATCAATAAACGTAATCCATCACGTAAACAGAAACAATGATGAAAAACACGATTATCTCAATAGATGCAGAAAAGGCCTTCAATAAAATTCAACACCCCTTCATGCTAAAAACTCTCAATAAACTAGGTATCAGTGAAACATGTCTCGAAATAATAAGAGCTATTTATGACAAACCCACAGCCAATATCATACTGAATGGGCAAAAACTGGAAGCATTCCCTTTGAAAACCGGCACAAGACAAGGATGCCCTCTCTCACCACTCCTATTCAACATAGTATTGGAAGTTCTGGCCAGGGCAATCAGGCAAGAGAAAGCAATAAAGAGTATTTAAGTAGGAAGACAGGAAGCAAATTGTCTCTGTTTGCAGATGACATGATTGTATATTTAGAAAATCCGATCGTCTCAGCCCAAAACCTCCTTAAGCTGATAATCAACTTCAGCAAAGTCTCAGGATACAAAATCAATGTGCAAAAATCACAAGCATTCCTATACACCAATAACAGACAAACAGAGGGCCAAATCATTAGTGAACTCCCATTCACAATTGCTACTAAGTGAATACAATACCTAGAAATACAACTTACAAGGGAGATAAAGGACCTCTTCAAGGAGAAATACAAACCACTGCTCAAGGAAATAAGAGAGGACACAAACAAATGGAAAAACATTCCATGCTCATGGATAGGAAGAATCAATATTGTGAAAATGGCCTTACTGCCCAAAGTAATTTATAAATTCAACGCTATCACCATCAAGCTACCACTGATTTTCTTCACAGAATTAGAAAAATCTACTTTAAACTTCATATGGAACTAAAAAAGAGCCTGCGTTGCCAAAGCAATCCTGGGCAAGAAGAATAAAGCTGGAGGCATCATGCTACCTGACATCAAGTATACTACAAGACTACTGCAACCAAAACATCATAGTACAGGTACCAAAACAGAGGCCTCAGAAATAATGCCACACAGCTACAACCATCTGATCTTTGACAAACCTGACACACAAAAGCAATGAGGAAATGATTCCCTGTTTAATAAATGGTGATGGGAAAACTGGCTAGCCATATGCAGAAAACTGAAACTGGACCCCTTCCTTACACCTTTTACAAAAATCAACTCAAGATAGATCAGAGACTTAAATGTAAGACCTAGAACCATAAAAATCCTAGAAGAAAACCTGAGCAATACCATTCAGGACACAGGCATGGGCAAAGACTTCATGTCTAAAATACCAAAAGCAATGGCATCAAAAGCCAAAATTGACAAATAGGATCTAATTAAACTAAAGAGCTTCTGCCCAGCAAAGGAAACTATCATCAGAGTGAACAGGCAACCTACAGAATGGGAGAAAATCTTTGCAATCTACCCACCTGACAAAGGGCTAATATCCAGAATCTACAAAGAACTTAAACAAATTTACAAGGAGAAAACAACCCCATCAAAAAATGGGCAAAGGATATAAATAGACACTTCTCAAAAGAAGACATTTATGCAGCCAACAGACATATGAAAAAATGCTCAAAATCACTGGTCATTAGATAAATGCAAATCAAAACCACAATGAGATACCATCTCACACCAGTTAGAATGGTGATCATTAAAAAGTCAGGAAACAACAGATACCGGACAGGATGTGGAGAAATAGAAACGTTTTTACACTGTTGGTGGGAGTGTAAATTAGTTCAACCATTATAGAAGACAGTGTGGGTATTCCTCAAGGATCTAGAACCGGAAATGCCATATGACCAAGCAATCCCATTACTGGGTATATACCCAAAGGATTATAAATCATTCTATGATAAAGACACATGCACATGTATGTTTATTACAGCAATATTCACAATAGCAAATACTTGGAACCAACCCAAATGTCCATCAACGATAGACAGGATTAAGAAAATGTGGCACATATACACCATGGAACACTATGCAGCCATAAAAAAGGATGAGTTCATGTCCTTTGCAGGGACATGGATGAAGCTGGAAATCATCATTCTCAGCAAACTATCACAAGATCAGAAAACCAAACACTGTATGTTCTCACTCATAAGTGGGAGTTGAACAATGAGAACACATGGACACAGGGAGGGGAATATCACACACCAAGGCCTATTGGGGGTTGGGGGCTAGGGGAGAGATAACATTAGGGGAAAGACCTAATGTAGGTGACGGGTTGATGGGTGCAGCAAACCACCATGGCACGTGTATACCTATGTAACAAAACTGCACGTTCTGCACTCGTAACCCAGAACTTAAAGTATATATATATATATATATATATATATACATATATATTTTTTAAGGCTTAGATGTAAGACCTGAAACTATCAAAATCTTAGAAGAAAACAGGAAAAACTCTTCTGGACGTTGGCCTCGGCAAGGAATTTATGACTAAGACCTCAAAAACAAATGCAACAAACCAAAAATTGACAAATGGAACTTAATTAAACTAAAGAGCTTCTGCACAGTAAAAGAGCAACCAACAGAGTAAAGAGACAATTTAGAGAATGTAGAAAATATTTGCAAACTATGCATCTGACAAAGGACTAATATCTCGAGTCTATAAGGAACTCAAGTCAACAAGAAAAAAAACAACCCTCTTAAAAAGTGGGCAAAAGACACAAACAGACACTTCTCAAAAGAAGACACACAAGTGGCCAAAAAAAAAAAAATTAAAAGTACTCAACATCACTAATCATCAGAAGAATGCAAATGAAAATCACAAAGAGATGCTATCTCACATTAGTCAGAATGCCTATTAGTAAAAAAAAAAATAAAAAAAAAATAAAAAAACCAAAAACCAAAAACCAAAAACCAAACAGACAAAAAAGCAAATCCCCAATAGATATTGGTGAGGAAGCAGAAAAACGGGGATGCTTGTACACTGTTGGTGGGAATAAAAATTAGTTCAAATCCTATGCAAGACCATATGGAGATTTCTCAAATAACTAAAAATACAACTACCAATCAACTCAGCAATCTCACTACTGGGTATCCAACCAAAGGAAAATAAGTTATTTTATCAAAAAGACACCTGCACTCATATGTTTATCTCAGTGCTAGTCACAATAGTGAAGTCACGGAATCAACATAAGTGTCCATTGGTGGTTGATTGGATAAAGAGCATTTGGAATATATATACCATGGAATACTACGCAACCATAAAAAAGAATATAATCATGTCATTTGCAGCAACATGGATGGAGCTGGAGGCCATTATCCTAAGTGAAATAACTCAGAAACAGGAAATAAAATACCACATGTTCTCACTTATAAGTGGGATCTAAACAATGGGTACACATGGACATAAAGATAGAAATAATAAACACTGGGAACTCCAGAAGGGGGAAGTCTGGGAGAGGGGTGAGGATTGAAAAATTGCTTATTGGGTACAATGTTTACTCTTCAGATGATAGATTCACTAGAAGTTCAAACCCCACCATTACACAATATATCCATGTAACAAACCTGCACATGTACCTCCTGAATCTAAAATAATGGAAAATAAGAAAAATACATTATTTTACTATAATTGAATTATTGGTATTAGTTCTGGGAGGCTATTTTTTTAATATTTAAATTTTGGGCTGGATATGAAAAGTACATTATGTGAAAAGTATCTGATTAGACTAGCATTAATTAATTTTACTTTGGCATTTGAACAACTTATAAAACTTTAGTGCCATTTTTTCACTCTGTTTTCTTAGCTGTAGGGCCAGAATCTAATTAATCCTATTATTAGTGATTTTTAAATTTTAGCTATTCTGTTTTATAGCCAAAAGATTTCATAACTCTATAAGAAAATAAGAAAAGTTATCAATGGAACAGAATAGAGAGCCCCAAAACAAATCCAAACAATCAATTAATTTTCAACAAGGACGTTAAGAAGGCACAATGGGGAAAGGATAGTCTCTTCAATAAATGGTGTCAGGAAGACTGGATATTCACATGCAAAAGAATGAAATTGTATCTCTTATGCCACACACAAACATCAACTCATCAAAATGGATTAAAGACCTAAACATAAGACCAGAACTGTAAAACTCCTAGAAAAAAACATAGAGGGAAAGTTCCTTGGCATTACCTTAGCAATAATATTTTGGATATGACATAAAAGAACAGGCTGCAAAATAAAAAATAAAAAATGTGACAACATCAAACTAAAAAGCTTCTGCACAGCAAAAAAATATACATATATATCAACAAAAAGGTAAAGGAAGACTACAAATGGGGAGAAAATATTCGTAAAACATGTATCTGACAAGAGTCTAATCTCCAAAATATGTAAGGATCTTACAAATAACCCAATTTAGAAAAGACAAAGGACCTGAACAGATATTTCTCCAAAAGAGACATAAAAATGCCCAAAATGTCTATGAAAGGGTGCTCAACATTACTAATCATCAGGAAAATGTAAATTAAAACCATAATCAAATATCACCTCATATCTGCTAGAATGGCTGTTATCAAAAAGAAAAGACATAGGTGTTGGTGAGAGTGTGAAGAAAAGAGACCCCCTTCTGTACAATCTTGATGGTCATGTAAATTGGTACAGCCAGTATGCAAAACAATATAAACATTTGTTAAAAAATTAAAAATAGAACTACAATTTGACCTAGAAATCTCTGTTATGGGTATATACTCAAAATAAATGAAATCAGCATCTTGTAGAGATATCTATAGTCCCATGTTCATTGCAACATTATTCACAATAGCCAGAAAATCAAACAACCTAAGTGTCTGTTGGCCAATAAATGCATCAACAGATGAATGGATAAAGAAACTGCAGTATACATACAATGGAGTATTATTTAGCCTTAAAAAGAAGGAGATCCTGCCATTTATAACAATATGAGTGAAACTGCAGGAAATTATATTAAGTGAAATAAGCCAGATACAGAAAGATCAATACTTAATGATCTCACTAATACATGGAATTTTTAAAAAGTCAAGTACATAGAAATAGAGAGTAAAATGGTGGTGGCTGGAGGTAGGGGTGAGGAATAGGGAGATGTAGAGAATCTCATGTTTATGAATATTCCTTAGTCCTGCATTCCATCCAAATGCATCTATTTTGTGTCAGAGAGTCTTGGTTTCCGGTAAATAATGAGCAGAAATGAATTAATTATAAAACTACATCATCAGTGTGAAAGCAAGGTAATACATTCCCCTTTGCAGAGAGCATAAGGTTTTCCCAAGCTGTGTGTCTCTTTCTTATGTGTCACCTCCTCGAGAAGACTTCCCCTGATCTCCCTCCTCCAAACTATTCTCTATTCCATCACTGGTTTTTTTCCTTCACAGCATTTAAAAACTTCATGCTGCTATGAAGACACATGCACACGTATGTTTATTGCAGCACTATTCACAATAGCAAAGACTTGGAACCAACCCAAATGTCCAATAATGATAGACTGGATTAAGAAAATGTGGCACATATACACCATGGAATACTATGCAGCCATAAAAAATGATAAGTTCATGTCCTTTGTAGGGACATGGATGAAGCTGGAAACCATCATTCTCAGCAAACTATCGCAAGGACAAAAAACCAAACACCGCGTGTCCTCACTCATAGGTGGGAACTGAACAATGAGAACACATGGACACAGGAAGGGGAACATCACACAGTGGGGACTGTTGTGGGGTTGGGGGAGGGGGGAGGGATAGCATTAGGAGATATACCTAATGCTAAATGACGAGTTAATGGGTGCAGCACACCAGCATGGCACATGTATTCATATGTAACAAACCTGCACGTTGTGCACATGTACCCTAAAACTTAAAGCATAATAATAATAAAATTAAAAAAAAACAAAATGAAAAGATAAAACGAAGTAATTAAAGTTTGAACAAGTCCTTAAATACCCAATGCAGACTTTCTAAACATAGCTTATGTGTAAAGAAATATAGATATTATAATTGCTGACTTATTCTTATGCCAAAATAAAAATGATATTTGATACTGATATTGACAGAGTTAAGCATGAACAAGTTGTAAAAAAAAAAAAAAAGAAAGAAAATTTTCCCCAAAGTATTTAATGTTCCCCCCTCTAACCATTCATAAATGCCAAACACAAAACTTGCTCCCCATCCCAAATGTTTAATTAATAAATATATTCTTGTTGGGTGAATTTTATGGTGGGACTATCAGGTATTTCAGAGCGGATAAACCCTTTGGCACTTCTGAATTATACTTTTAGATGTCAGGATATTTAGGCACTATCTTTGAGGAAGGTGACTGCATGCTCAGACACTCTGCCAAGAAGTGTGCTTCTTCCTTCTTAACCGCTTCCTTCCCCAATGGCTCAGGCACTCCTCAGAATCCATCTCCTGGGGCTATCAGATTAAACCAAGCAGGAAAGCTGGTAGAAAGGTTAATATGATTGGATCCAAAACTTCGAATGGTTTAAATTCAAGGGTTTAGTTGCTAATTTTAGTCCCAGGGTAGGATATTCAAAAAGTAGACTGTGACTCTGTTTAAATAATCTTCCTTAATGATGATGTAAAGTGAAATAAATTGGTTTTAAAATGTCCTGGAGACAGACAATTTTTTTTTTTTACTTTTTGTGTTTGTGCTTATGCCCACTCAGACTGGGTATAAATGAACATAGCCACATAGAGTTGCCATTTAGGAAAAATTGACAAATACAGTTTTGGATGTATTACAAAATGTAAAAAATATGATCTAGACCTCCCACTGAGTTGCTGTGAATCAACTTAGCCATTTTTTGCTTACCCATGGTGGCCCCTCTTTTTCTATAACTCTTTTCTTGCCTCCTCCCCTCTTAACCCCCACTATCTCTCACACAGAAAAATGTTTAAAAATAATATAATAGTAATAACAGTTTTGATTCTAAATTTCTTAATTTGTTTTACTGCTTTAGCCTAAGTTATTTATTCAGGATCAACATATTATTCCCATCCTGGCCCATGGTATAGCATTTATTCTGCAATTATCATCCTTATTTAGTTAAATGTTTTCAGACACATAGCTCTATGTATGATACCTTCTTTTTTGAAGTAATTGAAAAATACTCTGTGCATGGCTTCAGCTCTCAGAACATCTCTATTTTGGAGTTTTAATAGTCTTTCTGCTTTTCAGCAGCACGGTATTTTGTATTAAGCAAGATATGCTTTAGAAGCCAATAAATAAGAACAATAATTGTCTTCATGTTTATCAACTCAGACTCTTCCACTCTTGTCTTCATCATGCATTTTGCCACTTAAGGCAAAACCAAGGACTTGCAGTTTGCTTATATTTATCTATTGCCTGCCAAATGGTCCTCTGCTCTCCTACTCCCCAGCCTCCCACCAACCAGGATAACAAAATAAGTTTAAGTTCTTCTTATTTGATGGCTTTCTTTGGTTCTTTCATATTTCTGAAGCTTACTTTTTATGCATAAAATTTAAAATAGAAGTGAATGCCATCTTTGTTTTTTATACTTAAACCCTCATTTAATTAAATTGAATTTCACTGGCAGGACTTCAAGGCATAACCTTCCGCTTATTATCACCATCTTTTGTGATTCCTGCAGTCATTACTTCTGTGGCAGATGATTGTGGTTTATTTTTGTTGTTGTTGTTTTTTAAATATATGTCCCTTACTGTTCTTTGGAAAGTGGCCATTGTTAAGATGGAGGTTCTTCCATGCTTCCAAGTTTATGTTTGTCAGATGCTCTAGAATAAATGATTATTCAAAACATATTTGAATCATTTTTCTTCTATAGCTTAAGTTTAGTATCCAAAAAAATCAATAAATTAAAACATAGTTTTCTTCTTACATATTTAAAAAATAGTCACATGCATAAATGCAAGGCTCTTTTTTTTTGTATCTGTAGACAATGCTATTGGCATTAACTCTACAACTCCAACTGGGTCCCCAGTATGCTGATGAGGAACTGGTGTGTCATCAAAGTGCCTGAGGGAAAGAGAAGGAATATAGGGGAATTTCCAAGCCACAGGAGGGCATTGTCAGAGTCTGTTTCTGTCATCAGCACAGCAAGGCTAATGGCTAAACCTATCATTTAGGATTTTGGCTGCCATCACCAATGGTCAACACAATGTCCAATGTCAAACAAATGTCACTATTTTATAGAAAAAAAGGACTTGTTTACCTTGTAAATGTGTTTAAAAGGAGAATTTTGGGCTACTAAAGCACTCTCTGGCAAACATAAATGTGGGCTGTAGTGATTCTTTCCTTCATTGACACTTTTTTGTTGTCATACATTTCTCTGTTATTATGTCACTCTGTCTTCTCAAGTGCCAGTAACTTTCACAGAGGCATAGACAAACAAGTAGAAATGTGAACAATCCCTAGCCAGTGGATCTCAATAGGAGCCAGAGAAGAGGTAGGTAGTTGTGGGTGCTAAGTAAAGTCTGAAAGTTCGATTAAGCAAGTTCCTATAAGATAAGGAACTGGAGTATGCAGTCGGGGTCATAACAAGGGCCCAAAGAAGATAACATTGTAGCCCCCACATCATATTCAAAAACATAGGTGGTGCCTGGGCATGGTGGCTGACGCCTGTAATCCCAGCACTTTGGGAGGCCAAGGCAGGTGGATTACATGAGGTCAGGAGTTCAACACCAGCCTGGCCAACATGGTACTTGGGAGGCTGAGGCATGAGAATCACTTGAACCCAGGAGGTTGCAGTGAGCTGAGATTGCACCACTGCACTCCAGCCTGGACAACAGAGTGAGGCTGTCAATATAAAACAAATAATAATACTAAAAATAATAATAATAGAAAAACAAACAAAAACAAAAAAACACCACCAGTGGAAACTCAACTCAAGACAACTGAGATGCTTCTACATAAGTAAATGATAGCAGAGTGTGATGGTTAATACTGAGTGTCATCTTGATTGGATTGAAGGATGCAAAGTGTTGTTCCTGGGTGTGTCTGTGAGGGTGTTGCCAAAGGAGATTAACATTTGAGTCAGTGGACTGGGAGAGGCAGACCTACCCTCAATCCGGGTGGGCACCATCTAATCAGCTGCCAGTGCAGTCAGAATAAAAAGCAGGCAGAAGAACGTGGAGAGATTAAACTGGCTTAGCCTCCCAGCCTATATCTTTCTCCCGTGCTGGATGCTTCCTGCCCTCCAACATCAGACTCCAAGTTCTTCAGCTTTGGGACTTGGAATAGCTTCTTTGCTCCTCAGCTTGCAGACAGCCTATTGTGGGACCTTGTGATCATGTAAGTTAATACTCCTCAATAAACTACCCTTTATATATACATCTATCCTATTAGTTCTGTCCCTCTAGAGAACCCTGACTAATACAGCAGAGCTACCACTTTGGAATTACCTGCTAGTGCTAGAGTCCCCAAAAGCAATTCTGGTTCCTGGGGTAAACTGAAAGGAATGTGCCCAAACCAACTGAGGCGAAGAGAAAGGTGCTTCTATTTTATGCTTGTATGTGTGAGCTCTCTCTCTCTCTTTCTCTCTCTCTGTCCCCTTAAACAAAGCAGACTTTTGCTCTTGACCTTGGTTCCCAGATTCCATTCTTCTTAGAGGGCGGAGAGGAACTGACAAAGGGCCTGGAGTTGGAGAGGGCATATGAAGCTTAAAAACAAACAAATCATTAGAAATGTTTGTTACCCAGAGTGAATTCATATCCAGCCACAAAAATTGGCCTTGGACAGATGAAATGGCTTGGATCTTCAGACATTATTGGTGTTGAAAGCTGGGGCTGGTCTGTGTCTGCTGCTCAAGGTCATATAGACCCCCAGTGAGGAGGAACAGCCACCATTTTGCACAAGTGGGAATCTAAATTTTAAAAAACCCTTTCTTCAAGAGACATTCTAGTGCCTTTTTCCTTTTGCTCTACAAATTATACTAGTTGACAGCAATAAAGCAAAAACTCATGGCTCTTGAGTTTGCCCTTGACAGAGCACACTATCAAATCTCAAACAGTAAAAAATGTTCGACACAATTCCAGTGTAATTCAAAGTTGAATTGAGTAATCTTCACTCCAGAACAAGAAAAATTACATTTAAGACAGCAAGAGAGCATTTTCTTTCTTATGGCATAATATAAATAGATATTTAACATTATATATTAGATGGTGGGAAAGAAAGTTGGAATATCTTCTTTCTTTTAAGGTGAGGTAATACAGAATTAACTATTGTTAATTTTGCTTTACTTAGCCCTAAATAGAAAAATAGTAGCATATACAAATAAGCCCAGAATAATTGAAAACATTTTAATATATTTCCAGTTTTAATAAAATATGCAGAAAATAGTTGATTTGATTCTTGACTTGTTAGGAAATTGTTATACAAATACTTTCATTTCAACATATGATCTGTGGAATTGCAGCATTAATATCACCTGGGAGCTTGTGAGAAATTATAAGCCTTGAGTCCCAACATGGACCTAGTGGGTCAGAATCTGCATTTTCTCAGGTGTCTAGGTGACTCATATGCACATGAAAGTTTTCTAGGCACCGATCTAAATAAAACCATTCATCAAAGGCAACATCTCATAAGCTTTGGAAAGCTGCTCTTTCTTCCAACAACTTGGCATCAAAGTAAAAATTGTGTTTGCTATACAAATATAACTCAAGACCAGTCCCCTAAAACTCTCTTCAGACATTCTGGAGCCACTACATATTTCTTTATTTCTCCACTTCCTTCTCTGAAATACTTCCTAGGGTAAATAATTTCACTTCACATATGCTTTTACCTGTGACTTTGGAAGTCTGAATAACAGCTATGGAAAGACAACAAAAAGAAGTGATACTGAGAGGTTTGTATGCAAAAAATTTGTAAGTGAAAGACAAGGCAGAAACACAAAAGAATAAAAATACGGTGAAATGAAGAAATAAATATATATTTTATTTTATTTATATTGGAAATAGATTTATTTGTCTACATATAAAATGCTGCATATAATGGTTTTTCATAGTTTTCACTATGTAAAAAATGGTAAATTCTCAAATAATACATACAAAAAAAGGTTGAGAAACAACATTGTGAAGGGAAATTTTTCTTCTGTTCTTTTAGTGGCCCAGCATACATTTACTCTTCTCCAATTTTCCTTTAGAAATACTCCTCCTTGGTTTTTTGTCCTTGTCATAGTTTACTGAGAATGATGATTTCCAATTTCATCCATGTCCCTATAAAGGACATGAACTCATCATTTTTTATGGCTGCAGTAAACTATCGCAAGGACAAAAAACCAAACACCACATGTTCTTACTCATAGGTGGGAATTGAACAATGAGAACACATGGACACAGGAAGGGGAACATCACACTCTGGGGACTGTTGTCTGGTGGGGGGAGCGGGGAGGGATAGCATTAGGAGATATACCTAATGCTAAATGGCGAGTTAATGGGTACAGCACACCAGCATGGCACATGTATACATATGTAACTCACCTGCACATTGTGCACGTGTACCCTAAAATTTAAAGTATAATAATAATAATGAAAAAATAATAATAATAATAAAGAATGAAAGAAAAAAAAAAAAGAAATACTCCTCCTTGGAGAACATCACACACCGGGGCCTGTCAGGCAGTAGGGGGCAAGGGGACAGAGAGCATTAGGACAAATACTTAATGCATGTGGGGCTTAAAACCTAGATGATGGGTAGATAGGTGGAGCAAACCACCATGGCACATGTATACCTATGTAACAAAACTGCACATTCTGCACATGTATCCCAGAACTTAAAATAAAATTATTTTTTAAAGGCATATGGTAAAAATAAAACAAAAAAATAAAAAAAGAAATACACTTCCTCCCCCTCACCCACCCAACTCTCAGGCCACATGCTATAGGGGTAGGGCATGTGACATGGCACACAAAGCCTAAGCCCATCCACAGTGTTGATTTGAGTATAGGCACACATCCCAGGTTAAGCTAGCCAATGACCAATGAATGTACAGCTTTCAAATGAATAATCAGGAAAATATTTTTCTCTTTCATGCTGGTACTAACATGGAAAGGAGGGGAGGTAAGGACTGTAACAGCCATCTTGTCACCTTGAGGAGATATCCTGTTCTGGAAACAGAGCCCCCACAGAGAAAACAGGGCAGACAGTTGGGAACAAAGAGAAAAACTGGCTCTTCTTGATGACCTCTTTGAAGCCCTGAAAAAGATGTGCCTGAAAATATACTTTTCAGCTATCTGAGCCAAAATGGTCCTCTTTTGCTTGAACTAGTTTAAATTGAGTTTCTGTCTCTTGCAAGGGAGACATAACTCATTTTGATTATAAAAGTTTGTATATTTCCATGTGTAAATATCCATACATGGATCTTATTATCTACAATTTCATAATCATTATTCTTTACTTACTATTTTTTAAAGATAATTTTTTTAGAGCAGATTTAGGTTCACAGCAAAATTGAGAGGAAAGTACAGAGATTTCCTATATACACCCTGTTCCCACGCAAGCATAGGCTCCCTCATCATCAACATACCTGTAAACCAAAAATAAAATTCGAAGGCCCCCAACCATTTGAATGGACCCCTCCTCTTGGCCAAGCGCATTCCGGAGTTAACCTGAAAATCTAGTTCAGGCCATGATGGAAGAGGGGGTCAGACACGTCTCATTATACCCCTCCAGGGTTAACATCAACACAGACCTTAAGTTTGATAAGAAACATTTACAGTCTGTTCTCTCTGAAGCCGGCTACTTGGAAGATTCATCTGCATGTTAAAACCTAGGACTCCACAACCCCTTATGTAACCCAGATATTTCTTTCCACTGATAATAACTCTCAATGAAGCGTCAATCAGAAATTGTTAAATCTACCTATGACCTGCAAGCCCCAGCTTTGAGTTGTTCTGCCCTTCCAGACTGAACCAAAGTAAATTTTGCATGTATTGATTGATGTATTATGTCTCCCTAAAATGTATAAAAGCAAGCTGTACCCAGACCACCTTGGGCACATGTTGTCAGTACCTCCTGAGGCTGTGTTACAGGTGCATCCTTAACCTTGGCAAAATTAACTTCCTAAATTGACTGAGAACTGACTCAGATATTTTGGGTTCACATATCCCACCAGAGTGATACATTTGTTACAACTGATGAACATATAATGACACATCATTATTACCCAAAGTCCATAGTTTGCATTAGGGTTTACTCTTGGTGTTGCATATTCTATGAGTCTGGACAAATGTATGATGATATGCATCTGCCATTTTAGTATAATACAGAATAGTTGCTCTAAAAAAAAAAAAAAGGCTTGCATTCTGTCCTTTTTCTCTCCCCTAACCTGTGGCATCCACTTGTCTTTTTATTGTCTGTATAATTTTGTCTTTTTCCAGAATGTCATATAGTTGGACTCATAGAATATGTAGCCTTTTCAGATTGGCTTCTTTTACTTAGCAATGTGCATTTAAGGTTCCTCTAATTCTTTTCACAGCTTAATAGCTTATTTCTTTTTAGCATCAAATAATATTGTCTGGATATGTAATAGTTTATTCATCTATTCACCTGCTGAAGGATATGTTGGTTACTTTCAACCAAGATGGTTGCTTGGTTCCTTTAGGGTTGTTTTCATAACTCAAAACAAAACTGTTATAAACATCTTTGTGCAGGTTTTTGTGTGCATTCAAGTTTTCAATTTGTTTGCATAAATAGCAAGAAACACAATTTCTAAATTGCATGGCAAGAGTTTTATAAGAAATTGCCATGCTGTCTTCCAAAGTGGCTGTACCTCTTTGCATTCCCAACAGTAATAAGTAAGAGCTCCTGTTGCTCCACAACCTCACTAGCATTTGCTGTTGTCAGTGTTCTGGATTTTTGGCATTCTAATAGGTGTGTGGTGGTATCTCATTCTAATTTGCATTTCCCTAATGACATATGATGTGGAGCATCTTTTTATATGTTTGCTTGATATTTGTATATATATTTTTTGAGGTATCTGTTAAGGTCTGAACCATTTTTTTTAATCAGGTTGTTTGCTTATTGTTGAGTTTTGAGAGTTCTTTGTATACTTTAGATAACAGTCCTTTATCAGAGGGGTCCCCAATTCCCGGGTCGTGGACCAGTACTGGTCCCTGGCCTGTTAGGAACTGGGCTGCACAGCAGGAGGTAAGCAGCTGGAGAGCAAGCATTACCCCCCTGTCAGATAACAGTGGCATTAGATTCTCAGAGGAGCGCAAACCCTATTTGAACTGCGCATACAAGGGATGTAGGTTGCGCACTCCTTATGAGAATCTAACTAATGCCTGATGATCTGATGAGGAACAGTTTCATCCTGATACCACTTCCCCTACCCCTAATCTGTGGAAAATTTGTCTTTCACTAAGCCAGTCCCTGATATGAAAATGATTAGGGACTGCTGCTTTATCAGACATAGCTCTTGCAAATATTTTCTTCTCATCTGTAGCTTCTCTTTTCATTCTCTTGACAGTGTCTTTCAAAAAGCAGAAAATTTTAATTTAATGAAATCCATCTTATCAATTCTTTTATGGATTGTGCCTTTGGTGTCATATCTACAATGTTGTCACCAAATCCAAGGTAATCTAGGTTTTCTCCTATTTTATCTCCCAGGAGTTTTATAGTTTTGCATTTTATATTTAGTTCTGTGATCCATTTTGAGTTAATTTTTGTGAAAGCTGTAAGGTCTGTGTCTAGATTAATTTTAATGCATGTGGATATCCAAGTTGTTCCAGTAGCATTAGTCGAAAAGAAGATGTTTGCTCCAATGTATTGTCTTTATTCCTTTGTCAAAGATCAATTGACTATAGTTATGTGGGGTACCTACTATTCTTTAATCTGCTTTTCTCAACCAAATATATGTCAAGAGATCTATATTGTTATTTTATTGAATACATGGTTTGGATGATAATTTATTGAATCAGTTCCATACTGACAGACATTTACAGATTGTTTAAAAACACTAAAGAAAATTCTCATACACATATTTTAATTTAACCTACACAATTATCCCCTCTGGTTAAATTTCTAAAAGTAGAGTTGTTAGGCCAAAAGTTATCTAACTTAAGATTTGATACACACTCCCACACTGCCCTTCAGAAATCTTCTATAGAATTGCATTCCTGCCAATAGGACTTATGTTGACAAAAAGAGTCAAACTCTGTAAAATGTTTGAAGAGATTTATTCTGAACCAAATATGAGTGACCATGGCCTGTGACACAGCCCTTAGGAGGTCCTGAGAACATGAGCCCAAGGTGGTTGGGGCACAGCTTTGTTTTATACATTTTAGGGAGGCATGAGACATCAGTAAAATACATTTAAGAAATACATCGGATATATTGGTTTGGTCCAGAAAGGCGGGACAAATCAAAGGGGTTGGGGGTGGGGGGAGGGGAGGGGGATTCCAGGCTTTAAGTAAATTTAAACATTTTCTGGTTGACAATTGGTTGAGTTTGTCTAAGGACCTGGGATCCATAGAAAGGAAATGTTCAGGTTAAGATCAAAGACTGTGAAGAACAAGGTTCTTTGGAAGTCTTATAATGGCTGCCCTTAGATACAATAGATGCCAAAAGTTTCCTATTCAGATATTTAAAAGGTGCTAGATTCTTAATCTCTTTAGGATTGGGAGGGTCTGGAAGAAAATATCTAGCTATGTTAATAGAGATTTTTTACAGATGTAAATTTTTTCCCACAAAGGACAGCTTTCCAGGGCCATTTCAAGATATGGCAAAGAAACATGTTTTGGAGTAAGGTATTTTGATTTTCCTCTTTGTCTTGTAATATTATGCCAGAGTCAGGCTGGAAAGTAAGTCACAATATATACGGTTAAGTAAAATCCATCTGATGAGAATTTTTGGTTTGTGGGGAATGACTCCCCAGACCCCTTAGATAGGAATTTCGGCAAGATAAAAAAAAAAGAGCTTAGTCCTCACTTATATGTTTCAGTCATTGCTACAATCACATAAACATCTACTAATTTAATGAGTAAAAAATAATAGACAATGTCTTTTCTATTTATTTGCAAGACTGATTATCTTGTAGATGTTTTTCAGCCCTTTTTATTTCTCCTTCTTTGTACTGCCTGTTGTTTTCTTTACCCATTTTTCCGTTGTAGTGGTTGAGTTTGTCTCACTGATTAGCTGGAACTCTTTATGTATTAACTCTTCCTTACATATATTCCAGTTTCTATTTTGTTTTTGGACTTACTTCAAAAGCTAATATCACGGTTATAAATGTTACATTATTATGTAATCAAACTTATCAAAATGTTATTATAGACCCTGAATTTCTTATACTGCTTAGACTTAGTTTTGAGAGACAGGACTAGCTGGATTTCCTAGGCTGACTAAAAATCCCTAAGCCTAGCTGGGAAGGTGACCGCATCCGCCTTTAAACACGGGGCTTGCAACTTAGCTCACACCTGACCAATCAGAGAGCTCACTAAAATGCTAATTAGGCAAAAACAGGAGGTAAAGAAATAGCCAATCACCTATCGCCTGACAGCACAGTGGGAGGGAGGATGATTGGGATATAAACCCAGGCATTCAAGCCAGCAAGGGCTACCCTCTTTGAGTCCCCTCCTTTTGTATGGGAGCTCTGTTTTCACTCTATTTCACTCTATTAAATCTTGCAACTGCACTCTTCTGGTCCATGTTTGTTAAGTCTGGAGCCGAGCTTTTGGTTGCTGTCCACCACTGCTGTTTGCCGCCATCGCAGACTCGTTGCTTACTTCCATCCCTTCGGATCCTGCAGGGTGTCTGCTGTGCTCGTTATCCAGTGAGGCACTCATTGCTGCTCCCGATCAGGCTAAAGGCTTGCCATTGTTCCTGGATGGCTAAGTGCCTGGGTTCGTCCTAATTGAGCTGAACACTAGTCACTGGGTTCCACGAGTCTTTTCTGTGACCCATGGCTTCCAATAGAGCTATAACACTCACCGCATGGCGGAAGATTCCATTCCTTGGAATCTGTGAGGCCAAGAACCCCAGGTCGGAGAACACAAGGCTTGCCACCATCTTGGAAGTGGCCCACCACCATTTTGGAAGTGGCCTGCCACCATCTTGGGAGCTCTGGGAGCAAGGACTCCCCTGTAACAGTTTTAAGATTACAAAATTATTCACCCATTTTTTCCTAGTATTTTATAAATTCTTTTTGTCCTTTCCTTTTTCCCTCTTACACATTTAAACCTTTAATCCATCTGGAAGCTATTTTCCAATAAAAGAATCAGCTTTCTTTTCCCAAATATCTGACCAGTAATCCCAGCATTATTTATTAAAAATTCAATTCATCTTCTCACCAATGCGAAATGCCATCTTTATCATATAATTAACTACCACATATCCTTGAGTCTATTTCTGGCTCCTTAATTCAATTTCAATTTAGACTATTTCTGTGCCTCTGTGGCAATTCTGTTTTAGATATTGTAATTTATAAGTTTTAAGTTTGGAAGTAGTTACAAAGTCAATATTGTAGGTTAAAAGTTTATATTTCCTTTTGTAGAAAATTCTTCCAAAATTTTTTGACTTTTTTATTGATCTGTTTAAAAAATAATTTCAGAATAATTTACAAGTTTCTAAAACATACCTTGCTTCACTTTTGAATAAAAATGCATAGATATTATAGGTTATTTTGAGAAAAATAAATAGATGAATTGTCTTTACATATTGAGATTTTATAATCAAGAACATGACATATTTTCATTTATTAAATTATATTTGGTTAATGCTCTTTAGGTTTAAAATTTTTTTAAGTCAGGAATGTCTGAATTTAATCAAATACCTTTTATATCTACTGTAATTTGACTGACTGTAAGAATCTAATGGATTTCCCAATTTTGAATTTGATATATTCTTGGAGTTAAACCTACTTGGTTATGCTGTATTATTATTTTAATGCATTGCTAAATTACCTTTGCTAATACATCATTTAGATCTTTGAGAGAGACAAGTGGGAGAGAGAGAAAGAAAGAGAGAGAACCTGTTAGATATTGCTACCACACATATGCTAGTGTCATAAAAGAATTTAAGATAATTTTTTCTCTTGTGTTGCTCTGGAAAAAATTTAAGTTGTATTGGAGTAATCTGTTTCTTGGAAGAATGGAAAAAACTACCAAAGTCACCTTTTAGATCTGAAGCCTTTTGAGAACTTTGACAACATTGAGAATTTCTTCCACAATTTGTAGTCTATGTCTTCTTGAAAAAAAAAAATCCAAGTTTTAAAAGTTATTAATATAAGTCGTAGAGAGTACTTTATTTTATTTTATTTTTTTATTTTATTATTATTATTATTATTATTATTATTATTATTACTATACTTTAGGTTTTATGGTACATGTGCGCAATGTGCAGGTAAGTTACATATGTATACATGTGCCATGCTGGTGCGCTGCACCCACTAACTCGTCATCTAGCATTAGGTATATCTCCCAATGCTATCCCTCCCCCCTCCCCCACCCCACAACAGTCCCCGGTGTGTGATGTTCCCCTTCCTGTGTCCATGTGTTCTCATTGTTCAATTCCCACCTATGAGTGAGAATATGTGGTGTTTGGTTTTTTGTTCTTGCGATAGTTTACTGAGAATGATGATTTCCAATTTCATCCATGTCCCTACAAAGGACATGAACTCATCATTTTTTATGGCTGCATAGTATTCCATGGTGTATATGTGCCACATTTTCTTAATCCAGTCTATCATTGTTGGACATTTGGGTTGGTTCCAAGTCTTTGCTATTGTGAATGATGCCGCAATAAACATACGTGTGCATGTGTCTTTATAGCGGCATGATTTATAGTCCTTTGGGTATATACCCAGTAATGGGATGGCTGGGTCGAATGGAATTTCTAGTTCTAGATCCCTGAGGAATCGCCACACTGACTTCCACAAGGGTTGAACTAGTTTACAGTCCCACCAACAGTGTAAAAGTGTTCCTATTTCTCCACATCCTCTCCAGCACCTGTTGTTTCCTGACTTTTTAATGATTGCCATTCTAACTGGTGTGAGATGGTATCTCATTGTGGTTTTGATTTGCATTTCTCTGACGGCCAGTGATGGTGAGCATTTTTTCATGTGTTTTTTGGCTGCATAAATGTCTTCTTTTGAGAAGTGTCTGTTCATGTCCTTCGCCCACTTTTTGATGGGGTTGTTTGTTTTTTTCTTGTAAATTTGTTGGAGTTCATTGTAGATTCTGGATATTAGCCCTTTGTCAGATGAGTAGGTTGCGAAAATTTTCTCCCATTTTGTAGGTTGCCTGTTCACTCTGATGGTAGTTTCCTTTGCTGTGCAGAAGCTCTTTAGTTTAATTAGATCCCATTTGTCAATTTTGGCTTTTGTTGCCATTGCTTTTGGTGTTTTAGACATGAAGTCCTTGCCCATGCCTATGTCCTGAATGGTAATGCCTAGGTTTTCTTCTAGGGTTTTTATGGTTTTAGGTCTAACATTTAAGTCTTTAATCCATCTTGAATTGATTTTTGTATAAGGTATAAGGAAGGGATCCAGTTTCAGCTTTCTACATACGGCTAGCCAGTTTTCCCAGCACCATTTATTAAATAGGGAATCCTTTCCCCATTTCTTGTTTTTGTCAGGTTTGTCAAAGATCAGATAGTTGTAGATATGTGGCATTATTTCTGAGGGCTCTGTTCCGTTCCATTGACCTATATCTCTGTTTTGGTATCAGTACCATGCTGTTTTGGTTACTGTAGCCTTGTAGTATAGTTTGAAGTCAGGTAGTGTGATGCCTCCAGCTTTTTTCTTTTGGCTTAGGATTGACTTGGCGATGCGGGCTCTTTTTTGGTTCCATATGAACTTTAAAGTAGTTTTTTCCAATTCTGTGAAGAAAGTCATTGGTAACTTGATGGGGATGGCATTGAATCTGTAAATTACCTTGGGAAGGATGGCCATTTTCACGATATTGATTCTTCCTACCCATGAGCATGGAATGTTCTTCCATTTGTTTGTATCCTCTTTTATTTCCTTGAGCAGTGGTTTGTAGTTCTCCTTGAAGAGGTCCTTCACATCCCTTGTAAGTTGGATTCCTAGGTATTTTATTCTCTTTGAAGCAATTGTGAATGGGAGTTCACTCATGATTTGGCTCTCTGTTTGTCTGTTATTGATGTATAAGAATGCTTGTGATTTTTGCACATTGATTTTGTATCCTGAGACTTTGCTGAAGTTGCTTATCAGCTTAAGGAGATTTTGGGCTGAGACAATGGTGTTTTATAGATATACTATCATGTCATCTGCAAACAGGGACAATTTGACTTCCTCTTTTCCTAATTGAATACCCTTGATTTCCTTCTCCTGCCTAATTGCTCTGGCCAGAACTTCCAACACTATGTTGAATAGAAGTGGTGAGAGAGGGCATCCCTGTCTTTTGCCAGTTTTCAAAGGGAATGCTTCCAGTTTTTGCCCATTCAGTATGATATTGGCTGTGGGTTTGTCATAGATAGCTCTTATTATTTTGAGATACGTCCCATCAATACCTAATTTATTGAGAGTTTTTAGCATGAAGTGTTGTTGAATTTTGTCAAAGACCTTTTCTGCATCTATTGAGATAATCATGTGGTTTTTGTCTTTGGTTCTGTCTATATGTTGGATTACATTTATTGATTTGCATATATTGAACCAGCCTTGCATCCCAGGGATGAAGCCCACTTGATCATGGTGGATAAGCTTTTTGATGTGCTGCTGGATTCTGTTTGCCAGTATTTTATTGAGGATTTTTACATCAATGTTCATCAAGGATATTGGTCTAAAATTCTCTTTTTTTGTTGTGTCTCTGCCAGGCTTTGGTATCAGGATAATGCTGGCCTCACAAAATGAGTTAGGGAGGATTCCCTCTTTTTCTATTGATTGGAATAGTTTCAGAAGGAATGGTACCAGCTCCTCCTTGTACCTCTGGTAGAATTCGGCTGTGAACCCATCTGGTCCTGGACTTTTTTTGGTTGGTAAGCTATTGATTATTGCCACAATTTCAGCTCCTGTTATTGGTCTATTCAGAGATTCAACTTCTTCCTGGTTTAGTCTTGGGAGGGTGTATGTGTTGAGGAATTTATCCATTTCTTCTAGATGTTCTAGTTTATTTGCATAGAGGTGTTTGTAATATTCTCTGATGGTAGTTTGTATTTCTGTGGGATCGGTGGTGATATCCCCTTTATCACTTTTTATTGCATCTATTTGATTCTTCTCTCTTTTTTTCTTTATTAATCTTGCTAGCGGTCTATCAATTTTGTTGATCCTTTCAAAAAACCAGCTCCTGGATTCATTTATTTTTTGAAGGGTTTTTTGTGTCTCTATTTCCTTCAGTTCTGCTCTGATTTTAGTTATTTCTTGCCTTCTGCTAGCTTTTGAATGTGTTTGCTCTTGCTTTTCTAGTTCTTTTAATTGTGATGTTAGGGTGTCAATTTTGGATCTTTCCTGCTTTCTCTTGTGGGCATTTAGTGCTATAAATTTCCCTCTACACACTGCTTTAAATGTGACCCAGAGATTCTGGTATGTTGTGTCTTGGTTCTCGTTGGTTTCAAAGAACATCTTTATTTCTGCCTTCATTTCGTTATGTACACAGTAGTCATTCAGGAGCAGGTTGTTCAGTTTCCACGTAGTTGAGCGGTTTTGAGTGAGATTCTTAATCCTGAGTTCTAGCTTGATTGCACTGTGATCTGAGAGATAGTTTGTTATAATTTCTGTTCTTTTACATTTATTGAGGAGAGCTTCACTTCCAAGTATGTGGTCAATTTTGGAATAGGTGTGGTGTGGTGCTGAAAAAAATGTATATTCTGTTGATTTGGGGTGGAGAGTTCTGTAGATGTCCATTAGGTCCGCTTGGTGCAGAGCTGAGTTCAATTCCTGGGTATCCTTGTTGACTTTCTTTCTCGTTGATCTATCTAATGTTGACAGTGGGGTGTTAAAGTCTCCCATTATTAATGTGTGGGAGTCTAAGTCTCTTTGTAGGTCACTCAGGACTTGCTTTATGAATCTGGGTGCTCCTGTATTGGGTGCATATATATTTAGGATAGTTAGCTCTTCTTGTTGAATTAATCCCTTTACCATTATGTAATGGCCTTCTTTGTCTCTTTTGATCTTTGTTGGTTTAAAGTCTGTTTTATCAGAGACTAGGATTGCAACCCCTGCCTTTTTTTGTTTTCCATTTGCTTGGTAGATCTTCCTCCATCCTTTTATTTTGAGCCTATGTGTGTCTCTGCACGTGACATGGGTTTCCTGAATACAGCACACTGATGGGTCTTGAGTCTTTATCCAATTTGCCAGTCTGTGTCTTTTAATTGGAGCATTTAGTCCATTTACATTTAAAGTTAATATTGTTATGTGTGAATTTGATCCTGTCATTATGACGTTAGCTGGTTATTTTGCTCGTTAGTTGATGCAGTCTCTTCCTAGTCTCGATGGTCTTTACATTTCGGTATGATTTTGCAGTGGCTGGTACCGGTTGTGCCTTTCCATGTTTAGCACTTCCTTCAGGAGCTCTTTTAGGGCAGGCCTGGTGGTGACAAAATCTCTCAGCATTTGCTTGTCTGTAAAGTATTTTATTTCTCCTTCGCTTATGAAGCTTAGTTTGGCTGGATATGAAATTCTGGGTTGAAAATTCTTTTCTTTAAGAATGTTGAATATTGGCCCCCACTCTCTTCTGGCTTGTAGGATTTCTGCCGAGAGATCCGCTGTTAGTCTGATGGGCTTCCCTTTGATGGTAACCCAACCTTTCTCTCTGGCTGCCCTTAACATTTTTTCCTTCATTTCAACTTTGGTGAATCTGACAATTATGTGTCTTGGAGTTGCTCTTCTCGAGGAGTATCTTTGTGGCGTTCTCTGTATTTCCTGAATCTGAATGTTGGCCTGCCTTGCTAGATTGAGGAAGTTCTCCTGGATAATATCCTGCAGAGTGTTTTCCAACTTGTTTCCATTCTCCCTGTCACTTTCAGGTACACCAATCAGACGTAGATTTGGTCTTTTCACATAGTCCCACATTTCTTGGAGGCTTTGCTCATTTCTTTTTATTCTTTTTTCTCTAAACTTCCCTTCTCGCTTCATTTCATTCATTTCATCTTCCAGGGCTGATACCCTTTCTTCCATTTGATCGCATCGGCTCCTGAGGCTTCTGCATTCTTCACGTAGTTCTCGAGCCTTGGTTTTCAGCTCCATCAGCTCCTTTAAGCACTTCTCTGTATTGGTTATTCTAGTTATACATTCTTCTAAATTTTTTTCAAAGTTTTCAACTTCTTTGCCTTTGGTTTGAATATCCTCCCGTAGCTCAGAGTATTTTGATCGTCTGAAGCCTTCTTCTCTCAGCTCGTCAAAGTCATTCTCCATCCAGCTTTGTTCCGTTGCTGGTGAGGAACTGCGTTCCTTTGGAGGAGGAGAGGCCCTCTGCTTTTTAGAGTTTCCAGTTTTTCTGCTCTGTTTTTTCCCCATCTTTGTGATTTTATCTACTTTTGGTCTTTGATGATGGTGACGTACAGATGGGTTTTTGGTGTGGATGTCCTTTCTGTTAGTTTTCCTTCTAACAGACAGGACCCTCAGCTGCAGGTCTTTTGGAGTACCTGTGTGAGGTGTCAGTCTGCCCCTGCTGAGGGGTGCCTCCCAGTTAGGCTGCTCGGGGGTCAGGGGTCAGGGACCCACTTGAGGAGGCAGTCTGCCCGTTCTCAGATCTCCAGCTGCGTGCTAGGAGAACCACTGCTCTCCTCAATGCCGTCAGACAAGGACAGTTAAGTCTGCAGAGGTTACTGCTGTCTTTTTGTTTGTCTGTGCCCTGCCCCCAGAGGTGGAGCCTACAGAGGCAGGCAGGCCTCCTTGAGCTGTGGTGGGCTCCACCCAGTTCAAGCTTCCTGGCTGCTTTGTTTACCTAAGCGAGCCTGGGCAATGGCGGGCGCCCCTCCCCCAGCCTCGCTGCCGACTTGCTGTTTGATCTCAGACTGCTGTGCTAGCAATCAGTGAGACTCCGTGGTGGGCATAGGACCCTCTGAGCCAGGTGCGGACTATACTCTCCTGGGGCACCGTTTCCTAAGCCCGTCAGAAAAGCACAATATTCGGGTGGGAGTGGCCTGATTTTCCAGGTGCCGTCTGTCACCCCTGGAAAGGGAACTCCCTGACCCCTTGCGCTTCCCGAGTGAGGCAATGCCTCGCCCCTGTTTTGGCTGGCTCACGGTGCACTCACCCACTGACCTGCACCCACTGTCTGGCACTCCCTAGTGAGATGAACACGGTACCTCAGATGGAAATGCAGAAATCACCCGTCTTCTGCGTCGCTCACGCTGGGAGGTGTAGACCAGAGCTGTTCCTATTCCGCCATCTTCGTAGAGAGTACTTTTTATGATAATTTTCTTATCATCTGTATTCGTTCCCTCTTTACATTACTTATTTTATACACTTGCGTTTTTTCTCTTTTTTTTGTTTTCTCTTATATTTAACATTGGTAAGTGATGTATCTAATTTAACTGTGTCTGATATTTTTTCCCCACAGAGCCAGATCTTGAATTCAGTTATAATTTCCATCATTTTCCTTTTTTTTTGGATTTTTGCTTCTTATTTTAAAAGATTGCTTCCTTCTGTGTTTCCAGAAGGAAAGTTTATTTTGGTATTTTTTTTTCTTAACAAGCGACATCTTACTTACTTATTTAGGTTCTTTCCTTTTTAGTAATATAAATGTTTTTTTCCAGATATTCTGTAATTGTGATTTTGATTATTTATTTAACCTAAGAATTGCTTAATAAAAAAGTTTTTCTTTTCTTTTTAATTTTATTTGTTTCCAGCATTGAAAGTGCTTTAGTCAGACAATGTTGCCTGCAGTATTTATACTTTTGGGAACTTAATATTTTTTTGTTCCAAAAAATGTGATAAATGTCTATGAATATCTCTGTGAGTCTTTAAAAGTATGCATTTTTTGTTTCTAGGGTTCGATACTTGACATATGCATATTTATTAATTATAATATTAATACAAACATTGCTATTCAAATCTATATTTTGAGCTACAAAAAACCAAAAATGAGGTGTCATTTTTCACTATAATTGTATTCTTATAAATATATTCTTTATCTTCTGTTATTTATGTTTTATTCATAGTATTTTTTGCTAATGAAAAATTACAGTAATTATAACTTTTTATAGATTTTAACTTGCATCAATAACTGATTTAAGATTTTCAGCTTGCATTCAACTCTGCTTGATATTAGTATAAAGCTTCCTGCCACCATTTTGTTTACTTAGTTGATTATTATGTCATTTGTCATTTACTTTTATCATCAAGCCAACATCTTAGGTCTTTTGTTATACTGATTGTTTTTTCTACTTTTAACTTATTGTGTTTTCTATTTCTTTGCCATCTTCTCTAACATTTGAAAAAATATAACTATTTTAAGTTCAAATAGCAATTGTAGTTATAGTTTAAAATAAATTTAAACTTACTGTTTTTAAAATAAATTTTAAGCATAAATCATGATGTTATGGGACTCATATAGATAGTATTAAAGGTTACTATAGGGAAACAAATTAACATATACATCGTCTCACCTTTTTTTTTGTGGCAAGAGAAGCTAAAATCTACTCATTTAGTATGAGTCCTATATACAGTACAATTTTATTGCCTGTAGTCCTCTTGCTATACATTAGATTTCTAGACTTGGTCATCCTATGTATCTGCTACTTTGTATCCCCTGACCTACATCTCTCCATTTTTTTCCCATTCTCCTGCCCCTGGTAACCTGTCTCTGCATATTTGAAAATTTCTTTCTAGATTTCACATGTAAGTGAGATAATGCAGTATTTTTCTTTCTGTGTTTGGCTTATTTCACTAAGCATAAAGTGAAATACTCATTCATGTTGTGGCAAATAGTGAATGAATACTCATTCATACTCAGACTCATTCATGTTGTGGCAAATGGCAAGATCTTGTTCTTTTTAGAGCTGATTAATATTCCATTATATATGTAACATAGTTGCTTTATCCATTTGTTAATGGGCAGACATTTAGGTTATTTCCATATCTTGGCTACTGTAAATAAGGCTGCAATGAACATGGGAATATAGATATCTTTATGAAGCGATGGTTTTACTTCCTTTTGGTATATGCCCAGAAAAGGGATTGCTGGATCATATGGTAGTTCTATGCTTAATTTCTTTAGAAACTTCCATATTGTTTTCCATAATGGCTATACTGATCTATATTTCCACCAACGATGTATAAGAGTTCCTTTTTCTCCAGACACTAACCAACATTTATCTTTGGACTTTTTGACAATAGCCATCCTAATGGGTGTAAGGTGGTATCTCACAGTGATTTTGATTTGCATTTATTTGATAATTAGTGATGTTGACCACGTTTTCATATACATGTTGGCAATTTTTATGTCTTCTTTGGAGAAATGCCTATACTTTTTTTTTTTTGCCAGTTTTCTAATTGTGTCATTTTATTTTTCCACTGTTGAGTTGTATGTGTTCTTTATAAATTTTGGAGACTAATTCCTTATCAGATATATGGGTTACAAATATTTTTTCCCAATCCATAGGCTGCCATTTCATTTTGTTGATTACTTTCTTTGCTATACAGAAGCCTTTCAGTTTGATGCAGTTCCATTCACTTATTTTTTACTTTTGTGGTCTGGGCTTTTGGTGTAGTATCCAAAAAACCATTACCAAGACCAAAGCCCAAGAAATTTCCTCCTATGTTCTCTTCTAGAACTTTTATAGTTTTCTGGTATTATATTTAGATCTTTTTTTAATCAATTTTGAGTTGACTTTCTTGTATGGTGCTCTTTTGAGCATGGAAATCTAGTTTTCCCAGAACCATTAATGACACAATGTTTCCATTGTGTCATCTTAGTGTTCTCATAAAAAATTAGTTAACCATACACATTTGGATTTATTTCTGGGCTCTCTAGTCTGATCCAATGGTCTATGTGTCAGCTTTTATGCCAGAATCATACTGTTTTGGTTATTATGGCTTTATAATGTAATTTTAAAACAGGAAACATAATGCCTGAAACCTCACTTTTCTTTTCAAAAATTGTTTTGGCCATTCAGCATCTCATGGTTTTATATAAATTTTAGACTTGCTTTTTTCTATTTCTGTGAAGATTGCCATTAGGATTTCGATAGGTATTTTTTTGAATCTGGATATTGCTTTGGGAAGTATAAGCATTTTGACAATGTTAATTCTTCTAATCCATGAGCATGGGATATATTTTCATTTATTTGTGTCTTCTTTAATTTCTTTCATTAACGTTTTATAGTTTTCAGTATGAAGATCTTTCATTTCTTTGGTTAAATTTATTCCTAGGTATTTTATTTTATTTTTTGATGCTATTGTAAATGGAATTTTTTTTATTTCTTGAGTTAGGTTGTTATTTGTGTATAAAAATGCTATTGATATTTGTATGTTGATTTTGTATCCTGCAATGTTATTGAATTTATTTGTTCTAAAAATTTTCTGTAGAATCTTTGAGTTTTTTAATATATAAGATCATGTCAACTGAAAATAGAGATAATTTTGCTTTTTCTTTCTGATTTGGGTGCTTTTTATTTCTTTTCCATTATGATTGCTCTTGCTAGTACTTCCAGTATTATGTTGAAAAGAAGTGTTGAGAGTGATATACCACTCTAGATATACCTCTAGTAGAAGATACCTTCTACCAAATCTTAGTGGAAAAATTTTCAGTTCTTTTTTTTCCATTGATTATAATGTTAGTTGTGGGTTTTTCATAAATGGCTAATGCCTTTTATTTTGTAGAGAAACTTTCCTTCTATACTGAAACTGTTGAGTTCTTATTGAGAAAACATGTTGGACTCTGTCAAAAGCTTTTTCCACATTAATTGAGATGATAATGTCAATTTTATTTTTCCTTTTGTTAATGTGATGTATCACAGTGATTGATTTACATATGTCAAGCCAGCCTTGCATGCCAGGGACAGATCTCATTTGGACATGATGTATAATCTTTCTGATGTGCTTTTGGATTTGGTTTACTACTATTTGATTGAGGATTATGGCATCAATGTTATTCGGATAAATTGGCCTGTCACTTCTTTTCTTGAGATTTATTTGTCTCATTTAGGTGTTAAGGTGATGCTGACCTCATAAAATGTGTTTAGAAGTATTTCCTCTAGCTCTATTTTTTGGTAGAATTGAAGTATTAGTATTAATTCTTTGAATGTTTGGTAGAATTCAGTGAAGCCATCTGGTCCTGGGATTTTCTTTGTTGAAAGGTTTTTGGTTAGTCCTTCAATATATTTGTCATTGTTCTGTTTGGGCTTTTCATTTCTTCCTGGCTCAATCTTGGTAGGCTGTATTTTTCTAGGAATTTATTCATTTTCTCTAGGTTACCATTTTGTTGTCATGCTTTGGCATTCAGTTGTTCATAATAGTCACTTATGATCCTTTTTATTTGTGAGATATCTGTTGTAATTTCTTCACTTTCATTTTTATCTTGTTGGTGTCTTCTCTTTTTTCTTTAAAGTTTTGTAAATTTTGTGGGTTTTTTTTTTTGCAAAAATCAACTTTTATTGATTGTATGGTTTTCTGTTCTTCATTTGATTCATTTCTGTTCCAATTTTATTTCCTTCTCTCTACTAATTTTGAGTTTAGTTGTTCTTCTTTTCCTAGTTTCTTGAGGCATAATATTAGACTATTTATTTGCAATCTTTCTTCTGTTTTGTTAAGTGGGCATTTATTACTATAAAGTTCCCTCTGAGAACTGCTTTTGCTGCACCACATAGTTTTGGTATGTTGTGCTTCCATTGTCATTCCTCTCAATATATTTTTAAATTTCCCTTTTGATTTCTTCTTTGACCCATTGGTTATTCAGGAACATGTTGTTTAATTTTACATAGTTGTAAATTTTCAAGATTGCTCCTGTTATTGACTTCTATTTTTATACCATCATTGTATGAAACGATGCTAGGAGTCTGTTGCTGTGAGGCACACTGGTTCAAGGGGCTGAGATACAGCTGTGGTTCTTCTGATCCTGATAGGCAGAGCACAGTACTGATATGGCTCTGGGGAAGAAGGAATGCCCTGGGGAGCAGGGCACAACTGCAATTCAGGACCAGGAGCCAACAGGGCATAACAGCAGATCAGGCTGCAGGGCACAAAGTACCAGGTGGTGGTGACTCTGAAGCCTGGGATGGCAGAACAAGGCAGTAGCCCAGGCTCTGTGAGGCCAGGTGCAGAAGCAGCAGCAATGTCCCAGGAATGGCAAGATGCTGCCAGGGTTTGGGCCCTGGAGGGTGAGGAATGGTGCTGTGATGATTCCATCCCAGAGAGGTGGGGTGCCTCAGCAGCTCAAACTGTGAGGGCTAGTCCAGTTCCAAGTCAGTGGGGCATTGTAGCTGTTTGGCCTAGAAGGCAAGGTGGCACGGCTCAGCCATATCTGCTCAGACCCAAAAAGCACGACAATACATCAGTGTAGTGGATTGAGTCTACATATCAGTACATTTTCAGTGGAGTCTCTGGATTCCAGGGGTTGGGATCAGTCGAGCTTCTGGATCCCCAGGGGTGGGGTGCCATGTCAGTTGTGGTGCTGGAAGGCACAGCTTCTCTGGTGTGCAAGAGACTCAGCTCCTTCAGGTGGTGGGGTGCTGCCTCCCCTATAAAACGGAGTGAGTGGCAACTGCTCTGGGGTGGTGGAGGTGCCTAGGGGCCAGGATGCTGCCTCAGTTATAGTGCTGGGGCATGACTGTGTCAATACTTTCATGCCTCATTTCTCTACGGCCAGGGCACCGGTTTAGCTCAGCCCTAAGGGGAGGGCACACTAGCAGCTAGGATAGGGGAAATGGAGGGGCTCTGCAGTAGCTTGGTCTTCACAGGTAGGGCATAGCAGGAGCTTGGCTGGGAGTGGGGAGTTGGGAAGGTATGGTAGCTACTGGCAGTCGTTGTGCAGTAATGGCTGAACCTTAGGGATGGAGGAATACAAAGGGCTACTCACCCCCAGCAGGACACTCTAGGTAGCTTTGGTTCCCAGTGGTTCCTCCACTCCCAGCACGGGGCATGTGGAGGTGGGGTGGCAGGGTAGGGCACAGTATCTGCTCCTTTTCTGAGTGTAACTCAGGGTATGGATTGCAGGGAGCTCCCTCAGTAGGGCTAGAGCCTATGAGGGCTGCAGGAGTCTCCAGTAGCAAAGACGGCAGTTGTCCACAGTGGCAATAGGTGCTGCTGGGGTCCTCTTGCTTACCTTTTTTTCTACAGGAAGAAGCCCCTCCTGGTTCGTAACTGATCCTGCCTACGGGATGGGGTGGTGAAGACAAGCCCTTTCCTTCTCTTATCTGTGTGGCCATCTTGAATTTCTGTGTTCTACAAGATTTCTGCTGTACAGTTGTTTTGTTGTTTGCTGGTGCTCTCCTTTAGTTATATTGGTTGTAACGTAAATTGTTTGTTATTTTGAGGCATTTTGGAGTGGCTGGGAGGAAAGTTCTAGGAGCTTCTAGTCAGCCATTTTGCTGATGTCTCCTGTGGTTCTTAATGTATCAATTTTAATTTAAAATATTACAATAGCTCCTCACTTTGAGAAACTAGAGAATAAATGTTAATTTTGGCAATCATAATTTTAGTCTCTAAGCCCATTCTCTTATCTTCATTGTTTCAAACCTAGAAAGACTGATGCACAATTTTTTTGTTATTTTGTGCTATAACTGTACTCCTAAGTTCATTGTCTGAAGATACATCAGTTACACTGCTAAAAATGCAACCAAGGAACTAGCAACCCATAGTTACTGGTCAAGAACACAAATTTAAACATTTAAGTTTCTAGTAGACCACTTTATTTCCTTATCTTAAGTGACAAAAAAGAAACTTTACTTAAAAGCAGAAAATTGTTAAAATGAAAGATGCACTCTTGCTTTGTTCCACTTCACCTTCAGGGAGCATCAACCACTATATTTTAATTTTCAATCCCTCTTCTCATTAAAATGCAAAGAAAGGAATAAATGTAGTCAGTCTAACTGCTGTACAAACAACAGGAAAACAAATCCACTAGAGGTGGTGCTCCTTTCCACTTTGACAGTGGAAACCTATCTTATATTGATTAAGCAATTATGTAGCTGAATCTTTTTCTTATTTTTGAATCATAATGTCCCTTATGGCATTATATTAAAAATTGTCCATGGCAAGGGAATAAGGGAGAAGAGTGGGAATGAAGTATATTTTCCCACTCACCCTAATTGTAGCCAACTGGCAGAAAATACCAGACATGTCAGCATATCACCCCGCTCTGGCTCAGAAGAGAAGTAAATAGTCTCCATTCCCACGTAGTCCCCAAGCACCAAAATGAATTCTGAGGATAAAGTGTGAACTCTCATGCGCACACAGTCTCCAGCATGCACAGAGACTGCTGGATGTGGGTTGTTTCAATTCCTCCTTTAACATGTGATCATCAGTCTGTCTCACTTCTTACAAAGAATTTTGGGAAGCGAGACTTTGCAGTACCCTGCGCCTGCCTTAATTCAAAGTCTAAAGATCAGGAGATGCTAACTGTTCTAAAAAATTTCTCAGGATGGGGAGGCAATGAAGTTTGCCTGGTGACAGAGTGATTTAGGAACAATGCATGGGGTTTTCTTTCTGCTTTGGAAACTGAAAAGTTGTTTTTCTTTATTTTTTCTGTTACTGGTAAATTTTATTAATAATATCTAAAGTATTAGAAATCTTTGGATACGATTATGATTCTGGTCCAAAAAATGTGTAATCCCCAATGAAGAATATATTAAAAGAGCCAACTCCTTTCCAAAACTGAATGGATTGGCTAGGAAACTTGTCCCTTCACCCAGCTTTTTTCACTTAAGTCATATACTTTAAGAGTAACTTGTTTCCTTTATCAGTCAGGGTCCTTTCAAGAAACAGCTGCCACATTCAAAGCATATAATTTGAGGATTGTTTAAAAAAAGAGACCATTTACAAAGATATGGGTAGGACACAGAGAAACCACAAGGGATGGTGTAGTACTTGGGGTAAATAATAGTAGATAACCACTTCCACCCTAGTCCTAAGGGGTTCAGGGTAAGAAACTGCTACTGGGACAAGGAAGAAGAGAAAACTGGGTGAAAGTTCTCCTCATAGGAGCTGGGATCCTCATTTAAGGAACAAGGACAGCCCTTGGCAATCAGCAAAGAGGAAATGTGGAAAACAAATGTCTGGACCTCATTCTCCTCCTTCCCCGGGTCTCCTACCAGTGTCCTCACTGGCCAACCCTACCAACTCTCCCAAGGCCAGGGAGCCCAGTGATCCTGTGCTTAAGTCAGCCTCTTGATGTGTGGAGCATAGAGGAAAGAATGAATGGAGCAACCAGAAGAGATGTGGCACATTTATTTTGAATCAACTAGTATTTATGCAACACATACATTTGAGGAAATTCTCATTTCCATAATTTCATCATACACATGAATCGAAAGCCGAGGATAATTGTCCTACAGAAATTTCATCTCTAGGTTGTAAGGGGTTGCTATGATGAAGTGTAAATAACTTGAAATTTGCAATCATAACATGTATTCCAATATTGGCTTCATCATGTATGAATTGTATAACTTTGAATGAGCCACTTCTGATTCCGGGTACTCAGTGGTATCTATCAGAATGGTGATGATAGTCATATGGTTTTTTACTCCTGTCACAGAATTGTTGCTAGTACAAAATTATCTAGTGTATATAAAAATATTCTATGAAAAATAATAAACTTTAATTTTAATTTGTTTTGGAAATTTCCTCTGAATCTATGACATCTTTACTTCTTTACAAGTGAAACTTTCATTTTTTGAAAAGGAGATACTATTGTCAAAGTTGTTTGGTCATTTAACAGTTTACAAATCTGCATTTTATGCAAGTAAATAAGTGCTCAGAATGTATACAAAAACTTTCCCTGGGGAATTTCCAATTTCCTCCATCACATCAAGTGCATCTTACAAATAATGTCATATATAGAAAGAATTCTTTGCTCATTAATTACATGCAGTTACCTTCAGAGAGAGGGTCTGACTTGCCAAGTATACTACAGATCTGGCTTCAGCTAGGGAAGCAAACAGATGATGAAACAGGCATTGCATTAAGGACCTTTGGGCATTGTCTTCCCAGCTATCTCCCTCTGAAACTCTGAGTTGGTTCCAGAGGTTGTGGAAAGTCATGGAAAGTGCAATACATAGGTACTTTGGGATGACTGTTCTGGGACTAGTCCAGGAACAAGAGAGGATTCTAATTTGGGAGACTTTAACAAACCTCTCTCAGATATACAACAGACAGACAAAAAATATGTATGATTATATAGAAGATTTGGAAAAAATAAACATCTAAACAAACAAATATGCATTTGTGAAAAGAACTTTTTTTTCAAACACAGAAGGTTCATTCAAAGTAGTAGATCAGGTATTCAGCTAAAAATAAAATTTTAATAAATCCCTCAAATCAGAAAGTATAATGTCACATCTTCAAACCAAAATGTAATAAAATAAAATTTAAAACTCCTAAAGGATAGATAAAAAGAAACCAAGATGAGAAAGTCAATTCACTTGGAAACTTGAAAACATACACAGGAAAATAATTTTTTAAAAATCTAGGTTTAAAACTGTATAGTAAAATAGAAATTAAATTTAAAAAAACTAAATGTTATAAGCAAACTAAATGTTATAAGCTCATGAAAGAATGAAAAAATACACCTAAGGAATGTAAGAGAGAATTCAAAGGATAGAAATATAAACTGATTAAATAGAAAATAGAACACGATAGACTATGTAAGTAAAAAGTTGCTGTATTAGTTCGTTCTCACCCTGCTATAAAGAACTACCTGAGACTGGGTAATATATGAAGAAAAGAGGTTTAATTGACTCAGTTCCACACGCTGTACAGGAAGCATGACTGGGAGGCCTTAGGAAACTTACAATCATGGCAGAAGGTGAAGGGGAAGCAAGCACATCTTCACAGGCATATCAGGAGACAGAGATCAAAGGGGAAAGTGCTACATGCTTTTAAACAACCAAATCTCCTAAGAACTCACTCACTATCATGAGAACAGTAAGGGGGAAATCCACCTTTATGATCCAATCACCTCCCACCTGGTCCCTCCCCCAACAATGGGAATTACAATTTGACATGAGATTTGGGTGGGGACACAGAGCCAAATCATATCAGTTGCCTCTTTGAAAATGCCAAATAAATAAACAAACCTTTGGCAATCTGATTAAGATTAAAAAAAAGTGTAATAATAATAAAACCCAAACTACTAATTCAGGAACTTTTAAAATAAGAGAATAGTTTTACACAAAGTAATTTTAAAAACCAGAATAACTGACATTCCTAGAAAAGTATACATTAATGAGATTTGCATCAAGAAATTAAAAATCAGAATAAACCAGTACCACAGACAAAACAGAAAGTATAGTCAAAAGCCAGGTGCAGAGTATTTTATGAGTGGGTTCTACAAAATCAGACCAGGATACTGAAAGAAGAGAACACAATAGTCTTCTTATAAAACTAGATGAAAAAACATTAAATAAAATATTAACACTTTTAATGGAGAACTTCACTAAAAAATATTATATATCATGATCAAAAAGGGTTTAAAATAGAACTGCTAAATATTGAAAAATTAATAAACAAGTAGGTCAATAGAACAGTATAGAGCATCCAGAAATGTGTGCTAGGGTATAAATATAGTTTATATTAAAAGAAGCCATTTCAAATCAGTGAAAAAATGATGGACTAAGCAAAAACTGGTAATTTTTTAATTTTTTAATTTTTATGGTTGCATAGTTGTGTATATTCTATTTTTTGTTTTGTCATTACCTTGGAGTTATTTAAAATATCTTATAGTTATAACAGATTATTTTAAGCTGATAACAACTTAAATTAAATCACATACAAAGTTGATCAATACATCAAATTGATCAACAGAATGAAATGCAACCCAGAAACAAATTAATGTATGTGTAAATATTAAAATATATATATAAATATATATTTGATTTATAGTTAAAAGTGGCACTTCAAATGAGTGGAAAAGTTATGTATTATACAATAAATTGTCCTTGGACCATTCATTGTCTATTAAAAAGATCAAAGTCACCCCATGACAAAAACAAAAAACAAAAAAGAAATTTGGATAGTTGGGGTTTAATAGGTATAGAGGTTCAGTTTTACAAGATGAAAACATTCTGGAGAGTGGATACACAACAATGTGAAAATATTTGACACTATGATACTACTAAGTTGTACATTTTAAAGTGGTTAAGAAACATATTTTACTACAACTAAAATTTTTTACAAATAAATTGTATTTGGACAACTAAGTAAACTTAAAATAAACAAACAAAACCAAAGAACTTTGAAAGTGCCAAAAGAGACAAAATAGACTATATATAGTAAATCAATGTGTGTGTGTGTATTTCTCCTACCTTGTGGTGAAAAAGACCTTATTGAACAAAACACAAAATGTTTCCTGGTGAAAATACCAAAGTTTTTTTCTATATAAAAATTAAAAACTTTTTGGGTGTTTTGGTATTGGCATAGCACATAAATTCATTATGTTCCATCCCTCCCAGTGATTACAGCTTTAAAAACTCTGTAGAAAATACAAAATAACAACTACCTGTAGCCATATTTGGAAGAGAGTCAAAAGTTGGAGAAGCTACAGAGATGGTTCTCATTTTTTTCTCTTTCCTCTTGTGGGTCTGCCCTATTGGTAGGCTCTGGCCTTGATCTGCTGCAGTAGAAGCAGTAAAATGCCAAGAAATATCCCATATTTCTGGCCAGAGGAAGGAGGAAAATGAGTTTCCAGAAGGTGGAGAGTGAAAAGAGAATTTCAGAATGAAAAGCTGGAGAGGAGCAAAACAGTAAACAAGCCATGGATGATGAGAAAATATTGGCAAAACATATATCAGACTAAGAACTTGTATCCAGCATAATGAAAGCACTCATACATCTCAATTATAAAGACTGCAGACCCAATAAGAAAATGAGCAATTTGAAAAGTTCCTTAGCAAAAGAAGCTATACAAAAAATGGCCAATAAGTACATGAAATGATGCTCAATATCAATGGTTGTCAGAGAAATGCAAATTAAACTCAAAATGAGATACAACTATGTACTCACTAGAATGGCTAAAACTAAGACTGACCATACCAAGTGTTGACTGAGATGTGGAACAACTGAGACTCTTAGACTACTACCAGCAAGTACATAAAATGGTATAATTACAGTTGAAAAGATAACTATTGAGTAGTGAACCTTATCTGTTGCCATTTATAGTAATAGTTTTTAAAGAGTATATGTTTGCTCTCCAAATTCTCAGTTTCCATTACCACTCAAGCCAAGTTTTTTTATCTTTATACTTTCACCTAAACCCTCCTTGCCAAAATCATCAATGACCTTCACAATGGTGAAATTAGCAGTCAATTTTCAGTCATTTTCATCAATATCTAATTTGACATACATGAGCACTTCTCAAAAGGTTTTCTTCACAAGGTTTTGGAATACCACACTCACAGTTTTCTCCTACCATACTATTGTATTAGTCTGTTCTCACACTGCTGATAAAGACATACCTGAGACTGGGCGATTTATAAAGAAAGAGAGGTTAAATGTACTCACAGTTCCACATGGCTGGGGAGGTCTCACAATCATGGCAGAAGGCAAGGAGGAGCAAAGTCATGTCTCACATGGCAGCAGGCAAGAGAAAGCTTGTGCAGGAGAACTCTCATTTATAAAGCCATCAGATCTCGTGAGACTTATTCACTACCACGAGGACATGATTCAATTATCTCCACTTGGCCTCACTCTTGACCTGTGGGGATTATTACAATTCAAGGTGAGATATGGGTGGGGACACAGCCAAACCATATCAACTATCTTCTCCTACTCAGTGTCCTTGCAGGATATTCTCCCATCCCAAACTCCAAAATGTTGGATGATGACAGGGCTCAACCCTGGACCTCTTCTCATTTCTATCTCTAATTATTTCCTAAGTGATCTTATCCATATCTTGGCTCCCTAATTTAAAACTTACCCCAGACTGTCCTCTGTATTTCAGATTCATATACCCAAACTTGAATATATAATGAGGATCACAAATTTAATTTTTTCAAAAACTAACTTTTTATCTTCCTCTAGCTCTCCTCCAAGTTCTCAGCTCAATAAGTGAACTTCTATTCACCCAGTTGCTCAGGCCAACATCCTAGAAATTTTCCTTGACTCTTCTCTTCTTTCAGAACTTACATCCAACCCATCAGGAAATCCAGCCAGTTCTATTTCTACAATATATTCTCAAAATGACTACTTCTTGCCACTTTTACTACCATCAACTTGGTCCAAGCCACCAACCTTTCTCTCTTTAACTACCTGCAATGGTCTCCTGGCTGATCAGGTCACCCTCTTCCACTCGTTTTTTTTTTTTTTTTCTGAGACAGGGTCTTACTCTGTCACCCAGGCTGGACTGCAGTGGTGCAACCTCAGCTCACTCACTGCAATCTGTGCCTCCCAGGCTCAAGCGATCCACCCACCTCAGCCTCCTAAGTAGCTGGGACTACAGGCACATGCCACGGTGCCCAGTTAATTTTTGTATTTTTGTAAACATGGGATTTCGCCTTGTTGCCCAGGCTGGCCTTGAACTTCTGAGCTTAAGCGATTTGGCTGCCTTGGCCTCCCAAACTGCTGGAATTATAGGTATGAGTCATTGCACCTGGCCTACCTCTCCTGTTTCTTTATAGTTTATATTCAAGCAGGAGGTACAAGGATTCCTTAAAATGAAAATATGATCATGTTCCTCCTTTGCTGAAAATCCTCCAGTTTTTTCCCATCTCATTGCAAAATAGTTCAAAGACTTTATCATGGCCTTCAGGGTTCTATCTAATCAGGTTCCTGGTTCCTCTACTGTATTTCTTTCTTCCATAGGCTCACTCTTTTCCAGACACTCTGGCCTTGTAGTTCTTAAGTCAGGCCACTTGTGTTCCTGTCTTAGAATTTTTGCAATGGCTGTTTTATCTCAAGGTCTTTTCCTCTCAGTCTTGTAGCCTTCATTCTTTTCTTTATATACTATGCTCAAATAGCTCTTCTCAAGACACTTTTCTAATGACCCTGTCTAAACTGAACCCTCAATATCCCATCACTCTTATTCCCTTTTCCTATTTTGTTTTTCTTGAAAACAATTTTATTTTTATGTCCCCCTTCCATCCCTTCAATGAAAGTCCCCAGAGTTCTAGGATTTTCTGTGCTTTACTTACTGCTATATTCTCAATATCTAGACAGTGTCTGGAACATGATAGAATTCAAGAAATACTTGTTTTCTGTTGCTTTAAGAACGGCACTATTAGGCTGGGTGCAGTGGCTCACACCTGTAATCCCAACACTTTGGGAGGCAGAGGTGGCCAGATCACAAGAGGCCAGGAGTTCACAACCAGGCTGCCCAACATGGAGAAGCCCTGCCTCTACTAAAAATACAAAAATAAGCCAGACCTGTTGGTGTCACACCTGTAATCCCAGCGACTCAGCAGGCTGAGGCACAAGAATTGCTTGAGCTCAGGAGGTGGAGGTTGCAGTGGGCCAAGATTGCATCTCTGCACTCCAGCCTGGGCTACAGAGTGAGACCCTGTTTCAAACAAACAAACAAACAGAACAGCATTATTATTATTATTTTTTATTATTATACTTTAAGTTTTAGGGTACATGTGCACAATGTGCAGCTTTCTTACATATGTATACATGTGCCATGTTGGTGCACTGCACCCATTAACTTGTCATTTACATTAGGTATATGTCCTAATGCTATCCCTCCCCCCTCCCCCCACCCCACAACAGGCCCCAGTGTGTGATGTTCCCCTTCCTATGTCCAAGTGTTCTCATTGTTCAATTCCCACCTATGAGTGAGAAGATGCGGTGTTTGGTTTTTGGTCCTTGCGATAGTTTACTGAGAATGATGGTTTCCAGCTTCACCTATGTCCCTACAAAGGACATGAACTCATCATTTTTTATGGCTGCATAGTATTCCATGGAGTATATGTGCCACATTTTCTTAATACAGTCTATCATTGTTGGACATTTGGGTTGGTTCCAAGACTTTGCTAATGTGAATAGTGCCACAATAAACATAGGTGTGCATGTGTCTTTATAGCAGCATGATTTAAATTCCTTTGGTTTGTAGTTCTCCTTGAAGAGGTCCTTCATGTCCCTTGTAAGTTGGATTCCTAGGTATTTTATTCTTTTTGAAGCAGTTGTGAATGGGAGTTCACTCATGATTTGTCTCTCTGTCTGTTATTGGTGTATAAGAATGCTTGTGATTTTTGCACATTGATTTTGTATCCTGAGACTTTGCTGAAGTTGCTTATCAGCTTAAGGAGATTTTGGGCTGAGACAATGGGGTTTTCTACATATGCAATCGTGTCATCTGCAAACAGGGACAATTTGATTTCCTGTTTTCCTAATTGAATACGCTTTATTTCCTTCTCCTGCCTGATTGCTCTGGCCAGAACTTCCAACACTATGTTGAATAGGAGTGGTGAGAGAGGGCATCCCTGTCTTGTGCCAGTTTTGAAAGGGAATGCTTCCAGTTTTTGCCCATTCAGTATGATATTGGCTGTGGGTTTGTCATAAATAGCTCTTATTATTTTGAGATACTTCCCATCAATACCTAATTTATTGAGAGTTTTTAGCATGAAGGGCTGTTGAATTTTGTCAAAGGCCTTTTCTGCATCTGTTGAGATAATCATGTGGTTTTTGTCTTTGGTTCTGTTTATATGCTGGATTACATTTATTGATTTGCAAATGTTGCACCAGCCTTGCATCCCAGGGATGAAGCCCACTTGATCATGGTGGATAAGCTTTTTGTTGTGTTGCTGGATTCTGTTTGCCAGTATTTTATTGAGGATTTTTGCATCAGTGTTCATCAGGGATATTGGTCTAAAATTATCTTTTTTTGTTGTGTCTCTGCCAGGCTTTGGTATCAGGATGATGCTGGCCTCATAAAATGAGTTAGGGAGGATTCCCTCTTTTTCTATTGATTGGAATAATTTCAGAAGGAATGGTACCGGTTCCCCCTTGTACCTCTGGTAGTATTCGGCTGTGAATCTGTCTGGTCCTGGACTTTTTTTGGCTGGTAAGCTATTAATTATTGCCTCAATTTCAGAGCCTGTTATTGGTCCATTCAGAGATTCAACTTCTTCCTGGTTTAATCTTGGGAGGGTGTATGTGTCCAGGAATTTATCCATTTCTTCTAGATTTTCTAGTTTATTTGCATATAGGTGTTTATAGTATTCTCTGATGGTAGTTTGTATTTCTGTGATATCGGTGGTGATATCCTCTTTATCATTTTTTATTGCATCTATTTGACTCTTCTCTCTTTTCTTCTTTATTAGTCTTGCTAGTTGTCTATCAATTTTGTTGATCTTTCAAAAACCAGCTCCTGGATTCATTGATTTTTTGAAGGGTTTTTTGTGTCTCTATCTCCTTCAGTTCTGCTCTGATCTTACTTATTTCATGCCTTCTGCTAGCTTTTGAATGTGTTTGCTCTTGCTTCTCTAGTTCTTTTAATTGTGATGTTAGGGTGTCAATTTTAGATCTTTCCTGCTTTCTCTGGTAGGCATTTAGTGTTATAAATTTCCCTCTACACACTGCTTTAAATGTGACCCAGAGATTCTGGTATGTTGTGTCTTTGTTCTCATTGGTTTCAAAGAACATCTTTATTTCTGCCTTCATTTCGTTATGTACCCAGTAGTCATTCAGGAGCAGGTTGTTCAGTTTCCACGTATTTGTATGGTTTTGAATGAGTTTCTTAATCCTGAGTTCTAATTTGATTGTACTGTCGTCTGAGAGACTGTTATGATTTCTGTTCTTTTACATTTGCTGAGGAGTGCTTTACTTCCAACTATGTGGTCAATTTTGGAATAAGCATGGTGTGGTGCTGAGAGGAATGTATATTCTGTTGATTTGGGGTGGAGAGTTCTGTAGATGTCTATGAGGTCTGCTTGGTGCAGAGCTGAGTTCAATTCCTGGATATCCTTGTTAACTTTCTGTCTCGTTGATCTATCTAATGTTGACAGTGGGGTGTTAAAGTCTCCCATTATTATTGTGTGGGAGTCTAAGTCTCTTTGTAGGTCTCTAAGGACTTGCTTTATGAATCTGGGTGTTCTTGTATTGGGTGCATATATATTTAGGATAGTTAGCTCTTCTTGTTGAATTGATCCCTTTACCATTATGTAATGGCCTTCTTTGTCTCTTTTGATCTTTGTTGGTTTAAAGTCTGTTTTATCAGAGACTAGGATTGCAACCCCTGCCTTTTTTTGTTTCCCATTTGCTTGGTAGATCTTCCTCCATCCCTTTATTTTGAGCCTTGTGTGTCTCTGAATGTGAAATGGGTTTCCTGAATACAGCACACTGATGAGTCTTGACTCTTTATCCAATTTGCCAGTCTGTGTCTTTTAATTGGTGCATTTAGCCCATTTACATTTAAGGTTAATATTGTTATGTGTGAATTTGATCCTGTTATTATGATGTTAGCTGGTTATTTTGCTTGATAGTTGATGCAGTTTCTTCCTAGCCTTGATGGTCTTTACCATTTGGCATGTTTTTGCAGTGGCTGGTACCGGTTGTTCCTTTCCATGTTTCATGCTTCCTTCAGGAGCTCTTGTAGGGCAGGCCTGGTGGTGAGAAAATCTCTTAGCATTTGCTTGTCTGTAAAGGATTTTATTTCTCCTTCACGCTTAGTTTGGCTGGATATGAGATTCTGGGTTGAAAATTCTTTCCTTTTAAGAATATTGAATATTGGCCCCCACTCTCTTCTGGCTTGTAGAGTTTCTGCTGAGAGATCAGCTGTTAGTCTGATGGGCTTCCCTTTGATGGTAACCCAACTTTTCTCTTTGGCTGCCCTTAACATTTTTTCCTTCATTTCAACTTTGGTGAATCTGACAATTATGTGTCTTGGAGTTGCTCTTCTCGAGGAGTATCTTTGTGGCATTCTCTGTATTTCCTGAATCTGAATGTTGGCCTGCCTTGCTAGATTGGGGAAGTTCTCCTGGATATCCTGCAGAGTGTTTTCCAACTTGGTTCCGTTCTGCCCGTCTCTTTCAGGTACACCAATCAGACGTAGATTTGGTCTTTTCACATAATCCCATATTTCTTGGAGGCTTTGTTTGTTTCTTTTTATTCTTTTTTCTCTAAACTTCTCTTCTTGCTTCATTTCATTCATTTGATCTTCCATCACTGATACCCTTTCTTCCAGTTAATTCAATCGGCTACTGAAGCTTGCGCATTCGTCACCTAGTTCTCATGCCGTGGTTTTCAGCTCCATCAGGTCCTTTAAGGACTTCTCTGCATTGGTTTTTCTAGTTAGCCATTCGTCTAATCTTTTTTCAAGGTTTTTAACTTCTTTGCCATGGGTTCGAACTTCCTTCTTTAGCTTGGAGAACTTTGATCTTCTGAAGCCTTCTTCTCTCAACTCAACGAAGTCATTCTCCGTCCAGCTTTGCTCCGTTGCTGGTGAGGAACTGCATTCCTTTGGAGGATGACAGGCGCTCTGATTTTTAGAATTTTCAGTTTTTCTGCTCTGTTTTTTCCCCATCTTCGTGGTTTTATCCACCTTTGGTATTTGATGATGGTGACGTACAGATGGGGTTTTGGTGTGCATGTCCTTTCTGTTTGTTAGTTTTCCTTCTAACAGTCAGGACCCTTAGTTGCAGGTCTGTTGGAGTTTGCCAGAGGTCCACTCCAGACCCTGTTTGCCTGGGTATCAGCAGCGGAGGCTGCAGAACAGTCAGTATTGGTGAACAGCAAATGTTGCTGCCTGATCGTTCCTCTGGAAGTTTTGTCTCAGAGGGGTACCTGGCTGTGTGAGGTGTCAGTCTGCCCCTACTTGGGGGGGCCTCCCAGTTAGGCTACTCAGGGGTCAGGGACCCACTTGAGGAGGCAGTCTGTCCGTTCTCAGATCTCAAGCTGCTTGCTGGGAGAAGCACTACTGTCTTCCAATCTCAGTTGAAAATGCAGAAATCATCCATCTTCTGCATCGCTTATGCTGGGAGCTGTAGACTGGAGCTGTTCCTACTTGGCCATCTTGGAGCTCTCAGCATTATTATTTTCTAAAAAGTATTATATGGTGCACTTTCATTCTGAAATATGTACTATCTCTCGCTGTTGGGGTAGGAGTATACATGCTGCCCATGGAATTCAGGCACAGCTGTTGTCACCTTCTCTAGGCAGAAGCTTCAAGAGCCTAAGCATGTTTCACAATGTCTTCCTTGCCCCTCTGCCACAATAACCAGCAATGTTCTAAACAGAGGCTTCTTGCAGCCTAAGCCTCAGAGAAAATGCTATGGATCAAAGCCACAGTCCATCATAGCATGTGCAGTAAATCAACTTTGCTGCATTAAGCCATTGAGATTTGGGGACTATTCATTTTCACAGTATAATCTATCGTTAGTAGTCCAGATACCCAGACAACTATGGACAAAGGGAGGGTCTGAGAGTACCTAAGACGTATTTGACATATTATATGTTTGCCTGAGCTGGCGCTCCCCTAACAATCTAGCGCTTTGCCACCACAACATTTTTTTTTTAAATAAAAATTATAAAAAGCACTAGGATATTTACTTGGGTATGATTAGAGGTCAATATTTTATTTCTTCATGTTTTCATGAAAAAGCAATATAGGAAAAAATAACTAAAGTATCTTAAGAATTTGAAAGCTATTTATCAAACATGGCATATCTTACAATTAAATGAGAGTCTTATTAACAACACTGATTCCAAAGTTGTGTCTCAGGCTGATGGAACCTGAATCCTTGGGACTGGTGTCTTCAAATCTGTATTATTTTAAAAGTTTCCCAACTGACTCTGATGAAGCCTGGTCAAAAATCAGTGGTTGAGGTAAACATCTCTCTACTTAAGACCCCAGAAGACACAGAGTGACATACAGATCAACAAAAGCCCTTAGTCTACCCTACTGAAAAACCCATCTAAAGATATTCTTTCATATCCTCTCATTGGATCAAAACACTTCAAATTTCCAATGGAAATTCTTGCATATATAGGATAACTTTCTATGGAAGATATCCTTGCTTTAGTTTCAGTTGTCATTAAATGGAAATAGTTGACTCTATACAAAATTCTCAAGGCAGTTTCACTTAGATCCATCTTCGTAGAAACAGGACTAAGAATACCATCACAATATGGTATGATTGTTCTCTGTTTAGGCAATATGAGACTGACTTGGACTCAGCAGGAGAACTTCCTTCATTAATACAATATGAGGCAATTGCTTACATTATTTTATAAGAGGTAATTCAGGTAAAGTAGTAGCAATAACCAAGACTCCTACAGGAAACACCAGGATTTTATTGCTAGGTGTCAGAAACAGCCAGTGCTGGATGTGAAGAAAGAAGCTGAACACCATGTGGATATTTCTAAATGTAGGTAATATAATCAATACAGTCTTGCTTCTGTTATACAAAATGGCTTTTTTACCCAATCCATATCTTGTGCATAGTTCTCTCCCTAATAGGATAAAGAAGTGAAAGAAAAGGGCTGCAGACATTTGAACCTTTTATCTGACCTTGATGGCAGGAGTGAAACTCTCATAAAGTCAACATGTTGAAGGAAAGGACGGTTAGAGATTTAGAGAAAACATACTTCTCTAACAATGCTGTAAAATAAAATCAGAAACCTTATACTAATTTGTAATGTATTTGCTTTTAGGAACAAGAGAAAATAATATTGAACAATCCCTCTCCAAAATGAGCTATGTAGTAAGGGTCACCAAGCCAGAAGCAATAGCTGAAAGCAATGTGGTTTGCTGGATTGCAAGGATCAGTTCTGTATGCCTTGGCAGCAAGCCTCAACCTCAACCAGATATACATGCAGCATTCAGAGGGAAACAGATAAACATCTACCATTGCTGACAGATGAAGAGAACTGGTCTACCACATCTTGGCTTCTTTACCTTCATTTTTAGTAATGCAAACACAAATGAGACTTTTCTTTCCCATGAAGTAACTAATTACTAGGTGAGTTATTTCAAGTCCTAGCATTACTACAAAGAAAAACAAATTCCTTTCTGGCACCACCTCAAAAGAAGAATTTCAATTGGATTAGCTTCCTTTAATCTAGATGAACATAATAATACCTTCTTTTTTTTTTTTAACCATCCTTTCGTCGAATCCATTCCTTTCCCATCCTTTCTTCATTCTCACTTAAAAATAGTCTTTGTGACTCAAACACTCATGTTTGAATTATTTAGAAAACTGAGGCAATAAATACAAATCACTTTACATGCATACAGGGAGAGAAAGGTAGAGACAGACAGATATGATAAACAGACTATTCCCTAAAGCTCTAGAATACCAGTTGATCCTGTTTTTTAATTTTTTTTGCTCAAATCAAACCTTTGAATTGAATGAAGTGAGAGGTGCCTGTTGAAAGTTTTATTTAGAATGTAACTAACCATGGCTTTATATGTGTTTTTTCTCCTTCCTTATTTCAACTGACTTATTTTATAAATTAACAGATTAGGCATTTATCATTGCACGTTGTAGTCACCTAAATGCAGTCTAAAACATTGCTTGGAAAAATGAGAAAATTATTCCAGGTATTAAGTCTTTCTTACTGTTATAAGAAGTAAAGCCTGCCTCTTTTTTTCTCAGATTCCCTTCAGCTTCTAATTCCTACATAATAGCCAGCAAACTTTTCAAAGATTGTCACTTTAGCAATTTTTTCTTTTTCTAGAGATCTTCATGAAACCTTTCAAAAATCCAATTTACCCAGGGGAAATGTTCTTTTATTTGGGTAAAATTGTGAAGAACGTATATTTTAATTCTTATTTCTTGTTTACCTGCTAGATCCAAGCCAAAAAAAAAAGAAAAGAATAAAAGCAAAGAAGGATCTCAATTTCTCAATTGTTCAAAAATTTTGTGTTATTTGCTAACTTGTGCTACTTTTGATATTTGACAATAAAAAATCCCCCATTACATCATTTTATGTCATGCTTCATATATTTCATAATATTTATTTCCTTCATAGTATTTGTGACTTATTAAGTAATTTTATGTAATTATTTCTAATATTTTCTGCCCTAGTAGTGTATAATTTCCATAAAGACAAAAGCTATGTTTATCTTATTCACCTCTGTGAAAAATATTTTTAAAGTTAATGCATAAATTGATTGGAATAAGTGAATGTGTCAGAATGACTGGGCCAATCTGTACAATGGGAGCAGAGACACCTTTTATGTTATTGCTAAACAAAAATGGTCCTGGCCATTTACAGGGCCTTAATCCTTAGTCTATGGATCAAAGATGTGATAACATTTAGAAAGTTGTCTGAGGGTTGCTTTTTTGACAACTTTTAAGAAACTTCCAGAAAGAAGGATTCAAGGAGAATGCTGACGGAGTGCAGCTGTTTTATACCACATGATACAATGAGTTTCTGAGAATTTGAGAAAGCTGTGGGACAGGCTGAGCATGTATAGCATTGCAGTGGCCAACAAATTCAGAATGCTGGCAGAAGACACAAGACTCCTGCACAGAGGTGAAGAACAGTTTATTACACGTAATAACAGCAGTAACAACATTCCTGTGCTGGTCCCTGAGCCCCACTTCCTCCAGGTCAATGTGAGAAGAGCCGTAATACACCTGCACTCACTGTGGGTTATATTACAGGATGGGAATCTCGAGCTCAGGGAAACGGAGTCTTCTATAATGGCAGTAAGCATGCCTGCCCTTTGCTTTAGAGGGAAACATTATATAAACATTTTAAAAACCATAGCCCAGAAGAAAAGATAATCAGTACATCTTTTGCAAGATGTTCAGACAAGTGAGACACACGGAGAATTGTCCCCCAACATCCTATCTCTGGAAGGTGTTCTCCCTGCCAAAGGCCTTTATTAAATTAACTGATACCAAAGATGCATACAGAGATATCCTCCAGTATCGACATGGCTCCCACACATGCTGCGTCAGGAGGGTGGAATAAGGTGAGCGAAGAGCTAGAAAGCCAGATGTCCAGCTAAGAAAGAAAGGGCAGCTGGTGAATACTCCTTCCATCACCTGGTTCTAATGCATTTGATAGAAGTTAAAGATTGATGCAGAAAACAGGGGTGAGAAAGACCCAAAATGTGCTATTCTTCTCTCTTGTCAGAATATATTATCATTTGGGGCAAGCTAAATCACTTCTCTTTCATTTCTTCTTATCTGAAGCTTATGAAAGCCAAAATAACCCTTTCAAAGGCTACTTAATCTCTGCTTAATATGCAGCTTCTTTGTTATCCTCAAAAGCCAAGAAAACATAAGAGCGAGAGTTCAGATATGACAGGGGTTGCAGGGGTGAAAGAAAGCAAAGAAAAGCCATTTGTCACCTGTCATGTAAGGACCCAGCAGTGCTGACACAGAAGTCCTGTGAATCTGGCTTACTCCTGTTCTTGCTAATGCATTTGTGCTAAAATGAACAACAGTTTCAAGGTTTGGAGTAGAAGAGAGCCTTAGTTGTCCAGGACAATTATGCTTGCTATTTATTTACTTATTTTTTAAGCATTACCTGACTTTGTTCTTTAGAGTGAGGACCCTTTCCACAAAACAGGCCTTCAGGGCACACAGGTAATGTGTAAAGGTTTGTTTTGCAGGGAATAACAAAAAGATCTTGAGGATTTATAAACTGTTCCATCCATTAGAAACTATGTAGATCTGGCATTTAGAGTGAATTATTCTTATTAAGCAAAAATTAAGAAAATTGCTTAAGTCTCACCAGAAGGTACCTGCAGTCTATCAGACACTAAGACACTCTATAAGCTATAAACTTAAGAGAAAAGAAATTGCATGTCCGCGTGGATGTCTGCAGCAAGATGAATGACTCTAAAGAGAAAGTATCCCAGCTTTGCTCCTCGGTCTGCTTGTGCTGGGTGGTTTTTTTCCATTCTTATCCTCTAGAGAACTTAAAGAGGGCTTTTGCAAGGATTACAGCCCAAGAAGATGTGCCCCTTTTTATTTCTTCAGCGATATCCCTCCCAGCACCATTTCCACCATCATATATCACATGCAAATATATTCAAGGACTTTTATAGAGTGCCAGGCATTATGTGGAGCAGTCTACATGAATTATTTTTATGAATTTCTAGTAACAATCTCATGAGGTACTGTATTAACCTCGTTATACCGATGTGGAAACTGAGAGGTGGGGAAATTAAGGAAACTAGCCAAAGTCCCATAGTTGTAGTGATAGATATGGGATGTAAACTCAGGAAGGCTGACTCTAGAACAGATTCTTCTAACCCCTCCATAATGCCACAATGAAGCTCTGCTCTCAGAAGTCACAGGATCACCTTAATTAGTTAGAGTTACAAAGGACTTCTAATGAGCAGGCTTTTCTCATAATGGCCACTTGGTTCTCCTAATTTTCTCAATTACAAATTTTAATATTTTCACCCTTTTCTCTTTTACATTTTTTCCTCATATGTCTGAATTCACAAAGCGAATTTGTGCCAATACACCCCTTGCAGTGTTTGGCACAGGGTAAAGGCTTAAGAAATGTTTTTTTACTGAGCTTAGAATGCAGATCATTCCAATCATACTGCGTTCATTAGTGCTAAAACCATTCATTGTACACATTCTGCCTTAGGATGTTCCACCTTTTTTTCTTTCCTTTGAACAAATTCTCACATTTACACTTCACAGCATCTGCTCCGTCAGTCTGGGAGCACCAATATAGCATGCCAAGCTCACTTGAACTAGTGGCACTACTATACAAACATGTTGGAAGAGTCATCTTTGTTTCCAAAGTTTTTATGTAAGTGTTCAATCAACACTTCCAGAACAGCTCCCCCAAAAACAATCATTTCCTAAGACTCCATTGACAATATTTATTAGATTTTCCTGTAGTTTTTGTCAAATGAATATTATCATAATAGTAACTGCATGTAAGACATTATATCCTGGTACTTCTAGTGTCATGAAAACCATCTTTAAGACAATAGTGAAGAAATCAAAAGAAAGTTGGAAAGAAAGAAAATGTCTTCTTCTTATTCTAGAGAAAAGATCTTAAATGTTATATAAGTTCTGCCTAGAAAAGTCACCATGTCAGCAGTCAACAATTTTCACTGATCAATATTTTCTATAGTTTGGGACAGCTGTGGTCATCTCTTCAAATAAGGATGAAGTCTTCCTTTCAGTTGCCCATTCCTTCACAATCCCAATTTTGTATTGTAAAATATTACAAAATGCTGAGATTTTCCTCCAGAAACCTAGAAATCACCCTTAACTCTGGCTACTCCAGAACTCATCTGTAGTCAAATAGTTCTACTTTAAGTTGAGCCAAAAAAGGAATTTCACTTTCTTTTATTCATCAGACTGGTAACTCAGCATCCTAAATGGACTTCGAAATAGCAGACACATTCCAGGCAAACATTCTGGGGTCTAGACAGTGTAATTGCACTGAAGTGCTGCATAGACAGCAGCACTGGCAGAATTCTTGAGAGCAATATCTGCCTTTCCAAATGTAGTATCTTTGCCTCTACCTAGCCTTGATTCCATTACCAGGCCCAATCCTTCCCAGACTCTCATTCTCTTTTGAGACGTCATTCATGACCCTCTTTTATTCTTGCCCCGACAAGTCGAAGATCTTCCTGGCTTTTGTGACCCTCCATTAATTTGTCTCTTCCTTACTATCTGTTGCAGAGCAGATTTTGAGGTGGAAATTTGCATGCAGGAAGTGTTGAGCCTACTTAGGGAATCCATAGCTATGGAGAAGTGACAGAAGCAGATTGGGTAGAGAGATATGTTAGGCTGTGATGCCGTCACAACAGAAATTTCTGATTATTCCGTGGAGTGCCCTGAAGCTGGGATGGTCTTGCAGAACGATCCCTCTATTGAAGCAAGAGGGCCCAGCTTTTACAACTTAGCATCAATCAGTCATTGGATATGGCTGTCTCTGGAATGGGGATGAGACTTTTGCCCAGGTGGCTTTCTTCAGCTGTGGGCAATTTCTGGAGTGGTCACAGCTGAGAGACTTCAGGAGTCACCAGTCCCAGCAGTTGGGCGAATGAGGACTTTAGTCTCGAAGGGTGGATACTATGACATCCACTATCCACTTATTTTTCTTTCTCTTCTCCAATATATGTTTTTCTTCCAGTCTGACCTATCTCACTAACATTTATAGTCTTACATCCAGAACTCAGAACCCTGAGTCTTTACTACAGCTGTTTCATTAACCTTTCTATCTAACCCACTAACCTGGGTCTCTTTCTCTAACCCTTGAGATATTATCTCTTCTTCCTGTCCCAGTGGTTTGCAGCCCTCTGAGTGCTCTGTTATCTGAATGCCTTCAGTATGTTGCATACATTAGAATTTAAATATAGAATTTCTTAGTTGAAGCAGCAATGTCACTGTTTTGTGTACCTGGGGATAGGTGTGGGCGAGAGAAGAGACAGGTGTATTTGTTCCTTCATTTTGGTTTATAGTCTCCTTGCGAGCAAAGACCATGGTTTTAACCTCTTATGTTCTCCACAATGTATGCAGAGTGCTATGCATCTTGAAAATGTGCAGTATCTTCACAAAAATATGTAAGCACTTACTTTGTGCCAAGTAGTATTCTAGGTACTGACATTTCAATGGTAAATAAGACCGATGAAGACTCTACTCTCAAAGGAGATTACAACCAGGTTATTAAGAACTAGAAGTCAGTCTGCTACTTATTTTATCTTGACATTTGATTAGTCATTATCTAGAAATAGCAATACTATATTCATAAAGAAACTCTAATAGTCAACTGTTACATCTTCCTTACATAATGAAGCTATGCTATGGCAATAAATTGGCTCTGAAATCTCAGCAACTGAACACAATGTATGTTTGTCACCCTTATCATGCCCTGGTGTGGGCTGGGTAGCTCTTCTCCATCTTGGAGGTATACCATTTGAAACACGTGGCCCCCAAGTTTTCCTCATCAGGGAAAGAGAGAGTTTAAAGGCACACTGGCTCTTACCTGCCTCCATCCCTCTGCTCCAGTTCATTGATTATAATTAGGCACATGGTCTGAAACTAACTTTAAGGGAGGCTGGGAAATGTAAAAGAACAAATAAGCAGTGAGCACTAATTGTCTGTGCCATAATAGCCAATATTTGTTGAGTATTTTTATATGACAATACTAAGTGCTTTACGTCTATTACTCACAACTCTATGTAGTAAATATATCAATTCCACTTTACAGATTAAAAAAAAATAACTGAGGTACAAAAAAGACAAGTCATTTACTCAAGATCCCACAGGTAGTAATTGGTGGAAGTCGAATTTTAAACTCAAGCTCTAAAGACTATTTTTTCCATTTACTATACCTTAAAAATAAAATAAAATAAAACCCCTAATAGAAGTTCCTGTCTCCTTTCTGGACAGATCTTTGAGAAACATTGTATAGAATAATATCTTCTTTCAGTTGGTATGATCTGGAAATACTAATCCAACCTGTTATAGAAGTTTTCCTCTTCCAAATTCTCCTAAGTTGATAGAGGAGAAATTCTTCTTATGAGTAACATCTCAGTTTTCTCCCTGCTCTGCATGAAAACACTTGCTATTTTAAATTTTTCATTCTTTATAACAGTCATTAATAGTTCAAGGATTTCAGTGAGCTCCCTTTGAACTAATAAGCTGGACGAAAGTCAGCCAAAAGCCTTACTATTAAGCTGAAAGCTATTGATGATTAAAATTGTATTGTCACTCCCCACCTAAAAAAAAGATCCTTACAATTAGCATGTTCAGAGCCTACTAAAATATACGTGTTCTTTCTAAATAGGCATCTTCAGTGATGTGGGAAAGCAAAGCCCTTCTCAAGGGCTCAGATTTTCTGTACAAGCTTTCATTCCTCCTACTCCACCCTGAATCTTCCCATCCTTATTCCCATGAGAACAAGGGGACCATAGATAATTGAAATTAGATTTGCCTTAATGATGGGTTAAGAAGAGGGATGACTTACAATGCCTGGACAAAGAGGGAAGAGAAGACCCTATATTGCCACCTACTGGGCTCCATGTTTTTATCAGCCTATCCAGTCTACCGTCTCTGGTTTCAAATCTCTGGCCTCTAGCTTCTTTTGCAGGCTAACTTCCCTCTGACATGTGTCAATCTTTTGGTTTCAGTTTGGATGGAAAAATGTTTATGAAAAAGAAATTAACATTTTAGCTTTCAGCATCAACTATTCTTTAAACTTATGCTAATTCATAAACAAAGATAATAACTAACCACTTCTCCCTAGCACTCAGTTGCTTCCAAGTGTTTTTCATTAAACTTAAGTGAAAACATTTCTCAGGATGCAATTTGAAGAGACTATTATTAATCATACGCCTTGATTAGGCTTGAACAGTGGAATAAGTAAACTGGCTGAATAAAAATTATTTTCTTCTTTCTGAATATCCTTATTTTGTAAGCTGGGTATGGCTGGAGGTTTTGGTTGCCTTTAAAAAGTGAGCTATGTGAAGTGATTTTCCAATTATATATTGATTTGCAATCATGCCTGGCATATAATTTTATATGGCTTTACATTTTAACTACTTGATTATACGGAAGATATTGATATGGCTACCTTCAGGGTCGAAGGCAAAATGTTTCAAATCTTTTCTAGGGCACTTAAGAGAATAAACAATTTAACAGCATAGATTTAAGGAATGAACAGAAGCCCCTAGCACTTAGAAAATTTCACGATACAAAGTTTTTACTGTTCTCAAATTCTTTCTTCTCTGTATATTCACAGTTGCCCAGAGTTATCTGAAAAACACACATGACTTTTAAAAGGGAGATGCCAAGAGTCCCACAAAAATGTGCAAAAAGATTGAGTTATTGGTAAAACAAATTAGCCTGAGTGGATCAGCAGAATTCAAGATTGAAGATTTATTATTTAAAACATAGATTACATATTGTGTTCCTGAGTAGAAAAAGTCCATATTGAAAAGATGCTGATTATTACTAAAAAGAATATATAAATTTGATTCAATACAAATCAATATACTAGCAGAATTTTTCAATGTTATTTGACTAGCTTGATTCTAAAATTCATCTAGAAGAAAAAATGAGTAAGAAGAGCCTCCCCAAAAAAAAACTTTGAAAAAGAAACTGGACTTTTCTACACAATATAAAAATGTGCTCTAAAGATATAATCATGTAAGCAGTGTGATAATGTTGTGGACTTAGGAAAATAGATCAAAAGAACAGAATGGAACATCCACAAATGAACGTATTCGTATGTAGGATAAACTAATAAATTATACTAGAAAATTTCACTGGGGAAAAAGTTAGATCCCTAATATGCATCTAATAATAATAATAAAATTTCAGGTAGTTAAGATCTAAACATAAAAACTAAAAATTGTTAGAAGAAAATTAGGAGACTATAGTTTTGGAAGGCTTGAAAAGGCTCTTTAAGCTATACATCATAATCAGAAAGCAGAAAACCAGAGTCTAACGTTTTACTATGTTGAAATGTGTGATTGACTTTAGGACTTCTGATAAGACAACTTCTCTTCCAGATGCAAGGTTACCTACAGTGAGATTGGAGGCTCCCAAAGCTCCCTTAATCCTGAACCACATTTTACACTTCAGTCTAGAAAGGAAATGACTAAGCACCAAGTGCCCCTGAAGCTAAGTGAGGCCCCAAATGCTCCCATTTAAGCCTCCCTGTTACTGACCCACAGAATAGTAAGTGCCCTCTGAACACTGCCTCCCTCCCAGCATCCCTCCTCTCAACATCTCCACCTTGTCCTAGAAGGAAGCTTCAGTTAGAACTGAACAAGCCTTCCCTAAAAGACCCCCAGTACTAATCTCATTGGGAATTATATCCCCATTTAATTTAAATGCCACCAGAAATTCTGGCTTCCCAGAGCATTATGGAGCCTCATATCCACAGACAGATCTGTAAAGTCTCTCATCTTACATTACCCAAACTTCTCCCTGACCTCCAGCCGTATAATTTGCAGAGCCTAGTGCAAAATAAAAATGTAGGTCTCCTCGTTAAAAAAATTATTAAGAATTTCATGATGGTATCAGCAAAACATTAAAACCAGCATGGGGCCCTTCTGAGCACAGGGCTCTGTGTGACTACATAGGTTATACACTCTGAAAGCCAGCCATACTCTCTACTCCCAACCCCTTTCTTTATTGCCTTATGGCCTCAATTTCTTCTCTAAATGTTTGAAAGCATTCTTCTTAATCTAACTAAAACTCAGCTGTCCTTTGAGGACACTGTTGGATTCCCATATTCCACACCACAGGACCCAGGGATGGAGTAGGTACCCTCCTTAGTCCTCATTCCTTTCCCTTTTCAAAACTTTTCCTTCCTTCTTCAAAAATCATTTCTTTCAAGCCCTTGCCACCATCTAGACCCACTGTCTCTCCTTGATGAAGTCATCAACACATTGCTCCATTGTCCAGCTAGTACATGACACCTCATAGGACCTCTGTAAATATGTATTGAGACAGTTAACACTTTCTTGTCTTAACTTGCACAATTATTTTTTAAACTTGATAGAATGCAAATTCTACTTGCCCAACTGCCTAATAGGAGCAGTCATACTTTAAGCAAAGTATCTGTTTTGCCTGAATACACCATATACTTTCTGTTCACAGTATGGTATGTGGATATTTGCATTCTATATGCTGTGTAAGTTTGTCATGAAACTAGCCAAAATGTGACCTGTTATTAAGCCAACTTGATATTTATATCTTAAATATTTATGATTATTTCTTTAAAAAGTTGGGAGTGGGGAGATGAAGGAATCATTTGATATGACTTCAGAAGAAATGCATGCTCCTTTTACAGCTCCCTGCAGCCGTATGAAAAAAAGAGAACCCATCAGCCTGTGAATGCCTGTGCCTGCACCATGAGAATTTCTATGTTCAACACTTCCAAATACTGCCCTCTTCTGGCTAGAGTGTGCTTGTTATTAGAGTTGTATGAAATGAGCCTGCTTCTGAGAAGAGAGGAATAAATGGAGATAGAGACAATGCGATTGTGAGACAATGAAATTAGAAAAAAAAAAATATGGGAACAAAAATGGGAAAGTTAGATTTATAAACTTCCTAATCTTTAGGTCCACCCACATTATTCCTGTAGAGGTCATCTTGTCCAATGACCTCCAGAATGAAAACAGACAAGGCATACAACTTGTCTGACTTGCCTTAGTACCTGTGGAAAGTTAGGGGCTTGAAAGAAATGAAGCCATAACTGCTCTGATCTTTTTGTTGTTGACAGCCCTCTCTTCCCTTGTATACAGACCCCGTTCCTGCCCTTCATCCCTGCTCCAGCTGTTCCTCTGATCTGCTGCCCATTGTTGGTTGGGCTTCCAGATAACCTGCACACACAGCATGGCCACTTTTAGATACCTCCAGAGCCTCCCCTGATAACCCAGCTATGTATGGGTTTTCTTTCTATCCTTCATTGCTAAAAGGTATATGGAATTGCTTCATCGCCTTCTGCATCTGGGTTCTTCAGCTCTCTGGAAAATACTGCATTGGTGATACAAGAAGAAAATGAAGCAAGTAAACAAAGAGAGGAAGAGGAATAATACCTTTAACTAGAGAAAGTAAAACATTAATTTTGATAACTTTTTAAAAGTTGATCCCACATGCAGTTGGATTCCACATCCCATACAGTATAGAATGCTACTGTACTTTTCCTCCCAATGGTCAATGTCACTTACCTGCATGTAGGCTGCAGAGCGTCCCACCATGTTTCACTTTACAGCACATTTAAAACATGCTAATATACAATGCTAGTGTTCACCAATGAGGCTGCTTAGAGCCAGAGGTGAACGCCACAGGCCCTGGAGGACAGCCTGGAGAGCCAAAGGGATTAATGTTTTAGCACACCAATAATGGGCACATTGGTTAGGAAATAGTGGTCTAGAAAATACAACAGATTAAGGCAAAATAACATGCCTTATCAAATTATCAGGAAATCCTGTGGACAAACCCAGGGAGTCAAAAAGAAAAACAGGCCAATTAGAGTGGAGACGAAACAGATCCAACCCTGCAATTCATGGAGTATCCCACAATTTCTATGGGTTTTTTCCTTGGGGTATCCTCTAGTGCCCCCTGCTGCCTCTACCTTCTCATCCTTTCAGGGCCAGCTCCAACTTCTCTCTGCAGTGAGGTTTTCCTAACAACTTCAGTCCTCCCATCTGCTTTGGCTGCAGGAGGTAGAGCCCATATAACATCATTTGGTACAATTACACTAAGTCTTGTGTTGTTCATTGATTTTTTTTTTAAGACAGGGTCTCGCTCAGCTGTTCAGGCTGGAGTGCAGTGGCATGATCATGGATCACTATAACCTCAAACTCCTGGGCTCAAGAGATTCTCCCACCTCAGCCTCCTGGTAAGTGGCGACCACCACACTTAACTAATTTTTTTATTTTTTGTAGAGACAAGGTCTCACTTTATTGCACAGACAGGTCTTGAACTTCTGGGATCAAGTGATACTCCTACCTTGACCTCCCAAAGTGTTGGGGTATTTTTTTTCAACATATTTAGTCATATATCCATGTTCTCTGGCCTTCCATGGTCAGATACACCTTTGCTAGCCAAGAAAAAAAAACCACCAAGATCCAAACCCTTGTTGGATGATGTCAGGAATCCCAGTCCTCTCCTCAGGTGACTCTGAGGATTTCTGTAGAGGATGCACCTACCTTGGCTGTTGCTTGCCATCTGTTGCTTCTAACTGCTTTTTTGCATGCTTCATGAAATTTCATCAGCATAGCTAATAATAGGCAAGAGTGAATAGTAAAACTGTACTGAGGGCGTAAGATAATATTCAGAATTAGAATGCAGAAAAGGAACACTTAAAACTTGGTAATAATGACCACTGCTCTTAAGTCTACCAGTCTTATCCCAATGTAGAGTCCCACCTGCTGTCTCATCTCAGTCTGTATTGCTGACATGTTGCTATGGCTATGGTTTCAGTCCCTTCTCATATAGGTGGACGTTCCTCTTGATCTTGTGCTGAGTCCAAAACTCCAGTTTCTTTCTGTCAGATTCCAGCCAGAGGATGAAAAACTAATTTACTTCATAATAATTACCCGGAGTTGGAGCTCTTTCCACTCTAAAGGCAAACATTCATTATTCACATTCTTTTGCAAAATTGTCTGTCTCATCTTGGCCCCAATGAGACTTCTCATTTATGAGACTAAACCCAAGAATAAACTTTGCATAACAAAACACCCCTAAAAGTGTTTCCTCAAACAAATAAAATGATTCTTTCTTCCAAAAAAGAAATGATGCTCCTATGCCTAATATATGAAAATGGCTACAATTTTTTCAAGTTTCACCTTTTTTTGTCTTTATTTGCCAAACTTGTCTGCCTTGATGGCAAGAGCAATGCCTTGTCCTCCTAGGTTTGTGCCCAAATATTGTTGATTTTCCATAAGAGGGAAAGCAACCCCTTAACAAGAAGCCAGGAATAGATTCATGTTTGAGCTGCTTGGAGACACCATTAATTATTCCCCCAAATTCTTGTGCACCTCTCCGTCCTGCGGCTGCAGTAAGAACACAGTTTTTATCCTTTCTTGCACTTAGGCACTACCATGTGGCTGAGATTCAGCTAAGGAATGTTAGTGATATGAGGAGCATTTTTTCCAATCTGGGCCTGTACAAAACTGCCAAATGGCTAACTCCTTGATCTTTTCTTCTGGCAAGGCTGAAAGGAAAGCCCTCCCCCTCCCCCACTCCCCCACAACCAGGGCAACTTCTGAGTGCCTCATATGGAATGTTGAAAATAGAAACTTCATCAGCCTAGGACCCTGACTGATTTTATGAGAAAGGGATAGCTTCCTAAACTGCTCACTTGCCCAGTGCTCTTTTTAGTGCAAGAAATAATTTTCTATTTTATTTAAGCCATTATACTCTTTTGGTCTTATTTATTGCAGCAACCAGCTTGTCTCAGTTCAAGCTATAAATGGATACCTATAGTCAGAGAAGCCCCTACTCAGATGGAAAGTTAGCAAAGGTCTGTGTGGTGGGATAAGGCACACTAATGGTTAATGAGAGGCTCACTCCCCATGCCCTCTCAGCCTCCATTTCAATACCACTGTCTAAAATTCCACCACATGGATTTCATTACTTTGGATAACGACGTAATACTTCTAGGAATCTTCTTTTAAAATAACTATCACCTGAAAGAGATAGTACATTCAACCATGATCTTCCATGAACCTATTAGGATAGATGAGTTTCTCAGATGTCTTTGCAATGAAATACGTAGTGAAAAGTTGAGAAAGGGATACAGGCAGTAAAATGTTGAAGGGAAGATTAGGGGAGATGAAGGAATATATGGATCATGGAGCACTCGAGTTTTTGCTCCAACAGAAACAGTGGAGCTGTTTTGACTCCACTGCGCAGTGGTGGGCAGAAGGTGGCAATGGAGACTGCAGAAGAAACCTTGATGGGGAAATTGATGCAGAAGGTTCAAAGAGGGAAGATGAAAGAATTGAAGGTGGGTTTCTTGCTTGATAATATAGATGAACTCTGGTCCTCAAATCAGGTGCTTTTGAACACCCTTTGTCTACCCTATAAGCAAGTTATTTTGATGGTCCAGGCTACTTTTTAGATCTGTACATGGCTCCTTAGAAAAGCCCCAGTGAAAATCTTAAGAGAATTTTGGAATTTGTTCAAAACATATGTGCATTTCCAGAGTTCAGATGTTTTGATTATTTTTTCAGTCAGTGCCTTATTTAGAGGTTCCTATAATAACTGTCTACCATTCTAGATTGTGCAGTTATTATCTTCTTTCTGCAGCTCATGGAAAGGAATATGACTTCTCGTACAGACCGGTGGGCAGGGCAAGGCCATAGGGCTATTGGTGCCAAAAGTCAATCATCAAATAATTCAACTGCATTTGTCCATTTATTATTACTTTAAAAACAAGTATGTACATATGACAGAATCAGCTTTATGATTAAGAATATTAAAGACAGTATTTTTCCTTAGCATAACATCAGTAGTCTGCAACCAAAATTTATATACACTGCAAAATAGTTGTGTATTCAATGGTGGCAAATCTTGGAGCCAGTCTTTATATAAGGATATCTGCCCCTCCAGAATGTTGTCTAGTTGCTCTCTTGCTAAAGCAAGCTGTGGAGGTAGCCAGTGACCTTTATGGGCTTGAGAGCTCTATGCATCTGATCAATAGGAGATTTTATTGGTCCTACCTTATGCCACATAGATGCATCTTGCATTCGTTGTCTGTTGTTGCCATAACAAATTACTACAAACTCAGAGGCTGAAACAACACAGATATTCACACAGTTCTGTAGGCTTCAATCCTAGGCTCACCTGAAACAAAATAAGGTAGCGGGGCTGCGTTTCTTTCTGAGGCTCTGAGGGACCATCTGTTTCCTTGCTCATTCCTGTTCTTAAAATAATTTACTTTGCTACTTGTGCTTGTGGAACTGAGGCTCCTGTTTCCTTGCTGGCTCTCAGCTGAGGGTGGCCCTTAGCTCTGAGGGCTTCTCTTACCCTTCGCACGTAGCTCCCTGCAGCTCAGAACCTGCAACAGAGTATTAAACCTTTCTTATGCTGCCATCTCTCTCACCCACACTTCGCCTTCTTCTTCTACTTTTTAGAACTCAAATAAGGTTTCCACAACTCAAGGTCCATAACCTTAATCACATCTGCAAATTTCCTTTTGCCATTTAAGCTCCTGTGTCCACAAGTTTTACAGACTAGGATGTCAACATTTTTGGGGCCCATTATTTTGCCTAACACATTCTCAGCTAACTAAAAGACATCTGAAAACCTTTGGCCTCTAGGGTGATCAGTGTCAACAACGATGGGACCCAGCCCCATGATGCCTAGGGCAGATTTCACTTTCTTATCTCACTCAGTTAAGCTTATGTCTATGCTGGCTTAATTTTATGTTCCTGTAAGTAGGACTGAAAGGCATTGTCAGAGATACCCTGGAATCTTGAGACCCCAGCAACCCCTCCCTGCCATCTTCTTCTTTCTTTTAATTAAAAATAGTAGTAGTTGGAATTTAAACCGTTCAAATTCAACCTCAGTGGATGTCAATGACTAAGTTTACCTAGATGTAGAGAACATGAGACTTCATTATATTTTTCTCAATGAGTGTATCTATTTTATAACAACATTTTAAAAGAACTAAGCATAAATGTCTACCATCCTGTGATAACCAGCAGTGGTTTTCCTGGTGTATATTCTTTTCACAGCACCCAATTTGGCCTCTACTGGAAAATTCACTGGTTCTCATTTGCGTGATTTCTTCCAAGTGCAGAAAAGCTTCCTTTTCATATCTCGCCACAGTGCTCACAGAGAGCAGGCAGGGCTGGCAGAAACAGGTACAGCAGTTTGAGTGGTCCAGACAGTGAGTCAATATGAAAGTCATAAATGATAAGGGAAGTGGGACCATTGCCAGAGGAGGGAAAGGACCTCTCAGGAGTGGGGAAGGAAAGGGCAGGACTTCCCGCCCTGACATTATATGGGATTTAAGCCATATGAGTTGGTCTCAGTAAGGAGTGTAAAGAAGAAGTGCTACTCATGCCAGAAGCAAATGAATACAGAAAGACCAAGTGCTGTTATCTGGTTTGCAGAGGAGAAGACTGGATATTTATTTGCTATGTATATATATGTGTATATATATATATGTGTGTGTATATATATATGTGTGTATATATGTGTGTGTGTATATGTATGTGTGTGTATATATATGTGTGTGTGTATGTGTGTGTACATATATATATATATATGGCTTACAAATGGTCCTGATTATCAATAGGAGCTTCTTTTTTCATAAAGACTCTCAGACTCGTGTTCCCCAGGCTATTATAGCAGTGCATCAGGGAGCCATCCTTGAGACCTCACTTAGAAGTACTTGTTAGAGCCAGGAGTGGAGGCTCATAGCTCACGCCTGTAATCCCAGCACTTTGGGAGGCCAAGGTGGGTGGATTACGTGAGGTCAGGAATTGACACCAGCCTGACCAACATAGTGAAACCCCGTCTCTACTAAAAATACAAAATTAGCCGGGTGTGGTAGTCATGCCTGTAATCTCAGCTACTTGGGAGGCTAAGGCGGGAGAATCTCTTGAACCCGGGAGGCGAAGGTTGCAGTGAGCCGAGATTGCGCCACTGCACTCCAGCCTGGGCAACAAGAGTGAAACTGTCTAAAAAAAAAAAAAAAAAAACAGGTAATGTTTGTTAGAAAATACTATGATATATGGAGCCAAAAAAGAGTCCAAATAGCCAAGGCAATCTTAAGCAAAAAGAGCAAAGCTGAGGGCATCGTGCTACCTGACTTCAAACTACAATACAAGGATACAGTAACCAATACTGCATGGTATTAAAACAGACAAATAGATGAATGAAACAGGGAGAGAGCTGACAAATAAGGCTCCACACTTACAACCATCTGATCTTCAACAAAGTCGACAAAAATAAGCAATGGGGAAAGGATTCCCTATTCATTAAGTGGTGCTAGGATAACTGGCTAACCATATGAAAAAGATTGAAACTGGACACCTTCCTTACATCATATACAAAAATCAACTCAAGATGGATTAAAGACTTAAATGTAAAACATAAAACTATAAAAACCCTGAAAGATAACCTAGGAAATACCGTTCTGAGCATAGGACCTGGTAAGGATTTCATGACAAGATGCCAAAAGCAATTACAGCAAAAACAAAAATTGACAAATGGCAACTGATTAAACTAAATAGTTTCTGCACAGCAAAAGAAACTATTAACTGAATAAACAGAACCTACAGAATGGGAGAAAATATTTGCAAACTATGCATCCAACAAAGGTCTAATACCCAGAATCTATAAGGAACTTAAACAAAACTATGAGCAAAAAACAACTTTATTAAAAAGTTAGCAAAGGACATGAACAGATACTTTTCAAAAGAAGGCATGCATGTGACCAACAAGCATATGAAGAAATGTTCAACATCACTTATCATTAGAGAAATACAAATCAAAACCACAATGAGATACCATCTCATACCAGTCAGAATGGCTATTATTAAAAAGTCAAAAAATAACAGATGCTGGTGAGGTTGCCAAGAAAAGGAAATGCTTATACACTATTAGTGGGAATGTCACCTAGTTCAGCCATTGTGGAAAGCAGTGTGGTGATTTCTCGAAGAACTTAGAATTTCCATTCTGCCCAGCAATTCCATTATTGGGTATATACCCAAAGGAATATAAATCATTCTACCATAAAGACACATGCACATATATGTTCATTACAGCACTATTCATAATAGCAAAAACCTGAAATCAACATAAATTCCCATCAACAGTAGAATGGATAAAGAAAATGTGGTACATATGTACCATGGAATACTACACAGCCATATAAAAGAATGAGATCATGTCTTTTGCAGTAACATAGATGGAGCTGGATGCCATTATCTTAAGTAAACTAATGAAGGAACTGAAAACCAAATACTACATGTTCTCACTTTTAACTGGGAGCTAAACAGCAAAAACACATGGACACAAAAAGGGAAACAACAGATGCCAGGACCTACTTTAGGGTAGAGGGTGAAAAGAGGCAGGAGGGAGAAGATTTTAAAAACTACCTATCAGATACTATGCTTATTACCTGGGTGATGAAATAATCTGGGCACTAAACCCCTGTGACACACAGTTTACCTATATAACAAATTTACACATGTATCCCTGAACCTAGAATAAAAGTTTTAAAAAAGGAAATGCTATAATGAAGCTATCTAAAGACCCCCCATAATGGATCTGAGAGATTGATATGCTCACTCAGAGTGAGAGATTTCCCCTCTCCATGCCCCTGACTAGAACATCCTTGTTCAGCCCCCTTCTGGTAGGACAGACCCTAAAAGTTTGACGTTAATTGAATGCAAATGAGCATCAAGAGATCCTGGAATTCCTCCTATAACTTCAACTAGAGGGGAATTCAGTTAAACTTTGTGCAGTGCCAAGTAACAGAATGGTGAGGAAATTGCATTGTTGTTGATGCCTGTAAGAGCATTACATCCCACACCCACCAATAATGGCCTGGGTTAGTGTAGACTTCCAAGTACCTTCATCTAGTATCTGCTCTTTATAATCTAAAACAGTATCTATGGAACTATTTCAAGGTTTGAATTCATAGTTCATGGAGGTGCCAAGCATTGTTAAAGAAATTATTTTATTTTGAGAGTTACAAAGAGCTGCACAGATGTGAACTCATTGTGGGAGGGCCATTGGCAGAGAAGGTGAGCTCTTTCCCATTAATAGAGAGACTTTAATGACTTGCCTTGATAATAGACCAGAACTCTTGGGTTGATGTCATTATAACTGAGCTTGCTCCAGATTTAATTCCATGGAACATTTGTAGGCCAGCCAAGGTGAAGCCATCGTGGAATCTCCATACTCAGTACCTTGATGTGTCTCAAGCTGGCTCACAGTTCCCTGTGGCTGCAACGATTTCTACAAGAACTCATTCTTTTCAACCACTTCAAGAACTCACTGACTTAATGCTTCATACACATAAGGATGCTGGGTTTTTAATTTTTATTTTTGTCATACTCAAAAGTCACTTATTATGACCTGAGTGACAACTCATTTCATAGTTGAGGCCAGAATTTTTTATATTCCCTGCTACTTGATTTCTGAACATCAGCAAAATGCAGAAGTGTCTTTTGAAAAACTTAACACTGTCCACTTCAAGCTTGTTTTCACCTCAGTCTAAGTTAAACCCAAACCAGCAGCAGAACTGCAAGATTCCCATTTGCCTTAGTTACTTAAATAATATACAAAATGTTTCAGATTTGTCAGATCATTTGTGTTAGTATGGATAATCTTATTAGTGATGAAATCTAGCATATATATAGCAATGGATGAGTGTGGGATTGGAAGTCCAGCAGTCCTGAATTTACTTCCTTCACTATTCCTCAACTCAAGCTCAGTGTGACCTTGAGTTAACTATTTAGACCAAATATCAGTTTTCTGATCTGTAAAATAAAGATAATGATATCCATCTGTAGGCTTGACATGAGATGTATATAATGTAACATATATGAAGCACTTAGCACAGTGCCTGACCCACAGTAAACTCAACATCTATTTGATGTTTTTGTCATTTTGGTTAATAAGGTAAAACAACTAAACCATCAACTATGAGTCATTAAATGCCGTGATTTTTCACAAGATTTTTATTTGAGGGTATCTAAAGACTTTTAAAAAGTTCATCTCTTGCTTCCTTTGAAGCACGCAGGAAAAACAGAAATATCTGCACAATATCCTAACTTAACCCTGTGTAATAAGTAAAAGTATGACCAAAGTATTAGGTAGAATAAATTTGCCTGTGTAATTTGGATCTGACTATGCTGTGTAAAGTCATGAATGTGAGGCTTGCAGGAACCCACTGGATCCAGAACGGCCCTGGAATTCCGCCATAAAATGAACAAAGATCTCAAGCAAAACTGCTGGGAGTCCAGGCAAAGCAGCACAGCCCGGGGGAGCAGAATTTCCTGGGCAGAGTCCCTCCCTGACCCTGGCGTCCTCCCAGGAGAGCCCCACCTCGATGAATAAACATTCAAGGACTCTAAAATACTAAGCAGTTTCACAACCCACTTACTGTGCATGAGCCTTGGGTGGGGAGGCACAGAACTTTCTGGCAGGCATTTAGACCACAACAATAAAACACCTATAAACCCCTATGACGGCATAAAGAATTCATGCTGGACTTCTCCTAAAGAAGGAAGGAGTTAGCCTCCACCTATTTTGATGAATTGTATTGCAGCAGTCTCCTGACACATGAGGCTGGCAGTGGCTCTGAAATATCTTGTATCATTTCTTGCCATTTGAAAGCGAGAATGAGTTAGATATGGTTCCAGTACATTGAGTTCTCAGCGATGTTTTGAATGTCTCTGCTGTTGAACAATCTTATAGAGAAAAGAAGCACCCCAATCAATAACTCAAAAAATGTCCCTGGATAAAAGGACATGTGGAACGACAGGTTATTTCAGAAAGCTCAGGGAGAGGAAGGAATCCGGTTCTTCCTGGGATTAAGGAGTTGCCTGAAGTTGCCTCCAAAACCCTTGTGCACTGAATAAGAGTCCTAATTGTGAAGTTCAAAATCTTGTTCAGGAAAGAAAATGGAAGGAAAATGGGGACCATTGGCTCTGAAATTTCTTTTAGACAAAAATCCGAGCTCTGATGAGAAGCAGCCTGCTTGTAAATCTGCCTGACAAAAGTGTGAAATGGTCCCCAGCGTGCCTATGCACATGCAGCTGCTTGTTAAAACCAGAGCATTTTCCCAACTGCATAATAGTGAGCAATGCTTGCAACACCGAAGCGCTGAACTGGGCCTCCCCTGCTAGACCAACCGTTGGTCAATTCCAGTTTTCCTTGTTTCCCCTCGTCAGCTCCTTTTTCTCCTTCCCATTCTATCCCAATCTCTTTCAAAGGGATTAATTTCTGTAACACTTCAGTAGAGAGAAAAGGGCTTTACTTGGCAGCTTTGGGTTTACAAGATCGTTGGTGAACAATCAGTCTGTCTGGCAGGAAGGTACGCCCACAAACATTACAGGGAACCAACTGGCTCTGGGCACTTGTCCAAGCAGCTTCATTTAAAGCATCAAGATCATAGAAGCCTTTGGCTGGAAAGTTAAAGGAAAAAAGCAAAAAGAAACAAAGAAAAAAAAAATACCAAAAACAAAAGGGAAAGAAAAAGGTAAAATGGATCAGTTTTTATTCGGGAGAACCATATTCTACTTTCTATGGAAAATATTTTCAGGAAATACCTGTTGACTGAGTATTTTAAACAAATTATATTACTTTTGCCTCCAAAAAAGAAAGGGCTGCTCGCTCTTTCATGTGTTGAATAAAATTAGCTGGGAATCAGACAGAGGCTTTTCACTCTTTGGATTTTAAAAAAGGAAAGACATTGTTTACATGTTATGATATGCATTCTTCACTAATTATTAACATCTTTGCATACACATTATTATTTTGCAAATATAACTTTTGGCCTTCTTTCAGTTGACTCTAAATATAAGCTTACAAAGGGGAATGAGCATGTATTTGTATTTTCCTTTTCTGTAATCCTTCAGTGGAATGTTTTTAGAAGCCAAAACTGACAGTTGAGAGTGAATTTAAGATGAATTATATCCTAAAAACTTATCATCTCTTCATGGTCATAAACTCAGATATTCTTTAAGTAATCAAAGTGGAGAATACGAACAGAATAATCTGACAAAAAGATATGTCCTTAAGAAAATAACAAAGACAGATGAGAAATGTATAATCTTCATTGGTAGAGCACAGGGAGAAAAAAGCATATGGCTTTACTTTAGAGAAACAATGTGGCATTTAGCTTTAATAAACCTTAGTTACAATAGAATGACTTTAGTACATTAAATTGACTATGTCTTAGAACCACTGAAAATAGGCCCCCAAAATGTAACAAGGCACTCAAAAACATATTACTTAGTTTTTATCTTTGGCACAGCATAGATTACTTCGTTAAAGCTTAAGCAATTCTCATATGATTTCTAGCTAATGGTTCACACAACTACAGTGAACCTTAAATTTTTTAACATGTCTGCTCCTAATACTCACTTTCTTGCTCCATGGGAATTTAAATCCCAGAAAAATCTAGTATTTATTCTTTGGATAAAGCAAATGTCACTGTCTATGTGGGATATGAATGTGTATTTTGAGTGCTTTGAAAAATGAGAAAAGAATGACACTGACTTTCTCGTTACTCATGCGAGTTTTAAAATGAACTCAAAAATTCCAGAGTAGTCACTGACTCTCACTTGAAGGTGATTCATCACATTTCTAAGTGTTTTTGCATAGGGCCTTGACTTCAGATCAGGAAGAGGGGTTATTTGAACCCTATGACTACAATGAGTTCATGGGATAAAAATGGTAATGTGAATTCTTTTTACCTAGAGAGGAAGGGCATCTTCAGAGATAAATAACACGGGAGTGAGAGGAAGACTGCAGGGAAGTGCAGTTATAGGACCTATCTTTTCCATCTGTAGGCAATAACAGAATAGTGAACCACCAGGGCTTTCAGACCAATCATTCCTCTTACTTCTAGCCTGATGGTAGTTATGGTCAAGCAGAGAAAGTGATAAAGATCAGAAGGGAAGGAAACATCTTTTGACACCCAATGAGAAATGCTGGAAAGAGAGTTTCAATGAGGTAAACAACCTGTTTGTGGAAAATGCTCTAATTTCAGTAGCTGGTTGTTTTCATCTTTAGCTGTTTTCCCACCTGTATGAAAAGTCCTCTTTTTGGCAAGGACTGTGAATAGCTGGGGTCTAGCAGGATATAGAATTTATCATACAATCTAGGCTCTACTTTGTGGGTTGTTATAAAACTCTCTTTGTGTCACATCTCTGACACAAGTGCTTTGGACTAATTGACATTAAATGACCCCCAACGTACTTTTCAACATTGCAAATCTACGGTTACATAGGAGAATGGATGAACTGAAAGATACTCCTCTTAAAACCAACACTGTCCTGTGAGATGGTTTCGGGGATCTACTGAGAAAATGACAATGGTAAAAATATGCTAAGCAAGTCTGAGCTTGCATGGCAAAAATATTTTCTTAACTATTCTCGTACCCTAAAAGAATAAACTTGAGGCTTTGTGATGAGGCCAAACATGGCAGTGTAGTTTCAGTTTCATTTGGTTTGCACCATGCTTTACAAATGATTAAATGCGAAAAATTCTGGACATTTAAAATAGATGTCTAGATTTCTAGTTTGTTTTGTGTTATTGAAAGATATGAGTACATTGGACTAAATTTCTTAATGATAACACCAGCTGGAACTGGGCAGTTGCTTGTCTCCTTTAGAGTGAGCTGACGCTCCACAGCGCATCATAGTCCTTACCTCCCCTTTGTTGCACACACGGACCCAGTTTACTCAATGTCATAACCTGACTAGTGGACTTGGTGAAAATTCGAGTTTTGTATCCCTGCTCTATGAACACCAAGACACATTCATATCTGGAAACATGACTTTGGATGTTCCCAAAGGTTTTTTTTAAGTTTCATATTTTTTAAAGTTTTATTCATTTTTATTTTTTAAATATTTTATTATTTATTTTACATTCAAAGAGTTTAATGATGAATGAAAGAAACTTTTGGGAAATACAGCAAATTCCCATAGGTCCCTCTCATGCACAGTGTTGCCAAGACATAGTGTCTTTATGTCTCAGCATCAGAAGATAATTCTTTGGACAGGCATTTCAGAACTGTTTTTCTTATTTTTCTGTAACCAAGGCAGGAAATGTTGTTGATTTTGGTCGTTTGAACAAGTAAAAAAAGAATACTTCTGCTCTTATTAGTTTAGAGAGAAAAGTCTCCCCTTATGCACTCAAATCTTTTTTCTAGGAACTTACCAGTAATGGTCCTGACTTCTGGTTTTTTAGGTACTGGTCTCCTTAACTCTTTAGGCAACAAGTTGTTTTCATTATGCCATTTTTTCAGACATTGTGGCTCATGAATGCTAATAGATTTTGTTCCATATTCACAACCACAAATGTAGCAAACAACTGCTGGTGGACGCCGTATCATTGTTGGCTGCAAGTAACACAAAATAAGTCATGAGTGAACTCCCATTCACAACTGCTACAAAGAGAATAAAATACCTAGGAATACAACTTACAAGGGATATGAAGGACTTCTTCAAGGAGAACTACAAACCACTGCTCAAGGAAATAAGAGAGGACACAAACAAATGGAAAAACATTCCATGCTCATGGATAGGAAAAATCAACATCATGAAAACGGCCATACTACACAAAGTAATTTATAGATTCAGTGCTATCCCCATCAAGCTACCATTGACTTTTTTCACAGAATTAGAAAAAACCACTTTAAATTTTATACTGAACCAAAAAAAGAGCTCGTATAACTAAGACAATCCTAAGCAAAAAGAAGAACAAAGCTGGAAACAGCACACCACCTGACTTCAAAACTATACTACAAGACTACAGTAATCAAAACAGCATGGTACTGCTACCAAAACAGTTATATACACCAATGGAACAGAACAGAGGCCTCAGAAATAACGCCACACATCTACAACCATCTGATCTTTGACAAACCTGGGAAAAATAAGCAATGGGGAAAGGATTCCCTATTCAATAAATGATATTGGGAAAACTAGCTAGCCATATGCAGAAAACTGAAGCTGGACCCCTTCCTTACACCTTATACAAAAATTAAGTCAAGAAGGATGAAAGAATTAAATGTAAGATCTAAAACCATAAAAACCCTAGAAGAAAACCTAGGCAACACCATTCAGGACATAGGCATGGGCAAAGACTTCATGACTAAAACACCAAAAGCAATGGCAACAAAAGCCAAAATTGACAAATGGGATCTAATTAAACTAAAGAGCTTCTGCATAGCAAAAGAAACTATCATCAGAGTGAACAGGCAACCTACAGAATGGGGGAAAATTTTTGCAATCTATCTATCTGACAAAGGGCTAATATCAAGAATCTACAAGGAACTTAAACAAATTTACAAGTAAAAAACAAGCAACCCCATCAAAAAGTGGGCAAAGGATATAAATAGACATTTCTCAAAAGAAGACATTTATGCAGCCCAAAAACATATGAAAAAAGCTCATCATCGCTGGTCGTTAGAAATCAAAACCACAATGAGATACTATCTCATGCCAGTTAGAATGGTGATCATTAAAAAGTCAGGAAACAACAGATGCTGGAGAGGATGTGGAGAAATAGGAAAGCTTTTACACTGTTGGTGCAAGTCTAAATTAGTTCAACCATTGTGGAAGACAGTGTGGCGATTCTTCAAGGATCTAGAACCAGAAATACCATTTGACCCAGCAATCCCATTACTGGGTATATACCCAAAGGATTATAAATCATTCTACTATAAAGACACAAGCACACGTATGTTTACTGCAGCACAGTTCACAATAGCAAAGACTTGGAACCAACCCAAATGCCCACCGATGATATAGTGGATAAAGAAAATGTGGCACATATACACCATGGAATACTATGCAACCTTAAAAAAGGATGAGTTCGTGTCCTTTGCAGGGACATGGATGAAACTGCAAACCACCATTGTCAGCAAACACAGGAACAGAAAACCAAACGCCCCATGTTCTCACTCATAAGTGGAAGCTGAACAATGAGAACACATGGACATAGGGAGGGGAACATCCAATACTGGGGCCTGTTGGGGGTGGTGGGCTACGGGAAGGATAGCATTATGAGAAAAACCTAATGTAGGTAACGGGTTGATGGGTGCAGCAAACCACCATAGCACGTGTATACCTATGTAACAAAACTGCACATTCTGCACATGTATCCCAGAACTTAAAGTATAATTAAAAAAAGAAAAAAATTCTGTTAGATAAAGCTTAGATTTGGAAATAACATTTTAAAATTATACCACATTTAAGTTAGCTGGAAAATCAACGTGATTTAAAAAAATCCCCACTAGTCTGGTGACTTTATTTTTTTGGCAATTAAAGGATTAAACTATATTATTTGAGTAACTAGGATTGGGGTGAGGACATGGCTTCAGAGGAAATAAAAAAGAGCTAACCAGAATTCTTCATATCGGTACTATATAAATTATATTTTCTCATTTAATAAATATTGATTGATTGCCTTCAGACTATTATATCCAAGTTACTATGCTGGGAGAATACAAAGATAAATCAGGTATAATTGCTCTTCTCAATAACACCAGGCTCGAGTACACCCATATATCTGAGAAGAAAAGTAATAAATGTCAATGGAAAGTTTATAACAGACATTGTTAACACTATTATGCCCGCCCACATTGGGATCATGTCAACAACTTTGTACTGCAAGCACTTGTGATTCTTTGCCTTTTTTGATATGGAGTAGGCTCTGCCCACAGCAGAACAGCTCATCAATTGCAGATGAGAGTTAGCGAATAAATACCCAGCTTCCTCACCAAGGTTGATTCCATATAGTCTTCCAGAAGTCCTTAGAGTGACTGTACCACAGTCGCTTGTTAACACACTATCTAGGCTTTGTTCTCTTCCCTGTCTCTCTTCCTATTCCTTTACTGGGGTATCATGAGATCACCTCCCAAATAAACTACTTGAACTCAAATTCTTAGTTTTCTTGTTCCTGGTAGAACCAAATCTATGGGAGAGTTAAGGATAAGATACAATAGGGAAATTCAGCTTCTGTCTAGGATATAGAAAAGGACAAGAATCATTGCTTCCACCCAAACAATGAGAACAAATTGAATAGCTTACAGAATCATAATTTTTGAGCCCATTGGAGACTCAAAGTTGCAAGATAAATAGATGAACTAAAAGGCCTACCTAAGTTTGAAGATAGATCAATAGTACCAAGAAAAAGCCTCCAAGCTCCAAACTTTATATGAGACATAATTTTCTGCCACAAGAAAAGGGCAGAGTAGCTGAGTGTAAGCCCCTCTAAGGTGCAGGCATGCAGGGACCGTCTGTGTGTACTCTCCTACCCACCATGTCTTACACTCAGTGATAGGAGGTGACAATCTGACATTGGGGAGAGGAAGGGGCATTGACAGAAGCCTCTACCATTTTAGGAACCCAGGGCCTGTCTAAATCTGAGGATAGACCTATAGAAAAGCCTTGCACAGAGTACAAATAAAACTTATAAATACAGAAAGGCAATTTAGAGAAGGAGAAAAACATTGATTTTGTTCTGGATCTGTTGAGTTTGACATAATTGTAGAATTTAAATAAATAAGTGCAGCCAAAACAGGAAATACAGGCCTGCAAATTCAGTATTCATTTATTTCAGAGCTAGTCACACATTAAAAAAATGTTTAAAACCATGAAAATTCTATAAATAGGAGTATGGAAAGAATATATGGAGAAAAATTCTTGGGAGAATATTTATAGTAGGGATATTGGACAAGGGAAATTACAGCCAGAAAACACAGAGAAAGGTTCAAATTTGTAGTTAAAGAAACAGGGCACGCAGACAAAAGATTCTGGAAACATTTCTGGTTTCCAGAAATATGGTGTCATCAACCTTGTCAGATGCTGCAAAGAGTAATGAGGGGCTGAGAAAAGGCTATTAGATGGAGTTATCAGTGGATTCCATACCAGTGACTTTTGAGTGGTTAGTTCCAAAGGAGTGGTAAGGGTAAAAGCTAAATTGTTAGGAGTTAAAAATTATATCAAGGAAGAGAACAATACACTTTCAAAAAACTTGCAGAAAAGAAACTTGAGAGACAAGCAAAGTAGAAGAAAGGTTTGTTTTGTTGCTGTTTATAGGAACGGGATGCCTTAGGCAGAGAGGAAAAGATTATAGGCCCACAATAAAATAGGATAATTAAAAATTACAGAGGAGGCAGTAGAAGATGAGATTAAGGGCATAATTTGAGGTGTCAGCTTCTGAGAAAAAAAGAAAAGTTAGAGAAAGGGAAAAAAGAAAAGTTAGAGAAAGGGAAAAGTTGTTTGTAGAGAAGTGAGGAATTGGTGATGCTCACATACATGGACTTAGTCTTCTAAGTATGAGACAAAGTGATCTTCAGAGAATGAAGAGATTTGAATTCTGGGAAATAGTGAAAGATCCTGGGATTATGCACTCTGCAGAATGTAGTAATGATTCAATTAGGGAAGAATATTCACTGAATAATGGAAAAGACCTAGTTACATGAAGCTGCAAGATATTTTGTTGGAATTAAATGACTTTTTTTCAATATGCTCTTTAGTAGCACCAGGTGGCATGAAAACAGAAACGAATTAAGCTGATTGTGTGGTCTCCTTTGGGGAAATAAAACTTGGGTAATGTGCATGTCTTAGAATCAGCCTACTTTTAACTATAACTGTTGGGACTTTCACTTTGCACAGACCAATATCAAAACCAGAAGGAAACACATTTATGATTTCTGATTACCAGACATAAAAAGAAATTTTATATGAATAAATCCACAGTTAATATAGACCAAGCAAAAAGGGAAAATAAAGTGACTCCCTGGATGATTGAAGTTTTTATAAAAAGGGTATTATTTGAAGTGGAATTTTTTTTCTATTATTCTATACTAACTTATGCCAATAAACTGTCTACATTTATCAAAATAACTAAATAGTTATCTATCCTTCTTTTTCTTAGCCATATGGTAGGTTCTAACAATTGAAAAATTGAAAAGTGACATTAAAAATATTTGAGAAATTCAAGAAAGACCCAAGAGAAAGTACAAAGCATAAGCAAAAATTTTCAAGATGTTTAAATGTTTCTGTTTTTTTACATGTTTATTTACTGGAAAGGTTAATTAAATGCAGATTTTTAGATTAAAATGAGAAGTTATTCTTTTCACTTTGAAAATAGCGAATTTAATAAAATTCCACATGGAAAGTATGAGCCAAATCCAGTATTTAACCACGTATATAAGCAAAATAAATGGCATGGGTCATAAATGAAGACATTCGTGTCACCGTCAGAAGATTTCCTTTGGAAGGAAAGTTAGAAGAAAACAGGCAGACACAGAGGTCAGAAGACATGTACTGAACAACTGAAATGGATGTGGGAGAAAATTAATACCATAAAAAGGCGAAGATGTTCTACATTATATTTTCTAAAGCTTCTCCCATGCTCTATATTTGTGGTTGAACTTCAGTTGAACCTGCAATATACTCCATATTCTTAGGTTTTGGGCATCTTACTCCTAAGCCATGCTCTGGTGAAGCTCAAACAACCCAGCCACAGCAGAAGAGAAAAATACATCCACATGGGTCTGAACAGAGATAAGACCTATTTTATTTTTCATTGATTTTACAATTGTCAGTCTGAAACTTCCAGGGAAAGCTGAGCAATCTCCAACTTGTGGTTATTGCCACTGCCCCAGCTGCCAAGGTTTTCCTATTTGGCCTCTTTCTCCAGTCCATGGTTTTGCTATTGGGCCTTTTTCAGATAGAAGCGGATATGTGGGGGATGGAGAGAAGGAACAGAAAGAAGAGACTGTAGCTCTGGCAGAACCAGCAGAAGTCCCCCTCTTAGCAAATGTGCAGCCTGTAGCTTTCAGTGGCATGGCATAACAGAGTAAGGAGGGCAGTGGAAGGGTGGTTGAGGAGGTTATGTGAGGGCAGGGGGCCCTGTCTATGGAGGCCCTTGCCAGGACCAGCCAACTCCAGGAAAGTGTTATCAAAGAAAGGCAAAGAGGAAGTCGATAAGTCTGAGGTTGCTGAAGAGCAAAGAATTAGATCAACAGTTTTCCTGTAATATTTCAGATAATATTTTGCTGATGTGGCATTACTTTTCTAACATCAAGGTAAAAGACATGTTTTACAAAAAGTTAATCACTAGATCTATGTAAGTGTGCATAAAAGTCTATCAGGGCTCACCACAATTTTGTTTCTGTGCTCTCAGTTTCCTGGGAAAGTTGATTTAGGCTAGATATAGACAGGCACTTGAACATTTTAGGGAAAACTTTTAACTTGAATCCACTAACTTTTCATATGTTTTCAATTATTTTGCTGGCCACTATTTGGAATTATCATATTATTTTCCACACAGCATCTTTTTCTTTCTGTTAATGTCTTTTCTCTGTCAGGAATACTTCATGTTCAATGTTTTAGGCCAGGTTTGTGTAACACACAGGGAAGTGGATATTTAACAACTTTTATCCTAATTATTGTATATAACCTGGCATCCATACCTTCATTGTTACTGTTTGAAATAAATAGTCATAATGTCACTATTGAAGCAGGAGAGAAAGATTAAGGACCAAGAAAGGAGGCTGATTTGTTGGAGAACCTTAAGAGAGGTTTGGATAAAAGAGGAATGGACATAGCTGTTTCAGAAAACCGAGACTAGAATACCTATATTTCAGATAGGTTCAAATTTCTCTAGATGACCTCTCTGATAGCTCAGGCTAAAAGGAAATTACTGTGAAATACATAACTCAGTAACTAATAGCGTTTATAGAAAGAAGTATGACAATTGGTCAGAAGGAAAAAAATATTCCTAGCACTAAATTTATTGCATGAATTTATGAATTTTAATAAAAGACATAATGAAAACTAAAATGGAAGTCATTACTAGCAGTTTTACAAAATATCAGAAACACTCCACATTTGTTCATTTCTTTTTTTTTTTCTGAGACGGAGTCTTGCTCTGTCGCCCAGGCTGGAGTGCAGTGGCACGATCTTGGCTCACTGCAAGCTCTGCTTCCCAGGTTCATGCCATTCTCCTGCCTCAGCCTCCCAAGTAGCTGGGTCTACAGGCGCCTGCCATCATGCTCAGCTAATTTTTTGTATTTTTGGTAGACACAGGGTTTCACCATGATAGCCAGGATGGTCTTGATCTCCCAACCTGGTGATCCATCCGCCTCGGCCTCCCAAAGTGCTTGAATTACAGGCATGAGCCACCGCACCAGGCCTACATTTGTTCACTTCTTATACTAATTATACAGAAGATACGAAGTGATAACTTATAGCGTGAAAGTATAGTTCTGTGATGTTATTTACAAGGGAGTTCAGAGAATGTGATCCAAGCATCACCTTATGAAATAGAAATTGGTAAGAAATGTTGATGGAGCAATAGTCTTTGAAAATCTGATTAGTGTAACAGTGATCTCCCCAGAAAAATGCATATGTATACAGAATTGTGGATATGATATCGAATGATTGGTAGATTCCCTAAAACCCATCTATTAGCCCCAGGAAGTGAGCTATTGGGCCTTTAAACAGAGCCAAACTTTTTCTTCCAATAGATGATTCGTTGTTAAAGGGGCCATTTGGCACAGTTTAAATGGCTCAAAAAGTTCTGAGTTGAAGCATTCAAGAACTTGGCACCATATCTGGCTTTAGGGTGATTCTAAGCACTGTTTTGCCTAGAACAGTCTTATTATATACCTGTTGTCTTGGCTAATATTAATAGCTCTTCTTTTACTCCCTAAAATGTCCCTGTATAATAAATACATGATATAGCCACTCTACCCTGATCCTCTTTGAAAAACATTAGTTAATATAAGAAATCAAGGGATGAAACAACAAAAAAGCTAAAAAGTATAGAGATTGTGATTCAAAGAGTGGCAATTAATCCGCTTAAACCATAGAAGGCAAAATAACTACAGAAATTGTAGAGGCTGTGCCCAGTGGCTCTTATCTGTAATCCCAGCACTTTGGGAGGCCAAGGCAGGTGGATTGCTTGAGCCCAAGGGTTTGACACAGGCCTGAGCCTGAGCAATCTAGTGAGACCCCATCTTTACAAAAAATATAAAAATTAGCTGGGCATGGTAGCACATGCCTATAGTTCCCAACTATTAGGAGCCTGAAGTGGGAGGACCACCTGAGCCCAGGAGGTTGAGGCTGCAGCGAGCTGTGATCATGCCACTGCACTCCACTGTGAGCATCAGTGTGAGACCCTGTCTCAAAAAAAAAAATTATAGAGAATATAAAATTAATTATCAAAATTGGCAGGGGAAGGAGCAGTACAAAGAAGTTAATGACATTAAATTCCTCACTTTTCATGTGAAACAGTCAATTGAAGCAGTGTAAAATTAAAGTTTGAAGTTAATCTTTTGCAAATACATTAATAATTACTTTTTTTAACTTTAGTGGGTCCTTTTAAAAACTAAACTTAGTGAAGAAATATTATCCTACAGTTCAGCAAAATTATTAGTTTCACTTTGGTGCCTTTTTGTCAAATGCAAGTAATTTAAATTTATCTCTACTAATAATCTCACTTCTATGAAAACATATACATGTCTACTTATGCATGTCTGTGTACACAGATGCCTGGAATGATATTCACTAAGGTCAAATTAGGGGAATGTGGGGTAATTTTTATACTTTCCTAATGGCTTGGATTTTTATAATGAATTTGTACCATTTTTATAATAAAAAGTAATAAAAAAATCAGCTCTGGAGTCAAAAGTTAACCTGGATTGGGCAATAAAATCAGCCTTAAAGGTAAAATAATGCAGACTAAATTATTTTCTGCAAATTACTTAAATAACTCATAAAAGATATTCAAAGATTATATATATAATATAGTTTAGTATTATAACAAACTAGTAGTTGGAATTAGAATGAATATTAAGAATGAATACAGCTTTGCATAGCATAAAATTACAATGCTGTGGCATAATAAGAAATGCATATTTGGTCTCTGCACCTACTTCCTGACACAGAGCTTTCAAAACCCTTGTAACTTCTTGAGTGACAGGGGTGATAGGAGCTTTTAAAATTATATTTGGTCTTTTCCCTGTTTCTGAAACAAGAGCTTCTAAGACTTTTGGAATCCCCGGGGGTGATGAGTGTCTTTTTGTATGCTAATGAATGACTGGTGGCTAGGACCCCCCAGACAGCTTTAAGATTCGGGCTGGTTGCCAGAATGACCAAGGCCTGATCAGAGGGCTGGAAATTTCAGTTCTTCTCGCTGACCTCTGAGGAGGGAAGACGGGCTGGGGATTGAGATAATCACTAATGTTCAATGATTTAATCAATTATCTCTGTGTAACGGAACCTCCATAGAAACTCCAAATGAAGGGTTTCAAAGAGCTTCCAGGTTGGCAAATCCATTGAGGTGCTGGGAGGGTGGTGCCCCCAGAGAGGTCACAGAAGCTCCACACCACCCCTAACCCCATACTTTGCCCTATGTACCTATTCATCTGACTGTTCATCTGTATCATTTGTAGTAAACTGGTAACATAAATAACACGATAAAGTGTTTCCCTGAGTTTTGTGAGCTGTTATAGCAAATTATTAAGCATGAAGGGAGGATCATGGGAAATCCAGTTTTTAGCCAAGTTGACAGAAGTGTGAGTAACCTGGTGTCCCAGTAGTGGAGACTGGCTTCTGAAGCTGGGAAGCAGTCTTGTGAGACTGAGCCCTCAACTTGTGAGGTCTGCGCTAACTCTGGGACAACACGCAGTTGTCTGGAGAACTGGAGAACTGGTTGTTGCTGTGGGGGAAAAAATCCACACATTTGGTGTCAGAAATGTTGTCAATAGAAAAGATTTTCCTTTTAAATACAAAATAAAAATACAGTACTTTAAGTTACATTATTCCAATACTATTTTATTTTGCTAATTGTTTATAGTTGAATACATATCAGTTAAATACTTGTATGATGAAACATAATTGAAATTCTAGAATTCTGCTCCACTGCTTTAAAAAGCAGTAACAAATGTCTGGAAAAATAGTCTGAGAACAAGATTTAGCATGAGTTCATTTCCACCATAAGATAATCCTAAATGCAGCTTTTACAGATATTTTAATTTTGTCTAGGCTGTTTCCCACACCTGAACGCATTAGTCAAAAAATGAACTCACAAGTAACTAAGTGGGGCTGTGTGGTACTAGTCATCTTATTTTGAAAAGTGGTGGTCAAAAGGATAATTTGGTGGATGGATGAAGCAGGCCATCCTTTGGATCCTGTATTGCCCATTCTAGCTGGCTTGACATATCGCCATATAATTTTCATCTTCTCAACTATCTCCACTCCCCGCCACTTGACTGTTTTGTGCAAACTTGGCCTATCTAACATGATGTCAGTAATTTTATGGTTCTCTGTGGCTACAGACTAAAGTCCAACACTTCATATTGACTTCAGCCATGGCCAGTCTTAGCCCCATGAAACACATCTTTGAGCCACACCAAACTGGACACTATTCCCCAAGCTAGAGGCCACAGTCCTCAACTTTGCTGTCTCCATGCCTTCATTCATCTACTTCATCCAGCACCAAGCTGGAGGTTGTGGGGAATCCCAATCCTTAACTCTTCTTAGTTATGGAGGCAAACATATAAACTATTAATTTACAAGCCAAAATGTGTAAGTGTCATGATATGGGGATATAGTGCCACAGGAGTCTGAAGCAGGAAGAAAGGGAAGTGTTTTGATCAGAAGCCAATCAAGTGGATAATATCTGAAGTGGGTTTATTGAATGGTAGAACTGTACAAGAGAGAGAACTCCCTCAGGCAAGCTGCTAAACAACATGACCTTTTCAACAACTGTTTAATAGTACTGTAGTATGTGAACATGAAAGTTGTAATGCCCATAATGGAAACAAGAAGTCTGCTTAGAGGAAGTGTACAAGTGAGGATCAATCTGTTCCACATAGGATGGAAACACGAGTGGTTAGACCTTGAGAAAACAGTTGAATGTCGCAACATTTTCTAAGCGTCTCCCCTGGCCCTCTGCCTTTCCACCTCGGTCCAGATCCCAGACTTCATCCTCCTGTCAGAACAGTGGGGTGGAGATTTGACAAATAATACTAAAAGGAAGGGCTTTCTATAAGAGAGCTGCATCAGTCAAGTTAAGGTGTTATGCTGTTTTGGCTAGAGAGAGGGCAATTTTGGGGATTGTGTTGAGCCCTGAACGCAAGGATGAGGACTTCATATGTTTGAGACACAATCAGATTAAGAAATGGGCCAGATGGGACAATTTATGATTTTTTTTAGACGGAGTCTTGCTCTGTGACCAGCCTGGAGTGCAGTGGCACAATCTCGGCTCACTGCAAGCTCCGCCTCCCGGGTTCACACCATTCTCCTGCCTCAGCCTCTGGAGCAGCTGGGACTACAGGCGCCCCCCACCATGCCCGGCTAATTTTTTTGTATTTTTAGTAGAGACGGGATTTCACCGGGTTAGCCAGGATGGTCTCGATCTCCTGACCTCGTGATCCATCCACCTTGGCCTCCCAAAGTGCTGGGATTACAGGCTTGATACAATTTTTATACAATAAACCATCTTGGTTATCCCATGTTGGAGAAATGCAAATTGGTTCTGCCTGCACTAAAGCTCTGAAGTCACAATAAAAAAACATGAATGCGGCCAGGTGTGGTGGCTCACGCCTGTCATCCCAGGGGAGGCCGAAGCGGGCGGATCACCTGAGGTCAGGAGTTCAAGACCAGCCTGGCCAAAATGATGAAACCTCATCTCTACAAAAATACAAAAATTAGCTGGGCATGATGGCAGGTGCCTGTAATCCCAGCCATTAGGGAGGCTGAGGCAGGAGAATCGCTTGAACCTGGGAGGCAGAGGTTGCAGTGAGCCGAGATGGCACCATTGCACTCCAGCCTGGGAAACAGAGTGAGACTCCATCTCAAAAAAACAAAAAACAGAACAAAACACGAATGCAACTGGAAACATCCATAAATAGAGCAAGAAAGTTGAATACAGTGATTCAATGGTCTATTACTGAGCAATAAAAAAGAACTACTGCTACTTGCACCAGTGGATGAAACTCAGAATCATTATGCTGAAAGAAACCAAACACAAGAGTACACACAGCATGATTGTATTTATATAAAATCCAAACTAATCTGTAGATTAATGGTTGCCTGGAGGCTAGAAGTGGAAGGTGATAAAGGAATATAAGACATTTTGGAAGGTAATGAAAATGTTCTATGTCTTGGTTATGGTGGTGGCATAACAGGTTTCTAAAACCATCAAAATTCATGAATTGCACATGTTTAAAGGATGCAGTTTATTGTTTGTAAATTATTTCTCAATAAGGCTGATTTAAAAACACTCATGCAGATACAGTTTAGTGGAGTATTTTTGCATTTCCATGCTCATGCAATGCAGTCAGTTAAAAGTCAGCAGTACACATTGTAAAAGAAATTCCAGAATCAAGCAGTGTATTTTAGTTATTTTTGCCAGGAGCTAGAGAATATTTCAAATGATCTCTATTCTAAACTCTTTAATTTGTCTCCCAAGAAGTTTTCCTAGTTCAAAAAACAAAGCATATAACCACAAAAGAAAACAAATAAAAAGACCTAGAGAAAATTAGAAAATATTTTATCAAGACTTTTTTTTCAGGACATTAAATTTTTTGTAGGAGAAAGTCCATTAGGAAGCAACCCCATTTACATAAGATTTCATCAAGAAAACTCAACCCTAGAGTTTCAGGACCTGAGCCCTGCAGCCAGAGATGAATAACATAAAAGCAGGACTCACCCTCTGCACTCACGTGCATGGCATCTTGTCTGTTTGAAACATAACTGACCGGTTTCTTGGCTAGCCATATGTAGAAAGCTGAAACTGGATCCCTTCCTTACACCTTATACAAAAATTAATTCAAGATGGATTAAAGACTTAAATGTCAGACCTAAAACCATAAAAACCCTGGAAGAAAACCTAGGCAATACTATTCAGGACATAGGCATGGGCAAGGACTTCATGTCTAAAACACCAAAAGCAACGGCAACAAAAGCCAAAATTGAGAAATGGGATCTAATTAAACTGACAGTGTGGCGATTCCTCAAGGGTCTAGAACTAGAAATGCTGTTTGACCCAGCCATCCCATTGCTGGGTATATACCCAAAGGATTATAAATCATGCTGCTATAAAGACACATGCACACATATGTTTATTGTGGCACTATTCACAATAGCAAAGACTTGGAACCAACCCAAATGTCCATCAACGATAGACTGGATTAAGAAAATGTGGCACATGTACACCATGGAATACTATGCAGCCATAAAAAAGGATGAGTTCATGTCCTTTGTAGGGACATGGATGAAGCTGGAAACCATCATTTTCAGCAAACTATCGCAAGGACAGAAAACCAAACACAGCATGTTCTCATTCATAGGTGGGAATTGAACAATGAGAACACTTGGACACAAGGTAGGGAATATCATACACCAGGGCCTGTCATGGGATTGGGGGAGGAGGGGATAGCATTAGGAGATATACCTAATATAAATGATGAGTTAATGGGTGCAGCACACCAACATGGCTCATGTATACATATGTAACAAACCTGCACGTTGTGCAAATGTACCCTAGAACTTAAAGTATAATTAAAAAAAAAAAAAGAAACATAACTGACCAGTTTCTTATCTTCCAACATAAGAGGCACTTCAAAGTTCATTAGTATATAAATGTGTAAGTGTGTACATATGCACAAAACACATATAAATTCAGTTAGTCCTCATCTACAGTTGATTTTAGGGATACTGAAAGACTCCCCTTGTGTCACACCATTTATTCCTTTATATTTTCCTTGTGCTTGCCCTTGTCTACCCTCCAGCCTACAATTATTTTCTTTAGGGTCATTCAGCTCAAAAAGAGAGAGCTGAGAACTTTGGCTCTAGAAGGGCACAAGAACAATTACCCATCTGCTACCAGGGAATAAAGGAAGCCTCCTGCATTCACACATTGGAAGGCAGTAATTTGCTGGATTTATTTTTAACCATTACAAAAGCAGTAAGCCTGTTCTTTTAGATGAGGTCATTTTAGTGGGCCTTTGCCAAAGAGCCACATCAAAATGTAAACTATGTTATTACTAAATATGTATGCAAATGAAATGCCTGTGTCCTTCTCCCAAGTAACATGCTTTGTACATTCCTTGGAAATATTTTTTTAAATGCAGAAAGTTTAATGGTCTTTTTTTTTTTTTTGTAGGTTGCATCATCCCTACATCAAACCTACATTTTGTAGGTTGCATCATCCCTACATCAAAATAGCCATATTCCCTGTGTTCATTTGAGGTTATTCATTAACCTAAGAGTCAAAGAGAACTCAGGGCACCCAGAGGTAAGAGAACATCCTGCAAGGGAAATAGCCCCTGTAAGCCTGAACCGCGACTTGGAGCAAATCAGAAAAAGGCACTCCTACTTTCAGACACTTTCCAACCATACGGTTGTAATCATTAATCTGTAATAACACAAGTCACAACATGTAGAATTAAAAAATGGCGACCACGGGTGAGATACACATGACAATCCTTACCCTGTCTCACAACTGGGCCTAGAACTGGCCGTATATGTCAATGTGTACTTTGTCTCTCACATGGAGCGTGACTGGTAACCACTACAATATGCTAGTCCATAAATATCTGGGATGAATCAGATGCTTTTCAATTTGAAAAGCCAATAAAACAATAGGATTCTAGATTTTGATACTGCATTTCCATTGTGAGCAGAAATAAACCAGAGACATCTGCTGGAAACACAGCTGAGACTGATTCACGTGAGACCCGCACTAAATGCAAATGCATCTGGAAGAAAGGGCTGTCCCTCAGCAGGTGATTTAATTGAAGCCCAGATGTTGTTGCTCAGAAGTATTTTCTGATTACTGACAGTGCGCCAGGGACTGTGCTGGGTACAGAACTGAGAACTGGCCCTAACAGTGGGAATGACCATATTGAACTCACCACTTTATTTACTTTCTTTTCTTTTTGCCCCTTTCATCTCAGTCCAACCCCTTTATTTAGAAAACAATTTTTAGCTTTGTCCAAAGCTCTATCTCTGAGACAGTATCAGGTTGACAGATCCCTATTTGGCTTGTGCTGAGCCCGTTCACTTTAAATTACTCAAGATACAGGGGCAGGGTGAGAAGGGGACCTGCTGAGTGGAGGAAGCATTCTGACTTCTCTGCCCACTAACATGTTTGAACTCAGACTGATTAGTTTTGAAAACTACTCTCCAGATGTGCAGCCTCCCTAGGATCCTGGACTTTTGGTCCTTAAAAATTATCAGAAGGTTTGGCTCCAAGGGTCTGATCCAGAAGAATAGCTTCATCGTTCCAGAGACTCCCACAGGTGATCCAAATGGTAGTTGGCTGCTGGGGTGAGTTACCCTATGCTCAGGTATGAAGTGTGCATGCCCCTGGTCCCGGCACACGGCTATCACACAAACATGTGGCTCCTTCAGCATCCGCAGCTGTCTTCTCCTGGCCCAGGCATGGGTCTTTACAGCATCTCACCTGGACTACCCAATAGTACTGCCTCCTCTTGGCTTTCTACTCTGGATTTCAGGTTGCAAGCTGATGGACCAACAGCCATTTTAACCAACAGGCATGTTTTACTTGGTCAGCACAATGTTCTTAAAAGTTTTAAATGTGAATATCTTTAGGTGAGGCTTACTCTCTAGTATACCACAAGCTCTACCACTCCCTGTTGCCCTCTATGCAGCCTGTTCTGCCCCTGAAAGCATTTGAGCTTGTGACTCTGAGCTGCCTATTTTTCCAATCCCTCTCCTCACTCATATCCCCAATAAAAGGTATTTTCCTTATATCTCATTTCTAAGAAATGAACTAACCTTATTGTTAATTCACATTAATATGCCAGTGACTAAAAAGGGTTTGTCACCTATCAAGGGAATCTTTGCATTTTAGCTGAGATCTCCTGTAGAGTCAATGCTTTCACTCAAAAGACTGAGTCATTGACTGAGGAATTAAAACAAAACTTGCCAGGTAATAGGAGAGGTATTTAAGAGAAAAAAAAAAAAAAAGGGTAGTGACACAGAGATTGTCACATTGAAGATTCCTTGCTCTTTTTGAATTTAAGCATAATGACAATTACAACAGAACTTGACAAGAGGCTTGAAGCCTATCCTTAGGCAAAAGAAGCTGTACTTTAAGGCATGAGACTGATTTCCAAGATACTGTGCACACAGTAAGCATGGGTAATCCTTGAGTCATTTACTCTCTGGAGGATTTTTGCTTTCCCTGCTCCCAGCTGGATCCCAGGCTGTCAAAAACAGGGCACATCTTGCCAAGGTCTGTGGGAATTATGTGATTGTGTAGCTATTTGAATGCGTGTCATTCCATCAATGAGTGTTTCTCTTTCTCCATGATAAAATTAAACTAAAAATTTGGGCCTTAGCTTCTGTTTTAGATTTTCCACACTCCTGATTCCTTCCATTAAGCCAAATAATTGAGATTTCTGTGGTAAGTGCACAAGGCATATCATAGAATGCAGGAAGTTTGGATGGAGGAAGTAAGAGTGAGCGTTCCCCTCCCTCCAAACTTGGTGAAAAAGGCTAAAACCTCTTTTATAAATACTTGTGTATGTTGCAATATTAAACATTCTGACCAAGTGGCATAATGGCAGCTAATTACCAGCATTTACTAACAGGCCCTGTACTAAACACTTTACATGCTTTATTTCATTTGTTCTCATAATAACCCTCTGGGCAGAGCTCAATGCCCCTATTTTATAAACCAGGAAACTGAGGCACACAGTGATTACTAAGTGGAATAGCTGGTTTCTGTTGCAGAGATTTGGGTCTCCTGTGAAGCAGGCAGGGAGAAGCTGACAGATAAAGTTTTGTTAAGCACCATCCCAGGTCCTTTGCAGGCATCCTCTCATTCCAACCTCTTATGGTGGAAACTGAGGCTTGGGGAGGTTAAGTAACTTGTTCAAAGATATTTGATTTAATTGTGCATCTATGATCTGAATCCAGGTCTGTGTGATTCCAGTTGCTTCTAGAAACATGGGAGATACAGTCATCAGTGGTCAGTGGGGTATCATGCCCTGCCTTACATGTCCAGAGTCAGCCATTGAATGGGACTGGGGAAAAACTAGCAAAACTCCTGCCCTTGCTCTCCCAACTACCTCAAAAGTTTATTCCTTTGGGTCAAACATTACCTTCTCCCAGATAGGTTTTCAGAATGCAAACAGTCCTATGAAGGATGGTTTTCTGTTAAGTTTATAAAATTATCTTGACCCTTTCCAACAATACCAAGGGGTGGGGTGCAGAAGTAGAGAGAGTGCAGAAGGTGCTAAAAGGCAAAGGAGATTAGAATATGAGGCGAGGCCATCAGAGACTCATTTCTCCAAATCAGAATTTTGCCTTCAGCCATTTAAAACATAATTTCAACCAACTCGACTGAGACTGAATATATACAATTAAGTTTCTACTCTCTTAGTCATGTCCTACTACATGCAAAGTATAAATAGCATTTTAATGTGTAGGAGTAACTGCATAGTTCAATCCTAAACCTGAACAATTGCAGAGTTTGATTGTCTAGAAACCACTGGTATTTCACATTTACTTCTGGTGTTTTTAAACAATTCTCCCCAAATGTCATATCTGGAAGGATCATTGTTTGAAATTAAATTGTTTTTGGAAATCACTGGATGCCGCATAAAAGAATTTCCCAATCCGGCCTGTCTATTGGCCAACTATAAAAGAGTCTGTTACTTGTGATTTGGAGTTTTGTTTTGTTCCTTTGAACCTAAGAAAGATTTGACATTCATTTGGAAATGTTGTTTTTATTAAACTATCTTTATGTATTTAATTTTTTAAAAGGAACTATTGATATTTCCCATGCATGCCTGACATTTTAGTTATTTAATTGTTAATCTTGAGTTACAAAGCTGAAAAACATAGGTCAAAGAATGAATTCCAAATTAGACTCTAATTTGGTCTAGGTTTCTGAAAGAAACAATTTCCTAGGTGAAGGTTTTTTTTTTTTTAATTTTCACATTTGAGATAAGAGCTGTTTCTGCTTTGTTTTTCTCATCTTAGAAGAACATAGTTGGAAGGTGAAGTGTTTGAGGTATTGATTAAATGTCTTGCCAAATTCTTGTCTGAAATGACTTTCCTTGAAGAAAATGGTTGGAGAATGTTCTTGGTGTTTGGTTCTTGTGCTCATCAGTTTGGATACAGGCCTGACTTTTATGCCAGTTGGCTTCTAGGTCACAGAGTAAAATGGAGAAACAAGGGAAAACGGAGGAAAGACAAGAAAAATCCATGGGCTATGGCAGACAATTTGTCCAGTGCATATAATTAAAGAGATGAAAAAAAATGCTCTCTGACCTGAACTTGGATGTTGGGTTATTTCTAGTGCCTGATTTGTCTACAGCTTATGTGTTAGAGAGCACATTGTTCAGGGGCGGAGGCCAAAAAAAGGAATTTTCCTATAAAAAAGAAGACCATCACCTTGGATAGGCCAGAAAGAATTCTAACTTTAAGATATTTTTTAAAAATTTTCCTATCAGAGTTGACCCCGCTCTCTCCTTATCCTTTGCTTCTACTCTCTGTGTTCAATTACTTGAAGCTTTAACATGGGACCAGTGATACCTTTATGTTCCCACCTTCTCTGATTAAAGGTAACCTGGGATATGAGAGCAGCATGGGAGACTTTAAAGATGGGACCATGGCATCAGAGCAGGTGCTTGGGCTGAGAATATTGGAAACTTATTGAGTTCCTGGATTTACTAGCCCTTTCTTCAATTTGTAGATCATTTCTTTTTATGTATAAGACAAACTTATAAAGTAAATGTTAGAAAGAGACAAGAGATGTAAGGGAGAGGAACACTACACAACATAAAGGGAGAGAAGAAGATGGAGTCCTAAGTAAAGTTCTCTCAATTCCCCACCTATCCATAAGGCTGAACTTATGCCTCACATTGAGCAGTGAGATTCTGTTCATGAGACAGTCACCTCTGTTTCAATAAGGACTCCTTATAAATTGCGTTGCACTGCCTTTGTTGGAGTTTTAAGAATTTTGGGAGAGATTGTAGTTGTTGATTTTGGAATTTGGATTTTTAAGTACTGAAGCGATATCCATTTGCTCATTATGTAAAGATTCAGTATGCATGATCACTAGGAAATGTGGATGTACGTGTGTTTGGACTGGAAGCAAGTGATGGGGGAAAAAGGCTTTGAAGACATATGAAATTAAGCTAGATTAACTTTTTGAGCGTATAACTATGTTATGGTTTTTGTTCATTTTAGGCCTAAATAATATTTGAATTTATAATATGTGATTCTCTCCTCTCACAGAAGTGACAGTCAGTATTTTTCTTTCTGGAGAAGCAGAAAGCCACATACAGAAGCGCCAATGCAAAGAAAGAGCACCTATTTTTGCTTTGGGCTTTGGGCTCTGGGAGATGTAGTTGTATCTATCACAGTCTCTCTACCCAGCAATATGTGATATATAATTATAAGTCAAGGATGAGTTTTAAAATAATTATATTAGACTGTGATTTGTACAGGTGAGTATTATCCTTTACATTTTTAGATTAGAAAGCTACATGTCAATTTCACTGATGAGGCTGTTGCTCTAAAATGTGTAACTTTCCCCACCTTCAACACACACATATTCCACACATGTAATACATATACACAAATTCCCTTGGGTTGCCTTCTGAAGCCAACAATGTAGAAGAGAACTGGTCCTGTTACCTTAGTGTTGTGGTCTGTCGATGTGAGAGCCATGGGATCATAGAATGCTGCCCTGATATGCAGGCATGGTTGGCACCAAGGAAAGATGAAGAAATGGCACAGGCAGTTGGATATTAGTGGTCCAGCGGTCAGCATCATCAAGGGGTAGTTTGTGAGGTCGAGGCTGGTTTTCATGACATCAGCACAGCTGAGGAGGTGAACTAGGACCACTGAAGATTATTAAAAAGGTCGGATCTACAAGTAGGATCCCACTGAATGTTTCATCTACCACCTCCAAAGAAGCGGAGATCATAGAGGGAAATAATTCTAAAAGACTGAGTCTTTTTTTTTTGAGACGGAGTCTCGCTCTGTCGCCCAGGCTGGAGTGCAGTGGCGCGATGTCGGCTCACTGCAAGCTCCGCCTCCCAGGTTCACGTCATTCTCCTGCCTCAGCCTCCCAAGTAGCTGGGACTACAGTCACCCACCACCATGCCCGGCTAATTTTTTGTGTTTTTATTAGAGACGGGATTTCACCGTGTTAGCCAGGATGGTCTTGATCTCCTGACCTCGTGATCCACCTGCCTCGGCCTCTCAAAGTGCTGGGATTACAAGAGTGAGCCACCGCGCCCGGCCTCTAAAAGACTTAGTCTTGATTTCAGGAGCTCAGTTTAACAGAAGGCATGAAGAGACAAAGGACTAAGAAGGTTCTTAACATTAACCTTTTTCTATCTCTTTATACCTCTCTCTTTCTCATCTGATAGGCTTGATAAGATTGCCTGATATTTCATTGAGAAAATATGAGATACAAGCTAACAGATAGTAGTTACTTTATCTCCCCACTAATAACCTACAGGCTTGCCTTCATCTATATTCATCACTCTCCTGAAACAAAAAAAAAATTGCCCTCTCCTATTGAAGACCTTCCTTCCACACACACTGGTGATCCCATCTCCTGGTGCCTATTTTTTTTCCAGGGTTTGCACTTTCTCTGATCACCTCTCTTGCTTCTTCAACCTCCTTTTCTCCACTGGATCATTATTCTAAGCATTAAAACATAATCTAGAAGCTCTCACCTTTAAAAAAAAAAACCTCTCATCCCAATACCTCTATTCCTAGCCTACCTACTATTTCTCTTCTAGTCTTCAAAGCCATACTTCTCAAAACACATTCTATCTTTATTCTCCATACGCTCTGCAGCTCTCACCACTGCACTATGTTCTTTCCAAGGTTAGCAGCAGCTGCATCCATACTGCCAAATTAAATATTTTTTGGTCCTCATTCTACTCAACCTCTCAGCATAAAACACTGTTTTCCACGCCTTTATTTACAACATTTGTCTGATCTCAGCTTTCATGGCACCCTACTCCAGGCCTTTCTCTTGCATCTCCAGACCTTCATTCTCCAGCTTCTTCCCCTCTAGTCCCTAAATATTGTATCTCAGGGCTCAGCCCTGGGCCTGTTTTTCTATCTGAGTATTCATTCTGATTGCTTTAAATATACGTTAATAATGCACAAATGTATATCCCAGCCCAGTCCTCCCTTCTGAGTTCCAGACTCATAGATACAGTTTAACTCAAAGATCTCATATGCATTTTGAATTTGATAAGGCCAGAATTAAACTATAGAACTTACTTCCCCAAATCCAACCCTTCCACAGTCTTCTTCATCTTAGAAAATGGTACTACTAGTGCGGTTGCTCAAGCTAGAAATCTGGGAGTCATCCTTGACCCTCTTTCTTGCCCTCCACATCCCAACTATCACCAAGATCTGCCCATTGTACCTTATCTTTATCTCTGCTACCAACATGATAGGTCAAGGCATCACCAGCTCTCACTTGGGTTCCTGCAGTAACCAAACTACTGACCTCCCTGTGTCGACAGAGCAGCTGGAGGAAACTATGCTACCTCTTCAGCCTCATCATGTGCCTGTCCCCTCTCTCATTAGGCCCCAGCCACATGCACACTCTTTCACTTCATTATAAGATCTTCCTTACCTCAGGACCTTCATACATGCTGCCCTTGATCCGAATGTCTTTTTCTCTAACCATTCCTTTCCTCCACATGTTTCCTCTTGGCTAGTGCTTTCACACCTTTTATGTCTTAGCTGAAATATCTTCCTCCCACAGGTTTTCTCTAGCCAAGATCCTGAATGTTTGTCTTCCACCATTCCACACTGTCATATCACAATTTTAAATTGTATGTTTTTAAAAAATTCCATATGATTTCCTCAATAGGACCAAAAACTCCAAGCGGTCAAGAACTATGCCTATATTTTCATGACTCTATATTTAGTACTTAGTCCAATGCCTAATGATAAGTGTTAATGAATGAATGGAATTCTGTCCTCTTTTTCCTAACACTCACAGGTTGGCAGGGTAGCAATACACATTTTTTATATCACTTCTATGCCCCTTTCACAGTGACATGAAAATATATGAATTTTTGGAATTAGACAGAATGACTCTGACAGCCACTTGCGAACCCACTGTATGACTTTAAGCAAGTTGCTTAACCACAGTCTCCCAACCTGGAAAGTGGGAAAATAATGTTTATCTTATAGTAACATAATGAGAATTAAAACGACATCAGGTATATAAAATGCTAATCATAAGGTGCTGTGGTTTCAATGGTGGTGTCTCGTCCAAAATTCACAGTGGATCTTACTTCCTAGTGCAACAATGTTAAGAGGTGTGGCCTTTGTGAGGTGATTAAGCTGTGAGGGCACCACCCTCATGAATGGGCTTCACACCCTTATAAAAGTGTTCAAGGGTAGAAGAGGGAGCACCCTTCTTGCATTTCCATCCCTTCCACCACAGCATTTCTCCCCTCTGGAGGATCTAGCAACTAATTACCATCTTGGAAGTAGAGCATTCCTCACAAGTTCATAAAAATCCTGCTGGTACCTTGATTTTGGACTTCCCAGCCTCCAGAACCATGAAATATAAATTTCTGTTCTTTATAAACTACTCAGTCTTTGGTATTTTGTTATAGCAACACATATGGACTAAGACATTAAGGCATTCAGTAAAAGTTAGTTGCCTGTCTTCTATGCCTTCCTCTAAACTCCAAATTCTTCTTACCCAATAGATACACATGCGCACATACAGAATTTGAAAAGATGAGAATATCCTGCCCTCATGAGTTTTTCTGATTATGCTCTTCCCACTGTGAGTTTTGCCTGTAAAGAATAAGATACTTAGCCAGAGAAGAACATTTCTGGCTTTAAATCAAATATGTAACTCTAGCAATAAATAACTGGAGTTTATCTAATAAGGGCACCTTCTCAAATACATTTGGGGATAACACAAAGGAGGAAAAAGTCAATAATATTATTTGATAGTACAGAACACATTACTTTAAAAGAAAACACCAGATGGCAGCACCAGATGCTGGAGATGTGTCTGATGGGGCTTTAGCTCAAACCTGAGGACTGAGGATGCTGAAAGTAGCTTAAAACTGTGTTCAGAGAGACAATCATTTATAGAAAAGATAATTCCCCTTAAGAAAAATAATACATATTTTGCAACATAGAACAAGGTTTTTAGGAACAGCATTTCAAATGTTACAAGTGAAATCCTAGGAAAATAACCCCAAGCCTTACCTAATAAAAACTTATTAGGCAAAAGCTTCATTTTGGTTTATAGTTAATTAGCTCTCTTCTGTTCCAATTAGCTTGAAAGGGCCTAAAGCTAAAGAATGAATTACAATCACCTTCTAAAAACAGGCAAAATTTTATCAACTATTAAATGCAAATATTAAAATTTATTCATTCATATTAAGATAAGAATAATTACTTCTATTATATTCCTCAGCATAGCTTAGAAAATAATTTACTAAAATAGACATCAAAGAATCTTATTAAATGTATGTGATATTAAAATTTAAAATGTTAACATATAATTTGATCCATATTATGAATCAAAATTTTATCTGCGATTGACACCCCTTTTAAATTTTTGCTAAATTGGTATTACCCATCTAGGCTTTTCTTTTAGAGGAAAGAAAGGAAGTGTGATGCTGCTCATTACACCATGAAATACATATACACAGTCCCAGGACCATTCCACCTTTTAAATAAAAATCCACACTGAAAGTTTTATTCCCCTTAAATACTGTTTGGTGTCCTTCACAACTTTCCCGGGAGATCAGGAAGAGTGAGTTCAGTGCTATACTTTGGATGTGAAACAGTGAGACAATTTGAGCCAATATATTGGTTAGAAGGCAATGCAAAATGCCCACTGAGATCCTGGAGCAGAACTTGTCTAATCAGTGTTTGTGTTTAGATTTGATAGAAGGATCACAGGAGCATCTGTGTCATAAGAGACCTGAGCCAATCTATTTTGGAGAAACATTCTGAGGGAAAGGTAATTCATTCTGCCAGTGAAACAGTGACTGTGGGGTCACTGGAGTGAATTGTTTTCCAAGTACTATGATCATAGTTCTGAAACTATTTCTCTCACCTGAATCCACTACAAGATTGAAACCTGTGAGAACATAAGGCAAGATAGCTGATTCTAATCTGAAATCAGACCAAGGATTCCGGAGGGAAATCTGAATTGTAAGAAGGAATGTATGAGTGTCACAGGCTGCCAAAAGTCAGCTTTCACAGACAGATGAAATTCTGAAATCTAATAATCATTAGAGTAGTGTTCTTTATGGAAAATGAGTAATTCATAGCACTATCTAAAATTTAAATGATAGAAAGAAAAATATCTATAGGGAGGATCAAATCATAACTAAACTACACAGTGAAGGAAAGGCTTTCTACTGAAAGCACTATGGAATGGTAAATATCTTCTCTAAGAAAGGGCTAAAGCCCACTGCTTTGAAAGTTCTTATGCTCCCTGGAAGCCTAAGAGTTTTCTCCTTCATAACTAACCCAAGCTTGTTTTAAGTCTGGCAGCCAAAGGGTCCCTATGTTGGATGACCTTTCTATGACCTCTACGGAATCTTGTGTGGTCCCCAAACAGGCCAGCACACATCTGACAGTGGTCGGGGCCAGTTTCCCATTCACATGTGTGTTCTCAGGCCTGAGAGCAGGGTTGGGTGTGCTCTGACATAGCCATGTCCTCTAGACTGCCTCCCCCTACTCTCGTCTAAATGCATAAGTAGAGTCACTGAAGGGCCATCGCTGGCCTCTCCTGACATTCTCCCCTCCAGATGACTGGGTGAGTCAGGAAGGTGTTTCCTCAGGAAGCTGGGGGCCCAAGCCAGACAGTTTCAGCCATCGTTACTGAGTAAGAACATGCTGTGCTCAGCCTGTTGGCTCCACTCTTGAGCACAAAGTATGTGTTACAACAACAAGCACAAGAATACTGACCACACGCTTCCCTATCTCTAGATCTGTAATGAGAACATTTGAAGTAAATACATACCATCAAGAAACAGTTCTGTAAGGCAGAAATTGAACAGAGTTTCTGATTTGTGGCCCTGAGACACAGCTTCTTGTACTCTCTGAATCCAGACCCCACACGTTATGGAAGAAAAGCAACAGACAGAAGATGGGAAAAACAGGTCATGTTTATAAGACCAGCTTGAAGACCATGCCACACTGAGGAGTTTGGTTTTTCATTAGGCAAAGAAACTAGCTGTTTTTTCTTCAATGTTCATCGGAAAACTTGCTCAGCAGCTGTGAGTGACTGTTCAACTTTCGAATCATTGTCTTGGAATCTTCTAAACCAGTAAGACCATACTTATTTTATTTTAAACATGGAATTTAGGAGCAAAGGACTAGACAGTCCTCAAAGTAACAAAATAAAAAAGAAAGAAAAATTAAATCAGAAATAAAGAATGCCCCTCCCCAACCAATTCCTTTGGTTTAATCTTTTATAATAGCTTGGTATAATCTTCGTTTTCTTTCTTTTTTTTTTTCTTTCTTTCTTTCTTTTTCTTCTTCTTCTTTTTTTTTTTTTTGAGATGCAGTCTCACTCTGTCACCCAGGCTGGAGTGCAGTGCGTGATCTCAGCTCATTGCAACCTCCAACTCCTGGGTTCGAGCAATTCTCCTGTCTCAGCCTCCCGAGTAGCTGGGACTACAGTCGTGCCCAGCTAATTTTTGTATTTTTAGTAGAGATATATTGGTCAAGCTGATCTTGAACTCCTGACCTCAGGAGTTGGCCTCCCAAAGTGCTGGGATTACAGGCATGAACCACCACACCCGGCCAAATCTTAGTTTTCTTAAGAATCCATTATCCCTGCAGGCTGGGCTTTACATTATCCCCAAGTGCTGGGATTACAGGCATGAACCACCGCACCGGGCCTAATCTTAGTTTTCTTAAGAATTCATTATCTCGGCAGGCTGGGCTTTTCAAGTAGCAAGCCATGGAAAAAAGACTTTTACCAGTTCCTGTTTCTCATAATTTGATATTCTGTAAGGCTGACACAAGACAAAGCATCCACAATCTGGTTTAATGGACAAAGAACATGGACCAGGCCCTATCTTGCAGGTAGCCACCCTCATAAGCATCTCTCTCCAATCCTTGCCCATGGTGAAACTTTAGATAAAACCCTAAAAGCTCTTTGCCATTCAAGCTGGGGGTTCCTGGCGTCATGCTTATTCAGAATGGCTCAAGTTGGGGGGGTGGGGGTCAGGGCCTTGTCTTCAGCCTGAACACAGGGCACAGAGCAGCAGCAGGAACCAAGCACCTCCCAGAACATAACCTAGTTGCTTCAGTGTCTACACTGGGGTTAATTTCCTACTTACTACAACCATATAAGTGTCAAAAGAAAAAATATGCTGTATTTACAGACCATGTGTATTTTTGCAAGTGCTTCAGTGTTTAATTGTTGCTAAAGTCATTTGGGGATTTTGACATAGATTCTATTTTAGTAAGATAAACTCAGCATAACCCAGCATTGCCAAAAATGAATTCCTAAGGTAGATGACTAAAATAAACCGGCAATAAATATTGGCTGTTGGAATGGGAATTATATCTCTGTAATGTAGACACAGCATTAATGACTCATTTTCAAATTACAGTCTCTCCCAGGGATTATTCGTATCAGGGACCAGGGAAGAAAGAAGTCCATCTCTTCTTCTTTTAGACAGCAAAATTGAAGAGGAATATGAACCCATCAGGCAAGGATGTTCTTATATCTATTCAGCCAAGAGAGGTATAGGCCGTGGAGTTCAACAGGGAGTTAACTTGAACAGGATGCATTGAGGCTGATACAAGGCATTGATAGAAAAAATACTGGGGCTGAGGTGGCTGATTCTGGGGATAGTTTTCTCTCGTTCCCCTACAGGAAGAGGGCGCCACCAGGTTCACCTAATGCGTCTTGTGTGGCATGAATTACCTTATCAGTTACACTGGGTGCTGCCCTGTTTCTTTGCTGCTTGGAATTAGTGGACTCTTTTAGGCCTCCTTTACTCCCTAAAGTCAAATTCTGATATTTTGGCCCATGAGGATGACTTTTACAACTTCTCTGGTGTACCAGAAGGCGGTCTGAGGTAAAGATTCGGCTACAATGTGGGCAGGATACAAGCTGAGCTTGATTTGGTCCCGCTTGGCTGGACTGTGCATTCGGAAGGGGCTGAGGCTTCTGTGGGAGTGGCTGGTGGAGCTCCACAGGGAGCTGGTCATTTTCTATTTTCCACTTTTCCAGGCATTTGGGCTCATGAATAGGAAGGGACAGGGTGCCAAATTCCTTACCACAAATGTAGCAGATAACAGTCCTTGGTCGGGCTGGGGTTCCACTACAAGCTTTCTTGAGGCCAGTAAGATGATCAGAACTGTTAGAGTATGGTGCTCTGGGATCCTCACCCTTTGACTTGCAGCTTCTGTGATGAAGAAGAAGATGATCTGGCAAGAATGTGTGGCCACAGGATTCACAGGGCAGTAGCTGAGCCTGGGCACTCTGAAATGCAGCCTCATTAGTTGCCTGAAGACTGTAGGACCCACTGCTGCTGAGGGACTGTGGTTTGGAGGGTTCTGGCCTCCTCAAGTGCTTGGGCAACTTGCTGTTTTCAATATGCCACTTCTGCAAGCACTGGGGTTCATGAATGGCAATTGACTGGGACCCAAATTCTCGACCACAGATATAGCACACCCGGAATCCAGGCCTGCGGGCCGGGATCACAGGGGGGCTAAACTGGCTTTCCGATATAATTCTTCTACTTGACGGTTTTGATAGTATCACAGTCCCAGGTCTCTTTTTCTGAGTGTCTGTCTTTATCTTTTCACCAGGATTAACACTCTCTGTTTCTGGCGAAAGGCTAGAATAGGAGTCACTAGAGAGAAGCCCAGCTTGGTTGATAAGGAAAGTGGGTTCTTTAGAATGGTGAGAAGTTTGTTGTAACTTATTGGAAATTCTTTTCTTCTTTCCTCTTTCCATTAACAAAGATGTCTTTCTGTAGTGCTTGCTCTGATTTCAGGCCAGACTCACTTTTGGTTTCTGCTTAGAGTGAAGGTTAGTGAGGTTAGTTGTCCTGGGGTTCACACTGTTGCCAGTACCTTAGCCCCACAGACCATGACTCAGAGCTTCATTGCAGGACAGCAGTCTGGAATGTTGGAAAGTCCTCATTAAAGCTGAGATGTCTCCAAGATCTGTGGAGGGGGGTGGGAGACATAAGAAGTTATTATGTATACACACACACACACACACACACACACACACACACACACGGACATTTAGGTTGTTTGTTCTGTGTTTTTTTTTTTTTTTTTTTTTTGCTTGTTTTAAATATTGACCTTGTATACTTTTTGACTAGCACAGTAACCAGCATATGGGATTTGGTCAATAAACTGACATAAACCTGAGGAAATCTTCCATCATCAATTGCACTATCACTGTATTGAAAATCGTGTTCTGCCCAAAAAGTTAACTTGACAATTACAGCACATCATAGATACAGAAGACTCAAACCAATAGAGGCTGAGACCAGGGTGGTGGGACCATAGAAGAGAAAACTGCAAACTGTGAAAATTAGATTAATGAAATCAGCAGGTCATATGAAAAGACCCCCTGGGCCCCACAGAAACTTCCACTACGTCAGAGATCCTTAACTTGTTAGTGACATGGGTTTCTTTGACAATTCCGTGAAGCCTATGCACTTCTCAGAAAAATATTTTTGTAAGAAAAAATAAAAATTGTTGCTATCACAGGTGAAATCAGTTTTACTGAAATAATTTGTCAACTGTTTCTAGTTGTGGTATACATTTTAATTGAGGTAAAGTTGTGTCACAGACTTCTTGAGTGTCCATGGACCTGAAATTAAGAACTCTTGCAGAAGAAGTAATTCAAGAATGAATCTTATGAGGATTATCAGGATAGCCCTCAGAGGGACATAAACTTCTTGTGACACATCATGTATTCACTTTTGTTTATTATGGGAATAGGGTATTAATAAAGTGGAGCTATAATTCTCCAGCAAAGAGTACAGCCTAGGCCGGCACCCATCCTGGTGGGATATCTGCAGATCTTTCATGGAAAGATGATACACAGCTGCTGCTTTAGGCTCTTTTTTTTTTTTTTTAAAGGGATCATACCTACTTTCTTGTTTTATATATGTATGACTTCCAACTATTTTTAAATATAAAACAAAGGCCCTGGATTCTCCAAGGATCCCCACCAGAAGAAGTGGCAGCTTAGATATCCATTTATGGGAAGAATCCTAAATTTTTATATTGGTAAAAGTTATGAGTAAATTTTACCATGGGTTTATAATCTGGCTCCCCAAAAAGATTATTTCAGAAGCCTCAGGACCTTTTTCATTTCCTTTATCATTTCATTTATCAGGATGATAAACTCTAAAGCATCCATTCTTCACAGAAGAGCAGCCCCTGGTGTGAAGCTGGATCCTGTACATCACGGCAAACACTTCAGTTTGGACAGTGCAAGGCCAGCAGTCCTGGTAATATGGAAACCCCGGGTCCTGGATTTGATAAAGAACAAGAAGAGCTGTGATATCTGTGCCCAGCTCCTGTACTTTGGTGCCAACAAAGGTCTGAATCCTTGCCTTCAAGAGTGTCAAATCAGGTCTGGCACGGAGAAGGAAGTTATTCTTCATTTTGACAGATCCTAAGACAGTAATGTCAACAGATGTGGGAAAAGTATGTGTTGGCCCCAGAGTGGCCAGCACAGAAAATAAAACAGAGAAATTTATCACTTGATCAGTACCATCTAAAAGAGAAAGTAGATCTATGGAACACAGGAATAGGGTAAAATTATTTCATTAGGTTTTAAATCCAGCCCATGGGTTATTTCCACAAACTACTCTGCTTCATTGGCTCTGTTCACAGAGAAATTTTAGTTTATCATTTTCCTTGGTACTAGGAAATTGCAGACACTAATATGACTTAAGAAGACAGATTAGAAAAATAAATGCAATCAAATAAGCCTCCTTCCCCTAAATTTTCTCTCTCTCTGCCTCTCTTTTTCTCTCTCTGTCTCTCTTTCTCCCTCTCATACACACACACACACAGAGTCAATTCTGTTCCCAGCAGATTAGAATACTGAGAAATCCCCATGACTTTCCCCAGCAACCCCTCCATCTCCCTTTTGATAAGGTAAGAGAGGTAATATTTACTGAATGCCAATTATGTATCAGATAGGGCACAGATTTTTTTGTAAACCTAATTTTAGTTAATTCTCAAATGATTATGAAGCAGATATTATTATTTCAATTTTATAAGTAAAGAAACTGACTCAGAAAAGACAAGTAATTTGCCCAAGACTGTCAGTTTCTAAATGACAGAACTGTGAATCAATTCCAGCTCTCTTTGGCTCCAATACGTGGCTCTTTCCATTATTCATTCTGCCTAAATTCCTCCAGCAGAGCTTCTTCCCTTTAGTTTTTATCCCTGTTTTAATGTACTATCCATATGCCTCAGGGGAAGGTAACTAAGCTCTCACCAGCTGTTATGCTTCCTTTTAGGAGAAAGAAGAGGCAAGAAGGAGGAGTGCAGACAAGGTACAGAGGAGAAGCCTCTGAGAGGGACAAAGCAGAAGAGAGAGACTGGGGCTACGGAACACAATGTTTTCAATGTTAAGTGACCGGGGACTTTTTTTCTTCAACTTTCATTATAGGTTTGGGGGTACATTTGCAGGTTTGGTATATGGGCATATTGTGTAATGCTGAGGTTTGGAGTACACATGAATCTGTCTCCCAGGTAGTAAGCATAGTACCTAATAGGTAGTTTTTCAGCCCTTCCTCCGCTTGCATTCACTATCTGTTGTTCTCATCTTTATACCCACATGTACTTGACATTTAGCTCCCACTTATAAGTGAGAACATGTGGTATTTGGTTTTCTGTTTCTGCATGAAGAATCACTTTTGCCAGGCTGGGTGCAGTGGCTCATGCCTGTAATCCCAGCACTTTGGGAGGCCGAGGTGGGCGGATCACCTGAGGTCGGGAGTTTGAGACCAGCCTGACCAGCATGGTGAAACCCCGTCTCTACTAGAAATACAAAAATTAGCTGGGTATGGTGGCTATAATCCTAGCTACTCGGGAGGCTGAGACAGGAGAATCGCTTGAACCCGGGAGGCAGAGTTTGCAGAGAGCCAAGATCGCGCCACTGCACTCCAGCCTATCTGACAAGAGTGAAACTCCATCTCAAAAAAAAAAAAAAAAAGAAAAAAAAGAATCACTTTTGCCATATACAGTTGTTTTCTACATGTAGTTTTTCCTGAGTGATGTGCAGTACAGATTCTTTTCTTAATTTCACCAATATCTTCAGAAAAATCTACATAACCAGCAGAGGTAGGGACCAGTTGGGGGAATGGGGCAGACCACCAATGAATGATGTGTTTTGTCTGTCTTGATCATGGGCACAGGGTAAAAGTGAAGGCTTCCCCAAGAGACCAGGTAGTGCTCAGTTTGAAGCCACGTCACCATTTTGATTAGGGATAGATCTTACCGCACACAAACATTTGTGCCCTGCAAATATTTTCTATGCAGCAAACACGATGAAACATCACAAAACGTCCATTTGAATCTTCAACTTTTCTTTTTCTACCATCCCTTTCCTTCTCCAATGTTCTCCTGAAATTTTTCCCTTATTGTGACTAAAGGTATCAAAATATGAAAGATGAGGTAGCTGGAAGCCAGTGAAATTTTTGGGAACGGAGGTGTCTTATGGAGAAATGCATAATGTTTCCGCCAGTGACTGTGCAAAGGCAACATGCCATGGCACAGCAGTGTTGGTTGCTCTCCCTTTATAAGTTAGCTCTAAAAGCAAAAGTGCTGGAAAATACTAAATGCATATATTTAAATCACCTAAGAAATTGGCCTGTCACCCAAAACGTCATAAAGCAATGTTGCTAGTTTATAAAAAGAACCACTTTGCAAAGCCAGACAGTTTTACCTCAAGCATCTCTGGAGAAATGTTCACTCAGTTGGCCTGAATTATTCGTTTTGACCATATCTGCACATAGGACATTTACAGAATGTCCTGGAAGGCATCACTTTTTATCAACATGATGCCATTTTTCCATTCTCTTCAGGGTTCATGGGAAGGGAGAGACAAACACACAAAGATGAATGTAATAACTGTGGAAATCCAAAAACCATCTTGGCATTAGAAGGTGTCTCTCTAAAAGAGAGGGAACAGAACACAATGAAAAGTGTGATCATATCTTTTAAAAAATAATCTAGTCCTTTGAGGATGAGTTCATGTCCTTTGCAGGGACATGGATAAAGCTGGAAACCATCATTCTGAGCAAACTATCACAAGGACAGAAAACCAAACACTGCATGTTCACACTCTAAGTGGGAACTGAACAATGAGAACACTTGGGCACAGCATGGGGAACATCACACATGGGGGCCTGTTGTGGGGTGGGGGGATGGGGGAGAGATAGCATTAGGAGAAATACCTAATGTAAATGACGATTTAATGGGTGCAGCAAACCAACATGGCACATGTATACCTATGTATCGAAACTGCACGTTGTGCACATTTACCCTAGAACTTAAAGTATATAAAAAAACTAGTCCTTTGAAACAAAAGAAATATAGTTGATACATGATATGACCCCTTCTCTATTAGTATTGAATTCAAATTCTTTAAATGAACAAAAACATAAATAAGAAAGATGGAGTTGGGGCTGATGGTGGCTCTGATCAAGATTCTAAAATAGAGGAGGTTCATCTTCAATGTTCTTCACCCACCCCATTCAGCAGCCTCCACTCCCTAGCCTAGTGTTCTTGTATGCTCACCAGTCTGTCTTACCTATGAAATCTTGCTTTCCAAAAGGAACTGATGGACTCATTCACACCAAGGCTTATAATTGATGAGATAATGTCCCTTCTAATGTCTGGCAGAGACAGTTAGTTCCTTACCAATAGCCATTCCATTCAACTCCCTCAATCAATAGAGCCCCAATTTTCAGCTGGGCACATCTACAAGCTCCTTTGTCGTTAGTGAAAATATTGTGTGGAACTTGTAAGAACAATTCTTGAAAAGGAAGAAGAGAACAATTGCTTCTCTTCCTTTCCTTCTTACTGATGCTTAGAAGATGGATGTGATGACTGGTGCTTTAGCAGCCAATTGAGAACAGATTTCATTTATGTAACCCTTGATATGACAGAGCAGAGACCTGGATGGACTTGGGTCCCTGGTAATACCGGAACCATCATAGAAGCCCTGGAGTGCCTTCCTTGGACTTTATTTACATAAGAAAAGTAAATTTTTATTTTTATTTTAGCCATTTTTAAGAGTCTGTTATTCACATGGAAACCTAATACTAATTGAGAGATATCTGTATTTTAATACTGGTGATTAGCACAATTCATCCTAATAATGTTATTTCAAATTTCAGATTTTTTTTGATGAAGGAATTTTTTTTGAGGGAGTAGAGGTTTGGGTGCAAAATTGACTTATTAAATATACACTTCTTAAAAATCAGAAATTAAAAAAATTGATACTATAAATACTGGGTCAATGGTTCTTATGAAATTGATCACAACACTTCCTTTTTTAGAGATTCTTTTAAGAAAAAAAATTTAATGACTATTTTTTTTCCACACGCTTATTAAAGAGCTAGCAGATAGCAATATTGTGCCAGTTATTAACTTATTGTCTCTATACTCCCAACCTTCTTTTCTATATTTAGCTTTATGATACGGGTACAGGGACTCTGCACATCCCATTTCTGCTTTGCAAGCTGGCTCTGTGTTATGCTCTGCCAACAGGAATAATGGAAGGAGAATGCAAGAATTGGGGAGCAAGAGGGCATTTAATCCTTTTAAAGGCTTCCTGTGTGCATGTGGTCACTGTGAGCATTATTCCAGCAACACTCCTCTACTCCAGCAGCAGCAGTTCTTTTCAGTAGCAGCAGCTGAATCCAACCAAATTTGTAAAACCAGACGAACTGACCCTTCCCCACCAGGTGCAATCACCAGCTAGTCTGTGCCTCCTCCTTGGAGATCTGATTTTCAACTCCATAGGGTGCCTCTTCTAAGTTTCTAAATTTTAATAATTCAAACGGATGTAACAACCCTCAAAATATAAGTAATAATAATCTGTGATATTCAAGCTACATATTACTTAAATATTGCAATAAATATAAATGCAAATTAATTCTTTCATAGAATCTCACAAAATAAGATGCTTATCTGAACATTTAATCCTCAACTCATTCAGACCACTGAAAATGCGTTTTTGTTATTTTTACACTATCGAAGTGCTTTAAGAGCTAGAATGTATTGTTCTTCCATTTTCCAGTAGCTGAACAAATTCATAAGGGAAGCCTACTGTTCTAAGCATGCTTGTACTTTGCTAAATTTCATGTGACACTCTTCACCTGCTGACCCCCCAGCCACAAGGCCACCACTGCCACAGAGGGAGCCACAGCAAAGTGATCCTACTCATAGACCAAAAATGACCAGGAGTGTTGAGGGCAGCTTGTCTGGCTCATTCTCACTGGTTCTGCATACTCTCTTCTAGGCAGCGTCTGGTCCCATGGCATCTGCAGACCTCAGCCAATCTGATGTGGGTGGGAAAGGCCATGTGAGAGCAGCTGGGACCTAGGGGCAGTATGGTTTAAGAAATATAGGAGCAGCATTTGAAAGGTAAAAAGTGGAAACATCTTCATAAAAGCCACTTAGCCTGAGGCATGGCTTTGAGAAAATATTGGCATTTCTAGACTGATTATAAATAACTGATGAAAAATTCCTTTTCTTTGTCTCCCCTTCACTATGAATAATTTTAGGCCAAGAAATAAGTTATTTCACTTTCATTCAATCTAATTGTCAGGTATGAACATAATAGTCTATGGTGTTAGAAAAGCTATGAAAAAAGTGGGAGAAATGCACTCTTTGTGCTTCTAACTAGAGCCCTCTGCAAAAGGCATTTTATGTTGTTAAGGCTTATAATATCACCCTGTGAAAACAGTTGTTAGATCAAGCCTGTAATTTTCACTCTATATTGAGTAGCCAAATCACAGAGTACCCAAGAGTCATGAATGCCACACAGGTATGATCATATAATTGTAATATTGACATTTGCAGTGGTGGAGCACTGGTTATACAAACTGTCAGTATAATCACATTAGAGGCCTATAATATATAGAAATTCAAAGGATAGCCCAAAAAAGAAAAAAGTGGAAGAGTCGAATAACAAGTCTTCAAAGGAATTTCACATGCCATATTTTATCACATTTAGGATAATTTTATTCCAACAGGATAGCTCTATACCAATATGTCTTTTTCAAGATTGTTTAAGCATTGGCTGATAGGCACATCTGGTCCATAGCTATGTTCCTTTTAGCCTGCAGAAAGTCAAAACTGCTTGACTTAGTTCCTATTATTTTAAAATTGGGAGATGTCATATAAAATAAGGATTTTTGGTTTCTCTTGAAAAGTGGAAGAGCTGGCAGAACAGAGCCCACATTCCTGTGTGGCAACATCTAACATAAGCTGATGCTGAGTAACAGCTGTGCCTGTAGCTCAGAGAGCCAGCCTTTACTCTTCCAATGCTTCTCACTAGCTGGATTCACTAATTTATAGTTCATGCTTCTTGCTTGAAAGTGTCCTGTGGGGACCTTTTTCTTCTTAATTAAATATTGAAAATCACTTCAAGGAACTGAGAATCCAACTGAAGTCTTCTAGGATATAATTGTTATAAATTCAACATATTTATTAGTAAATATTTAGAATATTTAGGAAGGAATCTTCCTAATGAAAGTAGGTTAGGGCTGAAATGCTTCTGTCTAGGAGGGAGGGTAAAATCCAAGAAGAAAAGACAGAATCGGTGACCTAAGAAGGAATTTTCATAAGTTATCAAAGGGTTATAGAAGATGATATATACATAACTTTAGAGAAAAAAATAAAGCAGCCAGTGTTTAGAACAGCTACAGGTGGGATTATAGAAGAAATAAAAAGAAAAAAAGGAAAACACAAACAGACAAAATTGTGTTTTGTGGATCTTCTAAACTTTTTGGAGGCATTCCCATAATTATTTATTGATCGGTTGATATCATAAGAACTACTCTTCTATTTAAGCCAATGGACCTTTCTTCACCATTAAATGACTCCCCAGATGAGGACTGTTAGATTATTAAAGAAATAATCAGCCAATTAAAAGAACCATAAATAAGCTATTAGCAATATAGACCATAGTTGGATTGTAAAGATTTGCTCTGGAAATACTTTATAAGAGAATTATGCTTCCTCTTGGGGATTACAGGATTTGGTACACTTTTTCTTTCTGCCAAGCTGTCCATTTTGTCAAGAAATACCTATAAATTAGTTTGAACTGCAAATGTATAAGAACAGTATAGTAGCCCCTTCTCAACCTAGAATGAGATCTATAGCCATCAAGTGTCTAAAATTGATATATTATGGTTTTTAAACATTGGATGGAAAAACCCACAGATAACCATATTTCAGTATCTACATTTTAAAAGAATTGCAAATAGATGCATATGTTTGCCAGCCCCCATTATGTGATATGCTTGCACAGAGTTCCCACTGTCTTTATACTCTTGATTTAGTTGAACTCGGTACGACACTTTTGGCACAGACTTCTGAGCCACGCTGTGTTAGTATCAGAAGTGTGGTCACTTCTGTGTGTCCAGGTGGAAACAAACACAATGAAGAATACAGTTGTGCATGAACGGAGCTGCTAGGCCAGGATAAATTGGCATAAGAGAGATGGGCTCACTGAATCCGGGAGGAATCTTTCTAACACATCACTCACTTACCTTACAGCAGTTTCAAAGTTGTGCCTTATTTCTGTCCACCTCCAGGAGGTCAGTGCCTCCTGGAGCCTGGCTAACACTTACACTGATTATCAATACCATTCATTACAGACATCAACACCCTTTGTTAATAATGCGCTCTCCACCCAAAGCTGTTTCTGAGGAAAATGCCTGGGAAGGAAGTCAAAAACAGCAGAGTCCATAAGGCAGCCTGGGCCTCTGCTGTGTGCATGAATGAATGTGCCTCTATTTTCTGATATGCTCTCCATGACGTTCCTGGCGGTAACTCTGGAGACCTGGTAGTTTGTATGTGCCCACAAACTGAAGGCTATTTCTGAATATGGGCTTTTTGTTGCTGTTCTCCCCACATCTCTCATCCTTCTATGTGAATAAGTCATTAAAATACGATTGTCATACTATTTGACATCGCTGAATCATGGCAACAAGGCTCTCTTTCATGGGCCGCATAGTTAGAGCTCACTGATGATTCAGAATCCTCAGCCCTGCAAATTCTCATTTCCCAGGAAAGCTTATACAAGATATCCACTGCTGGAGAAAACCACCAGAATGAGTCTCCTGGTGTCTAGGGGAAACTTGTTCATTCTTTGTGTCCCCAGACCCAAACAAACATGCAATGTGGTGATGGTTCATTTAAAAACCTCTTCAGCTTCTAGTTTAAATTTTTTTGTGGTTCAACATTTATAGAAAGCCTCCTTCCACTCCATGACCAATAACTCTCAACTGCCTTGTTCTGTTTGCCTTTAGTAAACACAAAGATCACGTGTATATTTTAAGTCACACATAAGATTGGAAATATTAGGATACTGGATGGGAAGAGTTTAATTTAAAATCAACTTTGTGGTTGCTGATGTGTCCTATCTTTCTTGTGTTTTCAACAGGGTCTTTTTTCCCACCTTCTGTGTTCTATTTCACTTTGTTTCATTATTTCCACTATCTATCTGAGCTTTAAGTTTAGGACAACCCAACAACAATACCCAATAAGGACAAGATGCCATTAGAAAGACAGTGAAGAATATAGCACCCCATGATTGACACCACTGCTAATGTCCTCTGGATTTTCCATTTGGCTGGAGAGATAAGGCAATGCCAACAATTCCAGCTCACTACTAGAAAAATGTGGCTTATATTTTAATTTCATTATATTCTGGAGAAAGCAGCACTAGAAGTGACGGGCCCAGTCTAATCACATGAGTCGTCAAATGTGGAGAACTTCTTCCCCAGTCAGTGAGAGAGAGACAGCAGCAGAAAAAATTTCAAGTGTGAAAGGGCCTCAATTAGCTGTTCCAAAGAAGGGGTCTAAGAGCCAAAAAAATGCAGGCACCTTTTGAAGCCAGGAAGACCAAGGAAACAGATTCTCTCCTACTGCCCCCAAAAGAAAGATGATCGTGCTGTGAGCCGGGTGTAGAGGTTCATGCCTGTAATCCCAGCACTTTGGGAGGCCAAGGCAGGAAGATCACTTGAGGTCAGGAGTTCAAGACTAGCCTGGCCAACATGGTGAAACCTCATCTCTACAAAAAATTAGCCAGGGCCGGGTGCAGTGGCTCACGCCTGTAATCCCAGCACTTTGGGAAGCTGAGGTGGATGGCTCATGAGGTCAAGAGATCAAGAACATCCTGAGCAACATGGCAAAACCCCGTCTCTACTAAAAATACAAAAATTAGCCAGGTATGGTGGCACACGCCTGTAGTCCCAGCTACTTGGGAGGCTGAGGCAGGAGAATCGCTTGAACCTGGGAGGCAGAGGTTGCAGTGAGTCGAAATTGCACCACTGCACTCCAGCCTGGCAACAGAGGGAGACTCCATCTCAAAAAAAAAAAAAAAAAAAAAAAAAAAATTAGCCAGAGGTAATCCCAGCCACTTGGGTGCCTGAAGCATGAGAATAGCTTGAACCTGAGAGTTGGAGGCTGTTGTGAGGTGAGATCGCGCCACAGCACTCCAGCCTGAGCAACAGACTGTTTCAAAAAATAAAATAAAATAAAAAATAAAACAAAAGCTGAAAACACATTTCCATTTTGTGGTGTCATTTCCTATATGGAATCCTAACCTAAAATGGATCCCCCATCCTGCTGTGCCATGACACTTCTGTATAACCCCATTAAATGTCCCCTTGGCATCGGTAGCTCATGGGCATTGCTGTTTATCCAGCTCATACCCATTCTGTATGCTCTACATAAACATGAGCAATGCGAGGATAAAATTTGGAATATACTGTAAAATAGCACAAGAACATTGGAGATGCTGCCTGTGGTGCCCAGAAAGAAGTAGATTTCATTTTAATACAGGAGTGAGACTGAATATTTTGTCTATAATTGAGCCAGAATTAGAAATTCTCCACAGGTAGAAGAGTGTCAAACAAAGACAAATGGTAGCATTAACATGATGTAGCTGTCCCAAAGATGGGGGTCCCTTACTCTTTTCCTGCCTGTATGCTCCCTCATGAAGAAAGACATACATGGTAGTTTGGATTTAATTGCAGTTTATAGTTCCCTAGGTGTATTTCACTTTGTTTTGTTTTATCATACTATGATCTTTTAAAATATATCTTGCCACTCAGATGTTAAGAATTAATGTTAATTTTTTAGGTTTGATGACATTATAATTGTATTTTTTATTGTAATTTTTACTGAGATAATTGTAGATTCACATGTGGTTGAAAGAAGTAATACAGAGATCCCTTGTACACTTGCCCAGTTCCCTCAATGGTAACATTTTGCTGAACTATAGTGTAGATATTATACTATAATAATACCTCAACCAAGATGTTGATGTTGATACAATCTACTGAGCTCACTCAGAATCCTCAGTTTTATTTGTACTCGTGTGTGTATTAAGCTCTATATAATTTTATCAACTGTTTAATAAGTATCCACTACTGCTGTTTTTAATAAGAATTTATCACACTGGTAGCATCCGAATTTTGGTTGGAATTAAATTTCAACATGAATTTTGGAAGGGACAAAACATTCTACAATAACACCTAGGGTTTCCAATTCCAGGGTCTAGAAGAGCTCTTCACCTGTGAGGGTTTTCCGTGATGGTTTGTGGTTAGCCCAGCTTCTAGGCAAACTTTTCAGAGAATTCCATTGGCCTGCGTTCATGGGACACCAATAATAGGCATCATGAACATCCTCTTTTTTCACTCTTGTCCTTTACCTTTCCTGTCCACTGTGCTTATAAGTCCTCTCTGTGAAGACCACTCCATTAAATGCAAATATGGCAAATAACTCCTAAGCTGCCTTAAAAGGTTTTTTCTTCTCTATCTTGAGAAATAACAAGTTTACTCTGGATCCCAGGGTGGGAACGTACAGATGTGATGTCATGTCCTTATTTCCTTTCAACAGGCATTAACAATTTCTTAATATTTCACTTTTATTGAGTCACTACTCTTTCTTTCCAATTTAAGTGTTATAAGTTGATTTTCATCTACTTGTTCACATCATCATGTTCCTTGTTTTCTAGTTTTTCAAATACCAGGATCTTACAGTACCATAATTATATGGAAAAAATACACAGAATAGGCTGAACTACCTGAAGATGTTATGAAATCAATATTTGAAAATTCTTACATTTAGGATTTGTCCTGTAAATATCATGAAATAACGACAATTTTTTAGGTAACAAATCTTGATCCTTTTTAGTTGACTGTAAAATTCCAGTTACAAAATTGACAATAAAATTAATTTGGTTACATGAAAGATAATTACATTTTTAGGGAATGATAATGAAGCCTGTTTCATATAGGCAAGGAATGGGTAGTGTTAATTTAAGTAATTTTAGCTAAAATAGCATTCCTGTGCTACTTCTGGGACTCTCTGTTGAAAACTTTATTTAGAAACTGCTTAACACACATAAATGCCCCAATAGTTCAAATAATTAAACTCTGTTTGACATGGTATTTTACACTGGAAACAGGTTAACTGAAGGGGAAAATGTGGTTTTAATTTTTGTTGATTGAAATGTCATATGTTTCATATATAAGATGGTTCACTTGGAACTGAACAGATAAAGCAATCCAAGATTTATCTGATTTTAATGTTTCACAATCATTTAGTACTTTTGAGTGGAAATGCCATGAACTGATTCAAGGAATGTAAATATTAACTTTTATTACACATTTGTGATTTTAAAATGAACCAAAATGGAAAAAGTCTTTCACAAAATAATTATATATTTTTCTATTCTTTCAATGGATATGTATACTTGATTGTCAAGAAAACAGAATTTTATCAGTTATATTTATTATAACCTCACTGAGGACTCTGCTTCCAATTGTTCAGACACATGAATACACATACACATACACACACAGACATACACACATACATCACAGACCTTATACATTCCTCTCCATATTTCTTCCGGGTCAAGGGGATGTATTGATAATCAATGTTATAATCTTCATTTAGTAATTAATCCATGCCACAATGCTAGTCCATCTGACACTTATTTGGTGATGATATGCTGGATTGTAACTAGGTCATATGGTACTAATAAGGACAATTGTTGGCTGAGGGTCTAACTGAAACTCGAGATTTGAGTCTTTGCCCAATTGCCTTTTTCTTCTATTTCCAGTCCTCACTACTCTTCATTTTGTTCTTTGTTCATTTCACAATAATTTCACTAAAATAACCTTTTGAACATATCTTTGAACTTGGGAGAAGTCACATTGGTGGTGAGGCCAGGCTGAGAAGATCATGAGGATGTTTGCCTTTGCCTCAGCTCTTCAAGTAGATTCCTCCTCTTATTGTGGGTTTGCATGTGAAATGCAAGGTAAGGAATTAGACAGCGAGGGAAAAGGGAAAAGGCACTAACAGACACTCTATTAACAATATTTAGCATGTTTTTGTTTCCTATGTGATTGCCCATTAATAATTTGGCTGAAAAAAACATCTTATCCTAAACTATCATCTTCTTATATTTTCCTTCTGCTCCCCTTCTCATCTTAGTATTTTCTGCCTTTGCATTTTAATATATCTCCTTTCCCATGTTTTTTTACTCCTGTCTTCATTCTACCTATTTGATATTGGATAACCTCTTGTGATGTTACATCAATTTATGTAGAAGCATTTCCACATCTAGCATTGAAGTGGTTGGTTATTCCTTTTGGCTGTTTTGCCTGCACTCATAAATCTAATGCCAGGCAGGTGAACGGGTGCGCCTCGCATCTGTGGGCTGTTTCAACCACGTAGGTGAAGAGGCACTTTCGCTCTCAACCCCCATCTATCCTTTTCAGAGCAGTCACATTTAACTCCTTAAGCTACAATCACAACTTAAACCTCTGCTGACTGACTGCTCCATGGTTGTCCCACTACTCTCAAAATAAAATCCAACCTCTTGACCTTGAATGCCCTCTGTAACCTGGTACCTCCCTCAGTCTCTGCCTGTCTCCTTTTGCTCTCCCCTTTCTGCACCATGCTCCATCCATGTTCACCTCTCAGTTCCTCAGGCAAGTCAAACTGTCTCTTACTTTGGGAGAGACTCAGGGAGGGACTGGGAAGAGGCTTTGCATATGCTCTTGCCATTGCCTAGAATCTTCCTCCAGTTCTTTGCTTGGCTTTCTTATTTTATCCTTCAGGTCTCTATTTATTGTCAACTCAGGCCTTTCCTAACTACTCTTTTTTTTTTTTTTTTGAGACAGAGTCTAACTCTGTTGCCCAGGCTGAAGTGCAGTGGCATAATCTCGGCTCACTGTAACCTCTGTCTCCAGGTTCAAGCAATTCTCCTGCCTCAGCCTCCCAAGTAGCTGGGATTGCAGGCACCTGCCACCACACCTGGCTAATTTTTGTATTTTTAGTAGAGACGGGGTTTCACCATGTTGGCCAGGCTGGCCTTGAACTCTTGACTACTCTTTTTCAAATAATTTCTCTCCCTCTGTCCCAAACACACACACTTACACACCCACCTGCACCCATACACATGCACATACACATGCCCATTCACGTTCATTCATGGAACTGATGTCACCATCACCATCCATCATAGTTATGTTCAGTGATGCCACTGTTTATCATCTTTACAGCACTCAGCACCTATGTTTTTGTTCTGTTTGTTTGCATGTGTAATATTTATCTCTTTAAATTGCATGTGAACTTCAAGACAATAGAGACTTACTTGCTCTCTACATAGTTATATCCCCAGCACCTAGCCCAGTGCCAGGCACATTGTAGGTCATAACAAAATAAATTTAATGTTGACTGAGCTGAGTGAGATTAGCTTGATTTTATATTAAATTTTAAAACAAAACTGAAGTTCATTATTTATATGAGGAATAAAAAACATAAAGGGGCTTTTGGAAAAGAAGCGTTATCAGACAGTTTTGTAATATTTTCTCAAGTCTTACACATATGTGATCATTTAACTCTTGTTCATTTTTATAATGCTATCTCAAGGAATTAGCATTATGATAATATTATAGCTTTAAAAGCATAACTATACTGAATCCAAGATAAATGAGAATCTCTCCAAGGACCATGAACTAGACCAAGCACTATACGTCATGTTAAAGATTATCAAGTAGTGAGCAACCAGAATAGATGGGCTGCTGCTCCCTAGAGAATGGACCTAGACAGGCACACCAAAGGTAGCCATGTGAGCAGCTAGTCACTTGTGCTGGGGGCACTGCCTAACTAGGTAGAAAGCTGAAGGAGAATCACAAGAGTTTGGCTTCCCTGAGCTAAATTTATTCATACATTGTTTTTCTTGACCACATATGTTCTGAGTGCTAATGACTTTCAAAATTTAATTTCCCTTGGAAGTCAGATCTCTTCTTTTTAAAATTTTTAATTATTATGAATACATAATAATTGTACATATTTATGGGATAGGTATGATATTTCGATGTAAGCATACAACATGTAATAATCAAATCAGGGTAATTGGGATATCTACCTCCTCAACATTTATCATTATTTTGTGTTGGGAACATCACAATTCTACCGTTTTCATTATTTTGAAATATTTACAATAGCTTATTGTTAACTATAGTTGCCCTATTATGTTCCTGAACATTACGTCTTATTCCCTCTAACTGTATTTTTGTGCTCATTAACCAACCCCTATTTATCCATTTCCCATTACCCTTCCCAGCTCTGGCAACCAACATTCTACTCTCTACCTCAATGAGATCACATTTTTTTTTTTTTTTTTTTTAGCTCTCACATTTGAGTGAGAACATGTTCTACTGTCTTTCTGTACTTAGCTTATTTCACTTAACATAATGTCCTCTAGTTCCATCCATGTTGTTGTAAATGACAGGATTTTACTCTTTTTATGGCTGAATAATATTCCATTGTGTATATGTGCCACATTTTCTTTATCCATTGATCCACTGATGGACACTTATCTTGATTCCATACCTTGGCTCTTGTGGATATTGCTGCAATAAACATGGGAGTGCAGATATCTCTTTGGCATACTGATTTCAACTTTTTTTGTCTATATACCCAGCAATTAGTTTGCTGGATCATATTGTAGTTCTACTTTTAGTTTTGTGAGGAACTTCCATACTGTTCATAGTGGCTGTACTAATTTACATTCCTACCAACAGTGTACAGTGTACAGTGTGCCCTTTCTCCACATCCTCGCCAGCAATCAATATTGCCTGTCTTTCTGATAAAATCCAATTTACCTGAGATGAGATGATATCTTGCTTTAGTTTTGATTTGCATTTCTTTGATGATTAGTGATGTTGAACATTTTTTGACTGTTTGTGTGACTTCTTTTGAAATATGTATATAGACCTTTCACCCATTTTTAATTTTTTTCTAATTAAAAATTTTTTTTGAGATGAAGTCTTGATACGTTGCCCAGGCTGGTCTCTAACTTAGGGCCTCAAGTGATCCTCCCACCTCAGCCTCCTGAGTAGCTGGGATTATAGGTGCATGGCACCAAGCCTGGCTTTTTGCCCATTTTAAAAATGTATAATTTGGTTTTTCACTATTGAGTTGTTTGGGCTCCTTATATTGTCTGATAATCAATCCCTTGTCAGACGGGTAGTTTGCAAATATTTTCTCCAATTTGTGGGTTGTCTCTTCACTTTGTTGATTGTTTCCTTTGCTCAGTAGAAGCTTTTTAGCTGGCTGTGATCCCATTTGTCCATTTTTGTTTTGGTTACCTGTGCTTTTGAGATCTTACTCAATAAGTCATTGACCAGACCAATGTATTAGAGTGTTTTCCCAGTGTTTTCTTCTAGAAGTTTTATAGTTTTATGTCTTAGATTTGCTTTAGTCCTTTTTGATTTGATTTTTTTCTATGGCGAGAGATAAGGGTTTCGTTTCATTCTTCTGCATATAATTATCTAGTCATCTCCCTTCTAAAGAGAACCCCCAAGTACCAGGCACTCAAGAAGAACATTTTCAAGGCCACAGGTCTTTCAATATCAATGTATGATTTTTGGAAAGTGTCTCATCAGAACTCCTTGAACATTAGAAGGGCTAACAAACTATGGCCTACAGGATAAATCTGGCCATTGTTCAGCTCTTTTGTAAATAAAGTTTTACTGAAACACAGCCATGTTTATTCATTTATGTTTGTCGTTGACTGCTTTTGCCCTACCATGGCAGAGTGTATGGCTTACGAGCCCTTAACTATTTACCATTTGGGCAAAGACAAGAAAATTTTCTAACCCTTCCATTAGACCATTTAAATTAGATTTCATTTTAACATTAAGACATCAAGTTATTAATCAATGTGAACTTACAGCACACAATACAACCAGAATCCTACTAAGTGCTGTCTGCACAGAACTCCATAAGGTTCCTGTTAGAGTCTCCTCTCAAACAAATGCTTGGCTGCATTGCACCTTGGGGGACCTTCTATTTGCAGTTTGCCATCCTCTTTAAATGATTAACAACTTGCCTTCTTTATATTCTCCCTCTCTGCTGCCCCCAACATAGTGTATTCCTATTGCCATATTTGTGGGCAATGATATTTAGAAATTGCTTCTCCGTGTTTGTAAGACTCCACAGAAATCATCACTGATCCCTCAGGAAGGGTGTTCTGGAATTGTTCACATTCTTCACCATTTACAACTTACTTCTAGAATAGTATATAATCCTGAAAATGTATCATTCACCAGATAGTCTGGGAAAATGAGTTAAAATAATATTACATATTTATTCAAATTATGTAGACCCAGAGAAGAAACAGTCATATGAAGGTCCAGTTGGTAAAACTAAAAATTCTCTTAGAAATAATAGATAAGATTTGAATTCTCAAATAAGCTGGAGCTGGGCGCTATGGCTCACGCCTGTAATCTCAGCATTTTGGGAGCCAGGGTGGGAGGATTGCTTGAGCTCAGGAGTTCAAGATCACCTTGGGCAATATAGTAAGAGCTCATCACTACAAAATGTAAAAAAAAATTAGCCAGGCATGGTGGTGCACACCTGTAGTCTCAGCTACTTGGGCAACTGGGGTAGGAGGATCGCTTGAGCCCAGGAGGTCGAGGGTGCAGTGAGCTGTGATTGTGCTGCTGCACTCCAGTCTGGGTGACAGAGCAAGACCCTTTCTCAAAGAAATAAATGAATGAATGAATGAATGAATAAAATAATCTGGAAAATGCAACTAATAGAAATAATAGTTTACATTTTAGTCTCAAAAGAAATAGGTATTTTATGGAAGTGATAGCAAGATTCGGAAAGGCTGGAAAATATTTTTTCTTAGTTAACATTTGAATGTTTATAATTTTCTGTCAATTTGCAAGAATATGTGATGACATTTATTCTGATGCGTATTTTACCAGGTATAGATTTTTCTCTGTAATTGTGAGAAATATACTGTTAAACAGGAAACAGAGTTGATGTTATAAATAATGTTTTCTTGCAGAAATTATGAACAAATAAATATTCTCCTCCGCTTTTTCCTGTCTAGAACAGTGTCTGGAATACAGTAGATGCTCAATAAATTACTGAATAAATTAACAAATAAAAATTAAGTTCAAGTCACATTCTATATTAATGGGCTTGAAAAATACTTATTTTTTTCACTGGGATTATGATTCCTGAATAAGTTTATAACTATATTTTTGGCTTTTGCTTATTACAGAATCACTTAAAATAAGGTTGCTGCCTGGGGAAACATTTGGGCAACATGCAAGGAGGACTGCCCAACCTGATTCTAATTCTTGCGTATGGTTCACTAGTAAGCCATCATGGAAGAATTCAGCTTCCATATTTATTTTGAATACTTGTTTCAGGTATTTAAATAATATAAGTTGGCTTATTAAAATTAATATGCCAATAAGGATAGACAAACAGATCCATGTAACAGGATAGACAGTCCAGAAACATATGGTCAATTTACATACATGATCAATTCATTTTTGATGAAGATGCCAAGACAATTCAATGGAGAGAGGAAAATCTTTTTAACAAATAAGAGTGGAACAACTGGATGCACATAGGGAGAAAATATCAACTCCCTACTTTCACTACACACAAAAATTAACTCAAGATGGATCATGGCACTAAATATAAAAGCAAAAATGATAAAACTTTAAGAAGAGAATATCTATGATCCTAATATTTGCAAAGATTTGTTAGACAAAACACAAAAGAACTAAGTATAAAAGAAAAACATAATAAGTTATACTTTCTCTTAATTATAAACTTCTGCACATTAAAAAAATTAAGAAAATTAAAAGGCAAGACATAGATTGGGAAGAAATGTTTGCAATACGTATATTTAAAAATTGGATTATCTAAAAATTTAACTTTATAAAGTTAAATTCTAAAATACCCAATGGTATTGACATTTTAAATAATTACCTAACAAAAATGAAAGTATATGTCCACAAAAAGTCATTTACAGTAGCTTTACTCATAGTAGTGAAAAACTGGAAATAACATAAATATACATCAATGGATAAATGAATACAAAATTATAGCATATTCATACAATAGAATATTGTTTCACAATACAAATGAAGAAACCACTAATATACACTACAGGGATCCCTTTGAATAATGTGCTGCCAAAAAAGTCAAATGCAAAAGAAGTATAGGTACTTAATTATTCCATTTATATGAAACCCTAGAATAAGCAAGGCTAATCTGTAGTGACAGAAAGTATATCAGTTATTGTTTGGTGAGTAGGTGCATGAATGGAAAATTAACTACAAAGGTTAATGGACATTTTCTTATATTTATATCTTTGTTGGTTTCATGGATATAATCATTTGTCAAAACTCATCAAATTTTGTACTTAAAATGGGTGCATTTTATTGTATGTGAGTTATACATCAATGAAAAATACATTAAAAAGAAAAAATGTTAAATGAGTAAAAGTTATGAATAGATAATTTTTAAAAAGATACAAATTTCCAAGAAGTTCATAAAAAGTACTCCATTAGTCATCAGGAATATGCAAATTATGACCACTGTGACATATTATTCCATATTTATTACAAATATCTACCCTATCACTCATTAGTTTCACTCCTGGGTCCGAATCCAGAATAAATAAAAACATATATCTAATAAGACTTGTGCAGGCTTCCTTTTTTTTCCCACATATAAGTGAGATCACATAGTGTTTGTCTTTCCTTATCTGGCTTATTTCACTTAGTGTAATGTCCTCAAGATTCATCCATGTTGTTGAAAATAGCAGTAATTTCTTCTTTTTTAAGGTTCAATAATATTCTATTGTATGTTTATACCACATTTTCTTTATCCATTTATCTGTTGATAGATAATTTGTTACCATATATTGACCATTGTTAATAATGCTGCAATGAACAAGGGAGTGTAGATATCTCTTTAATATACTAATTTCATTTTCTTTGGATATATACCCAGCAGCGGGACTGCTAGATCAGGTGGTAGTTTTCCTTTTAACTTTTTGAGGAACTTCCATATTGTTTTCCATAATCCATAATGGCTGTATTAAATTACAATCCCACAAACAGTGTATAAGGGTTCGCTTTTCTCCACATTCTCACCAACACTTGTTATCTTTTGTCTTTTTAACAGCCATTCTCACAAATATATGGTAATATCTCCTTGTGATTTTTATTTTCCTTTCCCTAATGATTAGTGATGGTAAGCATCTTCATATACCTACCTGTTGAGCGCAATAATGGTTACCATGAGTGGAGGATGAGGTGAAGGGAAGATAGGCAAAGGGTACAAACCTTCAGCTATAAGATGAGTAAATGCTAGAAACCTAATGTACAGCATTGTGACTATAATTAAGAATTATTATAATTAATAATAATTGAAATGTGTTAAGATAGTAGATCTCAAGCATTCTCACCACAGCCAAAAAAAGGGAATTATGTGATATGATGAATACTTCAATTAGCTTGATTGTGGTAATCATTTCACAATGTCTACATATATCAACACATTTCATGATAAACTCCAAATATATGTGATTTTTATTTGTCAGTCATACCTCAATAAAGCTGGAAAAAAAGTTAGACATAAAAACTAAAATTAGGAGAAAAATACTTTGTGCAAGAATCTTTATAGCTGCTTTAGCTATAAGAGGCCCAAACTAGAAAAAAACAAAATACCAATCAATGTAATAAACAAATGTAAAGTAAGCGTATAATGCAATTATACTTACCTTTAAAAAGAATTGTATTACTGACTTAAAAAGTCACATTGAAATGCTTGAAAAAATATTCTGCTGAGCCAGAGACATCAGTCCAACAATATAATATATATGGTATCATTCTATTCATATAAAGTTCATGAATGGCCAACTATTCTTTGAGGATAGAAATCAAAACAGTGGCCCCCGTGGAGGGAAGATTGGCTGGAAAGGATGTGAGGAAACATTCCAGGGTAAAAGAAATGTCCGGTGCCCTGACTGAGGTGACCATGACACGGTTGTATATACCTGTTAAACTCATTGATTTTAGAAACTTGAATTTAAGAACTCAAGATTGGTTACAATTTACTCCATGTCGATTTTATCTCAAATAATTAAAAAAAAAACAGCCAAGACAATTGAGTAATTACAGCTTTTAACACCCCTTTTCTTTCATGGATAATCTGGCTAATAAACATATAGTTCTGAATTAATGTTAAAACCCGACTTCTTTTCTTTGAAGAAAGTTATTTTAAAAATCATTCTTTTAAATACAATTTTATTATCTTTTAGATATTAGAACATCTAATCCATAGTTCACTCATCATTGCCAGCATCCAAAGAAGTAAAATGACATTTATTGTTTTGTTTAGTAGTACTAGAGATTTTTCACTTAAGAACTAATTATTATTATTATTATCATTTGGGTTTCTTTTCAATAGCAAGGAAATATTTGCTGAATACTGGTGAGAAGCCAATGGAAGAGAACAAGAATATCTAAGAGAAGCAGTTGTTATTAGTTGAAAGGTTTGGGATTTAAGACCTACCAGACAACAGAGAATGCACACACCCTGCGAGAGCCTCACCTTGTGACATTTGTTCTTTACCTTTGTATTTTGCCTTTTAGCATGGCATGCTGAGCACCTCTGAGTTTTCAGGGAAGGAGCTGACGGAAACAGGAACAGAATAGCTGGGAGCTCCAAGATTCGCATTCCTTGCAGGAGTTGGTTTGAGTTTTTGAGGCTGCTGAGTAACAGGAACCGCAGCCTTTGTTGCCTGGATGTATCCTGGCAACCTGTCAACAAAAGGGACGGGACTGAGTTCTCTAGTAACTGTTGGGAAACAGAGAACAAAGTAGGTATGGATTTCAGCTTTCTTTTAAATTGACTCCAGGAACTTTACCGATGGACTGAGCAACCAACAGGGACAGATAAATTTAAGTCACAGGCTCTTCTTGGTGTAGAAACACAATGTTTTATTTTAAAGAAGAAAAGAAAACAATATTTACTGATTATCTTATTGATCTTTTCTAGGGACTTTAAAAAATACTGTGACGGTTAATATTGAGTGTCAACTTGATTGGATTGAAGGATGCAAAGTATTGTTCCTGGGTGTGTCTGTGAGGGTGTTGCCAAAGGAGATTAACATTTGAGTCAGTGGACTGGGAAAGGCAGACCCACCCTCAATCTGGGTGGGCACCATCTAATCAGCTGCCAGTGCGGCCAGAATAAAGCAGGAAAATGTGGAAGGACTTGACTTGCTGAGTCTTCTGGTCTTCAGCTTTCTCCCATGCTAGATGCTTCCTGCCTTGGAACATTGGACTCCAGGTCTTCAGCTTTTGGACTCTCGGACTTACACCAGCGGTTTGCCAGGGGCTCTCAGGCCTTTAGCCACAGACTGAAGGCTGCACTGTCGGCTTCCCTACTTTTGAAGTTTTGGGCTTCCCTACTCCTCAGCTTGCAGATGGCCTATTGGGGAACTTTACCCTGTGATCATGTGAGTCAATACATCTTAATAAACTTCCCATCATATACACATCTATTCTATTAGTTCTGTCCTTCTAGAGAACCCTGACTAATACTAATACCATCTATATAGAAGAGCTTGGGCCAGGTGCAGTGGCTCACACCTGTAATCCCAACACTTTGGGAGGCTGAGGCGGGTGTATCACCTGAGGTCAGGAGTTCAAGACCAGCCTGGTCAACATGGTGAAACCCAGTCTGTACTAATAATACAAAAATTAGCCGGGCATGGTGGCACACACCTGTAATCCGAGCTACTTGGGAGGCTGAGGCAGGAGAATTGCTTGAACTCGAGAGGTGTAGGTTGCAGTGAGCCAAGATCGCACCATTGCACTCCAGCCTGAGCCACAAGAGTGAAACTCCATCTCAAAAAAAAAAAAAGAACAAAAACTTGACCTCTAATATTCCCCAACCCTGCCCCTTGTCTCCAGATAATGTAATTGGGATATGGAGGTAATTCACAGGACTCTTAATTCTGCTGAAGTGACTCTTCAGGACACACAGTCTAGAGATCCCAAGGGACAGTAATGTTTCATATCGTAACTTGTAATAACGCTCTAACTATTCTAGATATCTAATTTATGATATAAAATATTTCTAATTTAGATGCTTCTGAAATCATAAGATACATATACAAATAATAATACATGCATACAATGACATAGAGCTGATATAATATCAGTGAGTAAATGTTCAGATGGGGGCAAGAAAACCCTGTTTTACATGTTGCCTTTTACTGACCTGTAGGCCCCTAGTTAACACACTTTTCACTTTACACAAACTGCATGTTTTATTGGCCTTATTGTGAACTAAATGTGATCTTTCTCTAAAGAAAGTGCCCAATAAATAAACATCATCCCAAATGCACACCCAATATTCAGTCCAGTGGCTGGCTATTTGGGCCAGATGGCAGAAGAGACAGGAAGTGTTGGCCTATGACAGGACAACCTCAGGAAAACATCACGAGAGTGGATATTTCTGAGCTAAAGCAGGGCAGAGTCTCTATCCTGGCTGGAGCAACTCTTAGGAGGCCCAAGAATAACAGAGCTTGCAGGCTTTGTTAGCTGTAGCTAATGGTGCACTCACGGCCCTCTCTTCCCTGGTGCTGTGGCTGAGCTGCCAGCTGCTTTTCTGTATTCATCGAAGCTGCTTCTAAAATTGGCTGGAATGGAGCCTTTGTTTCTTCCCAAATTCTGGACTCATTTTTAATTCATGGGTTTGTAGTTTCAGTCAGAATTGAACTTCCTGGTGTTCAAATGTATTTCATCTTGGCAAAACAGGAGTTCCTAGGTGCTCTGTCTCTCCCTCCTTCTCCCTGTCTCTGTGTCTCTCTGGTCTTTTTGAGTGACCAAAACTTTTAAGCTGCTCGTATTTTTTTTTTTAAGCATGCGCAGAGGCATCTTGGACATCAAAAAGCTCTTACAACACACAACCTTTTGATGATTTAAGTGTAAATGAAGCAGAAACATATGGATTCTATTTTCCATAAATCACATACGGTCCTAAAAAATCAACGAGGGTGTGTGTTTTACACGATGTATTCTGTTTAGTTGAACCCAAAACATCTGAAGCATACTTGGAGGTTGATGAATCCAAAATATTTACCCATCCCTATTTATAACATTGTGGGGGAGCCCTTGATTTATGGTGACAACTAAACTGCTCACATCTGTTGAGTGGGCAACCAGCAACCAGTGTGAGCTTCAAAGATAACCGTGTTCCTTCTTCTGTTCTGGCTCCAGGCATTCAAGTCAGCCTCAGATCAAAGACACTGAAGCCTTTACTTGAGCTGGTCTGGTTTGCTCTTGCTTGAGCTTTTCTCACCTAAAACAATTGCCAGTTATTTCAAATTATGTGATATCCAATCACGCTTGTGTCACTGTGGGGTGATGCCAGCCTCCAGCAATAATCCAGATCTGACCCCTTGTGGCAGCAGCCCCACCACAAGGAATTCTGGATTATTTTCCCTTCATAAAACCACAGCTGTTGTGCCTGCACAAGCCCCTGACTTTTTCATTAAAGGAATGAATCACATTTTCATGGAGCAGGAGAAATGCTTCTCCTTGCTGGTATCTCTGCCCATCCTCAAGACTCTTCATTGATGCAAAGCCCAAATCTTACTTTGCAAGCTACCAATAATCCTTTGGAGTTTATTTAAACTTGGCAGAGACTACATTCTGTGAGAAAAAAAAAATTGCAATGGCAGCAGCAGGGATCCAAACAGGATGTTTGTGAAGTCTGACAAAATAGGTGCACTAAATGCCTTGTTCTTGTCTACCTAATTATTGTTTACTTCATTCTTATCGCCTAACTCAGAAACAGCAAGTTCCAGCCACCTGACATCCGTTATCTCAAATCTTTTAACCATCCTACAAGGTAAGCATTAGTATCCTTGTTTGACAGATTAGAAAACTGAGGCTCAAGAGCATTAAGCAACTTGCCCCGTTGGCAAGGCTATTCCAAAGCAAATCTGGGATGGACATGTGTGTCTTTCTGGTGCCCAAATGGCTTCCCTTCACTGCCTTCTGCTAGATCTTGCTGCCATATTCCCATACCCAATAAATAATATTTTCTATGAGTTGCCCAGACTCAGTAAACACTTAAAACCTAGACCCTCATGTCTCTGAAACTGGAGGCTTGAAGAAACACTGAAGAAACATTATATATAACACTGAAGAAACATTCCCTGTCCATAGGAAGGGAGATCAAAAGACAGAAATCCTTCTGTCTATCCTGGCAATGTTTTTATTATGAGTCTGACCTCAAAAGAGAGAGTCATTTTTCAAATACGCCTTTTGTCACAAGAGCAGTCTTTGTATAAATTGAGTTTTATATACTGTAGTAGATTGAACTGTAAAACGTCTAAATTTAAAATAGTGCAAAAAGTGTTCTCTGGTAGATTCGAAGGAAAGGAGGAGAGGGTGCACTTTAAATATTTTAAAACTTAAAAAAATATATTGTATTTGATGCACCAGAGTCCTGTCCATCAGATCTTAAATCTTCAAGGAATCCTTGCCCTAAGATAGTATTTCTCAACTTTTTTGTGTTAGTGCCCCTCTGCCACAAAGACTTTTAAGGTTTATTTTCCTAATCTTCCCTCACCCACCATGAAATTTTAATATCACAGATATACCTTATATCTGTTTATGTACTGTGGTTCTTTGGCCCGCCACAAACAAATGCAATATCTAAGATTATGTCACCCTTGAAACCAATTTTCACTGCTTCCATGGGGAATGCATGCTGAGGGTCATACAACCAGAGAGCTGACAGTGTTGGCCTCAGATGATCTCATGGCCAAGCTGATGTACAGAAAAAGTGGCCAGGACGCCACAGAAACCATGGTAATCCTCCACAGATTGCCTAAACAGAAGAGAGGGGCAAATTTTCCTTTAAGTGTGTTCAAGAGAAAAATGGACTTGTTTGAAAAGGGGCAATAAATTTATGATATTTTCTATGTATTTGAGTGGTTTTATCATAGAAATAGAACTCTTGGAGCTGAAGTGGACTTCAAAATTGCATCTAGTCCAGGCAACTGTCCTCAGGCAAAAAGATATTTTTGGTCTGACTTTTTAAATTGATGAAGCATTTAAGTAGGGAATATTAAGTTATTTGTTTATGTAGCACAGATTTAAATTCTGACACCAAGAAAAAAAAATACCGTCAGAAGACGCCTTTGCTTGATCTTTGCCATAATAAAAACATTGCCAGGACAGATAGAAAGATTTCTGTCTTTTGATCTCCCTTCCTATGGACAGGGAATGTTTCTTTAGTGTTATATCTAGTGTTTCACAGATAATACAATATTTTGTATATACTGTGTTGTAAAGCCTCCTGTTTCAGGGACTTGAGAGTCTAGATTTTAAATGTTTGCTGTGAGTCTGGGCAACTCATCACAATCCTGGCTCTCCAGGCTGCCCTGGCTCAGTTCTCTACTCTGGTGTTCCACCTCTTTTCCTAACTTTCCCAACACCCCTAAATCAGGACCCAGAGCAGCTTTACATAGGAGGTTCTCAGTGAATATTTGCCTACTATGCTGGTCACATACCTTATTTTGTTAAAAGAGCTGATAGTGAGAAGTGGGTTAAAGATAATCAAAGTTACAAGATGTTAAGATCAGATTCACATTTAAAGATTTTTACCTTTAAATGTTAACATTTTGAAACAATTTTGCATCTTTTTAGAGATTTGGCAGAAGTCCAAGACCTTATGGCATGTGAACAATAAATATTTAATCAGTAGTTTATCACTCAAAGGTCTCTAAAGCTGGTTTAAATTAGAGTGTTCATGGCTGATAATAGTCTAATATTTGATGTTTTCATGTGTGTTTTATGAAGTGCTTTTCAACTCCTTAGTTAGAGATAGTAAGTTATAAGGAAATTCCTTCTAATTGTCCTTCTTTCCACCAGTCTCAGAGAAAGGGATATATTTCTCTCTGGTAATTTGCCCCCCCAGTAAGCCTCTCCTCTCTAGCACCTTTAGTTTCTTCTATTCTGTTGGCTTCTTCCCCTCAACTTTTAAACAGACTCAGCTGTCCTCTATCTTAAAAGAAAATAATCTGCATTTGCTGTGTGTTCCTACCTACTTCTTGAGTAGGAGAGATTCAAGCCCCTGGCTCTATTTTACACACACACACACACACACACACACACTCACACACATTTAATCACCTCTGTACCCCATCATTTGGTTTCTATTGCTTCTCTCACTGAAGCATCTTCTGAGAACACATTGGTGCGCTCCCAATCGGCTCAGCCAAGACCTTTTCCTGGTTTCCATCACCCACCATGACTTTGATACATTTAACTGTTGCCCTCCCACCCACTAGAAATTCTCTTCTCCTTTAAACACCTCATTGATTTTACAGGCAAAGAATGTACCAAGTTTTTAGGCTGACTTCAAGACTTGATTAGTATGAATATAATCCATCCAAGAAGTGAAGAGTTCAAGACCTAAGTCACAGCCACAGTGCTTGGTGTGGAACCTGTTTGTCACCACTGTGAATGAGTGGAGAGAGAGAGATGACAGCTGGTTAGTAGGGAGCACTGTATTCTGAGACGTGGAGATTATTCTTGCTGCATGCCAAGTCTCGTGCCAGGCAATTTGCTATTGGGATCGCCCTTTGCTATGACAGGTGGAGTTTTCTGTCTGTTCCTTTCCTAATTTTCTGCAGATCTTTGCTAAAATAGAAACTTGGTTAGAGTAATAATACATGAAGGTTTTACCAAGAGGTGATCAATATCAACAAGACTAAGTCTATTTACCTTTTAGAGGCTTTCCTTGAACCCTGAAAGCCCTGAGCCGACTCAGATAAAGACTGTACCATGCCACTCTAGTCCTTGTTAACTACTTAATGAGGCTGAATTGAGGGCCTATGGTAAGGGATGAGGATGCTAGAAAAAGAAAATATTGTACAGACAATCACCCTAGGCTGACTTCATATGAACCAAAATAAAACTTAATAGGAAAACATCCTCTGGATCAGTGATTCTTAAATGGTGATAATTTCTCCACCCCAGGAACATTTTGCAATGTCTACAGACATTTTTGGTTGTCACATATAGGGTGAAGGGGAGTGCTGCTAGTAGATAGAGGACAAGATGCTGCCAAACATCCTAAAAAGCACAACTAAGCCCTACACACACAAAAAATTATCTGGTCCAAAACGTCAGTAAATGCTAAGTTTGAGGCTTGTGTGCTGAACTCTTTGGCTATAAAATAGACTGAGTGGCAATGTTTTCTTTCTAGAACAGGCTGAGACAACAGGCTTTTTTCCAGATTCATGGTGCATAACCAAGGGGTTCCGTTGCAAATGAAGCAGCAGGCACAGAGAGTCTCTATAGCTTGTTCATATTTCTACAGCCAATATGTGAGGACACCTTGGAAATGTGCACTCTGGCTCTGCCTGACTCACTTCACAGCCCACGCTTTTTTCCATATCACCTGCCCCAAGCGGCTGAGCTGCAGACATTCAGTTGCATGTGACTAAGGGCTAAATCACTTGTGCAATGCAAAAATTAGCTAGAGAAAATGCTAAGACAGAGAACTGAGACTTAGTGTTCCCTGTGAAATTTGTAATGGAATTAGAGTGGGACAGAATGAAGCTAGGGGTTGTCTGATATGTGGGCAAGTACAGACTCTGAGGTGTGAGGTCAGAGCCAAGTTATAGGAAAATAAGATGAGGTCAGCTGGCTCCTAGATAAAGCAAAAGACTGGCAAAGGCTCTTATGAAAGTGATGATCCCAGCCAGGTGAACCTGGTATTTACCAGATTCTCTCTTGCATATGCCCTATTTGTTATATCCTCTGGACCTGGAATCACCCAGCTCTCCTGTCCTCCCCCAGCTTTCACCACAAGTCACCTCTCCTTTCCCTTTGTTCTCCTCTAAAGCTCCTTCTCAGAGCAGCTCTTCAATAAGCAACCATGAATTTTCAACTTTTTGGCTAGTAAGATAGTGCGTATGCTTCACATTGTTATTATTAACAATATGTTGTCTCTCCAACATCAGACTCGGAATGGAAAATTTTATTTATACTATTGTATAGTCAATGCTTTGGGAAACATTAGCTGTTTTTGCAGACGAAACTCTATTCCATCTTATTTTGGAAAAGAGGCATCTGAAGTCCAGAGGGGAAAAAATTATCCACCCAGTTTAAAGTAGAGCCAATGAAAATATGGCCCTTTTCACTCTGTCTTTTGTTATTATTATTTATTTTCTTGGACGGGCAGTATGTGTGTGCACACACACACACATACATATATATGCATAATATATATATACATACAGTACAAAACTGAAAAATAAAAAAAAATTCTATTTCCACCCCTGACTCACCAGGTTCCCACTCCTGGACCGTACTGCAGCAGCAGCTTCTATTACCGATTTCTTGTGTATCCTCCCAGAAAGTCTATGCATTTACAGATATACATCTATGTGTGAATATTGTCTCCTGGCCTGAAACCAGTGCCCTTCCCATTCCTCTTTGTGGCCACCACAGCCTCTATTGCTCAAAACAAGCCATGACAAAACAGATGACACATTTGTGCTGTTGAAGGAAAACTCAGTGACTCAGATAGACACAAATTGTTCCATGTACCTTTCATCCTCATTACCAGGTGACTTTGCCAAGGTCAAGTGGTGACATTCTGATTTACCACTAAACTTACTGGATGTAACTCACGTTTGATGAGAATATGAAATTCAGATATCAAAAAGGAAAAAAAAACTCTTAAATTTTTGAGTTTCATAATTAAACTTGCTTTTATTGCTTTGTTGAGAATATTATTTCTCTTTTAGTTCAATGGATGCAATCTATCTGAAAAGCTAAAAATAGGATTTCTCCAAAATTGCCAATTAATACCCAAATCTTTAAATTTAAGTTCCAGAATCATCACATTTCTGAAATTTTCCTTTAGCATCTCAGGTAAAAGAGCCAAAAGGGTCTCACTGTTTTAACTGGCCAGATTAGGCTGAGCTTAATCCAAGTTCCTGGTATGAAATGCAAATTTGGCTCACCGTGGCTGTGCCATTTGCAAGAACCTGCATTTGAATAGACCAGGAATACATTTCTCTTGGCTCTTATAGAGCCCTTTTGATAATGACTCCAGCCCTCCTAAGGTTTTTGTCCAGGTTGCCTGAAAGTGGACAATTTTTACAAGTTTGCTTTGGCGCCCATGGCATGGATTTTTATGGAAAGTCACAGTTGTTTTAGTGGGCGACAGTTTGCCCGCAGATCTCTGTGGGAGCCTCCCAGCCAATTTGATGAGAAATATATGCACCTAAAACATGCCAAGTGATGTAAGGAGTGACCTGTCCCCAGTTCTTTGCTCTTCTGCATATGACCACTGATACATCTTTGCTCTCAATTTAAGGACACACTGTTGAGTATGTGCAGTATTTCTGAAGTCAAAAAACCATTTGTATATTGAAGCCTCCTCTGCTTTTTCCCTGCAAACATGTCTGTTTCTCTGGGATTAGATCCAATTTATTCTATCATATCAAACTGGTAAGGCAACAATGATACAGGTTCATTGGGAATATATATTTTCCATGAATGAAACAAAATGAGGATTTGGTTAGGAGAAGGTGGAAATGTGGCCCAAGATTAATTCTCAACATGCCTTTTAATAACCAGCAGGAAAAATCACTCATTTAGGTGGCTTCTAAATGAGTGTTCAGATGTATTTATGCGACCACATGTAAATCATGATGTAATCACCAGGAAGTCAAACTGAGATTGGCTTAGATTAGAGTTTACAAGGTTCTTGCCCCAAGATTAAGACGTGTCCCATATTTTTCCTTTATTTTATTATTTTTTTCTACCTGCCATTTTACTCTCGTGTTTTATTACTTTGTATTATTGGAAAGCTTATTACAGTTTTACTTTATGAAACACTTAAGAAGACTAAGCTTATTAATGGCTTAATTTAGAAACAGCACAATTCTCATTTAATAAATTAAACTAGAATTCTGTAAGCCAGTTATTTCATATTCATAAACAATCCTCTTAGTATACTTTTTCAATAAGGCCAGAAAACTAATATATAGCAGAGAAAAAAGTGTACTTGAGAATAGATTTTATGTTTCATGCAAACCAAAACTCAAAAGTAACCTGTTATTTTACAGTCTTCACCTTCCCTTCAATTATACCAGCTTTAATATTTTTCCTTTGAATTCCCCTGAGTCAGATGGTTCTCTTAAGCCTCAAGATTTTAAAAACAAAAAACCTTTTCAAAATCACATGGTTAAAGTCTCAACCTGCCATTAAAAATACTACTGGTGAGGCCAGTGCTGCATTCTCTGGACAGCTTTCATAGGCTATATGAACTCAGAGAGTCACAGTGAGCTGTAGGGAGCATGGCATTCTGTACCACCCTGTCCCTGGAAAAATACCATGGCAGACTCTGGGAATTGTCTACCCAACATCTATTTCCTACCTCACTGGCCCTTTTCTCTTTCCAGTAAAGAGGCTGAAAAAAGATGATTTTCCCATCTTCCCTTCCATCTGGGGATAGCCTTGTCACCAAGTTCTGGCTAAAAAGACATAAGAAAACATCTATTAGAGCAGTGCTTTTCAAACTCTGCTGTGTATGGGTATCACCCGGAGACAGTGTCAAAATGCTGAATCTGAATCAGGCAGGGCCAGGGACATTGCATTTTAATAAGTTCACTAGTGATGGGTGATGCTGTGATCTGAGGACCACAGTTTGAGTAGCAAAGTTTTAATGGGCTTCTAGCAAGGATTTTCCTTCTTGATTTGGACAGCAGGGAGAAAACTTCCTTTTGTTCTCCCTTCTGGCTTCCTGCTTTCTAATAGAATTGAAGAAGGATGTAAATGTGGAGTGGGGTGACCCATCTTATATCCAAGAGGAATGGAGGCTAACATGCTGAGAATAGCAGAATACAAGAATAGAACATGTCTAGGACTTTGATGATGTCATTTTGCCACTGAAGTCAACTAATCTTGGCACCTTCTACTTCTAGACTTTTTAAAAAATGGAAGAAGAAGTATCATTATGATTTAAGTCACTACTTATAATGTTTTCTATTATATGCAACCTAATAGTTCTTATGTATTACACAAACTAACCTGATACATCCAGAGCTAGGTTCATAATCTATCAGCCTTGAGGCAAATCCCATTTCTTATAGTCAGTAGCCTACAGAGAGTCACCGGGCCTGGGGAATGGTAATTCTTTGGCTGCCAAATCCTCTGGGAGCAGAGAACATTCATTCATGTGCTGCTAGATGAAAAAAATATATATTCTTAGGATTGCGGCAATTAACCCATGGCACAAAAATGGGGAAAAGGTGAATGGAGAGAGGCATAAGATTTGAAATTGTTTCTTGTATTTTCTTATTCTCTAATTAAACTATTCTGAGGGATAACAGAACAAGTGGTTTCCTATGAGTGAGCTCATAAAGTGAAGTTTGCTGCTGAAACTCATTGGCATCCAAAGGCATTTTTTTGGTATCTAATACTGAAGGTATGTGTTGCAGAATTACAGTAAATTAGCTAATGTGTATTATTTTGGAAAAGCTTGACACTTGCTTCTCCTAATATTAAACAAATACAAGGTGAATACAACTTTGTTAACAATGCATTTTGAATTTGTTTGCTCTATCTTTAAGAATATTTTACCCCCAAAGCTCTGATCATTCCAATTCTGTCCAACCCTTTGATATCTTTCTCTCTCACATCTCAATTTTCTCATAGTATTAGTTAGGTTACAATCTTACCTGCTGTGAAAAACAAACAATAGTAGCTTAAATTAGATACAAAATTATGTCTGCCTCATCTAACATCCAAAGACAGATATGGAGCTTCATGGTCAGCTCCTCACATTTCCACATTCTCCATTGGCTATTGAATGGATATAGTTCAAAGCAAATCCATTGGATTTCATCTTCCACTGGCTAATGTTTCCACATGGAAGAGATACACATCACTTTCCTATTCTTCCCATTAGCCAAAGCAAGTTACAACTTACTGGAAGTTAGAGAATCACAATAACCACATGCCCAGAAGGAGGAGAATCAGAATATTTTTAAAGAGCCAAATAACTGCCACAATATTTAAACAGTGAATTGCAAATGCCATATAAGACTAGAAATACTAGTTATAATGATTGCTAGAACAAAATCTAGTTGCTGCTAACAACTGTGTTAATCAGCGTCCTCCCTACTTTGTGCAGTTTTTTTTTATGAGTTTCTCAGATACAGGCCATACCTACTAATGCGTGGCCTAGTAGCCAGAGTAGAAAGGAAACCATGATTCTATTGGTCTATATTACATTGAGAAATTGGCCATGCAGCTAAAAGTCATCGCATTTGATGTTCAAAAAAAGTTATCTTTCAAAGGTATTTTTCATTTTCCTCTAGAATTACTACTTTGGACAGCGCTGGGACTGGGAAAAATTGTGAATAGGGTATGATTTAGAGACAGTTTATAATATTTTGAGGGTAATAGCCCCTTTCTATTCTCTATCTTGCTTTCCAAGTCTTCTGTAAGTCCAATACCAACACCTAAGTTTTCACTTTCCAAGGAGAAATTCTTATTTGGGATCATTTCCATCTCAAAATTTACGATCAAAATTTAACTCCACTGTGATCTTTTCTTTAAAGACACAGGTCTTTGCTAATAAATATGAAAAAAAACTTATTACAAAGTGTTCATGGCCAAAAGGAATTGAATATGTAATTATTCCAACTAATACATTTGTAAATTTACAAGGGCCTTCAATACCTTAAGCCAAAGGAGAAACAATAGGAATCTCAGTATTCAGGAAAAGAATTATGGAAGATCTCTTTGAACAGATCTTCCCTGGGGGTTTCCCTTAAATCACTCCATAGACCTTAAAATGCTTGTTATAAACATGAATGATATATCTTTTTTATTATCCTGCTATTAAAGTAACCTAAGTGATACCATCTGATGCTGGCGAGGATGCAGTTTAACTGACCTCTAATACATTGCCTTGTATTGGAATGGGATGACTTCTGTTGGAAAGGTAGTTTTGATCATAAACTCAATCAATTAATCTAAGATTATGCATTAAATGTGATTGCTGATGAATGTTAGGTAAAATGCAAAAGAAACATTTAATGGTCCTATCCACAGTCTCTTCTCCTGGCATACTACCTTCTTTGAGTTCCTCTAACACATATATGCCCCTTTGCTTTCACGTGACATTAGATTTCCTGAAATGCACTCATCTCCTTTCCTCTATCCCATCTTACAGTTTTGCTGACTAATTCTTCATTTATTGTGCTTTATTTCAATGCCACTTCCTCTAGGAAGCCATTCAAGGCTCTATGAGGAGGGGATTCAGTTCCTCCTATGTGTTTCCATAGGACCTCTACTTCCTCAAAGTACTGGTCACTCTGTAGGCTAGTCTACACTACCTGTAATAAGGAAAACCCCATCAAGACAGAGATGGTGGCTCCCTTGGTGCTATGGTCTGAATGTTTGTGTCCCACCTCCCCCTTGATCTACAAATTTATATATTGAAACCTTAAGCCCCACAGTATTAATAGGTTTGGGGCCTTTGGGGAGATGATTAGGTCATGAGGGCAGAGCTCTCTTGAATGTAACTATTGCCGTTGTATTATAAAACAGGCTTTAAAAAGCTTGTTTGCTCCTTCCACTCTGTGAGGACACAATAAGAAAACAGTCTGCAACCCAGAAGAGGGCCCTCACCAGAACCTAAACATGCTGGCACCCTAATCTGGGACCATCCAGCCTATGGTATTTTGCTAGAGCAGCCCAGTATACCAAGGTACTTGGTCACTGTTGCCTTCTTAGTACATCAGGAATAATATCTGTAGTACTGCTCAAAAGCATATTTTGAATAAATTAGTTAATATATTTAGCATTGTAGAAGATTGTCTCTTTATAATATACTTATGTCTCTTTATAATATACTTCCCTGATGTTAGGGTTTCAAAATTTAACAGTTGTAAGAAAGCAATAATAGATACAGAGAGATCTACTCTATTAGACATAGATCTAGGTAGATTAATACGTTATCTAGAAATATGTAAACAATCTCACTATTAGGTGAAACAAAATACGTAAAAAGCTATAAGTACAAAGATGCCCCTAGCAGTCTTCTTTATCTTATCAAATATCAAGTGTATTCCAAATATTCCTAAATAGGGGAATATTTAAATTAATTATAGAGTTATGCTTGAATGGAATAATATGTAGCCATTGAAATGATGGTTATAAAAAAGGAGGGTTGAGGAGACTATGTCACAATGTGGAAACACCTTATAATAAAATGTTAGTCAATTACAAAGTAAGATACTAAATCATGTGGACATCATTATTATAAGTATGTGAAAAAATTTGTATGAAAAGAAATAATGATTGCATTTAAGTAAAGAATTGTGGATTTTTTTGGTTTACATTTTTATTCATGTGATTATGTTGCTTTTATAATTAAAGTATGTAATAATGATGTTTGTAACTTTAAATGCAATGAATCTGCCTTACGGGTAACAAAATCAGAGTTTGTCTAACCCTTGTGGTTCAAAGTTTAAGAGATAAGATACAAAGAATGCAAACCAATATTGACTGGATCAAAAAGGAGATTTTACTTCATGTGATCGATTAATAGGAAATAAATTGCGAATTCAATAAAAATTATTTCTTTTGCAGAACTCTTTTTGCCCAACAGAATATGGACAGCAGAACTGCTTCATAAATCAGGAGGAAGGCACACCTGGAGGGTGGTGATGCCGGCGCAGCGGGAAATGTGCCAGTGTGTACAATTCTTCTCTGGTCTTTGTAAATAGAAATGCTCACTTTCTATGTGAAACACCTAAATGATTCGATGCCAAACGCAGAATAAATGTAAAGGTAGAACAAGCAAATAGCTAAACAAGGGAGTGTTTCAGAAAGGAAATATGTCAAGCCTTGGCTCAAAAGCAAAACAGTCTTTTCATGAAGGGAAGTGTTCACAGCATTTATTAAATGCATACTCAATCACAAAAATAAAACCCATCTGTTTAATATTAACATTTGTAATAAACATTTAAAAAAAGGAATGTAGAAGGCAAATATGTATCATAAAACAAAATGTACACTCTTGGGATAATTAAAACTTCCTCTGAAAGAATTGTAGTACTCCAAAGCTTGTTCTTTACACCAAAAGCAATAACAATTAGTTGCATGACACTGCAATAGCAGAGGCATATTCTGCCCTTTGAGAGGACAGGATATTAAGCTGAAAATTGAGCATATGATCCCCTAGTATAGAATACCAAACTTCCCTGGATGCAACTTACCAAAGCAAAATTATATAGCTGAAGTGTATCCTAAAATTTAGAGACAGAAATGATGTATTTTAAAACCATGACTTAGATATACTAAAGTTTTTGGCTACATTAAGAAGTTAATTGTCATGTACTTTGATACAGAATCAAGATGTACTAATTTTTATTGGTACACTGGCATTAAATGAATGTATAGCATATGTTTAAAAGGATGTATCTGAGAAGCAAGGATAAGAGTAATAGAATGCTAAAGTCTAAACTGAGGGTCGCTTCAGTATTTTATTAGCCATTTTATGCATATGAACACAGACCATATTAGATACTTACCAAGCAGGGGAAAAAAACCTGTTTCTATCAGGGAAAGAATTATCTCTATTGAGAAACACATGTTAATAGGTCTGTCTAGTTCGGAAGAAGTTGCCTCTCTTGGTCAACATTGGATGATGTGGAGCTGTTCTATCCAATATAACAAGCACTAGCCACATAGAGCTATTGAAATGTACATGGTAAATTAATTAAAATCTAATGTCATGTTTAATTCATTAAGTGCTTAATAGCCATATACGATTAGTGGCTACCATATTGTGTAGTGCAGGTTACAGGACATTTCCATCATCATAGAACATTCTATTGTATAGGACCAGTCTGGGTAAAGTTTGGGAGATAGAGAAACTACTCCACGGGAATCTTGGATTTAGGGGCAAGTAAAAGTTTCACAAAGTGGCAAGGAGATCTGAACAGAGAGGCGAAAATTGCAGTGTGGTGAGAAGCCAGAATCTTGTTAGAAAAGAGAGATTGTTGGCTATAGAAATGTCTGAAGTGTTTTTTCAAAACCGAATACCTAAGATTAAATGTAAACTGCTCCACCTCCTCCCACTGATACCTTTTGTTACAAATCTTCAGGAAACCTAGAATGGAACAACACAGCAAGGGCTGCTGCCTGGGCATTAGAAATAGAACACCACACCCAATGGCTAAAGCTGGTGGCCAGAGATAAGAACTTAGAGGCATCTCTCCTGCCTAGCCGACTGGGCCCCCTGTTTTCCCACCACTTCCTTTAAATAAACCATTCAGGCATTTGCCTGTAAACTTAAAGTGACCCATATTCTGCTAGCTGCCACTCTCTCTTTCTCTCTGCCTGACCTTTCATTCCTGCCTTGCATGACCCAGGGATGGAGGGCTGCCCTTCAGATTCATTGCACCCTCCCTGCCCAAGGCCTGTAAGTAAAAAGCTTTGACTTTGCTTCTTTTTGTGGTGGTGTATTGAATTTTCACCTTCCATCTGAAGACCTGGGGACTACCCTAGACTAGATTTTCCAAGGGAGGCCAGGACGAACACACGAGCAGGCTGCCAGTACTAAGGCCATGGTCAGGTAGGCATAAACTGTATACGGGTCAGGCAAGAGTCTCAAGGATGTCTGCCAATATAACCAAGTTCCCCATGTGAGGGACATCCTGGTCTCAGGTCAGACAGCTAGGCATTAAGCCATCTGCTAGGTGAAAGAAGTGTCCTATGAAAGGCTCCTTTTCATTTCCTGTTAGGGCAGGATTGCTAGCCTCTCTGATACTGGAACCACAGTTTAGCTAGGGGCTCTCAAAACAACTCTCTTCCACACATAGCCATGGGTCAACGGTATCTGGGGCAGTACAGGTCAGTGTCATATTCAGCAGATGCAATGAAGCATGGAGATTAGAAATTCAATAGAAATAGCAACTTAAGGTCAGAGGTAACCAGGAAACAAAAATAAGACACCAGCCCCACCTCGGTACCCCAACATAGCCATAAGAAAGGATCCCCAGAGAACTGTCTAAAGCAACTTGTATTAAATTAATCTAAGGCAACTTCAGTTGATTATAGAATTACTTCAGTTCTCCAATTGACAAAAGTTACACACATGTGAAAAGAATTATAAATTACTATTCCTTTGTCTTTATTTCCTGACAGACAATAAACATTTTCTTAGGCATTAAGAAGGATAAAGTATAGAACCCAAATGCATTCTCCTCTATTTATTCAGCTCAGAAAAGGCTTAGGTTAAAAAGTCCTAGAGATAATTTTTATGAGGTGGAAATTTCTGGATTGACAATGAGAGATTGATCATGGAAACTTCCTCTTACCCTTCTTTTATCTTTGCCAGCTCTTTGCTGCTGTTTTCAGATGTGTTAGGAGTAGAGAGAAACTTCTGGCAGGCCTGTTTCGTGAGGTAGATGTTCTAGCTCAGAATAGAGTAAAGGTTTATGTCACCAGATTTCTTGGTCAATACCAGGAAGACGTTTAGCTTCTTGGGTGGGTGCAAGAGTAACTGACTGTTCATTTGTTTTCCAGAAACCAGTCACATCCACCATATTAAAAAAGAATTTGTTATTTATTTGTGTATTTTTTAAGTATTTTGGTCAGCCCTGCAAATAATAAAGACGTCTAAAATTAAAGGAATACCAAAATAACTATGGCATTTCCTTAGTTAAGCATAATGGCTTCTTCAGAGCAGACCCACTGCATAAACACTGAACATATTCTTTCCTTCCAGTAACATCTGTGAACAAGTTTACCACTTGGGAAAACGAGAGACTAATAACTATGTCCAGACACGGGTGGGCACAGGTGCTTCAAGAAACCATTCCACAAACACACCCCAGTTCCGACAAGTGAGCTATTTCTGACTGATCCTTTGAGACTTCCAGTCATACTGTGTGTTTGGCCTGGGAGCAGGGTGACCCACTGGCAGGGCAGTCAGCATCATCAGCTCAGGGGATGGACTTTACTGGCAGAGTGCCTTCCCTGATTATATTGACTCTCCCAACAGAGAACGGCAGCCCAGCGATTTATTAAAAGCAATTGTGTGTTTCCTTAGTCTAACCAAACATTTGGTGCATGTTACACAACCCTCTAAGACCAAGCTTCAGTCTGACTCCGAAGAAAAGCTGTCCCCCACTAGCCCAAATTATAATGAACCTCTGATCTCCTACAGCGACCAATTTCTGGGATGTTCATTGGTACTTAATCATGTACTGCCTTGTGAGAGGTACTTTTTCCACTTGTAATGAAAATTTTTTATTTTTCTCATTTAAAATGTTTGCAATTTACCCCTGTTAAATTAAATTTATGGGGTGGCATTGTCTTGAATTCAGCTTGTACACAAGGCCCCAAGAGACCAGCCCAACCCAGAATGGAGTCATGTGTGCTAGGTGCCACATAATCAAACTGATCATGGCTTTTAAAAAGCCAGTTTAAACAACAACAACAAAAACAAACCAGATTTTCAGCAACTAGTCCAAAAAGGTCCAGTCACCTTAAGCTGGTATGATAAGGAAACTCTGTCTTCCTTAACCCTGCAAGGAAAGTAACTTTTAAACAATGAATCCACATTTTGTTTCTTGTTTTATGTTCTTCAGCCTTTCTGCCTATAAAGCCTACTCCCTCTGCTTAGCTCATTCGAGTGTCTTTCTGTTTTGTAGATGGAATGCTGCTTGATTCACAAAACACTAATAAAAAACAATTTGATCTTTGAAGCACAACTTGCTGAAATTTTGTTCTTTGACACCCTTAACTACATTTCATACTCTTTAACGATAAAGACATTTTTAAAAAATTTTATTTGATTTGTAATAATATTAAGTGTGACAGCTTATGTCTAATAGGCCTTAATCTATTTCTGTGAATTTGAAAATAGATTTTTAACATTGGAATTTAGACATAAGCATTAACCCTTAACCCCTTATAAAATTGTTTTGGGTAGCAAAATGTCATTTATCTAGCATTCTAGTAGCGTCAGAGGGAGAAAAACTAATCCTCTTTTATTAAAGTTGGGGATTGGTGAGTGTGTGAAGAGAAAAGGCAGAACAGATACTCTAAGGCTTGGGAGATCCAGAGTCATTATTTCATATGCTAGCAGAAGGAAATCCGCTGAATCAATTAACTATTCAAATGCAAACTGCCCATCTCTAGAATCAGCCATTTAAAAATGAAATGCTCTTCTCTGCTTCCTAACACCCACTATATTGAAGCTGGTTATTTTATAATAGTGATGTTGTTCTGGTCATAGACACTGAGTATCTGGATTTTCCCTATAAGTGACACTTTGTATGCTCACATATTGTATGCATCAGCTAAACCATGTTCAATGTTTAGCAAGTCAGTGGTTTTAGAATTCAAAGTTAGCAAACCAACTTTTTTCAAATGACATTTCACTTCAAAGACCTGTGAGAAGTGAACACAACCTATTATTCTTGAATACTGTAAAAAAACCCTAGAGAATTGGATTTGGCCTGTGCAAAAGAGAAAATTTTGAGAACAAATTAGCTGTTCTCAACCTTATCAAAAGACAAAGAGGAAATGCATAAATAAAATGCCTTTAATACATATATAGCAAGAGGGGGTTTTTCTTTACTCTCATTTTTGAGAGTGGCAAGCATGTGTGTTTATTAAACCAGAGGCAGACTTTGTTATCATAATGGTGCATCAAATGTATATACACACGAAACCATTACCATAATCACGATAGTGAACACATTGATCACCTCTGAAAGTTTCCCTGTGCCTCTTTTGTCTGTCTCGCCTGTCCCCCAACCTGACCTCACCATCCCCAGAGGGACATTGATAACCTTCCGACACTATAGATGAGTCTGTATTTTCTAGAATTTTATATAATTGGAATAATATATTATGTAACCTTTTTTGTTTGACCTCTTTCACTCAGCATAATGATTTTATGATTCATCCATGTTGTGTTCAGTACTTTTTATTGCCGAGTAGTATGCCATTGTATGGCTATATCAAAATTTGTTAATCCATTCACCTGTTGATAGATTTTGGGGTTGCTTCCAGTTTTGGGCTATTACCAATAAAACTGCTAATATTTGTATGTAAGTCTTTGTATGGGCATATGCTTTTATTTCTCTTGGGTAAATACCTAGGAGGGGAAAGGCAGAATCATATGGTAGGTGTATGTTAATCTTTTTAAGAAACTACCAAATTGCTTTCCAAAGTGGTTTCCATTTTATATTGCCAACAGCAATATATGAGAGCTAAATTTCCTCTACTTCCTTGCCAACATTGATGTGATTGTACCTGTAATTCTAGTTATTCTACTAGATGTGTAGTAAAGTTTTGTAGTTCTTTATATTCAGCTTATATGTTCAAATGCCAGTTTATAGAATGATATTCTCAACTCACTATATTTTAAAACTACATCTTTACCAGTAATAGTCACAGTGTCACTGGCCACAGGGTCCTGGTAGGATTCAAAACCATAAGGCAATCAATATCTAAGTGGAGGCTCCTCATCATCTTGTTGGCTTCATAGTATTTGTAGTTGAGGGAATGCTAGATCACCAGTGCATCTGTCAATTTCTCTTTGGAAAAGACCCAGTGAAATGGCTGTCATATTATATGAGAAAACACCCATCTGTGGCACTGTTTTCTTTAGGTCTGTGATTTAATGAGCAAAAGAGACACAGAATATGTTCTTAAGCTACTTTGTGTTTGACAGTTGAGAGAGATGTGTAGATCAGGAAGGGTTTGGACTGAGCATAAAGGGCCACACTGCCCTGTTTTCCCAGTCCTAGAATAAGAAAGCTTATGTAAGAGGTAATGCTTTCAGAATCCATCAGTCATATCCCATATTGGATAGACTCTACCTTCTGGTGTTTTTCTTACTCACTTTTTCAGCTCCCTTTTAGCTCATTCAGGAACCCAGTTTCCTAGGGATTTTTTATTGCTATACCTTGGACTAGAACAAGGTATAACTTTGGGCAGATGTGTAGCCAGATAGAAACAACAGGGCTTGAAGAATGCGGTGGGTTGTATCTCACCAGGGAAGAATATGTGTAATGGGAATTTTAATGTTTGATATATTTTCCCTTACAGTAATCCAGTTTTTCCTTTTCCCTTATTGCTCTTCAACAATTAAGGCTAGACTCAGAGTTTTATTATTCCAGGAAAATAATGTGTAGCTATTCCCTGGATCAAAAATGCCACTCCTCAGATTTGAGTCTAAAATCAGATTTTTAAAATATTTTGTGAAACAACAGCATTAAAATTCAGACCCTGTTGAAACAAAAACTTTAAGAAAAAAGAAATTCCCAACTTTTCTTTGTATATCAAGGTCAAAACATGGGAGTGTGAACCTAAGTATTATAAGCCACAGTAAAGAAAGGAATGAAGATATGGTGTAAGAAAAGACTTCATCTAACAGAAATAAAAAAAAGATTTTTTTCTAATTGCTGTGGAGCAGAGCCAAAAGAGGGTGAAGTTTTGGCAAGAGGTCATATACAAGTGTCCTAGCTCCTCTCTTAGTGCCAAAGTCCCTGTGATCATGAGTAGAAAGATACAAAACAGGAACAATTCAAGGGCATTGGAGCTAATGGACTGTGTCCACAGAACCAGTCCGTGAGACTATACTCCTTAGCAAAGCCCTATGTTCTGTTTGGTCTTGGTGTCTGAAGAGAACAGCGATCGCTGAGAGAAAGGCATTGAACTATCTCACAGGATCCTGCAAGCGGCAGCAAAATGTGGAGGAAGCAGGCAAATGTTCTGGGCTTCCCTGTGGGGAACTGAGGTACTGGACCAGCCGACCAAGGAAGTCTGTGGTACAGGGGTTAATGCACAAAAAGGCAGCGATGAAATCCATGGCCAGTGATCTGTGAATTTCAGTACAAGTGCATAGCACCAGTCCAGACAAGAACAGCCACAACTCAGCAGGCGTCTGCAGATCCCTCCCAGTAAGGACGAAAGATAGGGCATCTCAGCAAATGCTGAAGAGCAGAGGATGGCATGAGGAAGAGACTGCCCTCCCAAATACTATAAAAATGCATTTGCTTCCACTAATATCCAGAGGCCAGTTTGGACAGAAAGAAAGGGAGTAGAAATTTTGAAACTGAGAATTAATCCTGATGAGAAATTAAAACTAAGAGAATAATTTACCTTTAATTGGCAAGTGCAATTATTTTTTCTGCTATCATCAGCAAGAATGGGGTTTCCAAGATAAGATGAGATCAGTTTCTGGATATAAAGAAACTACATTTTGTTGCAGATTTGAATTGTGCTGTACACTTTTTACCAGGTCCCCCGACCCCAACCCCCAACAACCACTGCACCACACATTCCTATGTGTTAGCAGTCATCTCAGGCAGAATTCTGCAGGGACAGCCTGGTCCTCAGCCCCATGAAAATACCTCTGATTTCCTTGAGTCCCAGGCTACAGCACCATGGCTACTCCTGTCTCTGGGAAAATGATCCTGTTGCCTTGTGCAGAATACAAATCTCCTGGAATAAATAAATACAGATAACGATGCTTTGTTGGTTCAGGTCATCTCACCCTTTCTCTCATAGAGGGGAGGACAAGAGAATTAGATCCTTGTTTTGACTCTTCTTCAAATATGGATAGTGTACATGAAAAGGAGACACAAAGCAGGTTTATACAAGTCTCTTGTTCTATTCTGTTAGTCTTATATATAGTTCTATAAAGAACACACAAAAATAACACAAATAATACTTAACTTTTAACTTCTAATTGATTCTAATAATCACATAAAGTAGAAATCTTGACACAATCAGGAATTATAGTTGTCATTAATTTAAAAATCAGTTAAAACACTTACTTATAAAAGTTATACATACATTTCCCTTTTTATTTTAACTAAAATATGCATTTATTCACCATTATACAAATTATACAAATGAATGCACTTTTGCTTACCAATCTTTTGATTTAAAGCCAATAGGTCAAATGATTAAACACATGCTGTTATTCTCAATAAACTACTTCATTGTGTATTATTCATCATTTATAATTTTTATTTAATCCACTTACTTAGGGTGGATTGAGCTGTTGAAAATACTTGTGAAGCAATTTGGGTGTAAAATCATTCTAGAGTAAGATGATTCTTCACTCTATTTTTTACACTAACTATCCACAGGTAATTCATTGGTAATTTTTAGTTACTCATCTCAATCTAATTTTGAATAAGTTTTCCACTTAATTTTCATAGAAGCAACTTTTTAAATGTTTTCATTCACAGTTTATTGATTTATATAACGTGTTTAGTTTACATATTTAAAGTTATAAGTACAATTGGCATAAATTGATTTGGAAATAAACACAACTGGCTATGGTATTGGTCAACATATATCTCAACTGGTAGGTGCTTGCCAGACTAAAAGCTGCCAACAGTGAACATTCAGCAAGCCATGGGCAACAGTGTGCTGGAATGGAAAATATTGGTTAGTATGGAAAGTTAATGAATTGGTCATAAGGTAATAGAGTTTATTACAAAACCATTCCCAGCAAATTCATATTGCATTACACAGCAATTTTTTACAAAGTTCACCAGAAGCATCCTTTATCAACGAAGTCAATCAGTTTTCATGTACCTACTTTGTAGTGCTCAGTAAGGCACTCTCTATATATGATTTGTTATTTTTGTCTTCATACAGGTTGAGCATCCCTTATTTGAAAATCAAAAATCCAAAACTTTTGAGCACTGACATGACTTCTCAAGTGGAAAATTTCACACATAAGTATTTAATACAAACTTTGTTTCATGTACCACATTGTTTAAATATTGTATAAAACCACAATAGATCAGGCTATATATATAATAAAGGGTGTATGAATTTCATAATAAATAGGAAATGAATTTCATAAATGAATAACATAAATAACAAATGAATTTAATGTTAAGAGGAGTCCCATCCTCAAGATATCTTATTATATATATGCAAATATTCTGAAATCTGAAGAAATCTGAAATCTGAAACACTTCTGTTCCTAAGCATTTTGAATAAGAGATATTCAACCTGTAATCTATTTATTTCCTACCTGGTCCTCTAACTTTGAGATATTGAGTAAGTCCTGGGTTTTTAATGTACATAGAGAGCTCTTAGCCTGGCGTTTTAGTTAGTTCTATTCTGCTTTTCTGCAATTATTCCTTATTTTCTTGCCACAGTTTTGCCTATTTTTTATCAGTTCCCAAGATCAGTTCTATAACATGTTTTAAATAAGCAGTTTTTCAAATTGATTACCAATCAATAAAGCAGGGACACTGTGACGGTTAATTTTATGTGTCAACTTGACTGGGCCATGACATGCCCAGATATTTTGTTAAACATTATGTCTGAGTGTGTTTGTGAGAGTTTCTAGAAAAGATTACCATTTGGATCAGACTAAGTAAAGCAGATTTGCCATCCTAGGGTGGGTTGGCCTCATCTAATCCGTTGGAGGCTTGATTAGAACAACAGGTCTCCAGTAAGGAAGAGTTTACTAGCTCAACCTGTTTTCAAGCTGGGACATCAGTCTTCTCCTACACTTAGACGGGAACTTACATATTGTTTCTCCTGTTTTTTAGTCCCTCAGCTTGGACTGGAACTACACCCCCAGCTCTCCTGGGTCTCCAGCTTGCAGAGGAAAGATTGCAGGACTTCTCAGACTCCATAAATGCATAAGTTAATTCCTTATAAAAAATCTCCCTCTCTCTCTCCTCTACACACACACACACACACACACACACACGTATTCTCCTATTGGTTCTGTTTCTCTGGAGATCTTGACTAATACAAGCACCTTTCAATCAGATTGGAGGCTGCCTAATGCTGGAAGTGGGCCACCCATCTCTACTGTGCTAAATTTCAACCTTTTAGTTGCCTGATCATGGAGAGGTCTAGGTGGCCTGGGTGCAGAAACACAGTCAAAGCTTAGAACAGCAGTTATTTGTCCTCATGTATCTTAATATTTTAGCAAGTACAACTATCTGTGTGTGACAACAAACTACAGAATTCTCTTACAATTCTAAGGCATTGTGTGTGCGTGTGTGTGTGTACACAAATGCATATGCACACTAACATAACTCCCAGAAATGATTTCCACTGACAAGTCATAAAGAGTTGTAAAAAAACCAATATGACTAGTTTAGTACAAAATACTAATTCTTCTTAGACTTTCCATCACTAGGAGTCAAATATTAATAATTTTACCATAAAAGGGGTGGTAATCAGAAAATATTCTCACTTCTGATGGAATACTTTAAAGTTGAAATGGTGTTATGTTTCCATTAATAGCCTGGATCTCGTTAAGTCACTAACACATTCTAAATTCAGTGACACAAATTCGAGGTAAAGCAAGCGGGAAGGAGGAGGGATCTTTAAGCTTTAAAATATCTCCCTGTTTTAAGCTGAAGTTAAAGCTGACCATACCAAAGACATAAAGTACTTTTTAGTGTGAAATGACATTTGTGGTTATGTTTCTATTTGATGAGAAATGTTAAGTTTGTGACAATCATCCATCCTTATTGTGAAATTTTATTTTTATTAAAAATATGTGTATTACTCAAGTATTTATAGATAAACTAATATGCTATCATGAATTTGTTTCAAAAGAATTCAATGGACAGGTGGAGGAGTAGGAAGTACGGATAAAATGAGATTGGCTGTGTTTGATAATTATTGAAGCTGGTGATGGGTAAACGGGGGTTCATTATATTATTCTATTTTTATGTATATTTGAAGTTTTCCACAGTACAAAGTTTTTTCTATTTTTTCCATTTTCTATTTTTTACTTTAGCCATAATTATACTTGTGTCTCTAATTCACATTTTAAAAGTAAAATAAAAGATAATTAATATGGTATGTATCCAATTAAAATTAAAATAAATCTTAAAATAATGAGCCCTTTTTCATAGCCATTCCATTATTTGTCTTTTAATCATGATAGTGTTCTTTATGGAAATTAGAGAAATTACTTTGGGTTCATTATTACAGAGTTAATAAAGTTTAGAGAATTTCTGTTTGTAAATTCATTTAACAAATATTGAATACATCCTTTGTACCAGAAACAGTGTGGGAGGGTTAAATGCACTGAGTGAAAATATATTTTTTCATTCCCCTCCAACAGACAGTTGTCAAATCTATGCTGCATTTTAGCTATTTTCTCGTTTATCAGCTCAAGGCATACAGCATCCCTTATGAAAATATTGCTGAGCTTTGCTTTCTGCTAAGAAACTTACTATTTTTAGAAATAACATGTTTTCATATTCTAAGTATTTTTTAATTTATTGATTTCTATAAATAGCCCATCATCAAAAGTGGGCTAGATCAATAAGATAAATTAATTACTTTTTGGAACTGGCCTAGTATCTAACATCTGAAGAAGTTAAAAATACTGATTATAGAATGGTACAGTAAAAAAGAATACAACCTTGTGAGAGGCTATTGTCAGGTCTGGAATTTTATTTTACTCTACTTACAAACTATTAAGTCAGCCTGTTATGATTTCATATGAAGACATAGACTCTTGGATCAGAAACACAGGAGTTTATTAAGCATAACACAGCAAGCAGTGTGAGGTTCTTCCTGTTCAAGTCCCATGAGCATGACTCAATGTGTTCAGATATTTGGGACACACAGTGGGTTTGCATCACAGCTAAGGAACACTGAACTTGTGGAATCCACTGCTTTTATAGAAAACAATAAGCAAGCCCATTCTCTTTTCAATCTGGGGGAATATGCTTACCTCATCTCTCAGAAGAGATTAAAAATATTCAGTGTATCCCAGACAAGGAACTGGGCTAGAGGATGTCTATAGTCATTCCCAACTCTGATGTGCTGAGCAGTAAGCTATGTTCTGCAACTGTGTTTTTCTGTTGCCCATTAGACATGAATTAGACATGAGAATCCCTAAGTCAATCATTCAATAACAGTTCAATAACAGTTGTTGCTTTTTTTTTTTTTTTTTTTTTTTTTGAGACAGGATCCTGCTCTGTAGTCTAGGCTGAAGTGCAGTGGCATGATCATAGCTCACTACAGCCTTGCACTCCTAGCCTCAAGCAATCCTCCCGCCTCAGCCTCCCAAAATGCTGGGGTTACAGGTGTAAGCCACTGTGCCTGGCCTCAATCACGGTTTTTAAACAGATATACCAAGATACAATTTTTCAGTAGTAAGTTTCTCCTTCTGGGACCCCATTCTACTTTATGCTAAATACTTAAGATAAAATGAGTAAAATTCAGTGATTTCACAGCTATTTTGGTTTCAACCTTCAATGATGTTGGGGCCACCCCTTCTCTGGGGTTTGATGCTCCTGGGACTTATATAAACAAATGCTGCTGTGGTGGGAGTGAGGATGAGGAGAAAAGGAAGATGTTCACCCTGGTCTGCACAGGTTCCAGGCTGCATTCTTGTTTTACACATCATTTCTGTCATGTACATACAGGCCATTTGCAGGACTTTCTTGGATTGATGGTGAAGTCATAAAGAAAAAAAGGAGTGTATCAGTTAACGAAGTATTACCCCCACCACACCAAGCTAATCAAACATTGCTTGATAACTAAAAGCATCTATGTGTAGGAGGAAAGTAAGAGTCTAACTCTCATAAAGTTAAAAGCTACTTGTCTTCAGATTTTTCTCCCTCTTATATGAAGCCTAGCATGGAGTATATGCACAATTGCACATATGTTTCTTGGCAAAGTAGAATCTAGAAAGAGTAAGCTACTAAACATTACTCACTATGACCAGGAGAGGGCACCTAGCACAAATGAATAAAATAATTCAGTCAACACCAGGTTTTATTTAAAGATTCCTTTTGGACTCTACCATTTGCATTTTACAAATCAATGTATGTGTCCACTGTAGACTGTTTTTGATGTAAGGATAACTTCGATTACACATTCTTCCTGATGACTGTCTCCTACAACATGTTATCCTAGGTGGCTGAGATACTGATTTTTCTACACAGGGTGCAAGAACAACAAGTCCATACGAATAGGAAACAATTACAGAGGAAAAAAAATTATTTTTGTAGATAATTTTCAAAAATTAATGCTCTAGAGGAATTAAAATGTGTTTAAGCAATCTTTCAGAAGAGGAGAAACTCATATATTTATTGAAATCTTGTAAGGAAAGACTTCTTTTTCTTTCCTCCATTTCTTATGCATGTATGTGGTTTGGTCTAGATTGCAGGCCATGCTCAAAAATTTACCTTTGAACACTCTCAAACATAGGAAAGAATATTATTCTGTCATAAAACAAAATGGAACACTATATTTCCCAGAAGAAAAAAGGAAACTTGAATTCTATGTATTTCCTTTCTGGCCTAGCAGACGTAAACAACAATAAATTGGCCAACCATGTTCTTCAGGCATATAATTTTCTTTCTTCCTAAAGTGGACACTCCCTGGGAAAATGCAAATAACTTCTAATTTCAAATCCTTTCAACACAAAAGGAAAGTAGGCCACCTTGACCAGAGCACAAAATAATCTTTTCCAAGAGGACTTGAATGAGTACCTCATTCTCCAAGGGAAAAATACATACCAGGATTTTTTACTACTTTATTTTGTTTGATTTTTAAATACTTTTTATAGCCATGAAAAAAAAACATATTGATGAATTGATTTTTCCAAAACAAAATCAGCGTGTCTTTTAAATTTAGCATGAACGTGGCTTCCCAGCTGCAGTATTTTTGAGAGTGGTTAAGGGACTTGCTTGGAGGGTGTTGCCCAGTGTTTTCAGCTCAGGGGTAATAGTTCCACTCATAAGGCATTGATCTTACACTCTAAAGTCATCAAAAATACCAAACTGTTTCTGTCCTACAAGAACATATTATAGGGATAAAGAATCCCTGCAATTCAACAGACTATGGTTTAATTTACATGATAGTAACTATAATCAACTTTAGTCCAGGAACCTAACTACTTCCCATTCAAAGGAAGTACATTTTGCTTTTGGCTGACAATTCACTTTCAATTCATTAATAATAATAACCAATATCATCATTGAATGACTGCTATGTGCCATTATCCTCTTAACTATCTTCCAAGATAGTTTTTGTTATCCCTGTTTTAAAGAAAACTGAGGAGGCTCAGAGAAGTTAATGAACTATCACTCGTTACAGAGTAATCAGTGACAAAAGCAGAACTGGCATGTCTGGCTCCTAAAACTATGTGGTCTCCACTAAACCTCACTACTTAATTGCATAAATTGTTTTACCAAATTGAAATGCAAATCCCACTTTCTTTTCATAGCCATGGTAACTGCTTTCCCACTTTTCTATTTTTCAATTTGGAGGAGAAAGGAGTTATGAAGCAAATTAATTTTTAGTTCCCCTAATAAGAAAGTACTATGAATTCTTATTATATAAAACACACTTAAATTACTAGGCTGAGTACACAGTATAATATATATTTTCAGAGATCTTGTTATTAATAAAATATTGTCTTTTTTTCTATTTACTCATAAACCCAGGTAAAAATCTTGTTGTTAGATACAACACTTAATAATCTAATAATGAAGTTCTTGAGACAGCAATATATAGTAATCAGTGATAAAATATAGATTTCAGCAAGTTTAAGTAGATTTTGATAATCTGTCCATGTGCTACTCAGAGTCTCACACAAGTTTTAAAACTGCTTTCATGCAATTTATCAAGTTCAAACTAGGTAATATAAAAGACTTTAGTAATTCTAGGACTTTGTTTTTTTTTTTTTTTTTAAGATTAGACACCTAAAATCTCAGAAGCACATACAAGTTTTCTAAACAGTTGCCAGCTTTCTGAGAGCTATCAGTGTCAAAACAATAGGCAGAATTTTTCATGTGGTTACTGACCGCCTGACCCGTTCCTTGACAGGAGTGTTCAAGAGCAGCTGAATCTTGGGGAAAATATACAGAAGATGAATAGAAGACGGTAAAATTCTGGGGGCTCCAAGCCATCTCAGACTAGCCGCTACCTCTGGCTCCTTCCTTCTCCCCTGGTTTGTAGCAGTGAGTCCCCAGCGTGATCTCTATGTTTGTAAGAGTCTGTGTAGGGGCTGCTCTGTGGTCGGAGTGCTAGTGTGTCTAAGCAGATGCAGGGGCAGGCATTCCCTGTATGTCTCCCTGCCTTCTTGTGGACCTGGTCTTCCAGCCAGGGCCTGGTCCAAAGGCTGCTTAGCTGGTGACAATAGTGGGATCTTGCATTCCTTTTCACCTATTTCCCTATTCAGCCTATTCGTCCTTTCCCAATGAGCTACCCCAATGCCATAAGAGATAGAATCTACCACATCTTATCCTGCCACACCCCACCCTAGCACTGCCCTCTACACTGGGGTTGCATTACAAGTGGGAGCAAGAGAGTTAGCTGGCTGTGGGGAGATGGGGTCCAGGTCTCCTCAGCGGCAGAGTTCTCCTTGTCCTCTCATTCTACTTCCATCCCAGCTTGCTCAGCCCTGAGTCATCTGACCTCTGAAGCCTCCAGTCTTCGTCCTTTCTAACAGTCAGCATGATAGAGTTGCTACAGCCCCTGCTTCTGCTCTTTCTGGCTGTATGACACTGGAAATCAGTTCACCTGTGAGGCTCTTTTCTCATTTATAAACAGAGGAATAGTAGTTCCTACCTTCTTGGGTTGGTGATTATATGAGGTACTGCATGTATAGCACTTACCATAGTGCTTGGCAAAAATAAGTTCTCAAACAAAGTTTAGTTTTACCTCGTATTATTTCCCATTTAATTTTTTATTAATGCCTACTTTTGTTTTCCCAGCGATCAGCCATGTATGGTCTTCACATGGTCATGGATTCTTGCATAGCATTGGCTGCAGCAGTCACATGAAAACCACTCACACTTTAACCTGCAGGAAGCATTCATGAGTGGTTTATAGGCAGACTTGATAATTCTAATTTTTTAGGAAAATTGGTCTCAGAAAGCAGCCCATTTTTTATTGACTCAACAACACACTGAAATTTCTAAAATTAAAAAAAGCAATATATTTACTAATAAAAAATATTTTTAGGCTAGGCCTGGTGGCTCACGCCTGTAATTCCAGCACTTTTCGAAGCCAAGGCAGGAGGACTGCTTGAGCCCAGGAGTTCAAGAGCAGCCTGGGCAACGTAGTGAAACCTCATCTCTACAGAAAAAAAAAAAAAATTAAAAATTAGCCAAGCATGGTGGTGTGCACCTGTGGTCCTAGGTACTTTGGAGGCTGAGGTGGAAGGATCACTTGATCCCAGGAGGTTGAGGCTGCAGTGAGCCGTGATCACGCCCCAGCACTCCAGGCTGGGTGACAGAGCAAGATCCTGTCTTTAAAAATAAAAATAGGCCAGGTTCGGTGGCTCACACCTGTAATCCCGGCACTTTGGGAGGCCAAGGCAGGTGGATCACCTGAGGTCAGGAGTTTGAGACCAGCCTGGCCAACATGGTGAAACCCCGTCTTTACTAAAGATATAAAAAGTTAGCCAGGCGTAGTGGCGGGTGTCTGTAATCTCAGCTACTTGGGAGGTTGAGGCAGGAGAATTGCTTGAATCCGGGAGACAGAAGTTGCAGTGAGCCGAGATCACACCATTGCACTCCAGCCTGGGCAACAAGAGCGAAACTCTGTCTCTAAAATAAATAAATAGATAAATAAGTAAATAATTTTAAACAACCATTTTAAAGCTTATTTTTGAACCGAAAACAATAAAGGCAGTTAAAAGAATAACTATTATTTTAACTTTCCTTTAGATATACAAAAGGGTTTTTTGTTGTTGTTGATCACTAACTGAATTACATTAAAAAAAATTGTTGCTAACATAATTAAGTATGGTAATCTGTGCCCATATTACCCACATGGGATACCAACTCATTAAGAAGCAATGTTGCAGGTGTGAGTAGCCCTACACCCCCACCAGATTGACAGCAGCACGAGACTTGGTAAAAACATACATTTCACCTGGTGGTCTTCCTGCCTCTACATGATGTGCAAGCCTCAGTGTCTCTCAATTACAAGCTGTAATAAAAAATAAAACAAATCGAACTGTGAGGGAGCAGCTTGAAAGGCACTTAGGAATGACTGGACTCTTAGCGGCACATGGCTAATAGAATGGGTAAGATGTCCTCTGTGAGAACCTTCTCAAGAAGGCAATCTTGAATACTTGTTAAAATTGTGGGTTTTGTCATCTGGATGGGAAAACAAAAAGAGATTCTAATCTCATGCTTTACACAAAAAAGAATGCCATACTTTCAAATACAACAATGGAAACCAGAAACATACAAACATTTCTGGAAACCAGAAAAAAAATTATGGGAGAATATTTTTACTCTTAAAATAGGAAAGGCTATCTTAAGCCTGTCAGAAAAGTGAAAGATCATTAAAAAATTAAAAATAAAAAAATAAATTCACTCACATAAAAGTTAAGTAAACTTTACTTTCTGCCTGGAATAAAAGTACTATAGCCAAGTGAGAGCAATATTTCAACATACAAGACAATAAAAAAAGCTTATTCCATTATACAGTTAACTACCATAAATAAAATGGAAAGGACTGACAATCCAGGAGACGAAGGATATCAACACTTAACAAGAACAAAAATACAAATTACTTTTACAGTTAAAAAATGCTCAAAATAACCCATAATAAAAATGCAAATTAAAGCTATAATGAAACCTCTATTTCTATTTATCTAGTTGATGAAGATCAAAACATCTGACAAAACCCTGAGTTGGGGAGGATACAGAAAATCAGTGCTTTCATATGCTGTTGATGGGTGTGCAAATAATTCTCTTGGAGGGCAATTTGGCAGTGACTAGCAAATGAAAAGTGCACATATCTTTTTATAAAAAATTCTCTTTCTAGGAATTTATCATGCTTAGATGAGTAGGAACTCAAAGCTACATATACAAGTGATACAACTCGGATGAGGGGAGGAACACCAGGGTTCTAGGTCCTCATGCCGGTTTAGATAAAAGGACATGGACACACGTGGAGTGGTTTAAGGAGCAGAGAGCTTAATAGGCAAGATAGAAAAGAGAAAGCAGAAGATAGAAGCTCCTCCCTACAGAGACAGAGGGACGGGGGCTCCAAAGCGAAAGAGGAGACCCCAAGAGGGGCAGAAATCAGCCAGGTGATTCAACAAGCCATAGGGACAGATTTTGTGATTGATTTTTGGCTACATCAGCTCAGCAGCCACAAGAAAGAAGATTCTTTTAAAGCTAAAAATTCCCTGGCTCTCTCACCACATTGAATGGATAATTTAAAGCCCTGAATTTCTCATTTCTTTTAAAATCTCTCCAGCGCAGTTTGCAGCAGCCAGTTTATCCTTATTCATCATATTCTCCTACTGTGCCACGACCCTTATCACTCAGTCCATCAAAGCCAGGTTTTCTGTAGAAACTCATTACAAGTGATAAACCACCAGCTGCCAAAAATTACTATTTTACTGTTTTACCACCTGCTGCCAAAAATTACAATTATCCCCTCATTTAAAGGTAAGTACGGTGCAGTAGCTCACGCCTATAATCCCAGCACTTTGGGAGGCCAAGGCGGGTGGATCAACTGAAGTCAGGAGTTTGAGACTAGCCTGACCAACATGGAGAAACCTCGTCCTTACCGAAAATACAAAATTAGCCAGGCGTGGTGGCGCATGCCTGTAATCCCAGCTACTCAGGAGGCTGAGGCAGGAGAATTGTTTGAACCCAGGAGGCGGAGGTTGCGGTGACCCAAGATTATGCCATTGCACTCCAGCCTGGGCAACAAGAGCAAAACTCCATCTCAAAATAAATAAATAAATAAAAAGGTAAGTACTTCCTTGCTTGCATCAATCACAAGTAGGTTAAATACCTAACCTATTGTCTCAAACATTGTTATCAATCAAGATTCAGTTACAGATAACAAAAAAACATTCTATTTTAAGCAGAAAATAACTTAAATTGAGAAATTACATTCTTATAAAATTATTGAAAGAGATGGGGTATTGGAGTCTAGCATGGTCTCCAGAAATAATTGCAGGAAGATTCTGTAACACTGGCTTACCAAGGGAGCTGCTACCTCGGTCACATTTTCAGTGGAAGTTGGGAATCTGGAAGCTGTCCCTGGAACTATGGCTCCAGTAACACATACTTTAGCTGGAATCCAGGGATCTGCAAGGTGCAACTGTCAGCTCCAGAGATGTCCTGCACCTCCTAGACCCTGCAGGACACCCTAGACCCATAAAGCTATTGAATGGACCCTGGAATGTCCTCTGCAGCTGAAAATCTCAATTCCTGCATAATCATGCTTGTCAGCAAAATCAGCAAAAACTGAAAAAGAAGAAACTCTGTCTTACTTCAGTTTCAAATTTTGTACATCTCGTTTGGTTTCAGAACCTAATTCTTGAACTCTGGCTTCAGGGCACTCTGAGAGGTGTAGATTTTAGCTGTCCTACCTCTAGAGTTTAGGAAGGCATGTGAGGGGGGGACACATGCCCCATAAAGTTTCAAATCAAAATGCTAACATTTTGTTTAAGCTAATTTTAAACTCAAAATTTAGCTTATTAACATTTTGTAAATATGAAGCATCCAAGAAGCATTTTTATTACAAATCCAAGCTTGTCAGAATTTTTCTATGCACTTGGGCACATCTGAAGTAACACTTTGGAGATGAACCAACTTATTCACAAATGATTTTTAAAAGTTAACTTTTGTACTTAGGCTGTCCCATTTGCAATTTATTTGCTTGCATTTATATTCTGCATTTCTACAAATTGGTTCTACACATTTCCATCTTAGAAAGAATAACAAGGAAATTCAGTTTCAACTCAAAGAAAGGATCTGGGCATTTTGGCTGAGAACTGTGCCTGCTGTGTTGCTTGGTTGAGCAGTGATCCTGTCGCCCTCTGCTCCCTAAATGTGCCTCAGTTCCTCATAGCTTTGTGGTTGTTTTCAGTACATGTGTGTTCTCAAATAACTGACAACTCCCACCCACTTCCTAACCTGACTTAAATGTGGACTTTGCACTTATATATTCTAAAGAGTATAATTTAATAGATGGTTTATCACCATGGTATTTAAAAAAGCATGAAGATAAAAGGAAAAAAGAAACAAATGGGCCTGGCGTGGTGGCTCACATCTGTAGTCCCAGTACTTAGGGATGCTGAGGCAGGCAGATCATCTGAGGTCAGAAGTTCAAGACCAGCCTGGGCAACATTGTGAAACCCTGTCTCTACTAAAAAAAAAAATGCAAAAATTAGCTGGATGTGGTGGCAGGAGCCTGTAATCTCAACTAGCTAGGAGGCTGAGGCAGAAGAATCACTTGAACTCTGGAGGCGGAGGTTGCAGTGAGCCAATATTGCACGACTGCACTCCAACCTGGGTGACAGTGAGACCTTGTCTCAAAAAAAAAGAAAAAGAAAAAAGAAACAAACCATTGGTTAGGAGAAAGGGGGAACAAATAGCATAGGTAATGAAATTTAATGTTCAATTTATTCAATAAAACATACACCCTATGTTTCTCAGATCTGCCGAGTGAATCCACCTATAAATCTCTTCTTCTAGCATATAGGCTTGAACTAACCCACCAACTTTCCAACAGACTAGTGACTCCACCCAGCTACTCATTCCAGAGTTATAGTTATTGAGTCAAATGCCTTGGCCATTCTAAGAAAATTCCACAAGTAACAATTACTGTACTTGGCAGAAAGCCTGGTAATACCCAGCTAGAACTTTATATTTTTGTTGAATTAAAAATACATTTCTAAAATATTTTTCAGATTTATTGCTACTTAGGAAAGCGTATTATCCAAATATAAAGTGAACAAAGAGCTAGAAGAAGTAATTTAGGTTAACAGATAATAACATTCCAAATCGTTATACTAGATAATTGTATTCTAAAGATAATTGAGTTCCTGCCCCCAAATGGCCTATTCCTCTATAGTCAATAAAAGCATTTGGAATCTTTACTAAGTCTCTTGGTGGGGAAAATGCCTGAAAACAGACAGCATATTGTTAATATAAGCCACATGACTTAACATTCTTTGCTGGATAGTTTTCTTATTCCTCATCTCTTTACAAACTCAACTCAGTCCTCTAAAATGATCCAATCACTGGCACCCTTTCTCTCTCATCTTCCTTCCAGAACTGTCCTTTTACTAAGACCACTTCTTTCCCAATAGCTCCGGCTGCCCACAGTGACTTTCCCTGCTGTATGCAGCCCTCTGTCAAGTTTATTCTCCTCCTGTGTTTTGGTTGTTTTTCTCATACGAACTATCGCATCACCCCACATTCTTCATGGAAAATGAAATCCAGCCAGTAAGAATTTTTTTCTCCTTGGAAGAAAACAAAGGGGCAAGAGAGACTATAAATGTTTGCAAATTAATACTCCGTCCTCTGTCACCCTTTTCCCCCATTAGTTCTTCATGCAGCTCTACCAAGAAGAAAATGCTGTATGTGTTTGGACACCACATTCCCTCCTCTCATCACTCTAACGTGCTTTTTCTCTTCTTCACCTAGGTCAGGCAGGCTTACCAACAGGTACCCTGGAAAGCCACCACACCTATGTCAGTCCAAGTTTCCACTAGAACATTGGAAAGGCAATATAGTCATCCCTTGGTACTTATGGGGGACTCATTCCAGGACCTCTCACAGATAACAAAATCAGTGGATACCAAACTCCCTGATATAAAATGGTATAGTATTGGCATATAACCTATGCATATCCCCCCATATGCTTTAGATCATTTTTAGATTCTTTATAATATCTAATACAATGTAAATGCTACCTAAATAAGAAAAAAAGTCTACATGTTCAGTACAGACACATTTTTTTTTCCTAAACATTTTCCTCCCTCAGTGGTTGTTTAATCCATGGATGCAGAACCCATAAACAGGGAGGGCTGACTGTATATCAGCATTGGGATTTTACTCCCCACCCACCCAGGGTCATTGTTTTCGTAATATGAGGACGAAGATAACTTCGCAGAGTTCTTTCTATTACCTGAGCAGTTGATCGCTAGATGAGCTGCACCAACAAAACTAAAGCAGCATGATGCAGGCCAAACCACCAAAGTTTTGGGAAATCCAAAGTGGCCTAGGAAAAGTTTTCTGCCATCCTGTGTACTATAAAATGTAGAGAACTGAAGAGCTGAAAATTCATACTGAAATTAAATAAAAGCACACAGTCCCCAATAAAACCCCTGACAAGACGGGCTCCTCAGGGTCAGAAACCTCACTGGAGAGCATCCCACTTCAAGAGCCTGAGTCAGCCTTGCTGCATCCCTTCCTCGTCTCATCTTCCCCAGTTCTGGGGTTCAGGTTCCATTCATTTGTAATGCACCAGCAGGGCAGCTACACTCATCCCTTGGTCCACCTCGGTGCTGTTCAGCCTTACCACAAAAAATCAGGGAGATTCTTGAGGGGCTGTAATAAAGTTGAACCAGCCGACTGTTTTTTCAAGTGTAAGACAGTTTAAGAATTCTTCATGACCAGTCTTTCCCTCAGGATCTTGATCCCAGCAATTCTGAGCCTAAGTCATACTCTATTGCCCCCTAGAGGATGACACATTTTTGTCGTTTACTGTAGGAATTAAAAGTAGAGCTTCTACCCACTCAGTTATGAACTTGACATATGAATTCCAGTAAGTCTCCATCCCACCATACATTCATTCTAGAGAACTGAGGAAGTCCACCGTGAAAGGAAAGTATTTCGTGGTTTTGAGTTCACTAGACCTAAAGAGAATATTTTTCTGTTTCCAAGGATTTATCCCAATGCAGTTTTAAGTCATTCACTACCCACATCAAAAATTCCATTTTTTGGGTTCCTGGTGAGGTACCTCCCATGAATTTCTCAAATTCATACTAGCAAGTAACCTCTGTCAGTAAATCCTAAAACCATTTGTCTTGAAGTTTCCCAGTAAAGAGACATGGGGTTCTCGGAAGAGGAGGAGAGACATTCAACTTATAATAGCATGTTTACCAAGATCCTCTTTTCTCCCAGGAATTATTATAAGAAGTTGACAAAAATTTTAAAAATTGAGAGTCTGTTGAGAATGGATTAAAAACCAACTTTATGACTCAATATCACAAGTGATTTTTTTAGACTTCTTTAATAGATAGCCTTACACGATGCTGCATACATCTAGGCCTACATCGAGAACATCCTATCCCCAAAATTAACGTTTTGCTTCAGTAAATCTCCATCACATTTCGTTGGCTTTTAGTATTATTCCAAAAACCATTGCCACTTGTGTTGGGGGCCATTTACCCCTTCATTACTATTCTGATAGGCATAGGGTGTGTATATCTAGAGTTTATTATAATTTAGGCTCAAAATCACAAGAAGTAGTCCCTAATGTGTAACCCAAATATAACTTGGGCTCCATACCAACCCAGCAGAATGTCTTTTCAATAAACCAGCGGTTCCCAAACCCCAGGACATGGACCAGTACCATCCCTGTTAGGAACTGGGCTGCACAGCAGGAGGTGAGCAGTGGGCCAGCGAGTGAAGCTTCATCTGTATTTACAGACACTCCCGACATCAAAAATTCCATTTTTGGGGTTCCTGGTGAGGCACCTCCCATGAATTTCTCAAATTCATACTAGCAAGTAACCTCTGTCAGTAAATCCTAAAACCATTTGACTTGAAGTTTCCCAGTAAGGAGACATGGGGTTCTCGGAAGGAGAGTAGAGACATTAAACTTACAATAGCATGTTTAACAAGATCCTCTTTCCTCACACTACCGCCTGAGCTCTGCTTCCTGTCAGATCAATCATGGCATTAGATTCTCATACGAGCATGAACCCCATTGTGAACTGTGCATTTGAGGGATTTAGGTTGTGTGCTCCTTATAATAATCTAAGGCCTGATGGTCTGTCACTGTCTCCCATCACCCCCAGATGGGACTGTATAGTGGCAGGAAAACAACTGATTTTACATTTTTGTGAGTTGTATAATTATTTCATTATATATTACAATGTGATAATAATAGAAATAAAGTACACAATAAATTTAATGTACTTGACTCATCCTGAAACCATTCTCCACACCCTAACCTTGGTCCATGGAAAAACTGCCTTCCATGAAACTGGTCCCTAGTGCCAAAAACGTTGGGAACTGCTGCAATAAACAATAGACAATCATCCTAATAGTAATTAAGCAATCAGAAACTTCACTCAGTCTCCAAGAAAAATGCCAAAATAGAGAGCACATACTTAAGCCTGTCTTCATTAAACATGTCTTTAGGCATAATCCTCAGTGTCAATCTCTAGCTAATGTGAAATAAACATCGAATATTTAAAACAGATCACCATTCTCTTACAAAGTGTTATGCCCTAGTCTCTCAGAAATTAACATGGGGGCCATTATGAAAAACATATCTTTAAAAAAGATGATTGTGATTATGTAGTATATTATAGCAGTATCTTATTTTGTAGTTACTTAGTATTAATGGGAAAATACATTATTTACTTCCAGAAATATCAACTTGATAATATCCATTAATAATAAGGAAATGATTGAATTGTGTCAGTTTTGTTCTCACTAATCACTTGTTTATATAACTGATTGAGTATTAGTACAGGGTCATAGCATAACGCAAATGTGTTAATAAAACAGTAATTCTGTTTCTGTTTTTTGTTGCTGTTCCTATAGCTAGTCTTAGGTTTTGTTTTGTTGTTTTTTTTTCTTTTTCCGAAAACCTTTAATGGAGACACTTAGGATAAAAAGCCTATTTGATCGTGTGCATGAGTGTTAACATAAATAAAATGTGCTGTAGTAATTAGTGGACTTCCTTTGTGGTTTGCTTGAAAGATTACTAACTGCTTATTAGCACTTCACATATGAAAATATCACCATTTGGACTGCAGCTGGAGCTGCTTTTAGCTGGCTCCCTGTTATCTCCCAAACTGAGTCACAGCATTTTGAAGAACCCTATCTCAACACTCATGCATGCATTCTGCCACATAAACCTTAGAATTTAGTGTTAGATCATCTTAAAGTATTTCTTCTCATCTCATTCACAATTTGCCACACAGTCATTGTGGAAATACCTAAACGCCATTCTCAACACAGGGTACTTCATAAAATAACCTGGCTCCTAACAAGATGTAAAAAAGACTGCTTAGTTACATGAATTATTCAATTTAAACATGAAAATTTTCAACGGGATAGCCCTAAATCTATTTACTCTACCACAAAACTGTTTTGTTTACAGTGAAGTTACCTTAACCCTTTTAAAATTAAGAAATGTAGATTTTTGGTGCATGTAAATGTGAGGGCCTGAATAAAGCCAGATTGGTGTGGTCAAGCATTGGGCAAGATTCCCCATTAACTTATGCCAAGACTGTCATTTTAATGAGATTAAGGTTTCAATTTCTTCAGCCCAAGACCTCTCTGGAGCACACGCTCTGCTATTCTGGTTAAATTATGCCTATTTCTCTCCAAAATGAGTAAATACTTAAGTTCTCATGCTGAGAGAGCTGAAGCGAATTTTCATTTGGCACACATATTCTGAGAGTGTAATGCATGTTTGTTGAAACCATGCTGAGCTGGAACAAAGTGTCTTTATGATTACTACTTATTAACATGTATTAAGAACAGTTATTGTACTTGGTCTACACACAATACATAAAGGAAGTCATCGTTCCTACAGAGGGAAATATACAGCTTGGATGAATATGTTACTGATAAAATTTATATCATTATGGAAATTACAATTTAGTTGAGAAGACAGACATTGAATACATAATTACAGGTGAGGGTGGCTTTACAAAGAAGTGCAGTATGCTATGTAAGGGCAAAGAGAAGGGGCTGACTTTGTCTCCAGAAAGCAATGACATTTAAACTGAGGCTTGAAGAGTGAGATGAGGTTGGCTAGCAAAAGAGTGGAGGAAAAAGTAGTTCATGAAAAGGGAATAGCAAAGGAAAGGCCCTGAGGCTCTCAAAGAACACGAGAGTTTGGTCTGGAACCTGCAATTAGTAGTGGTGTAAAGGAGGTAAGGCTGTGTAGGGAGATGAGGGTGCTGGTGGTATTGAACCTGCAGAAGTACTCAAGAGTGGGGAGCATTAGACCATAGTATAGATTGTTTGCTTTACTCAAAGGTAGTGAGATTCCCTAAATTGTTTTGATGACAGAAATGGCATGGTCAGATTTGTGTTTATGAAAACATCATCCTAGGTGCAATATGGAGTATTTGAAGGGTGGGTGGACATGAGTGGATGTGGGGAAATTGGTTAGGAGGTTATTGCCTAACAGAGAGATGGCTGGTGACTTGCACAGAGGCATTTGAAATGTCCAAGGAGGACCAGAAATGTCCAAGAAATATAAAGGAGGTGCAATTAATCATATTTGAAAATGGATTGGATGTTGGGGTAAAAGACAGAGTGACCTGAGCGATGAGTCTCAGGTTTCTGGAATAGTCAGCTGGGGTTATGGTTTCTAAAATAAAGAACAACAAAGAAAAAATGTTGGTGCAGACAATCAGTTTCGACATGTAATGTTGCATATTAAGAGTTTTAAAATACACACACACAGAGCTGTATGTTTGTATGAATGCACTATAATATTTTATTTAAAATTATATCCCTTTCATCTATTATTAAATGAATAATGCTTTCATATATACAAATATTTCTATATTCTATGAAGAAGCTCTGCTACTGATTCTATGACAGGTTAACTTTATTTAAAAAGCGAATAAAGTATGCTATCTTTTTTGCTTTTAAATTTTTATGAGTCACCATAATTGATACAAAAGTATTAATCTTTTAGATTAAATAGCAACTGAATATTTTGGAAGTATCTAGTTATTTCTAATATTGTGAGATGTAAAAGAAATTATTCATGTTCTATTCAATAGGCATTTTTGTGGTCAAAATTATTTTCCCCAATAAATCAATCTACTCACAAATAGAATAAAATAGATCTCACATATAATTCTGAAACAAAGATATAGCTGAATGTAGCTATATGAGGGAGCCCAGGTGATAACAGCAGAAGAACAACTCAGCTAGCCTACAGGATTGTGAAATAATATTATGTGTTTTATTTTAAGGCACTAAATTTTGAGATGATTTGTTGCATAGCAGCGGTTAACTGTTATGGCCCTGTTTTTTTCATTGTCTTTTTTCCAAAAGTCTTTATATAGAATCATTCCTTGTTTCTCTTGATTTTGTTCTCTCATTTATATCCTTCAGTTCTCTTTTGAGGTCTTTTATTATTCTCCTCCTTAAATTTTGATGAGAGAAAGTTTTTAAAAGGATATAAGTCAATATATAAAATAAATTGTCTTTCTATAAACTAGTAACAAACAACAATAAGCTTAAACTTAAACATTTTCCTCTATGATAATTTTAAAACAAATAAAATACTTCGAAAAAAATTAACAAAAGACATGCAAGCTTTCTAGATTAAATACTATAAGATATTGCTGAGAGAAGTTAAAGAAAACCTGAATAAAAGGAGCAATATACCATGTTCATGGATTGGAATATTAATATTGTTAAAATGTAAATTGTCTCCAAATTTACCTATAGATTTAATGCAGCCTGAGTCAGAATTCCAGCAGTCTTTTAAATGGAAATTGACAGGCTATCATTAAAATGTATACAGAAATGCAAGGATCTAAAACAGAATAGTTTTGGAAAAAAACATGAAGTTGGAAGACTTTCACTACCTGATTTCAAGACTTACTAGAAAGCTACAATAAACAAGACATATGGTATTGGTATAGGAATAGGTAAATAGATCAGTGAAACAGAATAGAAAGTTCTGTTTCACTGATTTGTTATATCTATATTTGTTATATACCCACACATATAAAGTAGATTGATTTTTGACAAAGGTATTAAGGAACACCTTAGAGAAATACTAAACCTTTCAAAAAACAGTTCTGAATCAACTGAATATTCATGTGGAAAAAGATAAACCTCAACTCCTACCTCATACCATATACAAAGTATTTTGAAATGGATCATAGACCTAAACATAAAGCTAAAATTAGAAAACTTCTAGAGAAAAATATGGAAGAAAATCTTGTGGCCTCGGGCTAAAAAACGATTTCTTAGGATACAAAGGACACTAATAGTGAAAGAGAGCAAATTGATACTGGATATATCAAAATTACAAACTCTATTCTGCAAAAGACATCATTAAGAAAATGAAAAGTTAAGTCCACAGACTGAGAGAAAATATTTGTAATGCATTTATCTTAAGTAAGTCTGATATCCTGAATGTATAAAAAATTTTACCTCTCAATAAGAATCCAAAAAAAATTAAAAATTGGGCAAAAATTTGAACAGATATTCCATAAATGTGTGAAAATGAAAAAAATGCTTAAAATATTTAGTCATTAAAGAAATGCAAATTAAAATGACAATGAAATACCATTTCACACTCAATGGCTAAATTGGAAAACACTGTAATACCAGAGGTTGATAAGGATGTGAAACAACTAGAACTTTATATGTGGCTGGTGTGAATGTAAAAAGAATACAACTAACTATAAAATGATTTGACAATTTTGTGTAAAATTAAACACACACCTACTCTAAAGATGCAGCAATTCTATCTCCATTTACAAAAAGGAAATGAAAATATACATCCATGGGATAATTTGTAGATGAATGTTCATCGCAGCTTTATTCATAATGGCCCCAATCTGGGGGAAAATTCCCCCCCCCAACAAAATGAACAAATAAACCGGTTATGATATGTTCATAGCATGAAATACTACTCATCAAGATTGAGCAACAACATGGACGAATCTTACAGACATTATGCTGAACCAAAGAATAGACACAAGAGAAGAGCTGCTGTAAAATTCCTACTAACTTGAGGTTTTAGAACAAATAAAACATCTAGGTGAAAAAAATCAGAACTGTGGTTACCTGGGGTAGGGGTAGAGTGGGCTCAAGAAGACTTTGTAAAATTATGGAAAAATTCTGTATCAGACTTGTGGTACTGGCTACAAGGGCATATACATTTTTAAAAAATTCATCAAACTGCACACTTGAAGGTTGTACATTTTACTTTGTATAAATCATATCTCAATAATTTCTTACTGATTTCTTTTTTTAAAAAAACCTGCCTGCCTCAAAGTAGCAAAATAGGCACTTTAAGAAGGAAAGAATGTTCCTTTTTCCTTGTTTATAGAAAATGCCTTTTTGCATGATTGTATACAATTGTCTTTGTCGACTTTTAAATTCTATGTCCAAGTACCAAGTAGTAATAACTACTATTTATTCATTGCCTAATATAAGCTAGATGCTCTGACATGCACTTACAAACATTTCATTCTCACAACAACCCTGAAGATAGATTTTATTATCTTTATTTTTGGTGTCGGAACCCAAGTCTCATAATAGTTAAGTAATTCATCCAAGTACTTATTGTTAGTAAATAGTAGAGGTGAGAGTTATCCAAGGACTGTCTGTCTCCATTGTCAACGTTCTTTCTACTACTTGTCACCTTCCCAGCTAACTTGTATGTCACACGTATCCCACAGCCATTTAGCCATGGGCACTAGAATGACAGTCACTGCTAGTCTAATTATTTAATTGGCCTGGCCACAATCTCCTTGTGATGTAAACTTTAATGAGTCACTCAGCTTATTTTTTCCAGTAATTAAACAAAGAAAGGAAAATGAAAGAAACAACTACTTACCTTTTTTCTACTTCACATAACAAGAATTTAATATCGTGCTTATAACAGGCTAGACCTGGGTTCAAGATCCAGCTCTGCCAAGTTTTAACTGAGCATGATGCTTTATCTCTCTAAGCTTTATAGATATGTTTCTTATCTATAAAATGAAAATATCAATAATCACCTCATAGGGTTATTGTGAATATAAAAGTGAGGTAATACATTCAAGCACTTTGTATAGTTCCAGGAGCATAGTAAATGGTAAGAAACAGAAGTGATTATTAGTAATGAGAGGACAGGTATTGTCCTGTTAGAGAGGGAGATTAAATAGAGGGAGTTTTTATAATTACTTGTTTTTGCTTATTCTTTAAATTATTTCTTTCCTTGACTAGGCATCTATTTAGCAAATTTGAAAAGACCCTGTGTATTCAACTCAATGATTTAGGCACTGGAGACTCCTTAACCACAGATCATTTAAGGTTGTATAACTTTATTTTGAGATTTTCACCTAATATTTTCATTTAATCAATGCATTTATTATTTTTCAATATGCCATTGTACTATAGGCTCTTATGTTAACCATTTCAAAAACTTACATAGACCATTGAGAATAACGTATAAAAGATATCTCACCGGCAGACAAGCCTGTCTTCTTCACATAAGTAGCCTAGAATGGGGTCAAAGAGTCCAGTGCCATTATGTGACCTATTGGAGACACAGTTCCCACAGACTTTATGACACAGGGCTTAAGGTTTTTTCTCTGTGCCTTCTGAAAGAGATAACTGTGATCCATAAAACAGCTGAAATATTAGAAAATAAATAAAAGCCAGAGAAACCCATGTTTACTGCAATATAGTTATAGGACTAATTATAACTAACTGAGCCTGTTTAAAAGACTCACAGCTTCAAGAGCCATTATATAAAAAAATTTCAGGCTGGGCGCAGTGGCTCACACCTGTAATCCCAGCCAGCGTTTTGGAAGGCTGAGACAGGCTGATCATTTGAGGTCAGGAGTTCAAGACCATCCTGGCCAACATAGCGAAACCCTGTCTCTACTAAAAATAAAAAAATTAGCTGAGTGTGGTGTCACGCACCTGTAATCCCGGCTACTGGGTAGGCTGAGGCAGGAGAACCACTTGAACCTGGGAGGCAGAGGTTGCAGTAAGCTGAGATTGCATCACTGCACTCCAGCCTGGGAGACAAGAGTGAAACTCTGCCTCAAAAAAAAAAAAAAAAAAAAAAATCATTGTTTGATTAAGGTGCTATATAATCAAGAGTAGCATTCTAATCATAATAGAAAGAAAAAGAACTGATTCTCAAAGTTGACCTCAAGCATAATTGTGAAGCAGGTTTTCACTTTCACAGCCTCATCAACATTTTCCTTCCACTCTGCCTTCACTCCAAACACACATAACACCCTCAAATATTCTGAGATCTATCATTTTACAGGAGAGAGGGACAAAAAATTAAATCTCAGATAATTCCCATTAAGATGTTAGGCATTTGTCATCTTGTTTTCCCTGGGCCTTAAGAGAAGGCAATACACACTGAGTTAAGTTAAAGCAGAGGGATGACTGTCTAATAGTAAGATTGCAATCATTGCATGTGATAGGCAGAAGAATATAAGTCAGGACCCTCCTGACTTATACCCCACAATTTTGGAGGATCATGCCTAGGTTATATTAAATAACTTTTAGGGTACTGGGACAGTGAAACTGAATCCAGCAAGAGCTTAGGAGCAGAAAAGAAGGCCAGAGGTAGAACTAGGAGCACACCTCATTCTATCAATTAATAACAAAAATGACCCTATACACCCCACAGCATGAAGAACGTTGCCATTTTGCCATTGGACTGTCCATCAGGACCAATTAAATCATGTGGACTTTACTTGTAAGCAATTTTGCCAATTGGCTGAACCTTTTTTTTTTTTTTTTTTTTTTTTTGAGACGGAGTCTGGCTCTGTCACCCAGGCTGGAGTGCAGTGGCGCAATCTCGGCTCACTGCAAGCTTCGCCTCCTGGTGAACCCTTATTTTTATTATTAATAGAACTAATTACTTTGAACTCTGATCCCCTGTATTTCAAAGACCCATTGTCCTATCACATCACCTCTTCTCATTTTCCCATTTTGTTTCAGTAACTAACATTCTTTACTTCATCACACATGAACATGCATTAAGGACACCAGAATGAAATACTTTTCTATTCCTTAGAGTTAAACTCCGCTTTTCCATTCCTTAGGTGGCCCAAAGGAATGGGTAACCAAGCCAGATATATTTAAAAGTTATTATTTCTGGAATTCTTCTACTCAGTTTGTTTATACATGTTTTTTTTTTTTTTTTTTTTTTCAGTTCGGTCTTGACACACAGACAAGTGTGTACCCAACCGTCTACTTTTTATATTTGGGTGAATACCTGGAAGTGGTATGTGGCAGAAGGCAAGGATGAGTAGTAGAAGGGAACACAAGCACACTGTTAACTTTAAGGTAACTTACTCCTCTCCTCCATTTCACTCCAAGTAAAAAGATTTCTAGTTCTGTATTTCACTCTGTTACATTTCTTAATTAATTTTTAAGTATCCTCAATGTCCTAATTCAACACTCACAGTGTATTCTCCTTTGTGTTATATGGCATTCTGTTTTCTCAATCATTTTCCCCTTACACATGTCCAACTTTCCACTTTTTAAATTTTATTCTCTCTGCTGTTTTGTTTTCAAACCACATGGAACCAAAGCACACACAACCATTAGTCTTTACCAAAAAACAAGCTTTGTATGAGCTTCTTGAGCCCCAAACAAAAGAATTTACACTTGAACCTGCTTGCTTTGACTGTGGCATTACTTTTCTGGCTTCTGCAATTCAGAGGCCCTGCTTTATGGTTTCAGCTTTCTGTTTTCCATTTATATGAAATGTCCTACAAAAATAAATGTATGTAACAAATACCAGGAACACAGCATTACAACAACTTTCATTTCTTGGCCAATGGGCCAGACATTGCAGTTTAAAGATTTGACATTGATGGGCTAGAAACTCAAAAAAAGAATTAGCAACCTTCCTTCCCTTCTCTTACGGCACATACTGCGGAATTGTTCATGAGAAGAAAATCTCATGGTCAAAAGTGCAATCAGCTGTGGATCTTATCAAAGCAAAAACAGCTGTTTGTATCTTGATGTAGCTGTGGCTTATTATTATTATTATTGTCATCATCATCATCATCTCAGTTTTGAGTGGAAAGGAACTATGGTTTCTCCAATTTTGTGAATAATAGTTTTGTTATTGAACAGGGAACACAATGTGTGGCTAGATTATCTCCCGCAGGGCTTGCAAACACTGTATCGTCCCCAAATGTGGTAGCCACATGTTTGTTTTTCAGCTGGCAGAGTCGTAAGCCAGAGAGATTTTAGAGGAAATGAAGGAGAGTGAAAATCAACTAAGCTTTTCATTAGCATGTATGACAAAGGGTAGTGTGTTTTTCTCTTTTGATAGTGTGTACGTGTTTTAAAAAAATAAATATTGCACATCATTACTGCTCTAGTCAGTTATTTATACTCTGATAAGAATTTTAAAGTCTGTTGGAACAAATTTGGAAAAAAGGATCAACTTCATTCAGCTCTAAATTTTTAGTGCTCACGTGTGCAAGTCACCATTATGGTATACTACACTTCAGAACATATATGTGTTCGAGAAATGTTTGTAAAACAAATAAATATGTATTGACTTTCACTAATGGAAAATATGTAGAATGAGAAAATTGCAGTCTGCAGATTCTAACTCACACAAAATGCATCCAATGTTTTAAAGTCCAACTAAAAAAATTATTTGATTAAATATTAATAATCATAATGAACACATTATAATCAATGAATCGAAAGTAATTGGAATAACTTGAATATTCACAAAAATCAGAGATTTTAAAACTAGGAAAGATACTTTAGAAAGAATTTGGTTAATCCTTGAATCCTAAATATAACAAAAGCCAGAGACAGTAAATGAACTGTCCGAAGATACACAGCCTTTTTTTTTTTATTGGAGCACTAGGATTGGAAACAAGGGCATTTTATCTGGGATCCAGTGTAAACTTTCTACGCTCCCATTAGGGGTGCTGCTTTGGTCTGCCATTCTGACACTATGTCTGGCATAGCGGAGGTCTTCCCTCGGAACCTGTGGTCAAGTAATAGCAGTTTCAGGCTTCCTAGTCTAGGGAATAAGCTGTTCATGGGCACATGCAGAGCCTTTTTCAGATGAGGGATAATTACACTCTTTCGCTTCCTGCTTCTCCTGTAATTTGGCCTGTCCATTGAAATTATAATCTATACACCTGTTTCTTCTTTTTCACTCCATCTTTCTTAGTGGGTTTGGAGGAGTTGAGTAGTTTAATTTTAAGCACTGCAGCAAGTCTGTAAAATGACAGCTAGGGATGTCTCTGACCCTTATAGGGAGAGTGAGATGTCACTGTTGACTTGCCATCAGTGGGAATTGCACTTGAATGTTCATCTTCAAGTGCAAATTATCATGTAAGTAATAGATTTGCCAACCCATTGGCAGGCTTCCATGTGATATTTCCCTGTGACCAAGGATGCTGTGCGGTCATGGGCAGGGGAAATCTAACTTGATTCAAACTGAACCAAACCCATCACCCTGAACTGAGAATCATGTGAACTGATTAGCTGACAGAAGCAGCCACACACCCTGCTCAGTGTCAGTCAGCCTTCTTAGGTGGAAAACAACAGAAATTGACTCTGACCATGTTTAGTCACAAAGGAATGTATGGGGGAAGGTGGGGGGGGGGGTTGGGGAATAAGAAAGAAAGAAGGAAATGCTGAAGAACCAGGTCTCAGAATGTACTCGCCTAAAGTAGCTTGGGGGGCGGGGCGGGGGATGGATCCCTGTAGCAAGACATAATGGGCACTTTTTTGTTTGTTTGCTTGTTTTTTAGATGGAGTCTCACTCTGTTGCCCAAGTTGGAGTGCAGTGGTGGATCTCCGCTCACTGTAACCTCTGCCTCCTGGGCTCAAGCAATTCTCCGGGCTCAAGCAATTCTCCAGCCTCAGCCTCCAGAGTAGTTTGGGATTACAGACATGCGCCACCACGCCCGGCTAATTTTTTGTTTGCTTGTTTGTTTGTATTTTTAGTAAAGACGGGGTTTTGCCATGTTGGCCAGGCCGGTCTCGAACTCCTGACCTCCAATGATAATGATCCGCCCGCCTTGGCCTCCCAAAGTGCTAGGATTACAGGTGTGAGCCACTGCTCCAGGCCTGGGCACTTTCTTTAGTAGTTTGAGGAGCAACATTTTTGACAGTGTCCTTCTGCTCAAGATTCAAATCCCAGATAAAATTAAACCATCTAGAGGGATGGCTTGATTAGCCAAACCTGGATCTCATGACCACTTCTTGAAGTGGGTAAGTCTCATAAATGCTCAGTCCTTCCACTATGCAACTGAGTGGGGTGGGTGGGAAGCCCTCAAAGGAAAATCCGGTTGTTCTTACTAGAAAGAAAAGGAAAATAGATGTGAGGCAGTCAAAATCAACAGAGGTCCACCACACCAACAAAATGTGGTGATTAAACATGGAGAGACAGAGACTAACAGAGGTACGTGAATATTGAAGTATGTCTGGACAACAGCCCAATGATGAGACCAATAAAATGGTTACCAAAATCTGGTTTTGAGTAGTAGTGTTAAATCAGACCATTTAGTAACCATTTTTTGTTGCAAGGTTTCTAGCACTGCCCAAACCCTGAGTGGTATATGGATAACTGGTCCATTATGTATCTCTTTCCAGTCAGCATAATTTATCCCCCACCTATATCCTCTTCTGACCACTCCTACTTCCTTCTCTTTTTCAAAATCTAAACTCTAAGGCTGTTTCTTCAGCAACTTCTTTGTTTAGATTGGAAGATAAATCAAACAGCATGCGATGTTTTACTGACTTTCAGTATTTAACAGAGGTGATTTAATTTTTTTTTAAATCCAAAGTCAAACTTCTTTATAAGATGAAGGAGAAAAATGTCTTATAAAATGCATATGTGAAGATGCCTTCTGACTGCTTTCTCATGCAGACTTGTTCTAGTCTTTAATCAATCTTCCTTGTAGACACTGTGGAGATGAAAGATGGTTCTCCACTTCTACTGAAAGTACAAATCAGGCCGGCATTTTGAAAAAGAGACAGGTTTATTAATCGCTGCAGCGTTAGCTGGCTTTGTTCCCTGTACAATTTCACTTTTGGTTATTAAAATATTCACTGTAGGAAATAAATTTGTAACCCATTTCTCATATTACCTACACACAGAAAAACAAAATTTGATATCCTGGGGTTTATTTGCTGAGGGCGCTTCCCATAAAAGCGAGTGAGTGTGCGCTGGGAAATGTGTCTGGTTAACTCTTTTATGGATAAACTTTAGTCACAATCTTCCCCCGCCCCCCTCTCGCCCCCAGCACCCTCCCAACCACCCGACTTCCCGCCTCTCAAGGGCTGGTGACCTAATAGCATTTTTCTTCGTGCATATTTTGGCGTCGCCCCATGGCCTGGCTGCCTTCGCCTGTCTGACTTTTTTGAAATTCCTGCATGTTCGCCCCAGATTAAGCCAGTGTGTCTCAGGATGTGTGTTCCGTTTTGTTCTTTCCCCTTAACGCTCCCTGTGCAACGTGTCTGGGGGGAGGAGGGCAGGGAGGGGAGAGAGGGAGGGGCAGAGGCGAGGAGCTGTCCGCCTTGCACGTTTCCAATCGCATTACGTGAACAAATAGCTGAGGGGCGGCCGGGCCAGAACGGCTTGTGTAACTTTGCAAACGTGCCAGAAAGTTTAAAATCTCTCCTCCTTCCTTCACTCCAGACACTGCCCGCTCTCCGGGACTGCCGCGCCGCTTCCCGTTGCCTTCCAGAACTGAGAAAAGGGAAAGGGAAGGGTGCCACGTCCGAGCAGCTGCCTTGACTGGGGAAGGGTCTGAATCCCACCCTTGGCATTGCTTGGTGGAGACTGAGATACCCGTGCTCCGCTCGCCTCCTTGGTTGAAGATTTCTCCCTCCCTCACGTGATTTGAGCCCCGTTTTTATTTTCTCTGAGCCACGTCCTCCTCGAGCGGGGTCAATCTGGCAAAAGGAGTGATGCGCTTCGCCTGGACCGTGCTCCTGCTCGGGCCTTTGCAGCTCTGCGCGCTAGTGCACTGCGCCCCGCCCGCCGCCGGCCAACAGCAGCCCCAGCGCGAGCCGCCGGCGGCTCCGGGCGCCTGGCGCCAGCAGATCCAATGGGAGAACAACGGGCAGGTGTTCAGCTTGCTGAGCCTGGGCTCACAGTACCAGCCTCAGCGCCGCCGGGACCCGGGCGCCGCCGTCCCTGGTGCAGCCAACGCCTCCGCCCAGCAGCCCCGCACTCCGATCCTGCTGATCCGCGACAACCGCACCGCCGCGGCGCGAGCGCGGACGGCCGGCTCATCTGGAGTCACCGCCGGCCGCCCCAGGCCCACCGCCCGCCACTGGTTCCAAGCTGGCTACTCGACATCTACAGCCCGCGAAGCTGGCGCCTCGCACGCGGAGAACCAGACAGCGCTGGGAGATGTCCCTGCGCTCAGTAACCTGCAGCCGCCCAGCCGCGTGGACGGCATGGTGGGCGACGACCCGTACAACCCCTACAAGTACTCTGACGACAACCCTTATTACAACTACTACGATACTTATGAAAGGCCCAGACCTGGGGGCAGGTACCGGCCCGGATACGGCACTGGCTACTTCCAGTACGGTAAGTACCCCCAAGTCCGCTGGAAGCACGCGTGCACCTGGTCCCCAGCTGTGTGGCTTCTCGACGTGGCTGCCTGGGCGCGGCGGGCCCCGGTCCTCGCAGATCCGATCCCTCCCCCACGCGCCTGCAGTGGCAGCCCTGGAATCTAGTGCAAACCGCGCGTCTGGCCCCTCCTGCTTCCTTTTCACATTGCTTTGCAGTCCCGGGCGTCCCCAGTTCTCTTGCTGCGCTCCGCTCCACTCTGCAGTCCCGGTGGGCGAAGGGTGAGGAGTAAGGGACCTAGAGGGGTAGGGAGTTGGAGCGGGGGGCGCCGGGTTGTTTCACTGCTGCGCCCGTCGCCTGCTGACGTTTAGGTCTCCCAGACCTGGTGGCCGACCCCTACTACATCCAGGCGTCCACGTACGTGCAGAAGATGTCCATGTACAACCTGAGATGCGCGGCGGAGGAAAACTGTCTGGCCAGGTACGGGCTGAGATGTCTGAGGCCCCGCTCCCCGGTCTTCCTTCAGGGGGCGCTCTGGTGCCTGGTTCTGACTGCTACTGTTTCGCGCAGACAAGTGTTAGGAAGTGGGACAAGAGCTGGGAAGTGGGACGTGACCTCCTGGGCATGCTGATCTGGACGGAGAGTTAATATTTTGAAGATTTCTGTGGGTTCAGTCTCAAACTGCAGCACGAATCAGACAGGTGGAGGAAACCCTTATCCTGGAGACTGAAAGTCTCATGCTCTTTTTCCAAGATACTTAAACTTGGGAGTCAATTGTTCCAATCACTTTTTATAAAACAACTACACAGTAATTCAAAAAATTTATTGTAATTGAAGGGTGTGTTAATACCCCCTTAGAAGACTGGGGGCAAATTTGCCATCGTAGCCTCATTGGTAAAGACTAAGTTTTCCTCTTTTGTTTGAGACCACGATGAACTTGGTTGTTTTGGTATTACTTCAGCCAGAATAAGACCGTGAGCAAGAGCTTTGTTTTTCTACTATTCTAAAATAAAATAGTAACTCTGGGATTGGGGTTCTCTGAATTTACTGCTGGGAAACAGCAGAGGGAGCAAAAGATGTTTTAATAAAAATTTAATAAAAAATTTAAAGTGTAAAATAAGGTCATCAATACCCTCTGAACATACAGACACACTAAATATATTAGTAGGAACACAGTGATCTTTATTTGTACATTTCTTCCACTTTGACCCTTCATAATTGTCAGGCTAAAGGAAGTGAAGAAATCCAAGCTCATTTTCATTCCTGAGTCTTGCATCACTTACACCACTGAAATCCTTATGATGTTTTTACAGTACTGCCATTGTTTTGGGATAGTGAAGTTACAAAATTATTAATTTAAATCTGGGTATGCTCTTTTAGAGTTATTTCCTCAGGTGCAGCTTATTAACTATTTTAAAAGTTTTGTTAAATTTGAAGTTTGTAATAAACATCTATGAATTATTTTTTTAATTGGGGGATTATTTCCACTTCAGTTTCACTCATTCATATGATCAAACTTGAATTGATTCTAAACTTTACTTCTGACATTTAGATTTTTAATGCTTATTATGTTTTTACTGTTAAGATCTGTGGATTTCCATAGTTGTTATTCATTCACTTATTCACCAAATATTCATTGAGCTCCTACTACTCCAAGACTGTTCTAGGAGCTTCGGATTCAGCAATGAACAAAATAAACAAAATGCCCTAGACTCTTGGAACTGATAGTCTAGTTGGGGAAGGAGGATTGTCACTACTATATAATGGAGCTTTTATTTGTAGTTTTGTCTTTAGTTAATATTCCATGAATATAATAATTTTTCTTTTTTCAAAATCACAGTACAGCATACAGGGCAGATGTCAGAGATTATGATCACAGGGTGCTGCTCAGATTTCCCCAAAGAGTGAAGAACCAAGGGACATCAGATTTCTTACCCAGCCGACCAAGATATTCCTGGGAATGGCACAGTTGTCATCAGTAAGTAAATGGGCCTCCTGGGTACTTTTGGGTTGCTTTTCTTTTTTCGGGTGATTTTTGATATCACAAATGCAAGTCTTATTTCTTACCTAAAGGAAGAAAGTTGCTATTACTTATATTTAGAATTTTTCTGTATGTAATTTCACATAACCCATCTACTACAAGATCCTGTTATCTTTTGAAGTGGAAAATCTGAAGCCCAGCTTATTAAAGCTGTTGATAGGATACAGCAATTGACTTCAATAAAATTTACTCCAATGAATTACAGATAGGATTTCTTTAAAAGTCTATTACAGCCAAGATCATCTACAGTTAGTTAGCATTAAATAGCATTTCATAAAGACCACACGTTTTTTATCACAAGCATTCAGAAACCATTCTCAAAGAAAGATGTACATGATACACCCCATCAGCTCAGAAGGACCTTCTTCCATCTTTTAAAAGACCTGTATCAAGCCCAAGGTGGTTGCCTGTTCTATACTAAATTTAAGGATTTTCGCATAAGGTAATTCTATCATTTGCCTTAGTAACTTGCCTAGGTGTTTATTTTCAGGAAATCCTCATGTGTGGCCTTAAACTTACTTCCTGAGATCCAAGCCAGTCCTCATTGTTTTTTCCTTATGTGGGAATATGAACAGCTCAGCACCTTCCGTTTAATGAAATAACAAAAGTAGATATGTCACTTAATTTCCTGATAAAATAGGAATACTTTATTTCTAAATAAAAGTGTGTACTATTTAAATAATAATGGTGGATAAAACATGCCATGAGTTCTCCCTTGCTTTTCACTAATGATTTTAAATATGTGAGAACTCAATTTTTTAAAATCTCATAGAAACCTTGAAAAAGTCATGTGCTGCTTTTTGGAATGAAACATCAGCAGTGGCACCAAGGGGAATACACTAGAGAACACATGGCAAGTTTCACTTAAGCACAGATAATTTATTGTCCATTTCTATTTAATATTCAAAGACAAAATGGGGTACAATAAGATAGAAAAATACTGAACTAAGTCTTTTGTCCTAGTAGCGAAGTTATACCTTACAATTTTGATAGATTTATGTCCTGGGGGAAAAAAAAACCCTAGCGTGAATCTCTCTTTTAGAAGATAAATTTGGTCTCAATTTTAATGTGAAAACAAATGTGTGAAGCCATGGGGGAAGTCATTTAATATCTTCATTGCTTTCTCTGTATGTAACTGACCACCATCTTTTTGTTTTGTGGGACATTAGACATTACCACAGTATGGATGAGTTTAGCCACTATGACCTGCTTGATGCCAATACCCAGAGAAGAGTGGCTGAAGGCCACAAAGCAAGTTTCTGTCTTGAAGACACATCCTGTGACTATGGCTACCACAGGCGATTTGCATGTACTGCACACACACAGGTATGCTGGCACCCTGAAATCCAGAACCTCAAGTCTCAGAGAGAAACAGGTCATCTACCGTTAGTTAGCATTAAATAGCATTTCATAAAGAACACACATTTTTATCAAAAGGATACAGAGACTGTTCTCAAAGAAAACTGTAGATGATATACCCCATGAGTCTAGTATTTTCTTTCCTCTCACCTCTCTTTTATAAAGCATTCAATTTGAGGTCCATGTTGTCAAGATGGAAAATAATTGGGAAAAGGCAAATGATGGCTTGATGATCCAAATTACTTTTGAAGTATTTCCAGTTATGCATGTAGCCCCTATTCATGATCACAGGTCAGTGTGGGTCCTTGTTACATTCCGCAATGAAGAACAAAAATTTACTCTCTGAAAAAGTCTGAATGGTTGACAACACATGCACCCATTCTGTATTCCTTAACTGGCTTAGTAAATAACTGTAAAAAAAGATATCTCAGTTTTTTCACCTGGGAAACCATTCCTTCCTTCTGTTTTATGCTGAAAATAGAATAGTGGTTGGAGTTAGCAAATGGAGGAGAAATAAGTTTCTTTAAAAGCACTTTAAAAAGTTGTCTCTTTTAATAATGCAAGTAAGAGCAGAAGGACACCATTTCTTTCTCCACACACATATATATTTAAATCTACAGTATAATTGATGTCAGATGTTGTTTGGATGGATTTTTTTAAAGTAGTGCTGAACTAAGCAGTTTGTATGTTTTATCATTGGAAAATGCGTGTCAGTTAAAAGCTATGTCAGTATTTCCATATGAAACCCTAATTTGTAAAAGGACATTATAATTTGACTCCCGCCCAGATCTTGGCAAGGGGTAGTGAATGTACATAACTGAGGGTATGAAGGGATCAGAAGTTGGCATCTTGGGAAGCAAATTCCAGGGCTGTGGCAGGAAGCTGTTTGGTGACCTAAATGTTACCATTGCTTTTTTCTCTGAGCTTAGAACATCATAGCAATTGGAGGGGGAAAGGTTAACTTCTACATGCCCCAGGACAGTACTTACTTAAGAAAGAGGAGATGTAACTTACCCACACATTATTCATGTGTGCATATAGAGATTCCCTTTTCAGTGATCTGCAAGTCCTGTGCAAGGGACCTAGAGTTTATTTGCCCCATTTACAAAAAGAGGCACTCTGGACAGCTCACTCTGAAATATTTGAAGCCGGGATTGTAGACATTATAACACTTCTGGTTCCCCCCCTTCTTTGGGGTGACCTCATTTCATTTTATATGGTAGCTTTCTTGTTAATCATCTTCCATATATGTTCTTTTTAACCATTATTCACCAAATCTTGCATTGAGTGATTTATATATTTGTTTTTTTCATTAGACTAATGTGTTTTTCAAATGGACTTCATTTAAAGGAAAAAATAATCTCTCAATCACCCAATGATGACTCAGATTAGTTTATTGTAATGCTGCTTAAATGTATTCAAGCATAAAACTAGGTATAACTTCTTTAGATTTATACTTTTACATATTAATAACTCCTGTGTTCTGAGACAAAAATTTACATATTAAATATATACAAAACTAAAACAGTTGCATTCACCTTATTAATTTAATGTAACAGATAGTATGTATTGCTAAAACTCAAATTGCTGATTTAGAGAGCCTCAGCTAACATTCTACATTTAATCTGTTTTTATATTTTGACTTTGCCTACATGAAGTGCCTATTTGCCTTAGTAACTCTAGTTTTTGTTTGCTTGTGCAAATAATCAAAGCTTATACTTAAGTTCTGCCAGCTGATGAATTCTAGAGTGCCAATTTCAGCATTTTTAAAGCTCTTTTGTCTACTCGAAGGCAAGATAAGCATTGAAGCATCATTTAAACCCATCTTAAATGAAAATCTAATCCAATGAATCTTTTACAATGTCATGAACATTGTGGTAGCAGGAGAAGTAATAGCTAGCACTTATTGAGTATGTATTATAGGCCAGAATCAGAATTGTATGCTGGAATCAGACCAAAAATTCTTCATTTTATATTTACTACTCAACATACTGTTAAGTGATGTATGGATCAAGGTAGGAATCTAGATAATAACAACAGAATATGAGTCTCACTGCTGTGACACTGACCCTTCTGAGTTTGGCCTGTCTGTGCTATTGTGTGCTCTATGACAGCACAGTTCTCCCCTGCTCTTCCCAAATCAAGCTACAGCTAAACCAGCATTGGTAGAGCATGCTAAGGGGATTTTATTGTCTCTTGGTTGACCAAAGTGATCTTAAACAGCAAAGCAATATTGGTTGCTAGAATTGAATGGCAGTATTGAGTTAAAATGAATCTAGCATGTACTTTTCATTTAAATTACTATTGGAATAAAAATATGTTAAAACTTTTTGTGAAGAACTAATGGAATCAAGAATATACCTACAGACTCCAATCTGAGGAAACTTCTCTAGACTATAACATTCTTAAAAGCAAGGACTGTATTTGTTATATTTTTCTCCTCCCAGCCTGTAGAAGGCACTCATTTACTTATTGATGTGAATATTTTAGCAAGTGGAGTGATGTGGCATTCATCAATTTAGTCAGGCATTTACCCCTTCAACAAAATATGTCATATTTCAGTGACTGTATGAGAGAGAGTATAGTGGGGTAGTTAAGAACAGGGACTCTGGACCTTGATTACCTAAACTCAAAACCAGCTTAGCCACTTACTAGCTGGATACTCTTGGGTAAGTTATTCGATCTTAGTGTGCCTCAGTTTTCTCATCTATAAAATGGAGATAATAATAGCACCTCATGTAGTTGCGAAAATTGAATTTTTATATATATATATATACACACATACATATATATATAGTGTGTATATATATATAAATGTTTACAATTGTTCCTGCCACATACTATTTAATAAATGTTAGTTATTCAAAGATACAACATAAACTCCACCCTTAGGGAACTTGCAGCCTCTGGTTAGCTATATTCTTACATAACATGATTATAATGCAGAGCAAAAAGGGATAAACACTATAAAAGCTATCCACAATAAAAAGTATCATGGATGTTCAAAGCACAAGAAGGTAATTTCCAAAAGGGGAAACTGGGGAGGATTTCACTGAGAAGAGGACATTTGAGCTAAGTTAATTATTATGTGGCCTTTATTCCTGAACTGTTAAAATTCTAGAACTTTGGTAGAGGCCTATTTTGTTCCTTCAGATTGCATTTGTTTCTGGTGATATATGACACTTTTAAGAAGTGAGGTGTACTACTACTTATATTAGTCCTGTATCTTTTTTAGCTGGAGGTGCTATAAGGCTGAGTAATAAATACTTCTCAAGGGAGATGAAATATAAGTATAGTTTTATGTCAGACTCTTGTAAGTACTAACTTAAAATTTAATTTGCAAATAATAGCATATTATTTAGCATAGTCTGACCATATACCATCATTTTAAATTTTTTATTTTGTTTATTTTAGGGATTGAGTCCTGGCTGTTATGATACCTATGGTGCAGACATAGACTGCCAGTGGATTGATATTACAGATGTAAAACCTGGAAACTATATCCTAAAGGTAAAGACCTTTGAAAATATATCATATATTGATATTGCAGATCAATAGGCCCTCTTCTCTGGATTCAAATGTTAAATAATCATGGTATTGGAAGCAATTATACATCCTCAAACTATTTATAAACAATATAATCTAACCTAATCTGTCTTATTTTAAAGAACTTCAGGGGAAAATATGCAGTCTCTTTCCATAACGTCTCCAGAGTTTAACCACTTACTTAAGTTAAAATCCCTTCCCTGCTTGGTTTAGCTAAGTCCTCATTAACAATTTCCTTATTGTAGCCCTATGGAAAAAGAAATACTGAGGAACTCTTTGTGTTGCCCAGGTCAGTGTAAACCCCAGCTACCTGGTTCCTGAATCTGACTATACCAACAATGTTGTGCGCTGTGACATTCGCTACACAGGACATCATGCGTATGCCTCAGGCTGCACAATTTCACCGTAAGTGTTATTTGCTTAGCTAAGTAATTGTTGTCACAAATAATTTTTGTTCATGCCAAACATTATGCATAGAATGTATCTGTTTCTACTACTACAGCAGCTTTCTTGTAAGCAGACTGAAGGCAGAAAATGGTATGCAGTCTGATTTTATTTTTTTAAATAATGGAAGGCAAAGGAGAATGTACTAAGGTTTTTAGTTTTCAGGAGAAGCTTAGTTTTCAGGGGAAGACGTAAACAGACCACAGTGTTTACCCAGAAGGCATTTGTGAAGGCCCAATATATCAAATTGCTCAATATGTAGAGTGGGTGAGCTTGTAGAAGCCCCAGTAGTTGCTTCTTGCCCCTTCCTCACAGTTCCTGAAAGAATTGCTAGGGTTCTTCAAAGTACATTTTGAAAACCACTGCCATAAAGTAAGCAACTAAAGAGTTCAGCTCCCCCTGGTCTGTACAAATCAAGATGTCATATATTTGAGTTCTAGAACCATTGATACTAGGAAAATACTCTGCAAAAGATTGAGGTGTGTGGAAGTTTCTTCATAATATTCCTACTCCTGAGACTCTTCTTTGAATGAAATATTGGAAGATACCTATTCACAGGGAGGTGCTTGGATGAAAATAATGAAAGAAAGTTGGGTAGGTTTGACTGCATGCCTGTCTGTCCTGCCCCATCTCCAGCACTACCTCCCCAAGTGTTGCTAGGTGCTAGATTATAATTACATATGCCACTTGAGTTATGCCTTCCCAACAATGAGAATACTATTTCCATTGGAATGATACTCAACACTCATCAGCTTTGCTTTGTCACTGGAGAACCACCAGTGCCACTGGATCATACAGACAGGTATAGCAGAGCTATACTAGAAACTCATAATTAATAGAAATTTCTGCCTGATACAAATACCCAGGACTTTATACATAAAGAAGCAGAGACTGTGCTTTACAAGTGTTGTCACAACATTAGAGATAAATGAAGCCTGTGATAGCAAAAGGATAGCACTGAAAAAATAGAGTCACATACATTCTTCTGAACATGCCCACAGCACAGAAAACCTGGCAGGTTTTATGGCCTATATTGTGTGGAGTTGGTTATAGTATAACCCCCGCCCCCCACCGCCAGAACACCATTATAATTTAAGCTAAAATAATTTGCACTTAAATAAACAGATTAGTTAATTTTTTCTTAATTTTTATAATTCCTTAATTTATTCATCCATTCTCCATTTATTTATTCATTTGCACTCTCATTTTTGTACTGTTTGTTGATGCCCTGAACTAGATATTACTGAATAACGCAAACATAAATAGGACTACTAATCTCTATACTGCTGTAGCCTTATTACACTATTTTCAGTTAATTACTTATGCATTTCTTTGTTTAATGTCTGTCTCCTGCTCTACTCAGTGATGGCTGTGATTTAGTCTCTTGTCCACTGTTGTATACCCATTGTCAGGTACAGGTCTGCCACCTTGCAGCCTCTCACTCACCGCTTAATGAATTTCTTTCTCAAATAATCTGAGTAAAGGCATTTTGAGTAGGGGAAGTGAGAGAATTTCACATATAACTGTAATAGAGATACAATATGAGAAGCTTCATGAGGGGTAAAATAAAATGTGGTGGGATCAGAAGGACCTTTGCTATAAGTTTGGTAACTCCCAACTATGTCTTACTGACTTCCCACTAGAAATAGGTCTGGAGAGGTCTGTTGCATAGAATGTCTCTTGCTTTTAATCAGTAGAATCCACTGAATTGGGTATTGCTAGATATTTAGAAGAAATAAAAATTGTTGTATTGCTCCAGCAATATGACTGTACAAGAGGGATTCCTGATGTGGTCACTCATATAGAGTTGATTTTTTTTTTTTTTTTTTTTTTTTTACTAGTTATTACTGACTGTAACAAACTTCAAGAGTGGTTGAAGCTGGAATGTTTATAACTAATATAGATCAGATGAAAATATGAAAAAGTGAAATTACTCATAATTAGTGATCATAATAAAATATCATACTTATTCTGAGTGGAAATATTGGGGAAAGTATAGAATATTTGAGAAAAAAAACCCCACACCTTCAGGATAATAATTCTTGCTTCTTATATTTTGACTTTCACATCAGGCCTCCCTTCCTAGGAATCAGAGTTCAGAGAGAGGAGAGGTCTCTTTGGGCTGAGTTTCAGGAGTGACTTTAGGATACATTTGAATTGAGCCTTGAAGTCTGAGGAATGCACTGGGGAGCATTAAGGAAAGGAAGCCCAGGGCAAGTCAACGTCACAGGCAACTTGCATGGCAGGAGGAAACTGCAGGGCATGTTTGGAAAAACAAGTCTTCTAGTTTGGCTAAAGCATACATTTTGTGGAGTTACGAGTTGGACAAAAAGGATGGAAAAGTAAGTTGGGGCCAGATGGAAGAGAGCCCTGAAGAGCAGGCTAAAATTTATTCTGGAGGCAGTGGGAAGCTGAAGCTTTTTGAGCAGGAAGTGTAACTTGCCTAAGGCCATCAGGTCAGTCTGGTGGCTGTGTAAGCAGCAGTGAGTGTGACTCTGAAGATTCACAGACTCTGAAGACTCTGATATCATTTATCAGTTCACGGATTGCTTTTCCTGCCAGATATTTAAGAGCATTCTGTTGATGTGTAAAAGCCACCCAGTAAATAGGTGAATAGGTGTGTGCTGTTAATGTACCCTCTCTCCTTAATTTTCCTCATTGAAACAAAATGTATGGACCAGGTGACTCTGAGGCTCCTTTCAGTTATAAGATACTATGTAAGTTTTTTTTTTTCTCCTCACAGAATTTACAGAATTTGTTTGGAAATTGATAGTTTATGATTTGAATAAGTGAATTTTTACTTCCTTACATGAAGATCTATGGTCACATTTAAAGATAGTAATATTTGATTGATTAGCTTTGGTCCAGTTTCTGCCTATTAATGTATTATTCTACATCCAAAGCCATGCTGGAGAAGGACTAATTCAAGATGGAGCAGAGGCCTTGACTCTGCTTCTTGGTGGACATGCCAACCTTGTTCCATGGAATGAATTCCCCTGGTCAGGGATGCTGGTCCCAGAAGTCCTGCTGTACTCTTGAGTGTTTCAGAAGTGGTTTCTTTGCTTCTAAATGTGAAGAGTGTAGGCATCGGGCATCTCTGCTGTTGACATAGTCACTTTCTTCAAACCATTATTAAAATGATATACTACTGCATAATTTCACAACATGATTGCTGCTTAGGTGGAGGGAAACTGTTGCATAAGGTTTTTAAAAGGTTGACTTTAAATTTGTCTGTTGTACTCATTCATTATATTATCAGGTTAACAATTTGTCTTATTTTGTCTTCTTAACCTAGGTATTAGAAGGCAAAGCAAAACTCCCAATGGATAAATCAGTGCCTGGTGTTCTGAAGTGGGAAAAAATAGATTAACTTCAGTAGGATTTATGTATTTTGAAAAACAGAACAGAAAACAACAAAAGAATTTTTGTTTGGACTGTTTTCAATAACAAAGCACATAACTGGATTTTGAACGCTTAAGTCATCATTACTTGGGAAATTTTTAATGTTTATTATTTACATCACTTTGTGAATTAACACAGTGTTTCAATTCTGTAATTACATATTTGACTCTTTCAAAGAAATCCAAATTTCTCATGTTCCTTTTGAAATTATAGTGCAAAATGGTCAGTATTATCTAAATGAATGAGCCAAAATGACTTTGAACTGAAACTTTTCTAAAGTGCTGGAACTTTAGTGAAACATAATAATAATGGGTTTATATATGTCATAGCATAGATGAATTTAGAAACAATGCTCCTACTGTTTAAATACATATGGACACATCTGGTGCTGAGAAAGAAACAAACACATTACCATTGGTGTCAAGAAATATTACTATATAGCAGAGAAATGGCAATACATGTACTCAGATAGTTACATCCCTATATAAAAATTATGTTTACATTTAAAAAATAAGTACATAACTTTCTTTCTTTCAAGTGCACAATTTCATTTTGACTTGAGTCAAGTTTTGTTTTGGAACAAATTAAGTAAGGGAGCTACCCAATCCTGTCTGATATTTCTTGAGGCTGCCCTCTATCATTTTATCTTTCCCATGGGCAGAGATGTTGTAAGTGGGATTCTTAATATCACCATTCTTGGGACTGGTATACGTAAGGCAGCCGTAAAACTGGGAAGACATTTTGATGACTGATATGATACATCCAGAGATAAAATGCATTTAAACATATTAAAGTATTTGCCAAAGATACAATTTTCTTGCTGACATAAAAATCATACAAACAAGTCCCCCCCAAACCACAACTGTCTCTCAAATAACTTAAAAAAATTGAAAAACATTTTAGGATTTTTCAAGTTTTCTAGATTTTAAAAAGATGTTCAGCTATTAGAGGAATGCTAAAAATTTTATATTATCTAGAACACAGGAACATCATCCTGGGTTATTCAGGAATCAGTCACACATGTGTGTGTGTCGGAGGTATAGTCTAAATTAGCAAAGCACATAGTATTACATACTTGAGGGGTTGGTGAACAAAGGAAAAATATACTTTCTGCAAAACCAAGGACTGTGCTGCGTAATGAGACAGCTGTGATTTCATTTGAAACTGTGAAACCATGTGCCATAATAGAATTTTGAGAATTTCGCTTTTACCTAAATTCAAGAAAATGAAATTACACTTTTAAGTTAGTGGTGCTTAAGCAGAATTTTTCCTACATTAACCAGTATTAAAATCTCAAGTAAGATTTTCCAGTGCCAGAACATGTTAGGTGGAATTTTAAAAGTGCCTCGGCATCCTGTATTACATGTCATAGAATTGTAAAGTCAACATCAATTACTAGTAATCATTCTGCACTCACTGGGTGCATAGCATGGTTAGAGGGGCTAGAGATGGACAGTCATCAACTGGCGGATATAGCGGTACATATTATCCTTAGCCACCAAGGCACAAGCTTACCAGTAGACAATACAGACAGAGCTTTTGTTGAGCTGTAACTGAGCTATGGAATAGCTTCTTTGATGTACCTCTTTGCCTTAAATTGCTTTTTAGTTCTAAGATTGTAGAATGATCCTTTCAAATTGTAATCTTTTCTAATAGAGATATTTTAATATACTTGCTTTCTTAAAAAACAAAAAAACTACTGTCAGTATTAATACTGAGCCAGACTGGCATCTACAGATTTCAGATCTATCATTTTATTGATTCTTAATCTTGTATTAAAAACTAGGCAATATCATCATGGATATATAGGAGAAGACACATTTACAGTCATTCATTGGGCCTTTTATCTGTCTGTCCATCCATCATCATTTGAGGGCCTAATATATGCCAAGTACTCACATGTTATGCATTGAGACATAAAAAAGACTGTATATAACCTCAATAAGTATTAAGAATCCCATTATTACCCATAAGGTTCATCTTATTTCATTTTTAGGGAATAAAATTACATGTCTATAAAATTTCAATTTTAAGCACTATTGTTTTTCATGACCATAATTTATTTTTAAAAATAAATTAAAGGTTAATTATACGCATGTATGTATTTCTAATAATTAAAAATGTGTTCAATCCCTGAAATGTCTGCCTTTTAAATATAACACCTACTATTTGGTTAATTTTGATGATTTTTTTTTCAATTAGAAAGCTAAAAATACTACTTTATTCCTTATATGAACATTCATCCCCCTCCTGGCACCTCTAAACACACCCAAATAACTCACAAGTACTGATTCAACACTCAGTATTTCTGAACTTCTTTGAACTATTTTGAACTTTGAATCTCTTCTCTGAATAACTGCCGAAACTCAAAGATAATGATTAGTTGATGAAGGTTATCAATTAATAAAATAACACAGACCAGTCTTACCAAACTCTAAATACATTTAAAAAAATAGGAACTGGCAATGATAAAAAGAATGTTGAGTACTGACAGGAGATTGGCTTTTACACTAAAAAAGACAGAAAATGGACTAAATAGGAACATAATTTCGGAGGTTATGAGTCAGTTTACAATATGCCATATTAGTAATCTCATTCAGACCACTGTCTGGGTTAAAGATGTCTTGACCGCTGAGGCTAGCATAACATATATGAGTATACAACTTGCCTATTTCCAGAAAATCTTTATATTTTTATAGAATAACTTTATTTACAATTTCTATCATCCAATTACTCACTAGGCATTATTTGTAGTACTTTTTTTCTCTTTGAAATCTCATAGGATAGTCACACTAATAAACATTCCCAATATTCGAATTCTAGAAGAAATGCAATTCATTAAAACTTTCCTGGCACTGAGAGTTAATCTTTAGCAGATTGCATGAAAATACTGAATTCCTGGTAAGGAGATATTTTGTTTTAAAAATAATGTGTTTTGATACTAATCAGTGTATTAACTGATAACTAAAAAGTACCCTTTTTTCTATATATATTTTTTCTTTTGAACTCATATTCACAATCCACATATTCAATCAGTGAGTTAAGTCTCTTTCCTAGCTACCAAAATTCCTGGGCCACTTTTAAACACTAAACATTTCATTTATCCTCTAAGCTAAAATGGTGCTGAGTTATTTAAATCTGAATGTAAAATGCATTAAATCTTAGCTTGTGGTATATAAACATTTAATTAATATAAAACTACTTGCTATAAACTAAGTAACATGTCATTTGGTGTTAGGTTTTTAATGAAGTTTTAGCTTCTCCCAAATTTTTCCGGAATGTTATTTGTAAGACGTGCAACTTTTTTGAAGAACTCTTATTTTAAATGCTCAGACATTGGCTTTTATTCTTCTTTGCGTTCTCATATTCTTTTATTATACATCTATACTATAATTGCAAGATTATATAAAAATGCCTTGAATAAATGATTTCAAGTGTCTATAGTAGTCATTTGTTGTTATATAAATAAATCATCTGATTTTCATTTTAGTTAAAATGTTATAAGCCATGGATATGGTTGGTAGTTTTTCTTAATTGCCTTTTGTACTAACAAATTGTTTAATTAGGTCACACTGGAAATTTGTCTATGATGGATAAAAATCTAGCTGATGTTTTAAGTAGACACTGTCATACATAAACTTTTATCACCATTACCAGCTACTTATAAGGACACAGAGCAGGCATTGCAAGAACAATCACACTGCTTTAATTAAGGTTTACAAGAAATATATCTGACTATAGATATAAACACACACATATACACACATTCATTTAGGCGATACATCTAATTCTAGCTACAAATTATTTATATAAAGAGACACATTGCTACCATAGTAATCCTTATTTAAACATGCACCAGATTAGCCTGAAATCTGTTAACATGAGAGGGCAAACGGGCCCAAACTTTGGGCAAGTGTTTCGGGGGAACAACTCACAAAACCCGCAAAAACAATTCATCCTTAAGGAGTCTTGCAGGTAAAACAGATGTAGACTTGTGGCTGGCAATTTGCAGATTAGAGCTGTAGAATATCAGTGATACTTGAAACCACAAATGTCCTGCCTCTGTCTCCTGCTCAAGACAAAGCATCTGAATATGCTTTTGTTATTAATTCAAAGATGATTTCCTTTGTCTCATCAGTGTACAGTTTCAAGCAGTGTTCATTAATTAGCTCAGTAACCAAAGAAAGGGGTGTGTAGATCTTTCCTTTTTGTCTGAAAACTTGTCTGCCTTTATGTGACTCATTTGTTAATATTTCTATTCCTTACCACAGATATTAGTAGAGGATTAACACACAGGTTGAATAAATCACTTTCATCATAGTAATTTGTAGCTTAAAATCAGAGACCTTTCCCCATACTCCTTTTTAATTTGGAGAGTAAATAATATTTATATAGAATTAGGACAATATTGATTTCCTAAAGCATGTACTAAAGAGTTCCAGTTTCACAAGATACTCAAAAAGAATCCAATATTAAGTAAGTATGGGAAATGTTATCTTTCCCATACTTTGGGAGATTCACAATACTTTTTAGCATATATAAGTGTCTGAGAAATCCTGCAGTAAAGAAACCACTTTATCTAGTGTTTCTTAAATTTGTTTTGTCACAAGTCTTTTTTTCTAATAGCACTTATTATCCTAGTATACAATTTTTGCTTGGAAAACTCTGGGATACACCATCTTAAGTAATTTTAAATTTGTAGAAATGAGATCATTTGGAACGTATTTAAAATAAATGTGGCAGCATTTGAGCTATAGGACATAAGGATACTGGATATCCAAAACTCACTAATTTACTGCCTGCTTAACTTTCTAAAAAACTACAGAACATGGTGAAATAGGACCTTTTCAGTGGAAAGGATTATTTAACTCTCTAAACCATGTTCTATTTTAGAAAAAAATATAGGTCTTCCCTATTCGTTAGATAACTTGAATGCTTTTAGGTACCACTTATTAAAATCTCTTCCCTCACAAATCTTAGTTGTTTATAACACTAGGGTAAAACAATCATTTTCTTCATGGTTCATTCATTTTGTATACTTAAAATTATGTTATGCATAATTGCATAACTTAAGTAATTTTCAGTTAAAGTTTTGTACTTCCCATTGTGGGCAAAGAAAAATGGGACTGGAAATAAATGACTTGGAAGGATGTATTCATATATTTACAATTTGCTACCAATAATTTGTTTGTTTCTTAATTATGGGAAGTAGGCACAAAATTTGGAGAGAGAAAAAAATAGAGCTACATAACCGAAAAGAGAACCATTAAAACAATTACCAAGAATATGCCTGTGTCACTGTTAGAAACAATATTGCCAGTTCTCAATTTACATACCAAGTCAAACCAGAGCTCCTGACACAATTGTATAAGGAGGGGCTAAAGACAAATTTAATGATAGAGCCTGATAAGAGATCGTTTGTTTGAAAAAAATGAATCAAATTATGTTGGGTCTTCATATAAATGTCTTTAGTGAATTAATGCATGAATCTTGAGTCTGACAATTTGGAGCCAATATTACCAGCTAGTCATTTGCAAACTGATGAGCTAAACCATTGCCATACAGCTAATATTGGAGTCAAGAATTTTCAATTATTTTTGACATTTTTTTTTAGAATGATGATATTAGTAAAAACCCTTTTAAACTGATTTATAGTTGGGTTGGTGCTGGGGCTAAGAATCGTGAATAAAAAACAACCTGGTAGCTGTGATCACTTCACGTTTGTTTTAGGATTCTGGTTTCTGCCGACGCATATATCTTAAGCTTGCCTGGTCAAAAGAGGAATTTTGGGTTCATGTAACCAAAGGACAAGGGTGGAGTTTGCTGCAGGAGCAGATGGAACGAGGAAATCAAACACCAGCAAGATCATATTCTTGCTGTCTATTCTCTGTTTCTTTGTGAATCAACTTTATTTTCTTGGTTTCATTGAGGTTTCATGAAGATGCAACCCTGGTTGCCTGCAGACCGGGGTACATATGTACACAGCTTATTGACCAGAAAAAAGCGGCATTAACCTGTGTTCCAATTTGAAAAGCTCAGGGGAAGGTATTTCATAAGCTCAGTTTGTGTCATTTACCAATCTTTGACCCAGTCGTTGTAGATACTACAGCTGATACAAATCGAGTCAATTGCTCTTATTTTATTAATCACTGAAGTAAAAAAGGTGAGGTCAAGTAAGAGGATGCTTCAATCCAAATCACATGACTGCATTTTGGCTTATGTGTGGGTGTGATGGGAAAGTGGAGGAAAGGAAAATGATTCCCCAGATGGGGGTAAGTTATTATGGATATTGCCAATGAGAAAATTACCAGGACCATCAAGCCACCATGTTTACATCCAGCAAAAAGATTAATAAAATCAACATCTACACAATCCAACTCAAAATATTTCCTTCCAGGCTGCTCACCTACCTGATTTCTGTTAATAACCCCCTTATTCATAGTATCTAAGGCCTGACTTTCTCTCCAGAAAGAACTAATACCACCATCTTCTCTACTTTTATATTACTTTCCTCCCCGTTTGCAGATCTAACTAGCCTGCTCATTCCCACCTCGTCTTCTGTGTTTCATGAAGTCTTAGTAGGGCATTTTAGGAGGAAAGCCCATTCTTAACACGTGAGAGAAGATCCAAGTTCCTTCTTATTCAACATGTCACATTGGAGTTCCAAAAAGGAGGGTCAAGGCAAATAGAAAAAGAATAAGATCAAGAGAGAACCATTCTTTCAAGCTTTTGCTTCTACAATTGCTACTCTTTCCTACTGACCACCTTCACCATCCCTCTACCCTGTTCTTGGTCTTTGACCATTAATGCGAGTCTCCCTCTGGAAGGAGCACATTAGGGTACATTGCACTCTTTACTTCTGTTAGTTATCGTGTACTTTTAACACATTTACAGACACTATAGAATGAGTACAGTCCAAAGGCCGGGTAGAGGGGAAGGGAAAACTTCAGAGAACAGTGCAGCAAAATACCCATGTTCTTCAAGAATTGCAGAGAAGTTGAATGAGAGTAACAAGGGAAGCTTGAATGAGAGTAACAAGTAGTCAGCTATATCCATCCCTCTCCCAATATTATCTCTTGCTACTCTCACCATTCCTTTTAATTAGGGGTATAAAAAAATTTACACATAGTTTTTGCTGGGGTAAGGTGGGAGATGTGTGCGGGAGTGACAACTCATCCCAGGGGTTCCTAAACCTGAGTCTAAGAATATCTGTGACTACATTAAATTTGCACTGCAGATCAGAGATGTAAGGGGATGAGTTCAGAGGGATGGGATAAAAAACACATACATGGTACAGTTTCCTCACTAATTTAGGCAACCTGCTCTCTGGGAAATAACAGACCTCCAACCTCAAGAAAATAACTTTCTCCAAGGTCTAGACTGACCAGAGATGCCTTTTAGTCCACAGGGAGTTACCCTGTTATTCTTTCAGAGTTTGAGAAGGCTTGTCAGGAGTGAGTCTCACAAAGCCTTGTTGCCCCATCTCCTACCATTTTCTCTGGGGGAATACTTCTGAGTAAAAGAGACTTGGAAAAAAACGACATATTCTTCTTTTCTCTGTCCTCATGTTTAGGGTTTCACAATTTAACTACAGGGGATCCTCTGGCATTCTTTCTCTTTCAATGACCTGGCAACATGAGGCCAGTGGGAATGCTTTAACCTCAATGTTGGTCTATTTGAATTTTCTAGAAAAATCTAAGAATTGGATTTTCCCCATCAGAATATTTCAGATCTTCATCCTGGTTTCACTGAAATAATTTTAGTTGGTTGGCATAAATAAATAATGCTCATTTCACTGAGGTGCCATGCTACCAGTGCTTCACACACACAGTCAGTTCACAGAATCACAAATTTACCACTGTTTTGGGGCTTATCTAAAAAATATTAAATCAAATGCTCCAACAACATGAGAGGGCTAATTTCTACAATGCAGTCCCATATAAAATAACAATGACAACATTTTTAGAAGCTGGTTAAGGGGAAGTGTGTTAGCTTTTGTGAGAGAGCCCAGATATATAACGATAGGTATTAAATATTTAATGAGTTGTTGCTATGTTCTAGACATAGGGCTTTATACACACACACACACACACACACACACACACACTATCTCATTGTCTTCTCACAGCTATGAAGTAGGATCTATTATTTTCTTCATTATACAGATGACTAGGAGGCTTCAAGAAACTAAGCCATTGCCCAAGTTATGACAATTCCAAAGAAAACCCAAGGAAATCAATCAAATATCTTAGAATGAATATAAATCCAAAAACTAATTATGTAAAAGATACAAAAATTTTCTTAAGCCAGTAATAACCAATTAAAAACTGTACTTTTCAAAAGATTTTGTTTATAACTAGAAATAATCTTGACATGGTGCTCATGTGAAGAAAACCCCAAATATTTGTTGAATAGAGAAGTGTACTATGTCATTCTATAGGAAGACTGAACATTGCAAATAAATCATGATTTAAATAATATTACCCTATAATGCTATCAAGAAACTGAGAGAATAACACTTTAATAAACTGCTTGAGGTTAAATGGACATCATTTTTTATGTAAATAATTTGACAATATATATCAAGAACCTTAAATAATTCCTCTTGGGCAATAATTACACTTTGAGGAACTTCTCTTAAGAATACAATCAAGGCCAGCAGACATGGTGGTTCATACCTGTAATCTTAGCACTTGGGGAGGCTGAGGAGGGAGAATTGCTTGAGTTGAGGAGTTCAAGACCAGCCTGGGCAACTCTGAAAAGACTCTGTCTCTACAAAAATTTAAAAATTAGTCAGGAGTAGTGGTGCATGCCTGTAGTCCCAGCTACTCAGGAGGCTGAGGTGGGAGGGTTGCTTGAGTCTAGGAGTTGGAGGCTGCAGTGAACTGTGATTGTGCCACTGCACTCCAGCCTGGGTGACAGAGCAAGATCCCGTCTCAAAAAAATTTTTATATGTATACATATAAAATTTTATAATATAATCAAATATACAGATAATCTTTATCTCTACACAGATAAAGATTTATGAAGCATAATCAAACCAGTTTAATCATTAGAAATAACCCATGTAAATAATTGTTAATTTTCAATCCTACCGTAAGAATTATGGTGCAGCCTCTAAAAACTCTGTTTTAAATTTGGTGGTATGAGAAAATGCTCTGCTGTAATATAACAATAGTAGTATTGGTTTACATTTTTCTACATGTGTGTTTTGAATGCATTCATATCAAAAAAGAGACTCACAGACAATGCAACAAAAGTTTAGTAGTGTTTAAGTTTGAAGCCTTGGATAATGAAAGATTTTATTTTTTCCTTCATATTTTTTCTGCATATGATGAATTTTCTCTGGATAGCATGCATTATTTTCTAATGGAAATTTTCAGACATATAAACATTATAATAATCTGTTGAAACTTCATGTACACATCACTCAGCATCAGCAGTTATTATCAGTAGTTATCAGCTGATTATTCCTTATCCACTACTTCTCAAGCCCCATGCTCATTCTGTTATTTTAAAGCAAATCCAAGATATCATGTAATTTTATCTAAATTCCTCGGTCAGTATCTCTAAAAGAGTAGGAATCTTTCTAACAGAATCACCATATCCTTATCTCACCTAAAAAAAGTCATAATTCTTTGATATCATCAAATTTCTGGTTAGTATTTAAATTTCACTAATTGTCTCAAAATCATTTTCTTTTTTAAAAAAGGTGGTTTGCTTGAATCAGGCTCAAACAAGTTCTACACATTGAATTTGGTTATTATGTATATTAAGACTCTTTAAAATATATAAACAGATGTTTTCCTTTTATGATTTTTTCCTTGTCTTCCTATTAATGTGTGGGGAAAAAATAGGCATTATATCTTATAGAATTCTCCACATTCTGGATTTTGCTGTTATATCCTGTGATGTCATTTAACACATTCTTCTATTCTCTGTGTTTACTAGTTTAAAAAGTCATATTTAGAGGCTTGACCAGATGTAGATTAGGTTTGATTTTAGGAAGCAATGAGACTTGGTGGTGTGGTGTTGTGCCCTCATAATTATATCACATGAGGAAGCCCATGATGTCTCTGGCTATCTTTTTGTGATGTTAAGAATGATCAGTGAGTTGAATGTTGTCAGTCCGATCCATCTACTATAAAATTCCCCATCAGAGTTTCACTTAATCATTTTAGCAGCCATTAATGAACATTGCTAGATTCATTATCAAAATCAGTATTTTTTTTTTTTTAAAGAACTGAGAGCAGTCCAGGAGTGGTGGCACACACCAGCAATCTCAACACTTTGGGAGACTGAGGAGGGAGGATCACTTGAGGACAGGAGTTTGAGACCAGCCTGTGCAAAATAGTGAGACCCTCATTTGTACACACACAAACACACACACACACACACACACACAACTGCGAACAATCCAAATGGCATATGTTTTTTCATTTGAGATGGACTATTTGTTTCTTTCATTAATGAGCTTCATTAAATAATAACCTGAAAACTTGATAATAAACCTTTCCTTTTCTTCTGATAGTAATTTGAGATAGTTTTGGAATCTCATGAAACATAGTCAAGGTGCTGTGCTCTTTCATGAGAAAAACCAAAACATTGTTTTTGGAGCTGTTTTTGTCATGTGCATGTGTATTTTTCTCCCATTATGGTCAAGTGTAATTTTAACCTTATACAAATGATCTGTTGACTTGAAATATCATGGGAAAACTTTGACCTAGAACATTTTCAAAGAGGTTACTGGAAAGACAAGAAAGCTAAGGACACTTGGCAAGGTAGTTATATTACATGCTTTACATAACATTCTTCTTCCTCAGATTTTTCAATTTTAAATTTGGTTTCTCAATTTCCTGTAACTAAATTTCAAGCACCCTAACTGACATTTCAGTCCTTCCTTTATCTGGTCCCAATTGTCCTCTTCACTGGTTTCATATCCCATTGATTTTCATGTATTCTTTCCTCTGGCTATTCTAGACAACTGACTATTTCCCTTAGACCTCTTATTTCCCCAGGAGTAAAGTACATGCCCTGTGGACACAGAGGGACTTTACCTTTCTATCTCTGAAGGTGCTTGATTCCTTTTTATAGATTCACATAGATGCACCTTCTCTTATTTGACTTGTAAGGGACAGCTACAAGTCTAACAAGACAAAGTGTTTCTTGGCTAACACCTTGTCTTCTTACTTTTTAAACAAAATTAGGACCTTAATTTCCTTTTGGGAAGACATATCCCACACATGGAATTGTTAATCATGATGTTCCACACCAAGCAATAAATAGCTCCAGGTTTAAAACTAGAAAAATTAAATAGTGCTTTCTCCCTACATTTTTATTCTATGTAAGTGACTAAAAGATTGATAACGGTTAGGAATGTTTATTGGCAGCCAGATGCGTTTCTCAAGAATTAGTGGCTGATATTTACTGAGTGCTTGTCAAATTGCTCTAACCGTAAAATTCTACTTGCAGATGTATCAGGGCTACATTTTAGTATTTATTTGATTGTTTTCTAGCTGTTTCCCATCCTCTCTTCTTTCTTATTTATATTCAGCTGGTCATTGTTCTACCCTAAGTAAGTTCATAACCACTCAAGAACAAAGATTCAAAAAAGATCAGCCCTAAATTGCCAGACAAGTTCTTATGACATACTTGTAGGACTGTTTTTTCTGTCTCTAAAACTAAAACTGGGAAAAAGAGAGAGAAAATAGAATGGGCAGTCAAACGAGAGAGGGAGAATGGACAGAAAGAAAATGGACAAGAACGTTCAGAGGTTTGGGGACCGGAGTGAAAGATTCTCTAATTTTTTCACCTATGAGAAGCCTGTTATTCAATACTCTTGGGCAGTTTGAGTCCTGAAGAAAGTGGTTAGGGAATTTGGATACCTTAAATAAAGATGAAGGCATAAACAAAACAAAACTCTTACTCCTTGACCAAACAGGAAACAAATAAAATTAGTGGGAAGTTCCCCTACAAATAAAGAGAGGTAACTTCAGTGTTAATTTTATTTCTTCCTTTCACTGGTTTCAACTTTCACAACACCATTAAGTGAAAATGGTAATAGCAACCATCCTCATTGTGTTTTTAATTTGCAACATGTCGCCATTAAATACAATATTTGCTATTTGTCTAAGACATCCATTTTCATGTTGAGAAATCATCCTTCTTTCCCTAGATTTTTAATGCTTTTCTTAGAAATAAAAACAGATTTTACTAAATATGTCTTGGTTTTTTATTGGGATGAAAAAATATCTTTTATTGGTTTTACTGGAATGATATATTTAATCAAATTTACTTTCTAAAATGTAACTAACACGACAATGCTGGACAACTTTTAAAATTGTATAGAATTTGGTTTTCTGTATTATTTACATCTACATTTACAAATGATTGGACTCCTCCCACCCCCACAATCTTTGTTAGGTTTTAGTATCGGGATTATCCTAGCTTCAGAAAAGCGTGGCTGCTATGGTCTGAATGTGTTTCTCTCCTCAAGCTTATACGCTGAAATCCTCACTCCCAAGGTGATGATATTAAGAATTGTTGGGAGGTGATTAGATGACAAAGGTGGAGTGCTCATGAGTGGGATAAGTGCCTTTATAAATGAGGTCCAAGGGAGCCTGTTTGCTCCTTCCACCATGTGAGACCTCAGCAAGAAGGCATCATGAGTGAGGAACAGGCCCTTACCAGACACTAGATCTGCCAGAAACTTGGTCTTGTACTTCCCAGCCTCCAGAACTGTGAAAAAGAAATGTATGTCATTTACAAGCCACTCAATCTATGGTATTTTGTTACAGCAGCCTGAACAGGCTAAGACAATAACAATTGTCAACACCAAAGTTTATTCAAGTCTATATCCTAGCTTCATCACTTATTGGCTGTGTGATCTTCAATAAGTCATCTGACCCACAACGATTTGGGTGGTATTACAGAATGTAAATGTCATAAGCCTTCATAAGGTAGAAATGACATAACTAACAAATTTGAGGGGAAAGAATGAAAAAGTGTGTTCTATTTCTTCATATTTTTAGAGCTGGGGTCAAAATATGCAATTTAAAGCAAATAAATATATCCATTTGCCTATTCTTACATTTATCAATATAAAAATAAAATCTAAGAAACATAATGCTGCCAACTAATAGTAGTGGAGGAAAGGAAGCTGAGAGAAAGATAAATATATTAATTTAATCATTACTCAGAAAAGGCAGTAAAAGGTACTATCTATAGCAGGCATCAATAAATATGAACCATGAGCCAAATCAGGCTTACCACCTGATTTTGTAGATAAAGTTCATTGAAACACAGTTACAGTGTCTTTCAAGCCAAGATGGCAAACTAGAAACAGCTCATGTATGCCACATTCATGGACAGGAAACAAAAGGGCTAGTGAACACGGACCCTGCAGGCTGATGATCTGAGAAACCACATTGGGGACCCAGCAAGTCAGCAGGGGAACACAAACAGCAGAGAGGAGTGAAGCTGGGCACCAGCCCGTCTGGGCTTAGCTCAGAGCCAGCAGAACCTCTCCAATACAGGAAAGGTGAGAGAATGAGAACCCCTAGGGGGATTCATGCTCTCCACAGGAACTGTGCAAGATGGATCAGGAGAATCTCCCTGGACCTCCCAGAAACCCCTACCACATTTTCAGACTGAGGCAGCGAGCCACTCAGATGTTTTGTGGGGGCAATAGTCAAGTCCAAAGAGACCTCTGCAAGCTTTGGGCCCTGGAGCAGATCAGTATCAGCTTAATAGCCCCAACAGAGGCTGCAGTTGTGGTGCCTGGAAGCAGTAAGATTGCTCCATCTCACACTGCTGGATGGGGCTTGCTGCCAGCTTCTGGCCCAGCAGTTCTGATTCAGCCTGAACTTGGCTGGCCACTCCAACTACCCCGCCACTTGAAGTCAAGTGGGCGATGCTTGCTAGAGCTTCCAGCCCAGTGGTTCTGTTTTTGTGTGAACTCAGCTGGAGGGTACAGCTTCCTGATGTACCAGGAAACACTTGGGTGGCAGGGCATGTGACTCCACCTACCCCCGCCACTGATAGCCAGGAGGACAATGCTTGCTAGAGTTTCTGGCCCAGGGGTCCTGCTTCTGTGTGAACTCAACTGGAGGGTACAGCTTCCTGTTGTTCTGGAAACTCTTGGACAGCAGGGTGCATGACACTCCACTCATCCTCATCACCGGTAGTCAGGTGGGCAACACCTGCTAGAGCTTCTAGCCCAGCGGCCCCACTTCTGTGTGAACTCAGCTGGTTGGTACAGCCTCCTATTGCCCCAGGAAGCACCCACATGGCAGGGCAGGCCAGCCCACCCACCCCTGCCACTGATAGCCAGGTAGGCGATGCCTGCTAGAGCTTTTGGCCCAGTGGACCCACTTCTGCATGAACTCAGTTGGAGGGCGCAGCTTCCTGTTGTCCTGGGAAACACCCCAATGGCAGAGCACAGGAACCCACTCACTTCCACCACTGGCAGCCAGGCAGGTAACACCTGCTAAAGCTTCCGGCTCAGAAGTCCTACTTCTGCATGAGTTTGCCAAGCAGTGAAGCTTTGTCTTACCCTGGAAACATCCAGAGGGCAAGGCAGGCAACTCCATCCAGCCCTGCCTCCTATAGCCAGACAGGACACACCTGCTAAAGCTCCCAACTCAATGGTCCTGCTTCCACATGAACTCTGTGACCAGGCACAATCCTGTGTTTTCCCAGGAAGCACAGGGACAACAGATGAGGGCTGACTGGGCGTCTGCCAACTGTGGCCCCTGCCTGAGCAGTCCCATGGACCAGGATACCCAACAAAAGAAACATGGGCATGGAGACAGTAATTGCAGGGGACTCCTCCAAGGCCCAGGAGCTGACTAGAATCAAAGCAAGCCAGCCAAACCCACCTTATACCATAATCAAATCCCCAAGGGAATCAAAGAAAAAAAAAAAAGCAAAAAATCCATCGAAAAGACAGCAGCTTCAAAGACTAAAGGAACATCAGCCCATACAAATGAGAAATAACCAGCACGAGACCTCTGATCACTCAAAAAGCCTCTTTCCTCCAAATGACCGCACTATTTGCCCAGCAAGGTTCTTAACTGAGTCGAAATTACTAAAATGGCAGAAATTGAATTAAGAATATGGATAGTAATGAAGATCATCGAGATTGAGGAGAATGTCGAAACTCAATCCAAGGAAGCTAAGAATCACTGTAAAACGATACAGGAGCTGACAGATGAAATCGCCATTATAAAAAAGAACTAAACTGACCTGACAGAGCTGAAAAACATACTGCAAGAATTGCATAATGCAAACACAGTGTTAAAGCAGAACAGACCAAGCTGAGGGAGGAATCTCAGGGCTCGAAGACCGGCACCCTGAAACAATTCAGTCGGACAAAAATAAAGAAAAAAGAATAAAAAAGTAAAAAGCAAAACCTCCAAGAAATATAGGATTTTGTAAAGACACATAATCTACAACTCATAGGCATCCCTGAAAGAGATGGGGAGAAGGCAAACAACTTGAAAAACATATTTCAGAATATCATGCATGAAAACTTCTCCCACCTCACTAGAGAGGTAAACATTCAAATCCAGGAAATGCAGAGAACCTCTGTGAGAGATTACACAAGACCACCTCCAAAACACCATTATAATCAGATTCTACAAGGTCCAAATGAAAGAAAAAATGTTAAAGCCAACTAAAAAGAAGAGGCAGGTCATCTATAAAGGGAACCTCATCAAGCTAACAGTGGACCTTTCAGCAGAAACCCTGCAACTCACAAGAGACTGGTAGTCTAATTCGGCATTCTTAAAGAAAAAAATTTCCAACCAAGAATTTCATATGTGGCCAAACTAGGTTTCATGAGTGGAGGAGAAATAAGATCCTTTTCGGACAACCAAATGCTGAGGGAATTCATTATCATCAGACCTGCCTTACAAGAGCTTATAAAAGGAGTGCTCGATATGGAAAGGACTGTCACCAGCTACTACAAAATCACACTTAAGTATACATACCAGTGACACTACAAAGCAACCACACAAAAAGTCTGCATAATAACCAGCTAACAACATGATGACAGGATCAAATCCACACATATCAATATTCACCTTGAATGTAAATGTGCTAAATGCCCCAATTAAAAGGCATGGAGTGGCAGCTAGATAATGAAGCAAGACCCAAGAAGGGTTTTCAAGAAACCAATCTCACATGGAATGATATCCACAGGCTCAAAACAAAGGGGTGGAAAAAAATCTACCAAGTAAATGGTAAACAGAAAAAGCAGGGGTTGCAATCCTAATTTCAGACAAAACAGACTTTAAACCAACAATGATAAAAAAAAAAAAAGATAAAGAAGGGTATTGCATGATGATAAAGCATTCAATTCAACAAGAAGACCTAACTATTTTAAATATATAGGGAGCCAAAACAGGACCACCCAGACTCATAAAGCAAGTTCTTAGAGGCCTACAAAGACTTAGATTCCCACACAATAGTAGTGGGAGACTTCAACACTCCACTGATAGTATTAGACAGATTATTGAGGAAGAAAAATAACAAAGATATTCAGGGCCTGAACTTAACACTTGACCAAATGGACCTAACAGACAGAACTCTACACCCCAAAACAACAGAATATACATTCTTCTCATTGCCACATGGCACATTCTTTTCATTCTGAAATCAACCATACAATCAAACATAAAACACAATACTCAGCAAATTAAAAAAAAACTAGAATCATACTAACCATACTCTCAGAATAACAGTGCAATAAAAATAAGAATCAATACTAAGAAAATCACTCAAAATCATACAATTACCTGGAAATAAATAACCTGCTCCTGAATAATGTTTGGGGAAACAATGAAATTAAGGCAGCAATCAAGAAATTCTTAGAAACTAATTTGAACAAAGATACAACATACTAGAATCTCTAGGACACAGCTAAGACAGCGTTAACAGGGAAGTTTATAGTACTAAATGCCCAATTAAAAAGTAAGAAAGATCTCAAATTAACAACCTAACATTACAACTGGAAGAACTAGAGAAACAAGAGCATGCCAATCCCAAAGCTAACGGAAGACAAGAAATAACCAAAATCAGAGGTGAGCTGAAGGAAATTGAGACATTAAAAAATCATACAAAAAGATCAATGAATCCAGGTTTTGGTTCTTTGATAAAATTAATAAGAGAAATAGACCACTGGCTGGACTAATAAACAAAAAAGAGAAGATCCAAATAAACACAATTAGTAACAACAAAGAGGACTTTACCACTGACCCCACAGAAATACAAACAAACAAACAAACAAATAAAACCCAACGGAGACTACTATGAACACCTCTATGCACCCAAACTAGAAAATTTAGAAGAAATGGATAAATTCCTGGACACATACAACCTCCTGAGATTGTATCAGGAGAAACTGAATCCCTGAATAGACCAATAACAAGTTCTGAAATTAAATCAGTAATAAAAACCAACCAACCAAATAAATCCCAGGACCACATGGATCCACAGCCAGATTCTACCAGATGTATAAAGAAGAGCTGGTGCATTCCTGCTGAAACTATTCCAAAAAATTGAGCATGAGGAACTCCTCCTCAGCTCATTATATGAGGCCGAGATCATCCTGATATCAAAATGTGGCAGAGAAAAAACAAAGAAAGAAAACTTCAGGCCAATATCCTTGATGAACATAGATGGAAAAATCCTCAAGAAAATACTAGCAAACTGAATCCAGCAGCACAGCAAAAAGCTAATCCAGCCCAATGAAGTGGGTTTCATCCCTGGGATGCAAGATTGGTTCAACATATGCAAATCAATAAATGTGATTAATCACATAAGCAGAACTACAAATAATAAGCACGTGATTATCTAAATAGATGCAGAAAAGGCTTTCAACTAAATTCAACATTCCTTCATGTTAAAAACCCTCAATAGATCTTTCCTGCTTTCTCTTGTGGGCATTTAGTGCTATAAATTTCCCTCTACACGCTGCTTTGAATGTGTCCCAGAGATTCTGGTATGTTGTGTCTTTGTTCTCGTTGGTTTCAAAGAACATCTTTATTTCTGCCTTCATTTCGTTATGTACCCGGTAGTCATTGAGGAGCAGGTTGTTCAGTTTCCATGTAGTTGAGTGGTTTTGAGTGAGTTTCTTAATCTTGAGTTCTAGTTTGATTGCACTGTGGTCTGAGAGACAGTTTGTTATAATTTCTGTTCTTTTACATTTGCTGAGGAGTGCTTTACTTCCAACTATGTGGTCAATTTTGGTATAAGTGCAGTGTGGTGCTGAGAAGAATGTATATTCTGTTGATTTGGGGTGGAGAGTTCTGTAGATGTCTATTAGGTCCGCTTAGTGCAGAGCTGAGTTCAATTCCTCGATATCCTTGTTAACTTTCTGTCTTGTTGATCTGTCTAATGTTGACAGTGGGGTGTTAAAGTCTCCCATTATTATTGTGTGGGAGTCTAAGTCACTTTCTAGGTCTCTAAGGACTTGCTTTATGAATCTGGGTGCTCCTGTATTGGGTGTATATATATTTAGGATAGTTAGCTCTTCTTGTTGAATTGATCCCTTTGCCATTATGTAATGGCCTTCTTTGTCTCTTTTGATCTTTGCTGGTTTAAAGTCTGTTTTATCGGAGACTAGGATTGCAACCCCTGCCTTTTTTTGTTTTCCATTTGCTTGGTAGATCTTCCTCCATCCCTTTATTTTGAGCCTATGTATTGACACCCTAACATCACAATTAAAAGAACTAGAGAAGCAAGAGCAAACACATTCAAAAGCTAGCAGAAGACAAGAAATAACTAAGATCAGAGCAGAACTGAAGGAAATAGAGACACAAAAATACCCTTCAAAAAATCAATGAATCCAGGAGCTGGTTTTTTGAAAAGATCAACAAAATTGATAGACCACTAGCAAGACTAATAAAGAAGAAAAGAGAGAAGAATCAAATAGATGCAATAAAAAATGATGAAGGGGACATCACCACTGATCCCACAGAAATTCAAACTACCGTCAGAGAATACTATGAACACCTCTACGCAAATTAACTAGAAAATCCAGAAGAAATGGATAAATTCCTCAACACATACACCCTCCCAAGACTAAACCAGGAAGAAGTTGAATCTCTGAATAGACCAATAACAGGAGCTGAAATTGAGGCAATAATTAACAGCTTACCAATCAAAAAAAGTCCAGGACCAGATGGATTCAGAGCCGAATTCTACCAGAGGTACAAGGAGGAGCTGGTACCATTCCTTCGGAAACTATTCCAATCAATAGAAAAAGAGGGAATCCTCCCTAACTCATTTTATGAGGCCAGCATCATCCTGATACCAAAGCCTGGCACAGACACAACAAGAAAAGAGAATTTTAGACCAATAACCCTGATGAACATCGATGCAAAAATCCTCAATAAAATACTGGCAAACAGAATCCAGCAGCACATCAAAAATCTTATCCACCATGATCAAGTACATACACAAATCAATAAACGTAATCCAGCATATAAACAGAACCAAAGACAAAAACCATATGATTATCTCAATAGATGCAGAAAAGGCCTTTGACAAAATTCAACAACCCTTCATGCTAAAAACTCTCAATAAATTAGGTATTGATAGGATGTATCTCAAAATAATAAGAGCTATCTATGACAAACCCACAGCCAATATCATACTGAATGGGCAAAAACTGGAAGCATTCCCTTTGAAAACTGGCACAAGACAGGGATGCCCTCTCTCACCACTCCTATTCAACATAGTGTTGGAAGTTCTGGCCAGGGCAATCAGGCAGGAGAAGGAAATAAAGGGTATTCACTTAGGAAAAGAGGAAGTCAAATTGTCGCTTTTGCAGATGACATGATTGTATATCTAGAAAACTCCATCGTCTCAGCCCAAAATCTCCTTAAGCTGATAGGCAACTTCAGCAAAGGCTCAGGATACACAATCAATGTACAAAAATCACAAGCATTCTTATACACCAATAACAGACAAACAGAGAGCCAAATCATGAGTGAACTCCCATTCACAATTGCTTCAAAAAGAATAAAATACCTAGGAATCCAACTTACAAGGGACGTGAAGGACCTCTTCAAGGAGAACTACAAACCACTGCTCATTGAAATAAACGTGGATACAAACAAATGGAAGAACATTCCACTCTCATGGATAGGAAGAATCAATATCGTGAAAATGGCCATACTGCCCAAGGTAATTTATAGATTCAATGTCATCTCCATCAAGCTACCAATGACTTTCTTCACAGAATTGGAAAAAACTACTTTAAAGTTCATATGGAACCAAAAAAGAGCCCGCATTGCCAAGTCAATCCTAAGCCAAAAGAAGAAAGCTGGAGGCATCACGATACCTGACTTCAAACTATACTACAAGGCTACAGTAATCAAAACAGCATGGTACTGGTACCAAAACAGAGACATAGACCAATGGAACAGAACAGAGCCCTCAGAAATAATGCCACATATCTACAACCATCTGATCTTTGACAAACCTGACAAAAACAAACAATGGGGAAACAATTCCCTATTTAATAAATGGTGCTGGGAAAACTGGCTAGCCATATGTAGAAAGCTGAAACTGGATCTCTTCCTTACACCTTATACAAAAATTAATTCAAGATGGATTAACGACTTTAATGTTAGACCTAAAACCATAAAAACCCTAGAAGAAAACCTAGGCAATACCATTCAGGACATAGGCATGGGCAAGGACTTCATGTCTAAAACACCAAAAGCAATGGCAACAAAAGCCAAAATTGACAAATGGGATCTCATTAAACTAAAGAGCTTCTGCACAGCAAAAGAAACTACCATCAGAGTGAACAGGCAACCTATAGAATGGGAGAAAATTTTTGCAATCTACTCATCTGACAAAGGGCTAATATCCAGAATCTACAATGAACTCAAACAAATTTACAAGAAAAAAAGAAACAACCCCATCAAAAAGTGGGTGAAGGAATGAACAGACACTTCTCAAAAGAAGACATTTATGCAGCCAAAAGACACATGAAAAAATGCTCATCATCACTGGCCATCAGAGAAATGCAAATCAAACCACAATGAGATACCATCTCACACCAGTTAGAATGGCAATCATTAAAAAGTCAGGAAACAACAGGTGCTGGAGAGGATGTGGAGAAATAGGAACACTTTTATACTGCTGGTGGGACTGTAAACTAGTTCAACCATTGTGGAAGTCAGTGTGGCGATTCCTCAGGGATCTAGAACTAGAAATACCATTTGACCCAGCAATCCCATTACTGGGTATATACCCAAAGGATTATAAATCATGCTGCTATAAAGAAACATGCACACATATGTTTATTGCAGCACTATTCACAATAGCAAAGACTTGGAACCAACCCAAATGTCCAACAATGATAGACTGGATTAAGAAAATGTGGCACATATACACAATGGAATACTATGCAGCCATAAAAAATGATGAGTTCATGTCCTATGTAGGGACATGGATGAAGCTGGAAACCATCATTCTCAGCAAACTATCGCAAGGACAAAAAACCAAACACTGCATGTTCTCACTCATAGGTGGGAATTGAACAATGAGAACACATGGACACAGGAAGGGGAACATCACACACCAGGGCCTGTGTGAGGTGAGGGGAGGGGGGAGGGATAGCATTAGGAGATATACCTAATATTAAATAACAAGTTAATGGGTGCAGCACACCAACATGGCACATGTATACATGTGTAACTAACCTGCACGTTGTGCACATGTACCCTAAAACTTAAAGTATAGTAAAAAAAATCCTCAATAAACTAGGCATTGAAGGACCATGTTTTTAAATAATAAGAGCCATCTATGACAAACCCACAGCCAACATCATACTGAATGAGCAAAAGCCGGAAGCACTTCCCTTGAAAGCAGGCAAAGACAAGGATGTCCTCCCTCACCACTCCTATGCAACATAGTATTGGAAGTCATAGCCAGTGCAATCAGGCAAGAATAAGAAATAAAAGGCCTCCAAATAGGAAGAGAGAAAGTTAAAATATTTGTGTTTGCAGACGACATGATTCTGTATCTAGAAAACCCCACCATCTCTGCCCAAAAGCTCCTCAATATGATAAAGAGCTTCAGGAAAGTTTCAAGATACAAAATCAATGTATAAAAATCAGTAGCATTCCTATACACCAGCAACATACAAGCCAAGAGCCAAATCAGGAACACAATCCCATTCATAATTACCACAAAAAGAATAAAATACCTAGGAATACAGCTAACTATTCAGGTGAAAGAGCTCTACAATGAGAATTATAACACATTTCTCAATGAAATCAGAGATGACAGAAACATATGGAAAAACATTCCATGCTCATGGATAGAAAGAATCAATATTGTTAAAATGGCCATACTGCTTGAAGCAATTTACAGATTCAGTGCTATTCTTATGAAACTACCAATGACATTTTTGGCAGGATTAGAAAAATCTATTTTAAAATTCATATGAAAACAAAAAAGAGCCCAAATAGCCAAGGCAATCTTAAACAAAAAGAACAAAGCTGGAGGCATCACACTACCTGACTTCAAACTATACTACAGATCTACAGTAACCAAAACAGCATGGTCCTGGTACAAAAACAGACACATAGACCAAAACAGAATAGAGAGTATGGAAATAGTGCCACAAATGTACAACCATCTAGTCTTTGACAAAGTTGACAAAAACAAGCAATGCGGATAGGACTCTGTTCATAAATGGTGCTAGGATAATGGACTAGCCATATGCAGAAGATTGAAATTGGACCCCTACCTTACACCAGATGAAAATCAACTCAAGATGGATTAAAGACTTAAATGTACAAACTAAAACTATAAAAACCCTGAAAGACAACCATTCTGAACGCAGGACTTGGCAAAGGTTTCATGATGAAGATACTGAAAGTAATTGCAAGAAAAACAAAAATTGACAAGTAGGACCAATTAAATTAAAGAGCTTTTGCACAGCAAAAGAAACTATCAACAGAATAAAGAGAAAACCTATGGAATGGGAGAAAATATTTACAAACTATGCATCCAACAAAGATCTAATATCCAGAATCTATAAGGAATTTAAACAAAGTTACAAGAAAAAAAACCAAAAACCTCCATTAGAAAATGGGTAAGAGACATGAACAGACACTTTTCAAAAGAAGACATACATGCAGCCAACAAGCGTATGAAAAAATGCTCAACATCACTAATCATTTGAGAAATGTCAATCAAAACCACAATGCAATACCATCTCACACCAGTGAGAATGGCTATTATTAAAAAGTAAAAAAAAAAAAAAAAAACAATAGATGCTGGCAAGGTTGTGGAGAAAAGGGAATACTTATACACTGCTGGTTGAAGTGTAAATTAGTTCAGCCATTGTGGAAAGTAGTTGTGACAATTCCTCAAAGAACTTGAAAGAGAATTATTATTTGACTCAGCAATCTCATTATTGGGTATATATCCAAAGGAATATTAATTGTTCTACCATAAACACTCATGCACATGTATGTTCACTGCAGCCCTATTCACAATAGCAAAGAAATAGAATCAATCTAAATGATCACCAATGTTAGACTGGATAAAGAAAATGTGGTACATATGCTCCATATGACGCCATTAAAAAGAAAATGAGATCAAGTCCTTTGCAGCAATGTGGGTGGAGCTGGAGGCCATTATCCTAAGCAAACTAACACAGGAACAGAAAATCCAATACTGCACATTCTCACCTGCAAGTGGGAACTAAACAATGAGAACACGTGGCTACTAGGAGAGGAACAGCAGACACTGGGTCCTACTTAAGGGCGGAGGGTGGGTGGAGGGAGAGGATCAGAAAAACTACCTATGAGGTACCATGCTCATTACCAGGAAGACAAGACTATCGGTACACCAACCTCCTGTGACAAGGAGATTAACTATATAACAAACCTGCACATCCACCCCTAAAACTTAAAAGTTAAAGAAAAAAAATTTAATGAATAATTTGTTTCCATATTATCCATAGCTGCTTTTGTGCTACAATACCAGAGTTTAGTAGCTGCCACAGAGACCTTACGGCCTGCAAAGTCTAGAATATTTACAACCTCATCTGTTACAAAAAAAGTTTGCTGACCCTTATTCTAAAGCCATGGAGTATTATTAAGTATAGTATACAAAATTACAACTGTAAAGAGAGCCTCTGTTAAGAAATGCAATTATTTCATATTGTAAAAGAATCAGTGACACACACAAAAGTTGCCTATAAAATGACAATGTGACTGAGAGCTGACTTGACAGAAACAAAACAAAGTCAGAAAACAGTGACAGGCTGGGCATGGTGGCTCACGCCTGTAATCCTAGCACTTTGGGATGCTGAAGTGGGCAGATCACTTGAGGTCAGGAGTTTGAGACCAGCCTGGCCAACAGAGTGAAACCTCGTCTTTGCTAAAAATACAAAACCTAGCCAGGTGTAGCAAGGCATGCTTGTGATCCCAGCTACTCAGGAGGCTGAGGCAGGAGAATTGCTTGAACCCAGGAAGCAGAGGTTGCAGTGGGCCAAAATCGCACCACTGCGCTCCAGCTTGGGCGACAGAGGGAGACTCTGTCTCGAAAAAGAAGAAGAAAAAAAAAGAAAACAGTGAGACAGTAAGATATTTTCATAGTAATGGAAGGAAATAAGTATTATTACCCTATTAGACTATTATTTAAGAATGAGACTATCACTATACAATGCTGAAAACATATGTACTTAATAAAGTAAAAAAATAATATTAGAAAGAAGGATGGAGACAAGGAAAAACTGATGAACACAGAAACTGGTAAACGTGGGTAAATCTACATGAACATTGACTGTTTTAGCAATAATATCTAGTAATTAAAATATTTGACACAAATGCATGCAAGATAAGAGTGGTGAAAGACTTCTGAGGCCTATATATTATTTGGTAGGCCTATAGAGTGAGATTCATTTAGATTTTAAGAAAATACATACCTTTAACTTTAAATGTTAATACCAAAAATTCCAAAATAGCAGAGAAAGAAAATTGAGAAAACAGTTGAAATGAAATTTTGAAAAGGTAGAAAAGAGAAAAACAGTATCTTAAAAATCACAATGCTTTGGAACCCATGGGATATGGCTAAAAGAGCACACAAAGAAAAAATACATACCTTCCTTAGGAAAATTGTTAACTAACTAATCTAGAAGTATAAAACACAAATATGCAAAACAAGATAAAGGGCAAAATAGTTCAAATTAGCAGAAGTTATTTTAAAAATCAAGAGGTGCCAAGTGTGGTGGTTCATGCCTGTAACTCCAGCACTTTGGGAAGCCAAGGCAAGAGGATCAGTTGAGGTCAGGAGTTCAAGACTAGCCTGGGCAACATAGCAAGACGTTGTCTCTACAAAGCCAGATGTGGTGGCGTGTATCTGTAGTCACAGCTACTTAGGAGGCTGAGGTAGGAGGATTGCTTGAGCCCTGGAACTCAAGGCTGCAGTGAGCCATGATTGTGTTATAGCACTCACCTGGGTGACACAGTGAGACCCTGTCTCAAAAAATAAAAAATAAAATTTAAAAAAATCAAGAGGTTACATTGTTTAGTTCTGCAAATAACATATAAAACAGGGACAAAAATGGTTACTTTTAAAGAAAAATTTAAATTGAGTTCAGATTAAAATAGAAACAGATAACTTAATACAGAAAAAATAGAGTTGTCAAAATGCACCAGGCACAAATGTTCTTTCAGAGTTATTCCTAGAAATGTTTAAAGAACAACGAAAAATCATATCTTCAGTTTCATAAATGTTTAAAAGGTATCTGATAAAGCTCAATGTCTATTCTTGAACTGAAAAAAAATACATTTCAGTAAGAGGAATAGATCTTAACACCATATCTATCTAAATTTAAAAGTGAATTTCATGCTAAAAGCAAACACTAGAATTATTCCCATTAAAGTCAGAAATAAACAAGGTGGTCTAATATCATTGCTATTATTGTATGTTTTACTGGAGGTACTAACAATTCTAATTAGGCAAGATAAAGAATTATGAAAATTAGAAAGGAATAAGTAAAACTATTAATATCTTTAGATGATATAATTCTGAACCTGGAAAAACACAAGAGAAACAACAGAGGAACTATTAAAAATAGTGAGAGTTTGTAAGGTGGCTGAGAAAATTATCAGTATATAGGAGTTCATAACCTTCACATATACCACCAACAGCCAATTAGAATGTAAAAGATCAGATCACATTTATAACATGAATAAAATGAAATATTCTGTTTGAAAAAAATTAAAGCTAAAAGGCAAAAGAGAAAATGAAAATTCTTTGCAAGTCATGGTAGGCAAAAGGCTAATTCCTTTAACATATGAGGAGCTCCCACAAACCAATAACAAAAAAGATCAAGAGCCTAAAATAGATATGGTTAAAAAAAAAAGCATATCACAGAAATAAAAATACAAATGCCTATACTGATTGCTTTCACTTTAAATCAATGATGGTAAAGTTCAAATGGGGCCCAAATGCTGCCCAGTAATCATACCGTTTCTTATTTCAATTACTCTACCATACTTTCCTTAGGGGATTGATTCATTCCTTTCTATATAATCAAATATCCATCACTCTCTCTCCCATTCTCATTCTCCACTGCTACTACTCAAGCCCAAGCCACCCTATCTCTCATTTAGATTATTCTAATAGCCTCCTAACTGGTGACTACAGCTATTCAACCATATGAGTCATTGATAAACTGAAAAACTTATACATATTTTAGAAAAGCAAATATTTAACTGAGCACTTACTATGTATCAACCACTGTTCAAAATTGTCCCTAATCCACAAATCCATATTCTAGATGGGGGAGGCTGAAAACTATATAAACTTATATATGTTAGGTGATGAATGTCATAGAAGAAAAAGCAAAGAGGAGGAAATAACCAGTTGATACTTTCTAAGTGAAGTCAGAGAAGTTCTCTCTAACAAGATGACCTTTGAACAGAGATCTGAAAAATTGAGGGAGGGAGGCTTGCAGGTATTAAAGTGCGGAACATAAATTCAAGCACTCAAGAACATACACTTTAGGTATATTAATTGTGCAATTTTAGTGCTTGTAAATCTTTAAAAATTTGATAGGGCCTGACAACCTCTTCTTTATCACAGCTGGTGCCTATGATATCAACTAATTCACACCTATTTCAAATACGAGCTAAATTGCTTGCTTGTTGGTGTATGTGAAGGCTGTGAACTTCTGTCCAGACAGAGAGAGCAAAGCCAAGCATTGAGTATTCATACCATAGTCAGATGAAAAATAAACACAAATACCCTTCTCCCTTTATTGACCCTCTAAGCTTTGGCTGTCTTTACTGAAAAACATCCTTTTAATTTTATCCTGAAAACAACATGGAGAATGACTTTCTTTCAAAACAAGTTTTCCCTGAAGAGAAACACATGTTCAAAGTACAAACAACATTCCAGTATTCAGCTTAAGGCTACTTAATTTTTGCAGGATGATATCATACTTAGGCTACTGAACATGTTCCTGTACATATAATTTGTTCTACAATTCTATAGTATAGGCCCAATTCACAGAGGCAAATCCATGATTTTATGCAACTAATTAGAGAATAACAAAAAGAGATGTTTGAAATACAAATACTTCCCAGGTTACAAACAATTCCTAAAAGTAATCAAAAGTAATGACCCAACATAATTAAAAAAATAAAATTTCACAAATTGATTAAAAAATTATTTGTAAAGAAAAGGTATAAGAATAGCTAAGAAAATTTGGGGGAAAAGATTTATGGATAAACCAAGCTACTGGTTATCTGAATAAAATATAAAGGTATAATAGTTTAAAATGTAATACTGGATCAGATAAAGAGATAAGCAAAAACAGTCTCTAGGAACATTTACATGATTACATGGTGACATTTCAAATAAGGATAACCCAATTACTCAAATATAGCATTAGAATATTATTCATTCTGGACAAAATAGAATAGTTAGATTCCAACCATATATCATATATGTGTAAGGATAATCCTAACTACAGTAACAGATAAACTCCCTAAATCTCAGTCACGTCAATACTCATTCATTTTTTGCTTGTGTAAAGACTGGATGGACTTGGGAGGCTCTGCTCCATGCAATTATTCAGAGAACCCGGCAAATAGAAACTTCACCATCTTCAAACTCTATCTTGAAAATTGCCTAGTATATCAACGTCTCTCTGGGAAATAATGGAAGAAGGGTGGAAGATTACCTGGAAAGTTTTGTGGGGAAGGTGAAAATCATGTAATCATTTTACCTGTATTCCACTGGCCAGAATTTGCCTAACTTTATGGAGGCTGGGAAATATTATTTGCCCAGGTGCCTAAGGAAAGAAGAAATAGATTCAGTAAGAACTTAGCCAGTTTTTAACATACTATGTCCTTCTGGTTACCAAATATCCTACCACACCTAGAACATACACCCTCCTTCCTCAACAGAGGCAATTCAAAGTTCCTTCCAGTTACTATAACCAGTTCAAACTCCAAGGTCTTCGAATGAAGCATGGTTCTTTCCATTAATTCTGGATATACCTTCTTAAACACCAGTTATAGAAATTTCTCCCCTGCCACCAGGCCCTACATACTAGGATGAGTAAGGACAAATTTATAATAGAAGCTGCCATTCCCATTAGGGAATATGAGAGATACAGAGGACACACAGTTCTGTTATAGTTACAATATCTCACTAGCAAACATTTTGAAGTCCTCTGATCCAGGAGTGAGGGCATTTCTTTGATTTTAATTTTGCTATCTGTAAGGAAGTACTTGTTCATTGTTTTTCAAAGCACTAGAGCCATCCTCTTGGAGATTCTTTTTTTTTTTTTTTTCATGATTACCATATGCCACATTTGAAATAAATGATGGAGAGTATACCCTCCTTGGGGGTTTTTATAGTTTTTGCAACCCACCTCTTCCCTGAGAAAGTTTGGGAGCCCCAAAGTACGTTTAATGATAGAACATTCAAAGGCTGATGGAGTCCAGTCTTGCAATTACTTTGGCACCAAAAATAGGCAAATGACTATAGTTTTTGAGAGGAGGGTGTCTATTCTATTACATACATTGGTAGCATCTCTTAAAGTTCTTTCCTAAATAAAGTTTTCAAGACTGCCTTGCGTTTTCCTTCCTTTGTCCTTATGCCTTAAAGGCTATCATGTTTGGAAGGAAATTGCACACCCTTACTCAGGTCTATGCTGGAGCCAGGAGTCTCAGTGGATCTTTGTACACAATCTCTTATCACTTGGGACTGGAAGCAGTGATTTTCCATCCTTTGCTTTTCATTTTTGTTTTGCTTGCAAACTAGTAAATGATTCCCACAGCCCAACACTCACTAATAACATTTCATTTTCCAGTCTTTTTTCCTAGAGTTACAGGGTTAGGAACCATGTGGCCCACCTTCCAAAAAATTGCAGATGACCACTTTAATAACTGTTTTGTCACTGTATAACATGAATCTCCAGTTTTTTAGCCCTGGCTAGTCATTTTCCTCCTGACCCTGTGCCAGACCCTATATTTTGGGCTTTTGGGCTTCTTCCCCGTCCCCCACCCCTATAGGAGTATCATTTTTCTAGCACCAATTTCTGTATAAGAATAGTGCTACCTGTACTATAACAAAAAATTCCAAACTCTCATTGGTTTAACAAAACGGATGTTTATTTGATGATCACTTAAGTCCAAATGGCTTAAGTGGAGGAGATTCTTAGTTATTTAGGCTGATAATTTTGATAATTATTCCTTCATCTTAAAAAGGCAGGCATCCATCTGAGACATAAAAAATGAGTGAGAGATACGAGATTTTATGGGCCACACCTGGAAATGGCTCACATAGTTTTCATCCACATTCCACTTAAGGATTAAGCAATTCCTAAGTCACATGACCCAAACCTAACTTCAAGAGGGGTTGGAAAATGTAAATTAGCTGTATACTAATTGGTTAGATCAAGCAGTTTGCCAATCTCTGCCAGAACACACAGGGGTAAATCCAGATGGATTAAGAGCTACATTCAGGCCAAGCACTGTGGCTCATGCGTATAATCCCAGTACCTTGGGAAATCAAGGTGGAAAGATCACTTGAGGCCAAGCGTTTGAGATCAGCCTGGGCAACGTGGCAATGTGGTGAGGCTCCATCTCTACCAAAAAAAAAAGAATACAAAATAAAAACTGAATAGCCAGGTGTGTTAGCATGTGGCTGTAATCCCGGCTACTTAGGAGGATTCCTTGAGTCCAGGAGTCCAAGGCTACTGTGAGCTATGATCATGCCACTGCTCTTCAACACAGCGACAAAGTGAGACTCTAAAAAATGAAAAAAATAAAATAAAATAAGAAGAGAAGAGCTACATTTAAACATATACCTATAAAAATACTAGAGGAAAACATGGAATAATTTGAAGATAGTAAGAATTCTATGAGGAAAGGGAGTTTACCCTACCTGCAAGCTACTAAGTTAGCCTGTGACAATTTTAGGCATGCCGGCAGAAGACATGTGGTCCTGGATTAGAGACAAATAATTTTATTAGTCATGGCAAAAACAAGAGGCAGAGTGTGAGCATGATGCTTGTGTCAGTTTCCCCATTGGGTTGGGGGTCCTAAGGACCACCCTGAGGCTCAATGATTCACTAGACTCACAGGAGGCTGGGCACAGTGGCTCACGCCTATAATCCCAGCACTTTGGGAGGCCAAGGCAGGCGGATCACCTGAGGTCGGGAGTTGGAGACCAGCCTGATCAATATGGAGAAACCCCATTTCTACTAAAAACACAAAATTAGCCAGGCATGGTGGTGCATGCCTGTAATCCTAGCTACTCTGGAGGCTGAGGCAGGAGAATCGCTTGAACCCAGGAGGCAGAGGTTGCAGTAAGCTGAGACAACGCCATTGCACTCCAGCCTGGGCAACAAGAGTGAAACTCCGTCTCTCAAAAAAACAAAGGACTCACAGGAGTCAGAAAATGCTGCTATACTCATAGTCATCGTTTATCACAGATTAAAGGATATAGATTACAATCAGCAAAGGGAAAAGGTACATGGGGCAAAATCTAGGACAAAACAGGGGCAGGGGCAAGCTTCTGGGTGTCCTCTCCCAGTTGGGTCATATGGACACACTCCAAAAATGATGTGTGAAAACATGTACTAATGTTGTCAACCAGGGAAGCTCACATGAGCCTTGGTGCTCAAGGTTTTTACAGAGGGTCAATCACATAGGCGTAAATCACTTACAGGACTGAACTCAGCTACTCCATCTCTAGCCTCCCAGAGAAAGAAATGTTCACCGTAAATAACATTGTTAACATAAACTCTCTGATCAAATCAGTAACACGTTTGCAAAAGGCTCAGAGGTCATCTTCCAGGAGCTGTCCAAGAGCCAGTCCGAAAGACAGGCCTTTCTCAGGATGTACTTATTTCTCCCAGCACAATGTGTGACAACTTCTGCAAAGTGTTGCCAACTAGGATGCTCACCTGATCCTTGGGGTCTATGGTTTTTAATGGGGGGTCAGTCACATAGATATAAATCACCTGTATAATTGACCTCAGCTACTCAGACTCCAGTCTCCCAAAGCACAGATCGGTACTCACCATAAATCACTTAGATAAAACTAGCTGATCAAAGTGGTATTAGAAGGTCCAAGGCCTTACGCATACAAAAATGCTCTTATCAGAAAGAATTGTTAGTTCAGAGCTCATCTTCCAGGAGCTGACCAAGAACCAGTCTGGAAGACAAGCATATCTTGGGAATGTGCAGAGTTTGAGCAACCCTGGCCAGCTGAGTTAACCCCTTCCTGTATACTTGTATTCTCCCAAGCCCTATGGGGGAAACACAAAGGACCATCGTTTGATACCTGTAGATTCACTGTAGGAGAGGAGTATTGAACTTGACTGATTTTTGTCCTGGAGGAGATGTTACTCATTCCTCAAGCTTGCTCAGTGCAAATAAAATCCTGAAAAATGACCCAGGTAAAAGGTGAACAGGGCTTTGAGCTCTTGGTATACTTAGCGAGAACCTGTGGAAGCTCAAGGCTTATGGCAGATTGCATTGTCCAACAAGGGTAGGCTGTCTTACATAAGATAAAACACAGATGGCAAATTGAAGTGACTGATAAATTTGGTTACATAAAAACACTTATACAGCACAAAAGATACCATAAAAATGAAACTGGGGCATAGAATATAGTAAGCCGGAATGATCATTATTTCCACTCTAAAAATTCTAATAGAAAAAATTACAAAATCATAACTTTTCTTGAATCCAACAAAGAGATGTGGTGGTTGGAAAACCAAGCAGCCAGAGATCTAGGGAAGTACAAGCACCTCCTAGGAACAAGATTTAAGAGCACTGGCTCTCTTGTGACAGAGCACGGAAGGAAGATGGTGTTGCCATAAAGGTAAGAAGTATTTGATTAAAGTTTTTGATGAACTGCTGCAGCTGAATGTAGGCTAACTTGAGACTATGAAGCCCTGAGAGCTGCCGACATAAAGGGAATTTGCATCTAATCTTAGGCTCATAGATATGAGCCTACACTGGACACTCAGGAGAAAGATGGGAGACAGGGCAGATAAAACTGTTGAGGATGTAGGCCTGAAAGAGGAGGGGCTGCTGCTGTAGGAAAGATACAAATCTCCACTAGGACCCTTTTCCCTACTGGAAAAAACAAACAAACAAACAAACAACAACAAAAACTTAAGCCACTGGAAGGAAGGACATCAAACACTGTCACTCAGGACACAGGTGAAGACTCACTGTGACTTGTGAAAGGGTAATAGAAAAAACAACAACAACAAAAAACCCTGTATCTCTGGAAAGGGACAGAAAGCTATCCTGTGCCCAGACAAATAGACAGATCTCCTAACTGGGAAAGGGGCAAGAGACACTCCTGGAAAAGATTTATCAAAGATACAGTGAAGAGTTTTGCTGTCACAAGGAAGAGTGGCAGGATCACTGAAAGTAACAATCTCTAGATTTAGCCATGGTTCTTTAAGTATCAAAACTACAGAAAAACTTTTAAACATCAAGAGCTCAAAAAATTCTTTCCATGAGTCTTATTTTTTAAGAAATGTGCTAGAAAATAAACTTTATTCAAACAAAAAAATGACTAGAGAAACTTCAGCAATTTAGCATTAAATATATTTAATTGCAAATCTAAGATCAAAATTAAGGTGAGAACAGGGTATAATAATAATAGGTTATATGATAATGCTATTTGTTTCGTGCTGTATGTTCTGATGAATAAAAAATGATGCAACTAAAAATAGGAAGAGAAGGTAGATGAAAAGAGGAAAGTAGGAAAAACTCAGTAACTAGTATTGAAGCAACATGTGAAAGTTAAAGAATGTCATTAAAGATGGACAATACAGTTTCTAAATAGAAAATGGGCGGGGGGGCGTTAAGGGCATTAAAAAAGTATAAGAAACATAAACATATCAGAAACATAAACCTTCCTAAATACCAAATTTAAGATTTTGTTTTTAAAGGAGAGCACAGTAAACAGATTATGAGAAACAGACTAAATGTAATAAATGTAATAATTACAGCATAAAATAATCTGGAAGGGTTGACAGCAAACATATTCATCTTAACACATGTGAAAGGGCTTACTTCACTCATTAAATGGAAAAGATCTTCATTTGGGTTCATAAAGAACCAACTATATGCTCTATTCAAGAGAAACACCTAAAACAATTATTTAGAAAGGCTAAAAATAGGCCAGGCACAGTAGTTCACGCCTGTAATCCCAGCACCATGGGAGGCTGAGGCAGGTGGATCACCTGAGGTCAGGAGTTCGAGACCAACCTGGCCCATATGGCAAAACATCATCTCTACTAAAAACACAAAAATTAGCTGGGCGTGGTGACATGCGCCTGTAATCCCAGCTACTCAGGAGGCTGAGGCATGAGAATCGCTGGAACCCAGGAGGCAGAAGCTGCAGTGAGCCGATATCGTGCCACTGCACTCCAGCCTGGGCAATGAAGCAAGACTCTGTCTCAAAAAAAAAAAAAAAAAGACTGAAAATAAAAGAATATCTAAGGTCTTCCAGGAAAATGGAAACAAGAAAGCAGAAGCACCGGCTGGGCGTGGGGGCTCACACCTGTAATCCCAGCGCTTTGGGAGGCCGAGGCGGGTAGAACACCTGAGGTCAGGATTTTGAGACCAGCCTGGCCAACACGGTGAAACACCATCTCTACTAAAACTATAAAAAACCAGGCGTGGTGACAGGTGCCTGTAATCCCAGCTAATGGGGAGGCTGAGGCAGGAAGAACTGCTTGAACCCGAGAGGCAGAGGTTGCAGTGAGCCAAGATGGCACCAGTGCACTCCAGTGAGACTTTATTTCAAAAAAAAAGCAGGAGCACAATACTGATATAATACTGATATTGGATGAAGTAGTAAGCAAAGCAAGCAAACCGTTGTAAGGAAAGATTTTTGAACTATTTTTCTCAATACATTTGTAAAAATGAAATAAAAGGAAATAAAAAGAGAAACTCATGCATCTGATTACATCGCAGAAATAAATGGCAGAAAAAGAAATAACATGATAGAAAAACAACATAAAATCACGACAATTGACAAATTGGGAAAAATAGTTGCAGTATATAAAACAGGTAAAGGGCTACTATCCCTAATATATAATAAATAAACCTTAAAAAATTAGGGGGAAAAGGAAAAAAAAACCCTCACCAGTGGAAAAATGGGCAAAAAAATATAAAAAATTCAAAAAATTGATACAAAAGTGGTCCTTAAACATTAAAAATTATTCAACTATCCTCCCAAAGAGTAAGCAATACATAGCCAAATTACACAGAGGTAATATTTCTTACCCATCTTATTGTCACAAAGAGGTCATGGGAGGTGACAGAGCCAGACTCCGCCTCAAAACAGACAAACAAACAAAAAAACAAAAGCAAAAACAAACAAACAAACAAACAAAAAAAGAGGTCATGGGAAAATAGGCCTCTGTCATACACTGCAGTGGGCATACATACCTTCATGGAGGGGAACTTTTAGCAATTTTCAACAAAATTACATATGCATTTACATTCTGACACAACATTCCCACTTCCAGAAATTTACCCTGAAGACAGACCTGCAACAACACGAAATACATACTGTTTTTTCTTATATTTCCTTTGCAACACTGTTTATAATTGCACAATGTGAAAATAATCCACATACCCATAGATAGAAGAGTGGTTTAGTAAATTCTTATACATTTACCCAGTGGAGTACTACAAGACAATTTTTTAAATGAGGAAGATCTCTATGAACAAATCTGCAGTGATTGCCAGGATATATTTTAAATGAAAAAGGCAAAGTTCACGTAATCATCTAGAGACTGCTAATTTTTGCATAAGAAAGAATATGAGGTAAGAAAAATAGACATATATTTGTTCATCTGTGCAGACAGGAACACAGGAAGAATTTACCAGGGATTAATGAGATTTATTGTCTACAGGGGATGGGCGGGAATGGGGTGGAAAGAACAAACAATGGGAAAGGGGAGAGTTGCTACTCCTCTGATTATAGTATTTTGTGTAGCTCTGACTTCAGGAACAGTGTTGCCGTTTCATATACATAAAGGAAAAAAAAAACAAAACTACCAAGGATGGAGGAAAAATCATTAAAATAAAATACTCTCAGAACCATATAAATTTCACTACATTTCAAATGAAGTACTACATATACTGTAGGGAGGAGGGAAACCAGTATTCACCCAGGAAACTTTATATTATTTTTTTAAATTGAAATATGATTCACACAATATTCACCCTTTTAAAGTGCAGTTTAGTGGATCTTGTATATTCACAAGGTTGTATAATCAACGCTATCCAATTCCAGAATACATTCATCTTTCTAAAAATAAATGTCGGACTCATTAGCATGCACTCACTATTCTTCCCTCTCCCAGCTCCTAGCAATCACTGATCTATTTTCAGGCTCTATGGATTTACTTATTTTGGACATTGCATATAAGTGGAACCATATTATGTGTTTGGCTTCTTTGTTAGCATGATATTCTTAAGGCTCATCCATTCATGTTGTAGTCTGTATCAATACTTCATTCCTTTTTATGCCTGAATCCAGTCCATTGTACGTATAAACCACACTGTTTACTCATCATCAGATGATGGATATTTGGGTTCTTTTTTTTAGCTATTATGCCACTATGAACATTCACATTCAAGTATAACATGTTTAATGAAAACATGTAAGCACGTTTTCAATTCTCTTGGGAATGTATGGCTATGGGTGAAAATTCTGGTTGACATGAGACTTTCATCATGCCTATGTTGGTACATCTGACAGTGTCCCACAGGTCTCTGAGAATCTGTTCATTCCTTTTTGGCTTTTCTTCATAATTTCTATCCCATTATTGATATTCTCTATTTGGTGAGACGTTGTTCTCAGACTTCCTCTTAGCTCTTTAGGCATAGTTTACTTTGGTTCTTTGAACATATTTAAAATAGCGTTTTCAATGTCTTTTTTGAGTAAGTCTGAAGTCTGGGCTTCCTCAGGGAATTTCTATTGCTTTTTTCCCCATCAGTGCATGGACCGTTCTTGCTTGTTTTTGTGCATGTCTCAATTTTTTGTTGAAAATTGGACATTTTAAATAACATGTTACAACTCTGTAAATCAGACTCCCTTTCCTCACCACGTTTTGCTGTTGTTGCTATATTTTGCTGTTTACTGACGTTTCTGAACTAGATATGTGTAAAGTCTATATTCTTTGTTATGAAATGCCTGATTCATATGCTTAGTAGTGTGCTAATAATTGGACAGATTTCCTCAAATGCCTGGAATCAATACTTCTCTTTGTATTGGGGACTCTGTGTGTTGGGGCACACCTTTAATACTTAGCCACAAGTTAACAGCTTCTCCTTAGCCTTCACCTACTTATGCAGTGCCTCAAGGTCAGCCATTGGTGAGAGTTTAGGTCCTTCTCAGCTTTTTCCTGAGTATGCACACAGCTTTATGCATGTACATAATCTCCCTGATTCCAAAAAAATATGTCATAACTTATCAAAGTCCCTATCTTTTAGTTGTTTAATCTTTCTGAACTATTTATGTGTAAGGTCTATATTCTTTGTTGTGTAAGGTTGTTGAAATCTCTGATTCATTAAGCTTAGTAGTGTGGTTACTTTTGGTTAAAAAGAGTAATAGAAAAAAAGCAATAGAAATTCCCCGAGGAAGCCCAGACTTCAGACTTACTCAAAAAAGACATTAAAGACGCTATTCTAACTTACTTACTTTTTGGTTAATTTACTGTTTACCCCAACTGTTACTCACTGCCTAAGGTAGTCTTGATGTCAAAAAAAAAAAAAAAAAAAAAAAAAAAAAAAAGCCTCTAATTGTTTTTGAAAAACAATCTCTGGGAAAAAGCTTATCTCATTGGGCAAGCTCTAACTCAGATGAAACAAATATAGGATTGCAAGTTAAGTCTTCCAGTTAACCATCGGTCAGGTCAAATAATGACAGTACTCAGGGAATGTGTCTGAAGAAACTCCAACCCTGTTCTGAACTCCCTCCAGTGGCTGCCAGGCTGTTGGTTTGCACTATGATCATGGGCTGTTGGTTTTCACAGCTACCATGAATCTGGGAAGCAGATTAGAATAAGGCAAGGTTTCACAATGATCCCTGTTCTTATCAAGATTTAGATTCAAGATTTAGATATTTTTTCTTTAGTAAATATTTCTTGGATTGCTGCAAGCCTTTGGTTAATTATCTAGAGTTCTGAAAAGGTTGATTCTGATAGTTTGGACAGTTTTCTTATTGCTTTCACAGAGAGAAACATTTTTTGGATGTTCTTACTCTGCCATTTTAGCTGTTATTACCCCAAGTAACTTTTAAAGAGCTCTCAACAAATATTGAACCCTTTGGCTAGTAGGCTTCTGTTTTGCAGAGCTATCACTTAGCAATTCTGAAACTAACTTGTGTATGTATTCTAGGGTTGAACTTTCAAATATGTAAATATATCCTCGATAATGGTAATCAATTTTCTCACTATTAAAGAACTTACACGTTAAAAGGACATAGGAAACAACTTGTGGAGGCTCCCACTGGCCAAATTAAGTAGAATTTGAGCATTAACACAATGAAGGACTTAATTTAAAATCCAGGGACTGGATTTGCCCTTCTATATTAAACAGCTAGGAAACTGCACAAAGTACAGCAAACAACAGTTTTCAGACAATGTAGAACAGGTGGCAAAAGATAACCATAACTGACAGAAGAAAAACAAATGAGTTTGAGTGCTACAAGTATACCAGCTCACTGCCTGAAGTTTCCAAACTACAGTGCAGACAGAACCACCCCAAAAGAGCTCAGTGGCCTTATTGAAATTAGAGACAGACTTCAGAGTTCAGAAAAGTCAATGTGATTAGAATTTGTGAGGCAAAATACTAGAGGAAGGGAATACACAGAAAAAGTGCTCCAAAGCTCTGTAGAAGGGTTCTTTCAAGTCTTTAGTGGAAGATCAACCTGCATGAGCCGTATAAAGAATATAACTAAGACCAGGAAAAAAACTAAACACTAGAAAGGAGTAAGTGGATCTATGCCTTCCACAAGCCCAGGTATAGTTTGTGTTCTGACCAGCCATTGCGGAAAGATTTCCTGATAGACACAGTAACAGGTAGAGTTCCTAAAATGGTAATGCCTCGTAGTGGAGTAAGATGAACCCTAGACCAGGGTTTCTCAACCTTAGCACTGTTAACATTTTGGGCTATAAAATTCTTTTTTTGTGTGTTGTATATATTACAGACAGCTTAGCAGCATCCCAGGCCTATATCTGCTAGATGTAGCCAACCCCCACCCCCCACCCTTGACTATTCAAAATATCTCCAGATGATGTTGCCAAATGTTCCCTGGGGGGAAAATTACTCCAAGTTGAGAACCCTAGACTAATGGCTCTTGTAGACCCATTCTAACAAAGCACAAACCTCAAAATGACCAATCTGATTCTAAGTAACTTCACTGCATCCCAGAAAAAGTCCAACAGTACTTGTAACAAAATCTAATAGCTAACAGCTAACAAATTTAAAACTCTTCCCTCTTAACTTTTTACTTGGACCCTAACTCCTTCCAGTTGAGGTAAAAAGTCTTGGACAGACTCAGCAGTGTGGAGGATAGTGACCCCAACTTCACAGTCTGGCAAACTCTGGGTAGGTACAGAGACATTTTCCTTTTACTTTTTTGTCAGTCTGAAATTATGTCAAAATAAAATTTAAAAGAAAGAAGTACAAAAACAATGTATGCATTTGACACAGCAAAAATAATTTTCTCTCTGCATAATCTCTTGAATTCCATTATTCTATTTATCAATTTTTTTTTTTTTTGAGACAGTCATACTCTGTCACCCAGGCTGGGGTGCAGTGGTGCAATCTCGGCTTACTGCAACCTCCACCTCCCAGGTTCAAGCAATTCTCATGCCTCAGCCTTCCGAGTAGCTGGAATTATAGATGCTGGCCACCATGCCTGGATAATTTTTTGTATTTTTAGTAGAGACAGGGTTTCACCATGTTGGCCAGGCTGGTCTTGAACTCCTTGCCTCTAGCGATCTACCCGCCTCAGCCTCCCAAAGTGCTGGGATTATAGGCATGAGTCACCACGCCCGGCTGAGTTATCTAAATTCTTAAGCTCCTGAAATAAGTAGAAACTCTTGAGAGTTTGTGAATACAGGTTAACCAGATGGCCTTCCCTGCCATTAAAGGAACTAATGTGCAGGAAACATGGATTAGCATTATTCAGTTTACCAAGAACTTCAAAATTTTTCCCAGCATAGCAAAAGTGAAACATTTGAAGGGATTAAAAAATTTCTGTTTTCCTTTTAAATAGCAGTACTGTGATGTATAAAGCAGTCCTTTCCTCAGTGAGTCATCTTACAACTTCTTTGCTTAGCCATCAGTGGAAATGTTCTTTTAATCCTACCGCCTTCAGAATTTGTTCTTAAAAATTAGAATCTATGATTCATTAAAAATTTTAAAATCAGAATATATAGTCAAAACTAGATAATATACATTCTTGATTTAATGGAAATATTTATATGTAGTGAAACATAAAACGAATTATTGGTTGTATTGCTACATTTAAACAATTTTCTTAACTAAAATATAATTAAGAATCCCAAAATTGTCCTAGACAACTATTTTAGAATCAAAAAGTACATGATCACAAGTACTTAAAACTATAATAAAATTAATATTTATTTATCTGTACATCCATAATAAAAGTTACTATTTTAGTTTGCTAACAAGAATGATTTTTAACAAGGGTGATCTGGTTTAAATAGCTATGATTTCCTATGTTTCCATTATTATTTTAAATATATATTGACATTTATTTTTAAGGAAACAACAGAGCTGAACCAGTGAAGCACATTTCATGATAAGCACTAAAGAGAAAATATGAGATCACTAAAATCCCCGAATTACTTCATAAGGGAAACAGTCTGAGGGATATTATTAAAAATCAATTTAGGTACATATTGGATTTGTGAAAGGCTTATATAAACATAAGTTGAATTTACTTAAAAAAAAAAAAAAAGAAATAGAAAAACAAACATTCTATAATTCTCCCCAAGAGATTTATTCAAATACGAGTTTAAGTAAAAGCTGCAGGGCCTGGGGTGAGAAAGCTGGGCATGGTAGTGCGTGTACTTGCAGTCCCAGCCCTTTGGGAGGCAGAGGTGGGAAGATCACTTGAGCCCAGGAGTTCGAGGCTGCAGTGAGCTGTGATTGCAATATTGTACTCTAGTCTGGGCAACAGAATGAGATCCTGTCTTAAAAAAACATTTTTTTTTTAGATGGAAAAGTTCGCAGAAAGAGGCACTAATCAATCATCAAACGTAATTTTTTTCCCCTGAAACACAGCAATATTAGATTGCTGTTCTTTTCGCCTTCTGCTTGCTTCCCATGAAGGATGAAGAGGCAGCTGCAATTGCTGTTTTGTATTTTCAAGTCTTCTTGATAGCTTCTTATTAAACTGATTCTTGAACTGAGGCTCATTCTGTGGAAAATCTAGGAAGAGAAAGCAAAAATAATAATAACTATATACCTAAAGAGCATATAGGAGAAGTAAATTTCATCTTTTTCAAACCAATGTTAAAAAAAGAAATTTTGTTTTCTTAAATGGAATATTTCACAATTTAAAACTGAAGTCTAACAGGGAATAGTTTGAAGTTGAAAATTTATATACAAGTAGTCAATTTTGACACACATGCTTTCTAACCCTTATAAGTAGATGTTTATTGAGTGCCTCTTAATTTATGCTGTGCTGTCTTATTTATAATAACATAAAGAAAGGAATCACTCTGTTGTACTAGCATATAAGGCAAAAAAGAAGGGCATCATGTATTTTCAAAGGAACATCATTGGCTTATGATATCTGTGTACATGAAGCAGACGTAGCCAGAAAATTCACATCTTAGCTAAGACACTCCACTGGGTCTGACAATACTGATAGTGCTTTACTCATTTTTAAAGGCTATAAGTCGATTCCACTCCCGTCTGTTATTGAGCCAAAAGTGGTTATTACAAGGCAAATAGTACTAAGTCTACTCAAGAATATAAGACAAAGTTCTTTTTTAGTTGTAACGTTACTCTCCAGATATGAAGGTGGCAACTTGTGTTCTAGTCCATATAGTATTTTATCACTTTACATGATTTTGAACCAAGTCTTATTTGGGGAAGACATACTAGCATGAAAAGACATGAATCAATGAACATTTTAGGTGCTTACAGAACTTAGGGGACGGAATCAGAAAGAAAAAGAGAGACAAAAAAACTTAATATAGACTTATTAATCAGTCCTATAACTATGTAATTTCTCCACTGCAAGTTAGAAATCATTGTCAAAAGTATTTTTTTTTTTTTTAAGACAGAGTCTTGCTCTGTTGCCCAGGATGGAGTACAGTGGTGTGATCTTGGCTCACTGCAACCTCCGCCTCCCAGGTTCAAGCAATTCTCCTGCCTCAGCCTCCTGAGTAGCTGGGATTACAGGCGTGTGCCACTACGCCTGGCTAATTTATGTATTTTTAGTAGAGACATATTGGTCAGGCTGATCTCGAACTCCTGACCTCAGACGATCCACCCGCCTCAGCCTCCCAACGTGCTGGGATTACAGGCATGAGCCACCGTGCCCGGCCTGTCAGAAGCCTTTTAAAGATCTCTTTATGAAAACGAATAAAATAATGTTATATAAACCAGTGCATAGTTTGGGATAATATTTACAAAACATTATCTAGACAGAAATCAAAACAACCCTTATCTTATACACATCACATGTGCTCTAGAAATCTGTTACAATATTCAAAGAGTGCCTGTAGTGATGAAAAGTTTAAAAAAAAACTGTAGAAGATGTGCAGAAATAGGAACACTTTTACACTGTTGGTGGGACTGTAAACTAGTTCAACCATTGTGGAAGTCAGTGTGGCGATTCCTCAAGGATCTAGAACTAGAAATACCATTTGACCCAGCCATCCCATTACTGGGTATATACCCAAAGGATTATAAATCATGCTGCTATAAAGACACATGCACACGTATGTTTATTGTGGCACTATTCACAATAGCAACGACTTGGAACCAACCCAAATGTCCAACAATGATAGACTGGATTAAGAAAATGTGGCACATATACACCATGGAATACTATGCAGCCATAAAAAATGATGAGTTCATGTCCTTTGTAGGGACATGGATGAAGCTGGAAACCATCATTCTCAGCAAGCTATCGCAAGGACAAAAAACCAAACACCGCATGTCCTCACTCATAGGTGGGAATTGAACAATGAGAACACATGGACACAGGAAGGGGAACATCACACACCGGGGACTGTTGTGGGGTAGGGGGAGTGGGGAGGGATAGCACTAGGAGATATACCTAATGCTAAATGACGAGTTCATGGGTGCAGCACACCAACATGGCACATGTATACATATGTAAAAAACCTGCACGTTGTGCACATGTACTCTAAAACTTAAAGTATAATAATAAAAATAAAAAAATTAAAAAAAAAACAAAAACCTGTTTCATAAAAACAGGTTTGAATAAGGCAGTATTTCTAAATGAATGTATTATTTTATATATTACACAGAGTTGTATATGTAAATAAACTGGTAAATATTTTCAGCATACAAGCTAAGCACAAAAAACCCTTTATTTGGATATTCTCATTGTGAAAATGTAGGTATGTCTTATATTTACAGTTATCCTATGTTTGTGAATATATGGCATAAATGGGGCATACTGACATGTTTCTGCCAAATCCTGTATTATCTTCCTTTTAGGCATACAATCAGAATATAGTTTCCATTCCTGCTGCAGTTAGGTAAGGTCATATGGCTAACTGAGTTATGGCCAATAAAATGTGAGTAAAAGGCCTGGACCATAAAAACCTCACATTCAATCTTCCATTACTTCTCTATCGCTGATGAATGAAGAGAACTCCTAGGATCCAGACGAGGCAAGAGGCACAAGACAGAATAAAACTCCTAGAAGCAAACAGACTGATAGATGACAAACCATTGAGATTTAGTAGTTACTTGTTACAGCAGGTAGCCTACTATGAATAATACTAAAATTGGTACTCTGAAGTACCATTACAATAACATAAAAATCTGGCATTGGCTTAGCAGTTCGGTGGTAGGTAGCAAGGAAACAGATAACTGAGAATGAGAAGTAAGCAACCTATGTGCCAAAGAAATAGGTAAAACTGTTGTCAGTGATAACTTAGCAAGCAGGCCACAAGCCTATGGAGTTTGCTGTACAAAGGTAACTGGCTGGAAAGAATAAAAAGATCAGTGTATATTACTGGCTGTCCTTGACAATGCACTACACAAAAGAGAACAGAGAGAACAAAAGAATCTAGATATTTGGGAACTTAAGGTTTAGAAAAGCCTTTGACTCCTGTAACCTGTAAGTCTAAGAAAAGTTTTAAGCAATAAAAGGCCCACAGCAACCCAGCCCTAGAGCAGAGATAAGACTAAATGTATGGCATTCCCATCCAAATCTGATAATTCTCAATGCAGTAGATGCTGAATGAGAGTGGGAAGTGGGAAAAACAAAACAAAACACAAACAAACATAAATAAGACAAGTTTGAGAACTAGCTCTAAGAAAGAATTTTCAGTACAGTAACTAGCCCACAGACAGACTGAAGGAAACAGAGGTCAGAAATCCACTGAGTTTTTGAGGAGGTGTATAGTGAAAGAAATCACAAGCCTGGGATGGAAAAAACCTCTGCTGAACTTTGTACAATCTTCATCATTTTATATTTGTACCAGTGACTTGGGGCAAACTCCAAAGAGATCATGTTAAATATCCACCTCAGATGTGGCCATGAAACAAAGACTCTCCCTAGACACGGACCATGAAGAGCAATGGATAAAGAAGTTCCTCTCAGAGCCTTCATAATCTTTGCTCAGCAGAATTTCAGAGAGTAGACCTGTTGTGTGCCTTCCATTTTTTCCTTAAGCAATCAAGAGTTTTTATCGTCATTACTTTGTCCCTGTTCTGCTACTCGATACATGGTATATCATAGTATGAATTTCTTTTTAGTACAAAGGTCAACAGACTTTGAAGAATCTCATCCATGAGATTTGATGGAAAGTACTCCATGACCAGTGTTCCTGGACTTTGAGCTAGATGAAGTGACTGGATGTGACTTTGGGTTGGCTTCCTTGGGAAGGAGGTAAGTGTGCTCTGTGTAGGAGGAAAAGTGAAATGGCCATCTGGTGATAGAAAGTCTGGTCACTGGCAGAAAAAGTTACGTGTTCAGAAATTCCACTTCCTCTTTTCTCCTAGATATATAGTAAGACTGCATTTCTTAGCTCCCTTGTGGCTAGATGGAGTCATGTGACTGAATTCTGGCTAATGATATGTGAGCAGAACTGGTTTCCGCTACTTTCAGGCCTGGCTCACAAACACCTGCAAAATTCTCCATGTACTCCATTCCCTTCTATTGGCAAATGGAGAATATTTGGAACCTGGAGGAGGAAAACGCCAAAAGATGGAAGAAGCCTGATCCTTGAATGACTATGTGGAACACAGCCTCTCTGCTAATTCATCACAGTGGACTGTGATGTGAATGAGAAATGAATTTTTGCTATGTTAAGTTAGTGAAAGTCTAGGATTGTGTGAGAAGTCACTCTACCCAAATACATTAAACTTAGATTTGTTACGAATTAATCTGAAAATATTCTGATTATACTCTTGCCCAAGAAAGTAATATACTTGTTATTCAATGTTTAATGGCATGGCATTAGTGTTTAGGATCACTAATAATTAAGATATAACTTACATAATTTACTTGAAAATGTGTTGGTTTAATTCGAGGTAAGTTAAATAGACATAATATTTCCTGATAAATTTTGTCTATATCTTTCCCTCTGGCAGGACATAGAAAAAAAGAAAACCAACAACAAAAAATTATATTGATAATTATAAGATGCTCTGTTAATATTTCTGTGGGTACATAATTTATTCAGGCTATATTAAGCAACAACAATTTCTCATTCTTTTACTCTGGTAAAACATAGCTTAATTGCATATGAAGGTCAGGCAACTGTGAATACATACCTAGGGATCTTGTTTTTGGAGCCTGTTCTTTGAAATTTCTAAAAGAAGAAAAACACCATTATGACTTTTTAAAGATAAATCCTCTGATCTTAAGAAAATAACAAAATTGATGATAAAACTAATTCAAAGGGCCACTATACTCCTTAGTCACACCAGCAAACAATAAAATAATTATGAAAGTCCCAGGTTGTACCTGTATCAAACAAAGGTTTGTTAGAATCCAATGTTACTACAGACACATGAGGACCTATTTCCCTCACCACTTTTAAAGAGAATTTTGTTTGTAATGGGAAATATCTTGTCTTGGTTACCTTGCCTTTACCCTTGGGGATTATCTAGATAAAGAATTTCTAAAGTCTTCTCACAGGAAGAATGACTCTCATATAACAAAAATTAAGATTTACATTTTGGCGGGGCACGGTGGCTCACGCCTGTAATCCCAGCGCTTTGGGAGGCTAAGCAGGGTGGGTCACAAGGTCAGGAGTTCGACACTAACCTGGCCAATATGGTGAAACCCGTCTCTACTAAAAAAAAAAAAAAAAAAAAAAAATACAAAAATTAGTCAGGCGTGGTGGCACGCGCCTATAATCCCAGCTACTTGGGAGGCTGAGGCAGGAGAATTGCTTGAACCTGGGAGGCAGAGGTTACAGTGAGCCAAGATCGCACCATTGCACTCCAGCCTGGGTGACAGAGTGAGACTCCGTCTCAAAAAAAAAAAAAAGATTTATATTTTGTGGTAAAGGGATAGTGGTGTGCCATTTTCAAATGAGGTAAAAAAGGTAGCTTTTTGAGGCAAGTTTGGAAAATATAAGTAAATATTTTAATTATTTCAACACTCCACACGTTTTTATGTCTTTGCCATACTGTGACATTCTTGAAAAATTTTTACATCACATTTTTCTATTTCATTAAAGACTATCCCTGACTTGTAAATATATGCAAAAACAGTTTATAGCTGTTACTGAAGAAATTAGCTAACCATAAGCTTCACTCTAAAATGTGAAGATATCCTTTATCCAATTGGAATTACAAATAAAGTTAAACTTACTGATTTATAACAGAACAGCTATGAAAAGTAGTGAGCAACAGAGATGGAGATAGCAACATCATCAAATAAAAAGCAGTCTGGAGAAACTCAGTTTAAGGGCAAGCAGCCTTATATACTGAAATGGTACTAGACAGTAAAATGACTGATGTTTACAATAATGGTCCTGGATCATCAAGAAAAAACACCATATTCTTTTCAGAAAGTTCTGTTTAGAAAGATACATGAAACATTTTCAAAAGTTTTTCATCAAAAAAGATTTCAAAGTTTCAAAACTTTGATAAGTGAAGGAATAAAATTTAAATTAGCTGGCATATTATTTGGCTATAACATCTCATTTTCTGATGAAACTGGGCAAATGTGGCATTGCCATATGTGTATCTGTACCTAATATCCCACTATAACCTTGGAGAGGGCCATGTCTAAAAACAGGATGGGTTGTACAAACTAGAATTATACTCTCTTCATGTACGGACAAGTAGGTATTTCCAGCTTTTTAAAAAAGAACTAATGATTATTTCAGAATAGAAAAAAAATCTTACCTTCTAGAGCTTTTAGATCCAGATAAAGAGTGGAAAAACACTGATTCTAACTTTCTGGTTTCTGTACTTGGCTTGGTTTTGTCATTTCTTGTATCCCCATGAGTTTCACCTGTATCTTCTTTAAGAAACACTTTTTCGAGTCGTTTTTGTTCCTTAACTGAAGAATGACAACTACTTTCCTTCTTTCGTGTCCGTCTGACTTTCCCAATGAAGAAGTCATCACCGCTATCACTATCTTCAGACATGGAAGACTGCTTGTAAAACCTTTCTTCTGTGCTATCATCAAAATATTCCTTCTCCTCTTCACATAATTCTTCTCCGCCATCACTGTTACCAGAGAGTGAGCTATCAGATTCTTTGTTTTTTTTGGTTTGACTTAGAGTTTTCAGTTTTGGGTCAGCAGGTGTCTTCTGGGACTCAAGGGAAATTACAGAATCCTTTTCTGAAGGCTTTGATGGAGAATTTGCAATAGTCACTGCTTTAGGTCCATGTTCCATCTTGGCTATTTTTTCCTTTGAATTATGTATTGGTTTCTTCGCCAATATTTTGGTTTCTTTGACTTTTTGCTCACTGATGACAGTTCCTTCACGCTGTAAATTACTTCCATTATCATTTGAATATAAAGTATTCTTAGAATGATTGTCCTCTGAAGCATTCTTTGATGACTCAACTTCAGTAACATTTTGTCTTGCTTCTTTAAAGGCTTGTACAGCAGCTGCAAGAGAAACAGTGCATGACTCATTTTAGCACTGAAACATATAAAACATGACTGTTTTAGGACAGTATTTTAAAAAATTATTTGAAAAGATTTAAGAGGGCAGTTGGAATTGATACTAAATACATATACTCGGTCTGAATTCATAAAGAAATCTTTTGACTTCTTAGAAACCAAACATAAGATATGCTCAGACGTATTCATTTTAAATTGTGAAAATGAAAAGAAAATCTTTTCTTCATGTCTTGGAGTTATGAAGAACAGTAAAAACATCACAGAATACAAATAAAAGGAAATGGCAACTTTAATTTATATAATAATAATGCATTATTATAAATTGTGCTTTCAGACATAAAATTCAGTATCATGTGACAAAAACATTTTATAAATATATTTTATAATAAACATATATAAAATTATGTTCCTAAGTGGCAAAACCAAAAGTAATGAGTTATGTCAATATTTTAAAAAAACTATTCAACTTTATCTTGTGTATATTATATATAAAAAGATATATATTACGTATTATATGTTCATATATTAGAATTTATTAAATAATACAGATTTGGTTTTTCTTCAGAGATCACACTTTCTGTATTTTCAGACACCTTCCACATTGGTAAATATTTGAAAGAAACTTATATTTATAATAGAACCTCAAGAGTTAAAATAAGTGAATAGCCATTATCCAAATTCTACAAATACATTAAGTACATGGCTTAAAAGTCATTTAATTCATACCTTTTAGCACATCTATCTTTTTCTTCAGAAGAGGATGTACTGCTAGTCTGGCAATTGCTCTTTCAGTTGCAGTAGAATCTGGCTGCAAATTTAAAAATATAATAAATGTATGGGAATGAAATAAAAATGACACTATTGAAAGTGAGTAAAATAAAATCTATCATAGTCTTTAAAATTAGAGTTGGAGAATAGAATTAGTTAATATTCTCCTTAGATAGGTTATCTGTATAATCAATCCATGCTAAAGACAAAGATCATCCTGACAAAAATATTACTGCCTTTGAACAACTAAAATTATCACTTAATCATTAATAAATAATCTTTGGATACTTAATGTTCTCAGAATTGTGATAAGCACCATGTGTAACATTAAAAAAAGAACATAGTTTTTACTATCAAAGAGCTTAAACGATCTAATTAAGAAGACTAAATTAATATCAAAGAATCAAATAACATATTAGTGCTAAACTGGGTGAGACTACCGTAATACTTGAAGTCCCATTTAACAGAGACCTAGAAATTATCTAACGCTCTATATTTCTATTTTAAATGTCTACTATCACTGACACGTTCTCAGGGCCTAGACTGAATGGGAACATTATATACAATATTCAATATATTTATAAATTTGGAAAAATCATAATGCTGGCTAATGACTTGAAATGCCGTATGAAGGCTGACAACATCTAAATTTCGACCTCCAGCTCCAACCTGAGTTCTAAGCTGATACATCAAACCACCTAACTTGACATCTATTTGACATTGTCAAAACAGAATTCATTGATTTTTCCTCACAAATCTGCTTCTCCTGTAGCTTTTCCAACTTACTGTATGTAATTTCCATTGTTCTGGTTGCTCAGGCCTAAAACTCTAAGGATTCTTTCCCACTATTTCTCTTTCCCTCAAAACTCACAATACACCCTGTGGTTCCAAATGTAAAATATATCCAGAACCAGTTGCTTCTCACCATTTCTATTCTTACTACCTTTGACTAAATCACCAACACCTCTCACCTGGACCAACATAATTAAACTTATGCCTGGTCACTCTCCTTTGCAACTTGCTCTCTCAACAGTCAATTTTCCACATAGCAGCCATGGTGATTTTTAAAAATGTAATCAAATCATGCTATTTCCATATCTGTTCTTCTTTAAGCTTTATTGCTTTCTGATGCTTAGCCCATACCATTGCAATCTTTTCTTTACCTGGAATACTCTACTCCCAAATATATACACGGCTGATTATCTCACTGTATTCAGGTCTCTGCTTAAATGTCATCTCAACTAGCACAACACTTCCCATCACTATTTACTTCACATCACTTAGCACTGCATGGCAGTGTAGATGTTTTCGTATCTGCAAAGCAGAGACTTTGTTTGCCTCATTGCTGTAGATTCAGTGCCTAGAATAGTGACTGGTAATAATAGTAGGCACCTAATATACACTTAATAAAGCAAGTGAATAAATTTCACTAGTGTATGAAAGTAAAACAACCAGTTTCAAATGTCTTTATCCTAAATTTACCCTTCACCGTGAACAGTCAAATATAAGGCATTTCCAACCCAGTATTATAAATGTACGAATACCAAAATAAAAACAAGATGATGGTAGTATGCAAGCTATTCTGTTTGTAGGATTTATCTGAGTAATGTCACTGAAAGAATAATTTATTTAAATTACACCTGGTGCAAATCCTGTGCCAGGACCACCTGCTGTTTAATTACCTGTGTACTAGATTGAATTGCGTCCCCTCAAAATGCACATCCACCTGGAAACTCAGAATGTGAACTTACTTGGAAACAAAGTCTTTGCTGATTAAATTATGTGGAATCACAGTGGATCAGGGTGGTCTTAAGCCCAGTATGACTGGTTTACTTATAAGGAGAAGAATATTTTGATACGGGGCACAGAGAGACACAGTAAAGACTACGTGAACACTAAGGGCAAAGATTGGAGTTATCCTGGCATCAGCCACCAGTGGCTGAAAGACACAGGAAAGTTTCCCCTCTGGAGTTTCCAGAGAAAGCGTGGCCTCACTGACACCTTAATTTTAAGCTTTCACCCTTCTCAACTGTGAGAAAATAAATTTACTTTTTTTGTTGTTGTTGAGACGGAGTCTCACTCTGTCACCCAGGCTGGAGTTGCAGTAGTGTGATCTTGGCTTACTGCAACCTCCGCCTCCCGGGTTCAAGCGATTCTCCTGTCTTAGCCTCCCGAGTAGCTGGGATTACAGGCACCCACCACCACGCTCAGCTAATTTTTGTATTTTTAGTAGAGATGGGGTTTCACCACGTTGGCCAGGCTGGTGTCGAACTCCTGACCTTGTGATCCGCCCGCCTCGGCCTCCCAAAGTGCTGGGATTACAGGTGTGAGCCACTGCACCCGGCCAATTTACATAGTTTTAAACCATTCAATTTGTGATACTTTGTTATCGCAGCCTTAGGAAACTGATACGTGTCTATTCTGACTATTAGACACAGCTTCTGTTCAACCGTTTCCAAGAAATGTCGTCTACTTATGGACCATTCATTTAAGTACAGTGCAAAGTGAACCCGTTTCTTCAACCTGCTGCTGAGTTTCCTGATACAACAGAGGAAGGATAGAAAGAAGAGAATTTAGGAAAGAAGCCTATTGCTAGTATCCTGAGTCACTTAGTGACAAGCTGAGCTGCTGAAGGCATAGGTCAAACATGCTTGCTTGAGTATTAAAAGGTAGAATATAGAAACCCCAATGAAAAACATGATTTTTCAGGCTAAGAAGACTGAAAACAATATATGAAAATAGTCACATTAGTATATTGGGATCTACAAGATTTCAGATAATAAAACAAGTCACCAAATAATAAACTAAAAAGAAAAGATGCACAGATCACAATGGTTTCAGACTTTAATTCTGGAAGTCAAACTATAGCAGCTAATGCTTCTAAAATTATGAAGGAAAAGAATTTCCAACCTAGTGAAGAAGAAAAATACTTCCACACATGCAAAGTTTTTTCAAAAAAATTTACATCCCTTGTACATTTCTGTCCAAGAAGCTACTGGCTCCCCTAAAATGAGGAAGGATACAAATAATAAGAATGGCATAGGAGACAAGAAACAGAAGACCCAGGCAGAAGGAACTTCCCAGGATGATGGTGACAGGAGACTTAGGTTTGGGATACTTGGTGTGTTGAATATCTGGAGAGGACATGTCAATAGCAGATGGAGAGTTTGGTGTTACACTAGAGATAAGACAGAAAACTAACAAAACAAACCTATCACAAACTGTAGAAAACAGAAATATTATGCAGAAAAGTACAATAACTCAGTACATGACTCACAGTCACAATAACATAATCAATAAATGTTCATCTAATCTGATTCAAGTATATAAGGAGGAAGGAGGGGATTAGGAGGGATATCAGGAGATGAGTATATGAGGAGGATGGAGGGGATATATGACTTAGAGCCTGAAGGAGAAAAGAGATCTAAATCCTTACCTACCACAACATAAAGTTAATAGCTAGTGCTTAAAATGAAAAAGCTAATACAGTACATAAACATCTTACTGTAGGGGTAAACTCTGTACGAACTAACTGCAATTGAAGCAGGAAAGGAATAATAGAGTACTGCCATTTTTATAAAAAAATTCTTATAGAAGTATTTGATTTTCAAAACCAGGAATTGGCAAACTGGCCCATTGGGGCTGTTCCAGCCTGCCGCTGGAACTTTCTTTTATTTAATAAAGTTTTACGGAACAGAGCCAAAGTCCTTCATTTATATACTGCCTATGTCTGCACTCATGACACAACGGCAAAGCGAAGTAGTTGTGACAGAAGCTGTGTGTCTTACAAAGGCATTCATTTCAGGTCCTTTACAGAAAAAGTGTGATGCCTGCTCTAAATTACATGCAAGTAGAATCCTTGGTGGGGCAGAACTAAAAAATCAGGAAGAAAGAAAAAATTGTGTAGTAGGCCTATGATGTTTAAAAATTTAATTTAAAATAAAAATACTACCATGCCAGACTTCTGTTGCCAAATTAAAGCAACAGATTATAGCAGTAAGTGTGCTTCCAGATTGGTAACACAATTTGAGATTCTGGCTTGGTAGAAACAATTTGGTATTCAATGAAGAAGCAGTATATTTTAATCCTCAGGATTAATTACAGAAGGTTTGTATGCAAAAACAATGACAACAAAAATGACTAATCCTGAGAAATATATTCCCCAGGAAACTGCCCTTCAGGTTATAGGAAAAAAGAAGATATTCCAGGAGCAGCTTTTTACCTTTTACTGCTTCTTTCAGCATGTTTACCTCTTATAGTTTCTAAAAATCCACTTCAAAGGTAATTCCCAATATGTGAACTGATATAAAACAGACATAAGAAATTCTGGGAATCCTAACCAGATTTTGATTAAAATGTATTCAAACAATTGTTGAAAAACACATCTACTGCTGTTTGCAAATCCCTGCTTTGACAACTTGCTAAAATCTTTGCTGAACTGGGTATTTCTTTCCAGAGTTAGCTATATCTTCCCATCTTAGTTATAACAAGTTTTAGAAGAGCAGTGGTAATACTTGCATGTCTAGTGTGGACTCCAGGGTAAATGCTATTTTGTTAAGAATGATTTTATCATTAATTTCATTTAGCAAAGCTGTTTCTCTGCCCTGGAAGATATCCCAGACTAGCTCTGATTTAGTAATCTGATTTCAGTGAATTTCATTTTTTTCTTAAAGGCTCTAGAAAAAGATTTACAATTCCATAATTATGTACGAATCTCATGAATGAAGATTTTAATTATTTTTTTTCTAATGTCTTCTTCTATAACTGTGTTTTTATGTTGCAATCTTTGTGGAGCACTTATTTGTGGAAGAATATCAAGTTTATAAAAAATGAGACTGATTCGAAAAGGGCCACCGTGTTGCATAATCCCCGGAGAGTCACTCACATTGTAGTTGTCAAATTGGAGCTCTGCAGCCATATGTAGCAGCGGTGAGTCAAAGGAGAACATAAAAGTTTGGGTCTACAGGGTATGTAGATATATAAAATGAGTAGTTATGTAGAATTATGTATACTACAGCTTTAGGTTCTGTAATTATATGCAATTTGTGTTTCTGAATAACAGTTAATGCTATCAGCTGATAAAATGTTATAAATATATACATATTGTTATAAAACACTAACATGTTTTGTTTTATTTTAATTGACAATAATTTTATACACTTACAGAGTACAAAGTGATATTGACACAGGCATACATTGTAGAATGATCAAATCAGAGTAATTAGCATATTTACCACTTTAAACATTTATCATTTCTTTGTGATGAGAACATTTTAAATCCTCTCTTTTGGCTATTTTGAAATATATTGTTAACTGTAGTCACCTTGCTGTGCTACAGAGCACCAGAACTTGGTCCTTCTTTCTAACTGTAACTTTCTATCTGTTGACTGATTCTCCCTTTTCCAGTTTGTACTACTCCTGCCCCCAGCCTCTGGTAACGACCATTCTACTCTCTATTTCTATGAGTTTGACATTTTTAGATTCCACATACAAGTGAGATCTACCAAATTTGACTTCCATTAGCAATATATTAAAGTACGTTTTTCTAGGCAGTTTTCCCATGCAGAATGTTAGCAGACTTTTTGTTCTTTGTAATCCTGAACTAAAAACAGTAAGTCATTAAAACGTTATTTTTTATTCATTATGTTACTAAACCACTTGTATGTCCCTTTCTATAAACATCTGTTCATAAATCTTGCTTTGTTCTTTTTCTGCCGGTTTGTTCATCATAAGCAATCTTTATAGATTTAGAAAATTAGCTGTGTCCTTTCACACATATTTGCAATGAATAGTATTTTTTAAAATCTTTTTTTGGAAAATTTTCTGGGGGAGAAATTTAAAATTTTCATGAGTCAAACTTTCATGACTTCTGAGTTGAATTTTTAAACAAAAATGTCTTTGAGGTATGTGCTGTATCTACTTTGTACCATAATTTTATGGTGTATATACATTTGAAAATGTACTCAGTGCTTCTAATTTTTATAAATGAAATTTTGATAAAGTTGCCTACCCAATACCATGGCCAAACATCTTAGAGAATGAACTACTTGTTATATTGAAATATAAAAAATGTTAGAGTTAAGAATACTTAACAAAGTATATTTAAAAATTACAATACAGACATAGTGAGTGCATGACACAGTGAAGCTCTGGGGCAAAATAAATGTAAACACTGGGAGGATGAGCTTTGTCATTTTTATGTGATGCCATAACAACTTTGAAGAGGGACTAAAATGCAACATCACGACGTTTGATCTGGAAGATCTCTTTATTACAGAAATGAGAAGCAACAAGAGTAAGAGGTGGTAAGTAACCTGACTAAAGTCACAAAGCTAGGGAGAAGGCAACACTAGTTGAAATGCAAAGACTCCTAGAAATTTAAACCTCTAACTTTTGCTAAACAAGAATCTTTGCAGAGGGTGAGTTCACAAATGATAATGAGGATATTACCAATTAGTTCCTAGAAGTGTATCTGAATTGTCAGCCTCAAAGAAAAAGGCACAAGTTATGTTCAAGTACTAATTAGAATACTGGTATTATAACACTATAAGAAATCATAATAATTAGAATTGAGGCTTTCATTGAATTAAAAATTATTTAATCAAGGCATTCCTAAACATCAGAATGTATTGTAGGAGAGACATGTATCTCCTTAGTATGTATCTGGTCCTTCACTATTCCTTATATTTAGCTGCCAGCTATTTTTAACTAATTTGTATTTCATCTTGATGACATGTTAGTAATTTGCAAATCTCAGTTGCTTGCAATTACGAGAGTAGAAAAAATATTCTAATAGGAAAAAACTGTGCAAATGAAAAACTTATTAACATACACATTAGCTGTATGTTTCATAAATATTAAATTTAGTTTTCCATTCTTAAAAGACCAATAAAAATACTACATATATACTTGAAATGTTTGTTTTAAAGAAAGTCTTTGACATACCAATTTAGTAAATTATAGCAATTATTCAAGGATTTTTATTCTTTCTAAGAGAAAGTCAAATTTAATATTTTTAGCTTTTAATTTTATTCCTAATTTTCATTTTAAATCTTTAATTTTATTCTTAAGAATTTTATTCTTAGAAAATCCTACATTTTACTTTTAAAATTCAAATTTCAACATGATCTAAAGGGGAAATGGACCAAAGATTTTATCAATCAATTAGACTAACCTTCTAGGCTTGATTTCAAGATTACCTAGCCAATTAGGGACAAGCTAGAACTCAGAATCTGTTTTCTGAATTCAGTCTAGTATTCTCGACAAGTTTTCAACTCTGAGATAACTTTCACATTTCCTGACCCAACTCCAGATGCTTTTTACACTATAAATTGCATAAACCTCCCTTCATGTGTTTTTGAAAAGAAATGAAATATAAGCATTAAAAAAGAAAGTTGGTGAAGCAGATGGGCTCAGGTTTATTCCCTTGGCAGTGTTTTGGGTCTCTGTTGCACTGAGATAATATTTGCATCTTGCTTATTGCACTGGGATAATATTTGCACCTTGCTTACTGCACTGGGTTAGTGCAGAAACTCACAAGAATGAGTAGAATAGACTCTTTCCCTCCTTATTTCTCTCTTGCCCATCTTCCTTCCTCACTTAACTTATTCCCTCTTTATATTTACTGAACTCTTATTATTATGTGAAGACACTGCCTTACACATGAGGACACACAGATCAACTTTTGAAGCTCACAATGTTGCTCTAATTTAAAAGGCTAAGACAAATGCACGAATAACTAATAAAAGGCAGAATGTGATAAGCTTCATAGGTGAGATAGAAAATGGAGATTTATAGAGGGAATAAAAATACACTGATGCATCTTAAATAAATTTATTTTGAAGCTTAAAAGGCTACTAAGTAATCTCAATGAACAAATAGTTTTTACACCTGCATGAAAAAGTCTTCCCAATATCGGGAGGTATGAAGGAAACCACAGCTTTCCTTATTTAAAGTTGACATAATGTTTGCCATGGAAAATTCTCTGGAAACTGGTTTTCATGTACCTCCAGTTTCTTTCATTTCAAATAAATTAAATAAAAAAGGGAAAACACCTTACCTTTTAATGGAAAATTTTTATTTGGGTATATGGGTATTTATTGTAAACAGAAAAGCATTTGGATGTATCTCAGAATGTAAATAACCCAAAAATGAAAAAGATCTCTTCTTTGAAATGCTACCTAAAATAAAGCGACTATAAATAAACTGGTGGAGGTAGAATGCTAGTAGCAGTAGTTTGAATATCAGATGGACTTAATTTCAATTATAGATTTCATCTGATGACATAAATCCACATATTCATATTTGTACTTATCAAAAACATTTAGCAAAATAATAGCAAACAGTCCATTTGGCTGTATCATGAGAATTGGGGCTAACTAAACATGGATATTTAGGTGGTGATGAAAAAAGTCTCAATTATATTATCAAATATAAACTCAACTAAGATTTTTAAAATAAATGCTGAAAATAGACAAATGAAATATTTTCCATAGGAAGGAAAAAGAATTCTCTGGAAAAATACTCTCCAATATTCTGTCTACTGTATGTTCCTTTCTTTGAAGACATTTAATAAAAACACTGAAAACTGGTCATATATAAATAGTTTTTTTGTGAAAATTAAATAAAATTTTATGGGAAATTTAATTTGATATACATACATACACACAGAATGTTATATGTGAACATTACTGTGAGGGAAGGAACATAAGTGTAAGTGATAAAGCCAGTCATTTAATCATTCAAGCTAATCATTTATCAATCAACTGGAGGAAGTAATAGCTTTGTAGTAGGGGTATCTGAGCTATTATTTGTTTTCTGCACGAAAAGGGAGAGGACATAATCACTGCTCTATTTCCCCTAAGCCACTGGGTCTGCTTTTAAGTGACAGTGATGTTAATCTTCAATTAAAACTTACATTAAATACCAATTACAGCCTTCCTTGGTTCCTATTTCCAGCAATGGATCAATTTCTAAATGTATTTGGTCCCAGAGCACCATATGCATAGTCCTATAGTCAACTAAGGAAGAACAAACACATAAAAATAGGACAAAACAACAAGAACAAAAAGGAAAACTATGTAGAACTCCATGTACTTATAACGAATTCTAGGCAAGCAGAGGCCAAAAATGAACCTTCCTCTAATTCGCCCTTTTAACACTGGAAAGCCATAGGGAGTTAATAATATGACAGAAGGAAATGAATGCTGGAGAAAATAAAAAGCGTAGAAATTAATTAAAAAAAATTTTCAGTAGTGATGTGACACAACTGAATCAAACAGTGTTTATACTTATCACTATTTTATGGGTCTTTGGATCTTACAATTTGGTACTGGTGGCAGAGTTAGCGGGAAGGGAAGGTTAAAGGGGAGGATGGAGTTGAGTGCCAGAAAAGAAGCATAGAACAGCTGAACAGATCAGGATGGGATGTTCCACTATGGCACTAGCTTCTAAAAGAAAAATGGAAAAGATTGACGACATATAGAAAGCAAAAATTCCAAAGACAAACTTGGCCCAGAATATTTTCCCTTGAGAGATTATGGGAATTATCCTTGCCATTATTGCAGAACATGAATCACTTTCATCAACTTGACTTGCTTGCAAGAATAGTAGATAGACAAGAAATAGGTAAGGTAATCCTTTCAGGACCATGCTCATCTATATACTACAAAGAGATACACATACACAGGACAGTCATTTTAACTATTTGTGGTCACCCTACTCGGAAAACTTACCAAGAACTATGCATGAATCTATCCTTCTACCCATCTGAAGAATGGAATACTTCCTGTGAGCTTTAAAATATCACATCTTTATCTGTTTATTTTCCACCTCCCAGTTTCAAAAAGAACTAAAAAGATCACAGATATAACATATAGTAAGAAAATACCAAATAAAAGTAGGCAGAAAACATGAAAAGGGGGGAAAAGAAAGAGAAAATATTATCACAATGGAAGAGACTAATTAAAATGAGGAAACTGTATCCATCAAAAGACACTATTAACAAAGTAAAAGGAAGCCAAATAATAAAGGCAGCTATTTCCAACCTGACAAAGAGCTCACTCCAAAATATCTAAAGAACTCATATAAATCATTAAGAAAACAAACCAATTAAATAGTTAAAAAGATAAAATCAGGCACTACACAAAAGTGGATATGCAAATGACCAAACAAAATGATGACATTTCAATGGAAAAATGCAAATTAAATTTAGGTATTATACATGCACTAGGATGTCTAAAATGAAAAAGACTAGCAATACAACTTTAACTAGAACTCTCATATACTGAAGGTGGAAGTATACATTAGTGCATCTACTTTGGAAAACCAGCATATCTCCTAACTTGAACATATGTGTGATACTGTTACAGAATAAGAAATATATATTTGGTCTTTATCTTGGTTCCTAGCCAGAGCTCCCAAAACTCATGTTATTTCATAAGCAATAAGAAAATAAAGGTAAAAGGAACATATTTTATTATAATATTTTATTTTCGGTCCTAGTTTCTGAAATATGCCATATTCCATAACCAAGTAACTCCACTTTCAGGTATATGCCCCAAAAGAAATATGTAACAATGTTCATAGGGACAGATGTCAGCAAGATGGCAGAAGAGGACTCTCTAGGGCTCATACCTGCACAGAAACATCAATTTGAATGACTACACAAAAAAAAAATCTTTATAAGAGCTAATGAAACCAGATGAGATACTACAGCACCTAGGTATAGCACAGAAATAAGAAAAACAGAAAAACAACAACAACAACAAAAACACATGAAGAGAGTAGGAAGGACAGTTTTATACTACTCAAATTACCCCTTCCCCAACCCCAGGCAGTAAACCATGGAGACAAATACTTCCATGTGGTGATGGGAGGGAGAGGTGAGCACTACACTTTGCCTGGGAACCCAAAACACAACCTACTCCAGTAAAATCAGCACCAGGAAGGCCGTCACAGCCCAGACTCCAGGTTGGGAGCCAAGGACTGAGACTCCAGGCCCACCAGTGCTAGGTTGAATGCCGCAGTCCCAGGCTCCAGGCCTACACAGCAAATTGTGTCTCTCGGTTGTCCCAAGACAAGCCAACATCAGTGGCTCCAGGTTCTGAACTGCCCTCAGCTGAGGATGATCCCCATGGCCCCAGGCTTCAGGCCAGCCCTAGGCTTCAGGGCAGCCCAGTATCAGGCCAGCACTTGTGGTCTCAGCATTTAGGTCAGCCCCTGTCAGACCTGTCAGGTCCCAGGCTCCAGGCTGGTACATTCAGACTAAGCCTCCAAGCCTGCCTTGGCACCAGGCAGGATCCTACAAACCCCAGGGTCCAGGTCTGCCTCAGTGGCTTCAGGATATATACTGACCCCCGTACTGAGGTGGTTTTTATAACTCTAGGCTTCAAGCCCACCCAAGCACCAGGCCAGGCCCTGTGACTGAGGATACCGGCCTATGCAGCACTAAGTCTGCCCCTGTGGCCCCGGGTTTCAGACCTGCCCCATGACCAGGTTGGCACCCTTGGACACAAACACCAGGCAGGCACGTGCAGAGACAGGCTCCAGACCTGCCCAGTGCCAGGCTGAGTCCCCAAGGCCCCACGCGCCAGGTTGGCCTCTGATGCTCCATTCTCCAGCAGACCCAGGGTCCAGGTCTGTCCCAGAAAACTCCCACTGGACCAGCCAACACAGACCCAGGGTGCAGGACCACTCCTGTCTACACAGGTCCCGGGCCTGCCCCTGAGGCTGTAGGATACAGGCCAGCTTTTGTGGACCTAGCCTCTAAACCAGCACCTGCACACCAGCTTCTAGGCTGGCACCAACAGACAGAGGCTCCAGGCTGGTCCCCATGGCCCCAGGATCCAGACCAGTCCCAGTGGCTCCAGACACCATGCCAGCACCAGCAATATTAAGTTTAGACCAGCAACGTGGACCTAGGCTCCATGCTGGCCTTGATACCCAGCCATCCCCCATGGTCCCAGGCTCTAGAGGATCCAGAGTCCAGGCCTACTTCAGTAGACCCAGGGTCCAGGTCCATCTCAGCATTCACCAGTGCCAGGCTGAATGCCATGGACTGAGGCCCCAAGACCACCCGTGTAGACTGTCTCTCCAGCCCAGCCCTTATTGATCCAGTCTTCAGGCCCTATCACATGAACCCAGATGCCAGGCCAGCCCATATGGTGACCTGGTCACCAGGCCGGCATGCCCAAGGATTCCAGCAGCAAGCCTGCCCTCAAATCACGCCAGACACTGCCCAAAATCTCTGGATGCACTGACTGGAGAACGGTTCTCCCAGAAAAAGCGAGTATGCAAACACTAGAATAAGTCCCTACTTCTGTAAATATGCAAAAATCAACATAAGGCAACAAGAGACAGAAAAAAACCTAAGAGATACAACACGACAAAAATAACAGAATAATATCCTAGTAGCTGACCTCGAATAAATGAAGATATAGAACAGAATGACAAAGAATTCAAATATTCAAATAATTATTTTCAGAAAGCTTAAGGAATTTCAAAATACATACAGAAACAAATTAATAATATAAAGAAAACAATAAAATACCAAAATGAGAAAATTAACAGAATGACTAAAATTACATATGTGAAAAATTTAAATTCTGGAGGTGAAAAATACACTGAAATAAAAATTTAATGGAGAACATCAACAGCAGAACTGATCAAACAGAAGAATCTGTGAATATGAAAATAGGTTATGTGAAAATATACAGTCAGAAGAGAAATTAGAAAAAATAATGAAAAGGAATGAATAAAATGTATGAGATTTACGGAACAGCATCAAAAGAACAAATGTTTGAATTACAGGAGTTTGTGAAGGGGAAGAGAAAAACAAAGGGGCAGAATGCTTACATAAAGAAATAATATCAGAAAAAATTTCAAATTTGAGGAAAGACATAAATACCCAGGTACAGGAAGGTCAAAGGTCTCCAGTGAGATTCAATCCAAAGAAGACTACACTCAGACACATAATCAAAATGTCAAAACTCAAGGACAAAGACAGCATCTTGAAAGTAGCAAGAGAAAAGAAGCAAATAACATGTAAGAGAGTTCCAATAAGACTAGCAGCAAATTTCTAAGTAAAGGCCTACCTTATAAGCCAGGAGAAAGTGGGATGATATATTCAAAGTGTTGATGAAAAAAAAAATGCCAGGGAAGAATACTGTACTTGGTAAAGTTGCCTTTCAGAAAAGAAGAGAAATAAAAACATTCCCAGACAAAAGCTGAGAGAGCTCACTACCACCAGACCTGTCTTACAAGAAGAAATGATAAAGGGAGTTCTTTGAGTTGAAAGAAAAGAACACTAATTTTAACACTAAAATATATGATAAAACTCACTGCTAAAATAAGTACATAGTCAAATTTAGAATCTCCTAATACTCTAAATGGGGGTGTGCAAATCACTTGTATCTTTAATATGAAGATCAGAAGACAAAACTATTAAAATATTGTTAGCTACAACAGTTTGTTAAAGAATACACATGCAAATTATAACACCTAAATGCAGGAGAAGGAGGAATAAAAGTATACAGTTTTTAAATACGATCAAAGTAGCCACTAGGGAAAATGATTTAATGAGAAACACAGCAAGAGAGAAAGAAAGGAACAAAGGAGCTACAAAACAGCCAGAAAACAATTAGCAAAATGGCAGTAGTAAGTCCATATGCAGAAATAATTACCTTGAATGTCAATAAATTCTCCAATCATAACACATAGTGGCTGAATGAATTTAAAAAACAAAAAACAAAAACAAAAATAAGACCCAACCATATGCTGCCTATAAGAGACTTATTTTATCTGTAAGGACTCATAGACTAAAAGTGAAGAAATGAAGCAAGATATTCCATGCAAATGGAAATAAAAAGACAGTAGGAGTAACTATACTCAGTTAAAAAAGACAAAATCAAAAACTGTACAATGAGACAAGGGTCATTATATAAATAAAGGGGTCAATTCATCAGACGGATGTAACACTTGTAAATATATAAGCATCCCGTGTCAGAGGACCCAAATATATAAAGCAAATATTAACGGAGCTGAAGGAAGAGACAGATTGTAATACAATAATAATAGATGACTTCAATACTCCACTTTCAGCAATGCACCGGTCATCGAGGCAGAAAATCAGTAAGGAAACATCAGGTTAATAGTATACCTTAGACTGTAAAGACCTAATAGACATCTACAGAACATTTCATCCAACAGCAACAGAATACTTCTTCTCAAGAACACAAGGAACATTCTCCCAAACAGATGATATGCTGGGCCACAAAATTAGGCCTAACACATTTAAGAAAACAGAAAACATATTAAGTATCTTTTCTGACCACAATGATATAAAACTAAAAATCAATAACAGAAGGAATTTTTGAAAAATTCACACATAGATGAAAATTAAACATCGTGCTCCTGTACAACTAATGAGTCAAAGAAGAAATTGAAGAGAAAATTAAAAAGTATCTTGAGACAAATGAAAATGCAAACACAACATACCAAAACTTATGGCACACAGCAAAAACAGTTCTAAGAGTTCTAAGAGAGAAGTTCATAGCAATAAATGCCTACATCAAAAGAGATCTCAAATAAATAACTTCAAGTTACACCTCAAAGAATTAGAAAAATAGGAACAAACTAAACCCAAAGTAAGCAGAAGAAAATAAAGATTAGAGCAGAAACAGATGAGAGAGACATGAGAAAAACAAGAGGAGATCAACAAAACCAAGAGTTGGTTTTTGAAGATACAAAACTATAAACCTATATAGCTAGACTACAAAAATGAGAAGACTCAAACAAATAAAATGAGAAATGAAAGAGGAAATATTACAACCGATAACCACAGAAACACCAATGATACTGACCAAAAGAACAGAATAGAGACACCAGAAATAAATCCACGCATTTATGGCCAACTGATTTTCATCAAAGCTGCCAAGAACATACAATAAGGAAAGGACAGTCTGTTCAATAAACAGTACTAGGACAACTGGATATCCACATGAAAAAAAATTAGACCACTATGTCACACCATACACAAACCTCAACTCAAAATGGATTAAAGGCCAAAACATAAGGCTGGAAACTGTAAAACTGCTAGATGAAAACATAAGATATATGCAAACCATACATCTGGTAAGAGTCTAATATCAATCATATTAAAGGAACCCAAGAAACTAACTAGCAAATTAGCCAGGCATGGTGGTGCATGACTGTAGTCCCAGCTACACTTGCTACACCAGAACTTGCACACCAGCCTCCAGGCTGGCACCTCCCACCTTGGGAGGCTGAGGTGGGAGGATCGCTTGAACTCGGGAGGTAGAGGTGGCAGTGAGCCGAGATCCTGCCACTGCACTCCAGTGTGGGTGACAGAGCGAGACCCTGTCTCAAATAAAACATAGAAACAAACAAAAGGAAACTCACTAGCAAGTAAACCCAATTAAAAATGGGCAAAGGACCTAAACAGACATTTCCCAAAAGGACACATTCAAATGACCAACAGATATATAAAAAAAGTTCAATATCACTAATCATTAGGGAAATGCAAATTAAAACCGTAACGAGATGTCACCCCTAACCCATATGAATGGCTATTACAAAAAAGCCTAAAGATAATAAGTGATGGAGAGGATGTGGAGAAAAGGGAACCCTTATAAATTGTTGGATGGCAATGTAAATTAATACCACCATTATGAGGAATAGTATGGAGGTTCTAAAACAAAATGAAAAATAGAACTACCATAAGATTCAGCAATTCCATTACTGGGTATGGGTATATATCCAAAGGAAAGGAAATCAGTATGCTAATGACATATATGGCAAAAAAACAATTATTATATTTTGACATCTCAAAAAATAAAAACAAATATATTGTGCCATATTTTGATTTAATTAGCACTATTCTGTTCAACGTGTCATTATTTTGTTCAGTAAGACCTGAGCACAAATTTAAAACCATTTTAGGGATAACATTTTTCTTCTTTTTTTTTTCTCTGAGACAGGGTCTCACTCTTTTGCCCATGCTGGAGTGCAGTGGCATGATCACAGCTCACTACAGCCTCGACCTTCCAGGCTCATGTGGTTCTCCCAGTGTAGCCTCCTGAGTAGTTGAGACTACAGCTGTGTGTCACCACACCCAGCTTATTTTTTGGATGTTTTTGTAGAGATGGGGTTTCACCAAGTTGCCCAGGCTAGTCTTGAACTCCTGGGCTCAAGTGATCCACCTGTCTTGGCCTCCCAAAGCACTGGGACTACAGGGTGAGCCGCCATGCCCAGCCTTTCTTCTCTTTATGAATGAATTATATAGACTAAAAATACTCACTGCAAAACTGCACTCATAACTTTGGTGTTGCTTTTCTGACAAGGACAGCTTTTCTTGCCAGAAAATGCCTTAAAATTTAACATGACTAACATTAATTAATTGTAGAGAAATGAGTGAGAGTCTACATAAATGTAGCATCAGAGTGCTTTTTTTCTTAAGGCTGGGAAAAAACCTTAACATCATCCAGTTCAAAGAACTTTTTAATCTTTGGATTTTCCCTGAAAAATATTCTCAACACTTTGAGACTCTAATATTCAACAATTTCTCACATCTCACATAATTACAACAATTTCTCACATAATTCTCAATATTCTCAATATTCACAATATTCTCAACACTTTGAAACTCTAATATTCAACAATTTCTCACATCTCACATAATTACTGCCATGAACTACTAATGATGCCAGTGGACTGATGATTCCTCCTTAGGAACGATGGAGAGGAAGAAAAGTAAAAACTATGCAGTATCTGTTCCAAACATACTTTCACAATACGTAATTCTAAATCTAAATCTAATCAGAACCTCAAATAAAAGTCATTGGTAAGAATTTAGTTTTTGAAGTTATACTATATTTAAAAATTCAAAAAGAGTAAGCCCATTACATGGATTCCACAGCAATCCTGAAGAAAAGTAAACATAGGAAAATCCAGATTTGTCATAATTAATGATGAAAATCAGATTATGCAGAAGAATGAATAAGAATGAAATCCAGATCAAAACCCTGCTATGTTAATGAAACCTTCAGAAGACATGGATTTACATTCTTGTTTAGTTAACTTGCTGATTGTGTTAATCTGGACAAACTAATCTCCATGAGCTCTAGTTTCCTACTTTATACAATGGGGATGTAATTCTCTACCAATCAAAACTTCTCCACTAGAGTTGCGAATATTAAAAATTAAATGTGATTGTATCCAACATACTTTAGTGAAAACTATAAGCACTGAATATATGTTGTATTTAATAAATAATTCAGTTTTAAAGACAAGTCAATACGTAATATAAGAATGAGTATTTTTAAATCTTTTTCTTATACACACCTTATAATTAAAGTATAAATTCTCTTTTAGAAATAAACTCTGTGGTTAAGATTATCTCTTATATTTTCTTGTACTGTCCTTAGCAATGCTTTTAAGATACCAAAGGATGACTTGGCTTCTTAACTGCCAGCCCCAATCCCCACAGTAGCTGTTTTCATTTATTTAATATACAACACTTAGTGTGGGGTAAAATTTTTAACAAAAGGTTCTGAGAAAAATAAGTTTTGGAAATCATGGCCCTAAATCATCTAGCATGCTGATTTGCACATAAACATCTACTGAATGAGTATTTAGCTACCAATCTGTTACAGCAAAATTTCCAACAATTTGAGAGATCTTAACATTACACAAACTTTTATTCATTTTACTCAAGTAGTTATGATTAGAAACTTTTATATAATTATCATAGTATATTTTAAAGTATGCTCTGATTTATTACATTTGAATTATCCCATCACTTTTTAAGAATAGTGATTCTCAAAAGCAAAACTTTATGGAGGTTTAGAAAAAAGAGAAAAACTTATGAGCTTGGAAGAGGGACCTTTAATGGTGATCTCATTGAAGTATTTTATTGATTAAAAACATGACATCCAGAGTCAGCGTATGTCAAATTTTTCTATTCAAGTCTCCTGAAGGCAGAAAGAATGATAATGTATCCTCTGGGAACACACAGATCAAGGTTACACTCTAGATAACCCAAAATTTGGTAGTCTTATAGTTTATCATAAAAATTAATGCAAAATTTAGATTTCTGGTTTCTTTTCTTCTAAAATTCAGATGTTGAGACTTGTGAATTTCTGGTTCCTATACGGAGAGTTAGAGAACCAGAAAGAGCAAAAAACAAAAAAGATGGACAAATAGCAAATTCACACTGAACCAGTCAGAGTGAACATCTTATAGTCAATTTGGAGTGGGATGAGGTGGGGCATTATATACAGAGGACCAAAGATAAGAATTATGTCAGACTTTTACAAAATTAAAGAAGCAAGACGACAAAGTGCAGAAAGACAAGAACTATCAACACAGAATTCTATACTTAGTAAAAATATTTTTTAAAATAAAGGACAAACAAAAACTTTCTTGCCAAAAAAATTGTAGAAACTTACTGCCAGCAGATCTACTCTTCAAGATATTTTAAGAGTCTTCAGGAAAAACAAATACACCAGCAGAAAACTTGGATTTAAACAAGGAAATAAAGAGCAATCAAAACTGAATAAGTGAAAGTAAAAAAATGATTTATTTTTATGTTTAATTATTTTGAAACTGAACTGAACGTTCAAATGTTCAAAGCAAAAATAGGAAAATCTATTATATGCTTATAGCATATGTAAAATGTTTAACAACGATGGCACAATAGAAGGCATAAAGTAATTGGCATTTACTGTTTTTAGATCATTACACTGCATATAAAACAGCATAAAACTAGGTGAAAGCAGATTTTGGTTAATTAAAGGTGTATATTATGAACTGTTTAGAGTGAACACTAAAAAACAATAATAAAATATGTACATGTAATGAATAGGTCAATAGAAGAGATAAGATGCTCAATTAACTCACAGGAGACCAAAAAAGAAGAAAAACAAAGCAAAAAAGATATGAAACAAATAGAAAGCAACTGCTAACTGGTAGATTTTAATCCAACCACATCAATAATCACATTGAATAGAAATGGCTTAAACATACCACTTAAAAGAGAGATTATCAGATTGGATAAAAAGCATGATCCAAGCATATGCTATTGATTTTTTTTAAAATCACCTTAAGTACACAGACATATGCAGGTTAAAAAGTAAAATGACAGAGAAAGATATTGAATGTAAACACTAACCAAAAGAAAGCTAAAGCAGTGGTATAAATTTCAGACAAGACAGACTTCAGCACAATAAATATTGTCGGAGTTAAGGAGGGCCATTACATAATGATAAAGGATCAGTGCCCCAAGAACATAAATCCTAAAAGTTTACATATCTAATATACATGTTTCCAAATGAATACGGCAAAAAGTGACAAAACTGAAAGATCAAATAGGCAAACTGACATTCATAGATGGAGGTTCCAACACAGCTCTTAATAAAGTAGGCAGAACAAAAAACAGTAAAAATATGGATAATCTGAATACCATCAACCAATTTGACTTAACATTTACAGATATCCCAACAGAATATATGTTGTCTTCAAGTGCACATGAAATATTTACCAAGATATGCTATACTCTGGACTATAACAAATAGTACAACATTCAAAAGAATAGAAATCACAAAGTTTATGTTCATGGATCATAAAGGAATTAAATAAACAAAAAATAGCAAAAAGATACTGGAAAACCCCTAACTGTCTGGAAATTAAGCAACACATTTCGAATTAAACCATGAATCAAAGAGGGTTTAAAAGAAACTTAAAACATTTTAAACTAAGAAAAGAAAATACAGCATAAACTAGTTCAACCATTGTGGAAGTCAGTGTGGCGATTCCTCAGGGATCTAGAACTAGAAATACCATTTGACCCAGCCATCCCATTACTGGGTATATACCCAAAGGATTATAAATCATGCTGCTATAAAGACACATGCACACGTATGTTTATTGCGGCACTATTCACAATAGCAAAGACTTGGAACCAACCCAAATGTCCAACAATGACAGACTGGATTAAGAAAATGTGGCACATATATACCATGGAATACTATGCAGCCATAAAAAATGATGAGTTCATGTCCTATGTAGGGACATGGATGAAATTGGAAATCATCATTCTCAGTAAACTATTGCAAGGACAAAAAATCAAACATCGCATGTTCTCACCCATAGGTGGGAATTGAACATTGAGAACACATGGACACAGGAAGGGGAACATCACACACCGGGGACTGTTGTGGGGTGGGGGGAGGGGGGAGGGATAGCATTAGGAGATATACCTAATGCTAAATGACAAGTTAATGGGTGCAGCACACCAGCATGGCACATGTATATATATGTAACTAACCTGCACATTGTGCACATGTACCCTAAAACTTAAAGTATAATAATAATAAAATAAAATAAAATAAAAAAGAAAATACAGCATAACAAAATTTATGAGATGCAGCTAAAGTATTGCTTACAGATAAATGCATAGCATTAAATGCTTTTAATAGAAAAGGTCTAAAACCAGTAATTTAAGCTTCCACATTAAGAAACCAGAAAAAAACACAAATCAAAAAGATGGAAAGAATGTAGAGTGGAGCAAAAATCAATGAAAGTAAAAAGAAACGCAATACAGAAAAATCAATTAATACAAAATCTGTTCTCAAGTGGAGCAACGTGGGTACAAATTATAAAAGGGAATTAGTAAGGAAGAAGCAGGAGTAGAAAATCCAAAGAGTGGAAGATGTAGAAAAATGTAATGATGATGCCACCTAACAGTGACGTGTTCTTAATCACCTAATTTAATTCTTTTTGGGTTCCAGTTTCCTCATTTGTAAAAAGAGGGTGAAAAAACATCTTTCAAAGAGTAAATGTACAGATTAAATGAGATATTCATAAAAAATATTTGGAAAAGTAATAAAGCATTTTAGTTTTAAGTAGTATGATCAACAGACTAATTTTTATATAATACATGAAATGTCATATTAAGTTCAACATACCTTTAAGGACCTCGAAGGTATGATATTACAGCAAAACAAAATACATAAATTAGTATAAATTTTTTTTTGGTGGCAGTAATGGAGTTCAGTTAGGAAAAGTAATTACAAACTAATAGCATGGCTTCTTGGTAAGTTTTCTCTTCAAGAAAAAAGTAAGCAATATAGATGAGAAACTTTTCATAAGACAAATATAATCTACTGCAGATATACCTTTTTGCAGATTTTTTCAAAGTTGATATCATCACCAAGAGCAGATTTAGTTACCATATCAGGTTTCAATTCCTGTCAAAGAATAAAACAAATTAATTTTAGTTATGTGTCTATTTTTAAATTATCACTATTATTAAGTTCCTTTCCATATCTTTAGAAACTTAATATTAAATAACATCTTAATTTTGAGAAAAGAATTAACTCCCACCCCAGTAAGATATTATCATGCTACTAAAATAGCCACAGCAAAATGACTTTAAGAGCAAATCCTTCTAAGAACAACATACAAGGCAAGTAAGAAGCAATATTTTCAAGGAACTCAATACAGACAACTCTAACCTTAGGATTTTACACCCAGTCAAGCAGCTCTTCAAATATCTAATATATAGAAAACCAGTTTGAACTGCAAGAATTCAGGAAATATTATATATATGTGCCTCTCCTGAGGAATCTTCTAGAAGCCAGCAAGAGATAACTTCGATAAAATAATTGATGTTGAGTACTGTATCTATTTGTAGAGCTATGAGTAAAACAAGTGTGGGGGTATAGGAGAAAGAACAGTAGGTAGGCTTTATATGTTTTGATTAAGCAAGAAAAACTACAACTAGAAAAAGTAGAGGAGACGGGGAAAGAATAAGATTACCAACTACCATCTAGGCCAGGTAAACAGGAGTTAAAGGATACTGTTCAAAACGAACAGAGTAGAAAATAAAAGATTACATAAGAAAATGGAAAAGTATAGGCAATATGAGAGATATAAATACAATGGCATCCATGGAAAGAAAATACAGATTTTTCTAAATACCAAAATAATTTTTTGAAAATCGCAAGTAAGACACATTAAAGTGGAGAAATACACAGTAAATACAACATAGAATATTCAGTAATTAGAATATAAAATACGACAGAGTTGAAAGAAAACATCAGGAATATAACAGAATGTGAATTAGTGTAATGTGCCTATTAGAAGAAAAATATTTTCAAACTGTTGAATCAAAGCAAAACCTAACTCTATACTGTATATAATAAAGACTCACAAAGAACACAGTTATTTAAAAAGGTTCAAAGATATACCAGGCAAACAGGAAAAACTAGAAAGCAGGTGCTGAGACTGTGTTTCAGATAAAACTGAGGCAAAGAAAACAAAACGAAGACAAAGAAGATAACATTTATGACTATGTGTCAAATAAAACACAACTATTACATAAAGCAGAAACTTCACGAAATAAAGGAAACAGAAATACTATTTATTAGCTCAAGACTCTGACACACAACTTCCAGTCAAGAAAGAACAAAATAGGGAAATAAAATTACAAGATCTTAACAACAATTGTATCTTCTTCTCAAGTACACATGCAATATTGATAAAAATTATCATCTATTAAGTCAAAGAAAGTATAGTAACAGTAAGCTCCATCAAGTAAAATATTATTAGCAACACTCTCCGATCACAATGAAAAAGTAGAAATGAAAGAAAATCAACTAATCAATAAAGGAAAAATTACAAAAGGCCCTTCCACCTGGAATTAAAACAATAAATAAATAAAACCACCTCAACTAAACAAGTCTTGAGAAAGGGAAAAGATAAACAGATATGTCAGTCTAACAATAAGAAAATGCTACGTATCAAAATTTCTGAAAAGCATTTAAAGTGGTTATTAGCCTTAAAACAACTGTATTGTTAAATAAAAATAATGAAAGTAAGTGAATTAAATTACTCAACTAAAAGTAACCAAAATTACCTCTGTCAATTCTTCATTTAACAAGTGAAAAGTAAGACTCAAATCGTGATTTGTCCAAGGTCCTATAACTGGGTGGTAGAAAGACTGACCTTAACTAGTACCTTTATTAGATCATCATCTTTCTGGCCTACTGCCTCTATGATAAATTCAAAAAATCTCTACCATGTTTAAAAGCATTCATGAAAAACTAACACAAAATCAATTTATATTTCATGGTTTGTGATGATGTCATATGACCATTTAAACAAGACCATCAGAATCTTCTAGGTATGAGAAACACAGGTTTTAAAATGAAGCATGATTTATATGAGCTGAGTGTTATTATAACCCTTTCAGCAGAAAGGAATATATACATATGTTTTTTCATAAATGTGAGGGACTGAGCAACCCAGGCAGGTAATTTTGGCAACTTCCGTGGTCTTTCAGAAATATTACAGGGAGAATGATGTGAAGGTTCAAAATCAACAAAATATATTTAAAAGATATATAGAAAGTGAAGTTGATATGAATTTAATCAGGTTGGGTATATTTAAAGAAATACGTTTGCCACTAAGGCTGTCAATTTGTTGGATTAATTATTAGCAATACCCAATGTCGAGATTTGCAAGCTAACAAGTTAGCCAAATACAGTATCACAGATGTTGGTAAAAGACACAAGCCTCCTGGGTCGGAGACAAAGGGCAATTTATTACTCATAGCAATAGCAGGAGCCAGAGTATCAAAATTTTTAAAAAGCTCATTCACTGTTTTACTTTTTTTGCCCCAGAAACCCAAAGCCCCAGATACATGGTAGATATTAAACTTAAGACATTAAAAAATCCATGTAATAAAAACTAAAGGGAGTAGTTTAGGAATATAATACCTCTAAAATGGGCTAATATAAGTGGAAAACATATTATTTGATTGAGAAAGAGAAAACCATTTGTAGCTCTAGTAGTATGATACGCAAACACGAAGCACGATCACAATAACCTCTACTTTTAGAACCTAAGTAGCGATTAATTACACATTGGGTGCTAGGCTGAATAGCTCCTGGAAGACGTCCATGAGCCTATGAACATGTTATTTTACACGGCAGAAGGGACTTTGCTGATGTAATTAAGTTAAGAATTTTTTAAGATGGGGTTATTATCCTGGATTATCCAGGTAAGCCAAATGTAATCACAGTCTTCCTTACAAGAGGGTAGCAGAAAGGTCAAAGAGAAGGAGATGCAGAGAAAAAAAACAAAAACAAACAAACAAAAAAAAACCGAACTGTCGGAAATGGTGGAGGTGGAGGGGGGAGAAGAGAAAGAGAGAGGGAAGAGAAGATGCTATGCTGCTTGCCTTGAAGATGGAGAAAGACACCATGAGTCAAGGAATGCAGGTGGCCTACAGAAGCTGAAAAGGCAGGAAAAATTCTCCCCTAGAGCCTACAGGGAGAATATGGCCCCACTGAAAGTCTACAGAAATAATACAGTCCTGTTACTGTTAGGACTTCTAACCTTCAGCACTGTAAGACAATATATTTGTGTTGTTTTATGCCACTAAATTTGTCATAATTTGATACAGAAGCACTAGGAAACTAATGTATTTTCCATCTCCTACCAGTCTTCGTATTATAAAATAATTCATTATACCATATTATTCGGACAAACACTATGTGCCATAAATAACGCCAATAATTAAACATTTACCTTAAAACTAAGTAAAATATAGATGCATTTGGATGGCTTAAACTTTTTGTATTATACCATTTACACTTCAGTATTTTGGACCAACTCGTTTATTACCTTAGTTTTAAATACAGCTATATGTGTGATTAAAAGGGAATACTATCTCCTAAAACATGTTTCATATAAAATGTAAAAATTGTGTTTAGCAAATATGGATGGATAGGAAAGCTGTGCTATAACTGGAATTGTCAGGTACTATTTTAAGTAAACAATGAGAAACTAAGACTTTTTTTTAGACAACACAAAAACTGCAATAAATGATATATTATGAAGTTATTCTTATCTTCCTATACTTCTTATTCAGAAGAAATCAGGTACTGACTTTCAGAATAAGGCTCCTTTTGATGTACTATTACAATTGCACAGATAGCACCTTAAATATTAGTGTTCCTATTAAAAGATTAGAGAAAATTTCACACACAGCTTTTCTGAATCCTTCTAAGAGTCTGCTGTGAAGTCTGCTTGGGAAGTTCATGCTCAATTGTCAGGACTCGCAAATTATTTCTCTAACTGCTCTGAAACCTAGATTTACATATATTTTAACTCAAAATATCTATTTTTTAAGGGAGAATTTTAAACAACTTTCTTTTAATCACTGTAGGACTGAATTTAATAGTGTCATTAATACATTATAATTTGGCCACAAAATTTACTTGTGTTTTAAGAACATATAAATTACCTATCAAATTGATTATGGAAGCCAGTCATAGCAAAACTCAGTAGAATCCAGAAGACCAGTAATTAAAACTGGAGGAGACATGCGGAATTGAGTTTTCAAGATCTGAAGTAATTCATTATTTACAAAGAATGCCTGGGATGATGGACAACTTCCCTGGATTTGAGGCTGGGGTCCCTTACCTGACAATACATCAACTCTCTTCATTATAAATTGCTTTCTACAAGTGCACTGGAAAGCAGGTAAGCCCTAATTTTGCTAAAACGTAGCAAACTCTGAAAGACAAATGGTATGTAGAGGCTTGGGCACTAAAGAATCATAGCTTTCTGGCTAACTATTCAGAAGTGTACATATATTCTAACCAGCTTGTTGGGAACACTTCTGCTTCAAGTGAGAACGTGGTCAGGCAATAAGACATGTAGTCAAAAGAAAATGTGTTGAGGACATACATAAAACAAACAATTTATGCTTACAATAACCTTTGTTCTCCATATTCTTGACAGAAAAATGGAACCAAGAGCCTAGAGTGTAAGCTCTTCAAGGGTAAGAATGGTGTCTTATTCACCTTTGACTATGAGAGTCAAGCACGATGACACATGTTGAACAGAATTGGACCAGAGTAGAAACATTTTAAATGTCTATTTCCTTTTTTTCCCAACTTTTATTTTAGATACAAGGGTACATGTACAGATTTGTTACATGGAAATATTGTGTGATGCTGAGGTTTGGAGTAAAGATCCCGTCATGCTGGTAGTGAGGATAGAACCCCATTGGTAGTTTTTTAACCCAGACTTCTCCCCACTCCACCCTCTAGTAGTCCACGGTGTCTGCTGTTCCCATTTTAAGTCCATAGGTACTCAATGATTAGCTCCTACTTGTAAGTGAGAATGAGAACATGCAGTATTTGCTTTTCTCTTCGACTCTTAATTTGCTTTAGAATATAGCCTGCAGCTCCATCCATGTTGCTGCAAATGACATGATTTCATTCTTTTTTTATGGCTGCACAGTATTCCATAGTATATATGGACCACATTTTCTTTATTCAATCTACCATTGATGGGCACCTGCACTGATTCCATGTCTTTGCTATTGTAAATAGTGCAGCCGTGAACATAGACGTCCATGTGTCTTTGGTAGAATGACTTAATTTTTCCGGTATATACCCAGTAGTGGTATTCCTGGGTTGAATGGTAGCTCCGTTTTAAGTCTATTTCTTAGTGAGAGAGGAAAAAAATCAGTAAAGTCTCTTATTAGCAAAAAATTCAAATCCAAGATTTGCCAAAAAATTTTCAGTTGCCAATCTAGGCTTTTTCTTTAGAGAAACAAAGTTGAAAGAGAACAAATGCTGGGAAAAAAAATCAGCCAAGAGTACTACTAGGGTGTTGCAAAGAAGAGTACTTACCGCTCATAAGTATTCTAAATTACTCTGTTTTACTTATAATGGGAGAAGGTAAAGCACTACTTAAAGACTCACTGAAATATACAGATTTATAATTGTGAATGGCTGAGAAACTACATTAGGTATTAAGCCAGGCAGGTGCCAGATACAACCTTGTTCTTTCTGAGGAAAGGTTTCATGCCAAATGGAAAACTAAGATTCATTTCTAGACCCAGTAATAGACATTTTAGACAGGAGTTATATACCTATTCCAAGGACATTTTATATGTATTCACTGTTTAAAGATCACCTAGTCCCTCATGTACCACATTTAATTGTGGTTAATACCACTTAAAATTGTGAAAGAAACTAGTTTGTGCTTATATGATACTGTTACACCATGCGCTTCCTAGTGTATATTGTTAATGCTAAGTAAAATGATTAACCAGACAGCGACACTTAGGCTTCCTTCATCTAAAACTAATTCCAGGCAGGGCGCGGTGGCTCACACCTGTAATCCCAGCACTTTGGGAAGCTGAGGTGGGCAGATCACGATGTCAGGAGATGGAGACCATCCTGGACAACATGGTGAAACCCCATCTCTACTAAAAAAAAATACAAAAAGTAGCTGGGTGTAGTGGCGCGTGACTGTAATCCCAGCTACTCAGGAGGCTGAGGCAGGAGAATCACTTGAACCTGGGAGGTGGAGGTTGCAGTGGGCCGAGATCATGCCACTGCACTCCAGCCTGGCAATAGAGCTAGACTCCGTCTCAAACAAACAAATAAACAAATTCCAATGTCTTTTTTTTTTTCAGATAAATGTAGTTCTCTTGAATTTAGGTTTTTCTCTAAAATGAATACAACTGCAAATACTCTAAATATTCTGCAATTTCGAATGCAGAATATAATGCATTTTTCCACATAGTAATATGCAAATTTTATGTAAAAGTTATACATTATGAACTTAGGAGAAAAAAAATACCTAGATACATTTCAATTTGGAAAAAGAAAATTTAGGTTGCTCAACTCTGTACATACTTGAGAAAGGCCTGTCATCAGGACTAGCCCTTGGCCAGCTCCTAGGAGATGACCTCTGAGCCTGTGGGCCACAAGGTACCAATCTGATCAGAGAGTTTATGTTAACAATGTGATTTACGGTGAATGTGTTTTCACTTTGGGTGGCTTCAGTCTGAATAGCTGAGGTCAGCCATGCAAGCAATTCATGCTTACATGACTAACAGCCAATAAAAACCCTCAACACCTAGGCTCAGGTGAGCTTTCCTGGTTGACAACACTTTGAACATGTTGTTACATTATGATGGGAATGTGGCCATATGACTCCACTGAGAGATGTCACCTAAAATTATGCCTATTTTTTCCTGGACTTCACCCCATGTGCCTCTTCCTTTTGCTGATTTTAATCTGTATCCTTGAAGAGTAATAAACTTTTTGTGAGTATAACAAGCCTTTTATGAGTCCTGTGAATCTTTCTAGAGAATCATCGAGGCTCAGAGTGGTCTTGGGGACTCCTGACCCACTCATTTTATAGAAGAGGAAATCATGACCCAAGGAACTTTAAGAAACTCATTCAAAGAATCAAAGCAGGGCTAGGACTAGAATCCCTATATTCTGCTTTGTGGCTATATTGTCAGTGATGATCAATTAAAAATTGTTTGAATTCCTTCCTAATTATGTTAAACTAATATTATTCATGTTTTCTACATTAAAGACGTCATCCCCTAATAGCCAGATCCATCAGAATTATTCCAGTTCTCTTATTCCCACAGTGCTAGATGACACTTTTTGCTTTTACACAAAATATCAAATTAAGTCAAAATTAGGTAATCCCAACTTTGGTTATTTAGCTACAACCTTGTCTTTCTTCTTTCCAAGGACTTTGTTTGAACAATCTAATATAGTGACTCATAACTGTATAAGCAGTGTAGTGTTGCCTCTGGTTAAGCAGGGAAAGTAAACATTTGTAACCAAACTACTCTGAATTGTGCTGTGGGAAGGGAGATTGGGTAAATACAAAAAGCAACTTGGAGGCAATAACCATGTTGACATTTTTAATTTCAAAAGAATCTTATCAGAGTCAGGCTTTTAACTTAATAAAATATAAAACATGTTTGTATTTTCCAAAGTGTGATCAAAATTGGAATAGTATATTTAGGTTATAAGGGATTATGCCCCAATACAAAAAATTAGAAGGTGCCAAGAAAAGTCTGGGTTCTAGATTTTTGGTCTATTTGAAAATGAGTCATTTCTCTGAAATAAAGAATCTGAAATAACTTGTGAGAGTGAGAGACATCAAAATCTTCATACTTTTCTATAGTTGAGAATTTCATTATGATTACCTTTCAGTGACAACAAAAACTTAATTTCCTAAATACTGTTCTGCTTTTTAAATACAGTTCTAGATGAAACTTCAATAAAGTTATACACTATCATCATATTGCCAATAGATTTTTTTTCCAAATAAAATATCATATCTTCTTCCTACACCTATCCCTGTGTTCTCTATAGAAGCCAATTGCATCTCAATCCTCTGCTGCTAGGATTAGACAGCTCAGAGTCATGTGATACTGGGAGTCCCTTCACTATGCTTCTGTTATGCTCCTATCACCCTTTCTGCTTTCTCTTTGGTACTGTCAGTTGTATCTGTTCCCTCCATTGTATTACCATTATCCTACTCCTAGGTTCAAGACTTCTTCATGGATTGTGTGGATTATAATAGCCTAATTGGTTTTCCAGACTCGAGGATGAGTAACTCCAAGGCCCATTGTATCACCATCCGGAATACACAATGAAGTCAAACTTTCAGTTTGGTATTTAAATTCTTTCAGTACTTGGCCTTAATGTATCTTTCTGCTCTAACTGCTCTAATTTTATAATGCACTTCCATGTTTAACATTCAGTTCTACACAGAATCACCTGAATAAATTTTCTACCTCAATATCTTTGTAATATGTTTGCTTTTCAAAATTTTGTCTTTAGAATGCCTTCTAACTGGCTACCTAACTTTCTCACTCCCTTTCCTTCCAATCAAAAACTATCCATGTTTTGGATTTTGGTTTTTAAATACCACTAATAATGAAGCAGGACTTCTTAGAGAAATGGCTGATTACAGATATGAGGCAGAAAAAGTATAAATCCTGTGATAATTTCTTATGCCAGAAAAGGACAAATGGGATTCAAATTAGGGTCTCAAACAAGTTATGTAGGCTGGCTTAAAGGGACTACCATTGGCTAAATTTGGGTGTCAAAAAGAATACTGACAGCAGTGAATCACAACCACAATGATCATGTATTTGTTGTTCAGACTAGGGCCCATCTGAGTATAAAATAAGGCCCTATTAATAAACACGCTGGGCCACATGGTGAATGAATACCAGGACAATCCCAGGGAAATTTGGTTATATGATCACCCTAATTATAACACCTGTCAACACTTGCCATCTCCAAATGCTCTTTATTTTCTCTCCAACTCACTTCACTGGCTTTTGTCCCAATTACATCAATCCCACTATTTTAAGCCCGTGGTGATCTCCACGCTGCTAAATCTAACGAATAAGTCTCAGTACTCCTCTTACTCAACGCATCAGCAGCATTGTCCCCTTCTTGGCCTATCAATTTTTGTTAAGTTAATTCTTCCTTTCTTCTTGATACTCTATCTTCATTTGACTTACGTCAGACCCATATTCTTGGTTATTTTTTCTTTGTCTCCTTTGCTAGTTCTTTCTCTTCTAACTTAAGAATGGACCAGGACTCTGTCCTTGGTACTCTTCCTTTTACTATTATCTAATAACACCTCACTGATTTCATCCAGTTTCATTATTTTAAATATCATATATATGTGAACATCTCCCCAAAATCTCCATCTGTAGCCAAGATAATTTCTCTGAACTCCAGACTTACATATCCAAGTATCTACTTTACATCATTATTCCTAATCCTTCCCACTCTGCTCTATTTCTTCCACAGTATATAATCTACTAACATGATATACAATTAACTTAAATGTATTATGCTGTCTACCCTAATCCCCCAACCCCCCACAAAAATAAATTACAAAAGATCAGGAACCTTTGTCTACTCTTCTCAGATATATCATAAGTGTCTAGAAAAGTACATGGCATTTGGTAAATGCTCAGTAAGTGCTTGTTGAAAGAATGGATACTGAAGTTATTTTTACTTGTTAGGTATTATAAATTGTTACACTAAATATCTCAGTTATCACAGTATTAGATATAACATAAACCAGACATGTCAGTAAACACTGCCCCTGTGCAGGAACCATGGCAGAGAGTGTATTTAATAACTATGTCTTTCATTCAAGTTTATTATTTTCTATTACCTAGATTAAAAAAACACACCAGTTAATCTCTCTTGATCATGTTGAGATCTGAGTTTAAATCACTATCTTCCTTTACACAGACTTCATGAATAGAAACTAACAGAATAATCTAAAAGCTTTGTATTTCTTGATTCTACACATACTTCCTTTAAAATGTAAAAAAGAAAAAAAAACAAAACAAAACCCAAAACCAAAAGAAAACAATGAAGCAATACAAATTAAAGTTTTTCACCCTATAATTTGTAAAGTTTCACTCAACTTTTAAGACTCACTGTTACAGAAAGACTTCCTTGAATCCTCAAGCAGTGCTAAGTGTCCCTCCTCCAATGTGTCTATTAGCATCTTTCAATACATCACAGTGAAGCTCTCTCCATTTTTCTCATTAGACTTTAAGTTTCTCAAAGGCAGACACCATATTAATTTCTATATTTTTATAAACTAGCCAAACATGGCACACACAAAGTATAGACATATATTTTTGTTGAGCCAAAATAAAGTGTTTTGGTCATGAGGATGGTTCTGAGATGACATTATAAATAAGTATTTGAACTTTTCTGGCAAAGTACCAGACTAAAAAATATCAGGTAAAACTTCTGGCTTTTGAATCCTACAGTGCTAACTGAAATAAAGACAGCTACTTTATCTTCTGATCTAAAGTCACAATGCAAACTGGACAATGATAATGGACTGTGTGGTATAGCTGATCTGGAAAATATCTCTGTTCTGGATCCCTCTGTCATTATTAGTTTTAGTGTAACTTTTCAAAATCATGTTGAAGGCAATGGTCATCTTAAATAACATTTCATTTATGCCATTTACATGCATTAAAAGACTACAGAAATTCAAATTCTTAAAAATTAAAGTGTAGTATGGCTAGGAATGTTGATGTTGTATATGTTATTTACTCACCACAGCAAATAAGTGAAACAAAAATTATATACTGCTATAACCTCTTAAAAATCTACTTATAGATGTGCCCATTTATATTTGAAACATGTCACGGAAATTCCACAGAAAGCCTTCTATGTGCAGAACATTGTGTAAAAAGGCAATCCAAACAGAGTTTCATTTTTGAAGTAACATGCCAATAACCTGTCATAGTAACAGAAAGATGTGTTAATAATAGATTTCTAAAAACTGATTACCTAAGTACTGTATGTATGAAGATGAAGTAAGCAGGGTAATTTTAAGTAAGTGGGGTAATTTCTGTTTAGCGCAGTTGGTGGGAACAATAAAAATATAACCAAATTACTAGAGGAGCTTTCTCCAATCACACAAAACTCCCATCCATTATGACATATGCCCTAAGGCACGAAGCCTTATGCATACATCCTCCATCTTTCCCAATAAAATCACTACTTTAGAGGTTGGTGAAAGCTGTGAAAATGATGCATTCTGATTTTGCAAAAGTATGTGTGATGTGGTGGAAAATCCTGCCTTGTTATTAGACAAAACCGTAGACAAGAATGAGCAATGTATAGAGAATATAATGTTGACTGTAGTATTAGATACAAATGAGGTTAATACAGTTGTGCAGGATGACAGGGGTCAACTGATGAAAATGCTTTTAATACTCCTGAGAAATTAGATCCCATCTGGCAGACAACAGGAAGCTAATTTTAGGGTCTTGAACAGAACAATATAATAAAACAAAGTAAGTTTACTACTAAGAAATTTTACTAGTGTCAGGTTTTTGCTGGCAGCCAGTTAAAGAACTACTAAATGTCTACAAATAGTACTGTCTTACTTTAGTTCCAAGCTGAATTTCATGTCAAAAGTTGAATCTTCATATTCTAAAAATTAAGCTGAATGCATTTTTCACCTATACATTATTTTCATCAATATATAAAAATAATTGTTTTAGTGAACAAAAGCTTAAAAAACTTGTATAATTCAACTGTACAATGATCTGCATCTTATCAAAAAATATTAATTAAACATAGACATTACCAGATAAAGCAGTCAAATGAAGCTCCAAAAACTTCTGTTTTACCATACAGTCCTATCTCTCAGTGAAATACTTTTTAGAAAATAAGGCAAAATAGTTTGTTTAATGTAAGTGATTAAACATGATCACATTTTTTATGCCAAATAAAAACATCAAAATTGTTCCTGGCATATAAAATTGCTCACTTCTGTCAGGTACAAAGAGGTAGACAGAGAAAATGACACCCAGCAATTACATTAGTCTGAAGATTCTACATAGAACACTTCTGTATTCTAAGAAATAAATCGAAGAGACAGACTTCTTCATTCTGGACATTCTCTTCTAACAAAATGGATGGCCTTGTGAAGAAAAGCTTTTTGTTTGAAAATAATTTGTCTCCATTTAACCCCAAATTGAGGTGATATCCAGTTGAAAAAAAACAAAAAGAACATCTCATTTTGTAAGACCAGTTACTTACTGATCTTATTGCTGCTTTTCTCTAGGGCCCTTTGTCTCCTATTATGTGTTTCCAACAAAATATGTTGTAATATTTAACTCTTTTCTCAGGCACCATATTATTTCAGACTGGAATTACGATAGTAGTATCGGTTGTCCAAAATTTTTGAATTAATAATTTAAAAGTGCTTTGGATACTTTCACAGTTATTAGGAAATGTTTGGCTAAGGTTTAGGTTCAAATTTCCAGAATTACAAAACAAAAAAATCTAATCAAAACAAAACAAAAATAAATGGGAAACATTAAAAAAAAAGCCATGTTATACTGCTGTCTCCCTTCATACTGCTCAATCTTGTTTATACACTCAGTAGCCTCTGAAGTAGGCTTATCTAGGTGAAGAATTCCAGAATCAGTTCCTTAGAATCAGTTCCTTATTTAAAACTTAGGTGTATACTATGACTCAGTAAATAGTAATAGCATTTTCATCTCTTTTGCCAACAAAGGCCTGCAACTTGCTCTTTGTTTTCAAACAGAAGCAAGCGGTTCAAAAACAGACGATACATACTATCGTTATTTTTCACATATGCTCTTATTTAGAAGACAAGAATATTTTAAGGCAATCATAGACTTTATATAAACATGGCCTCCAATGAAAATCATGACTCCTATATATTAAAAATGCAACAGTGTTAAGAATTTCAGGAATATGACCTATACAAAACAGTAACTTAAAGCTGTAGAAATTACAGGCCAGAAAGCAAACTGGGATTTCAGTATGATGATCTGTTACTAAATGCTGTTTCATGAGTGTGAGGAGAGCATTATATACTGATCTTTTAAAATAGCGCTATGATTTCCTGTTTATAATTTCAAAGGTCACAGTTAAGTACAGAAGGCTAACAAACCAGGACATCTTGCTTGCTCTTTTAGAAACAAAATTCTACCTTTGAAAACATTAAATTTGAAGTTATATGGTCTCAGGGCATTGGCTAAGGTGACTGTATAAAATGAAGAACCTTTTTCCTCCTGTTTCTGATACTTAACAAGCAAAAAGAAAAGCCTCTGATTAGAGATTCTTCTTAGTAACAGTTCCATAGTATTCCATTTATCTTTAGCGACTCAGAACAACCTCAACACTGTAAACGTGCCAACATGTAAAAACAAAATTTGCAGTAGAAGTCAGTCAGCTAGCCAAGCAGCGTTCACTCTGTATCAGACACATTACTAGGTGTTAGGAACAATTAATTGAGTAAAATAACCCATTTTCTTAAGAAGTTCTGTCTAAGAAGCAGGAATGGCATGAAAGCAGACTGCTATACCATATGATAGCAGAAATACACACAAAGTAAAAGGGCCTGCATAAAGTAGGTAAGTAATTCTTCTGGGATTAGAGCAGAAGTGCCAGGGAAAGTTTCCTAGAGCAACTAACATAAGAATTAGGTGTTGAAGGAAGAGTAAATGTTTGTTCAGGTGGGAGAGATGTGCTATGTTTAAAAACTCTGATGTAGGCAAGGGGGGCTGAAAGTGCTAAGTTTGGGATTCAGTTTAGCTGGTGAAAAAAAAAAAAAGGTACAGGGTAAGTGGAAGATACAGAAGCAACAGAGAGGTAGCTAGAGTACAGATCACAAAGGGTCTCGTATATCATTCAGGGAAGAAGTCCCATTAGATATGCATTTCAGAAAGGTCACTGGTTAGAGTGCAGAACATGATTTGAAGGCGAGACCAGAGGCAGGAAATCTGATTCGAATGTGTTTTTAAACGTGCTCATTTTAAAAACACCTAATTCATCATTCCCTTCTTGAAAGAGTTTCTCCACAGTTTCCTAGATACTCTTGGTTCTTTTTCTCCTTCACTGGCTACATCTTTCAGCCTCTTTTACTTATTCTTCTTCATCTTCCTAAAATCAAAATTTTAGTGTGTCTTGAGACCCTCAGAATAAGATAACATGATTAATCATCCCCATCCCTCCAACCCTGAAAACAACCATAACACCTGGACACACTACCAAAAAGCCCTATCTGAAGATACTAGAGAGTAAATGGAAACAGACAGACTCTGATGGAGGATCCACCAAGCTTACTTGGAGGAAAGAAGATAGAAAGCTATACAGCACAAGTAGTTATCATTTCTTCAAGGTTTAGCCTAAGGCCAACTGCAATCAGCATGGTTTAGAAACAGTGGCAGACCTACCCCTGAGAAAATGAATCCAGGATACTTTATCTGCCGAGAGAGCAGGGTAAGCCCAGAAGGGAGAGAGAAGAAACCTCTAAACATCTTAAGTGTTCAGACAAGTAGCAGATTCAAAGCATCTTGCTGAAAGACAGAAGATGTAAACTGAGACTGGAACTGCTAAGTAACATAGTTTAAAGTTAAAACCTAGCCAAGAAAATTCATTCAAACAACCACTTATCCGAGAAAAATAACCAAATCCAGGATCTCTGCAACTTCATAATGTCCAGGGTACAGTCCAAAATTACCCAGTATACGAACAGGAAAGGAAACAGAACATTTTTCTTCTCCATAAGCAAAAATGGCTATTATCACTATCCTTGATGGTATTCAAAAAAATTGCTCTCAAAAAATGAAAATATTATCAGAGAATTATTGCAGCAGAGAAACAGAAACAATAAAGATGTTTTAACGGATGTAGCCACAGAACATTAACCACTGGGTGAAAGACTACAGGATATTCACATAGTCTCACAGTATCATTTCACAGATTACTTAGTAACAGCAAACAGAAAAGATACCTTCACAATGGAGAAATCTGGCATATGGCACTTGAAATCAAGTGCCAGAACTCAGCACTGATAGTAAAGGTACAAACATGGATGTGATACAACGCACTATTATTATATTGTAGTATTACAATTTTCTATAGGTTTGAAGTGTTTTCCAAAAAGTTGGAAGGAAAAGTATAAATACAGTATTATTAGAGATTATGAAACACAAAAGAAAGGCTAAAAGGAAGATTATTACACATCAGGGAGGGAAGAATTAAAGTAGCTATCTTGGGATCTATTCACTTCCTTTACCAGGAGGAAACTCTAGCAAAGGGAGGTGATGCTGTTTAGTCTTCATGTTAACATGCTGGTAAGCAGTCCCTCTGGTAGACAGGATAATGAGTTTTTGTTAGGAGGAGGGTCCTTATCTGAAGAATGCTCTTAGTAGGCTGTCCCTTGTTAAGGATGCTTACAATAAACAAACCCAGAATTTATGGGTTTATGAAGCCTGGCACACTGGAGAATATCATGTAAGCTATATAACCTTAGGATATTACACGGAGAAGTTTCAAAATGTAAACGCTCTCTGATATGAGGTAATAACCAGACTTCCTCATTTGGAGACTCTGGGCTGGAAAGTACACGTCTGATGTGGAAAGGAAGGACCCTGTGGAATTATATAGAGTCCCAGATCTCTCTCCTTGCTTCTCCTGTCCCCTTTGACTACTTGCACCCTTACAATTATTAGTAAAGCTGATTCTAGGTGAGATCTCTAACACATTGAGTCTGATTTGATAACATGATTATTTGTATTGGCTCACAAATAAAACTGTCAGAAATAATTATAGTGTAAGATTAACGATACTTTTAATACAATTACTTTCATAGAATAAATGAACAAAATGTTAAGTTGACATAGCTAATTAACACAGTACAGTGTACTTACAGACTTCAATAAGGTATCTTTTACCCTATGGAGAAACTTGTTTAAGCATTCATAGGAAAAAAACTTACCAAGATCACAGTATGTGAAACTATAGAAAAAACTCAGTAACTTTTAAAAAAGCATATATAACCAGAAATATCACAAAATTCTAAACAGTATATGAATATATACAATGATAAACCTCCAATCTAAGGGGTATACGCAGCCTAGAATACTTCTGAACATGTCCTCTGAAATGGGGATTCTCCCTAGAGCTGTGGTGAGGTTCAAGTGGTATGATATAGTTATTATATTATTTTGATGATGTATCATTTTACTTAACTTTTATGCCTTTAGAGATTATAATCTATACTATTTTTTTCTATTTGTGATCTCCTAATGACAACCACTTAGGAGCAAGCTGTGCAGAAGCCTGAGACAAAGTGATCCTAACTGCTGATTATAAGCTCAAAGGATGATTTTAATAATAGATTTCAGAATGTAAAACTAGGGGAAGAACAGAACAAAAGGAGAAAGAGTTTTAAACTAGAGGAGAAGTAAGAGGTAGCAGGCAGAACAAGTTCTCAAAGAAGAATACAGAAATTCTCATCTTAAAGAATATGCAGGATAGGAAGAAGTAACAGCCTTAGAGAGGAAGAGGTTAAAAAAGAATACAGATAGGCAAGGAGTGGTTGCTCATGCCTGTAATCCCAGTACTATGGGAGGCCGAGGTGGGCGGATCACCTGAGGTCAGGCGTTCGAGACCAGCCTGGCCAACATGGCAAAACCTTGTCTCCACTAAAAATACAAAAGTTAGCCAGTCGTGATGGCAGGCGCCTGTAGTCCCAGTTACTCAGGAGACTGTGGCAGAAGAATCATTTGAACCCAGGAGGCGGAGGTTGCAGTGAGCAGAGATCGGGTCACTGCACTCCAGCATGGGCGACAGAGAGAGACTCTGTCTCAAATAAAAAAAAAAAAGAAATACAGATATAGGCTACTGTGTATATTTACCTGTGAGGAATTAAAGGATCTGAAAACACATTGCACATCTTTGGGTATTTTTCTTCCTAGATGGCAAGTTTCATGTTTATTAAATTATCTCCTCCAATATCTAGGAAAGTGAGTTTGGATGTATCATAGGATGTTCTCAACTTACTGAAGCAGTATACTACAGTGGATAACATAATTAGCTTTATAATCAGTTACAAGTTGCTCAGTTTCTCTAAGCTTGAGTTTCTTATTCTGTAAGACAGGGATAAAAATGATATCTACCTAGTGAGACAGTAAATATAAAACACATAATATACTGCCTGGCACATAGTAAATGCTCAGTAAAAGCTAGTTGTTACTTTTATTATCGAGTAAGAGACTTGTTGCACATTTTGAGTAATTTCAGCATATGCTTGAATTTTACCATCTCCTTCTCCAGTTAAGTACCTTACTGATCTATAAATGTTGATAGGCTAATTTAACTAACTTTCAAAGAAAAACTGTTTTAGAAGCCAATATTTCTACTAATATCAAAGTTAAAAGTATGGACACTATTACAGAAAAGGCAGCAAAGACTTGGGTTTCATACACCATAGTCTATAAAATTAGAACCTATGATTTTATAGTGTAAAGATCAAGCCAATTTTTTTTCTTGGTTGGCCAGAAAAAGCAAACTCTCATTTCTAAAAATACTCATGATTTCTTCACAAAGAAGTCATCCTGCAACAAAATACCCTATTATTATAGAAAGCAAGAATAGGATAGTATGTCATCAATAAGACTATAAAAATGAATCAGTATCTGAGCCAAGGAAAAATTTCTCTGGAAAAATAAATAAGCAGAGGTCTTTTCTCCAAATTTAATTGAGATTGAGAGTTTGTTTTGTCACCATTTATTTGATACTCCCAAGTAGATAATAACCATTTCCTAAGAAAATTACAAATGACCTTTTAATTAAGAAAAATGCTTTATTTATTTGCTTTGTTTAGAAAAGACAACAAAATTTGTAAAAGAACCATAAATAAGGAATAAAATTTGACATGTAAGAACAGCAAATATATAGTCTTTCTAGTATTCATTTTATATTTAAATTTATTTCAGTTTTTAAAAAGCATTACAAAAGAAGTTGAAGTCAGAGTAGCCAACCCAGCCTGCCCTAACTCCTGCCACAAACTCAAGACATACACATACGATGAATTTTATGAATTCAAGGAATACATAGGCTATGAATTTGGCTTTCTATGATGAAACCATTCCATTGCGTAATCACGGGAAAAATAGAACACAAATCAAACCAAACCAAACCAAACCACGGTAGTGATGTGGTAATCTTGTAAACCTACAAACTTTATCACTGAATCAGATTTCCCTTTGCTGATGAGATTCAAAACAAGAAACAGAAAACAGGCTTTACATTTAGATCAAAAAGGACAACTTTTCTTTCTAATTAATCAAATGTATCACTGAAATTTACAAAAGGGAAGTATTCTAAAGATTATCTTTTGTTCTCAAACTCTTCATACACCACATACAAGTTATTATATATAACAAACCATGGAAAGAATGTAGTGTGTGTGTATATATACATTTCTTATATATATAAAAAATTTTATAAATTCCATTTTATTCCAGTTTTTCAAAAGCATTACAAAAGAAGTTAAAGTCAGAGTAGCCAACTATACATTGTATGTGTATGCATGTGTGTGTATATATATATATACACACACATGCATACACACACACACTGCATTCTTTCCATGGTAAAATAAAATCAGCAATTATATAGTAGCTCAAAGCCTCTGAATAATTTAAGACTACAAAAATGACTATTTAGAAGAAATTACAGGGAAAAATTTAGGTAGGCAATGTAATTTAGTAAGAACCTTGGTTAAGAGAAAGTGAAAGAGATAAATTGTAACTTCCTATTTTATTGCTATTCTCAAGACAAAATCTCTAAAGGTTTTATTTCTCATAGGAATATCATTTTAAAAAGGTATATGAAAAAGACTAAATAATCTGCAAACCACAGAGACACAAATGATCACTGACAGTCAAATACAGAAGACTTTTTTTTCCTGAATGACTGAATAAAAAGGGGATTATAACTTTGAGAAATAAAAGTTATATCAGATGGATTCCATGAATTTTATAATAGTGTGCAGCAGGGGGAGGGAAGAACACAAGAAACAAATATACTTCATATCAAGGAGTCATTTCCTAGATGTTTTTATTCAGATTAACTGGGATAACTTTGTCCTATTAAAGACTTTACTATCCCTTTAAAAGGAAGAAAGGGTGAGAAGCTTTGATAACCTAACTCAATTAAAATATTGTTAGAGAGTTTTCTTTCTCTTTTACTTAATTGAAAACTTGAAAGTTATACCAAAATATAATAGGCAAACATGCATGCAAAATGACCCTGCAATTAAGAAAATTGCTGGGACCAAATGTTGTTTTTAAGTTCTACAGTAAAACAGTCTCCCAGACATTTAATGTCATGTCATTTGGTAAATGAAAGTTTCCTCAAAGTAAGAGCAGCAAGAAGACCTAAAAATTATGCTAGCGAAGAGTCTGACTGAAAAAAAAAAACAAAAATATGGGATCACGTTGGTCTAACACTAATTTTATTTGAAGTTACTACAGAACTGAATAAAATGCTAATAACAATACATAAAAATTTATTGAGTTGGCAACAAGGAAAGCATGATGTCACCCACCAATATCACCATCCACATTCCCAAACAGCATGAAGACTTTAATTATTGAACGGACTTTGTGCTAAAGTTACAGTAAAAATAAAAACCTGAGGCATGAGGCATTATTAAACATAGATGAATTTAGTTTGGCACAATTTTGACTCAAATTAGCCTAGCACTTTAACAAATTCAGTCAAAAACAGAAAAATGCAAGCTTAAATGTTACAATTTTCTAAATGTGCTACATTCTTCACCAAACAGACTGATACAAGATGTCTTAGGCAACTCTAGGAATATTCAAATAAGCAATACCACACACAAACAAAATGCAGGATAACAAGATACTCAGAAACATACATACCTACACACCCACACAAGTCCTTACCTTCATGGCATGGATTTCTTCAAGCAATCGTTGCGCCCGTCTTTGGTTTTTTAACAGTGCATCTTCAGTACCCCTGCAAAAAGTACATTACCATATGTATCCAGGCAAAGCATTAATTTTAGACTCGTAGTGTAATGGATAATCACTTCATTTCTTTTTAGAAAAGCGTAATAAATCTCTAAATAACAAACACACCACTATCCTACACTGCCCATTTCCCCCACTCCCAAAACACACCTCAATTTATTAAACAAACCCATCCGTTGGAAAATGGCAAAAATAAGTACTGTCTTGGCATTGTATTAATGACTATTACTTTTGATAGTTTGCCTTCTCTAGTTCCTTAATAACACTTTTTTTAATCCATCAATCAATAGTACATTGTATTTAATGTAATATAAATGTCATAAGTTACAATTAGAGTTTGACTATAATTTTATCAAATGAAAATTTGCTCTCCGGCATTTAAGGAAAAAATAAAGAAGTGCTATATTCTGACATATTTATGAAAGAATAGGAAATAAATCAGGAACAAAACATACTTGAAGGCTAAGTATTCATGCTTACATCATAAGAAGAACTATAAATAAAATACTTTTTCACTAACACTAGTGATACTGAAAATACAAAATATTGTATTTTTCCAAAAAATTACATGGAACACAATGTTCTAATAAACACTTTCATAAGGTACTGAAGATTTCAAATTACTTAGCAATTCAAGAAAAAATGTGATATAAAATCTTCAGAACTGATTCTTAAGGTATTACTAGATTTGTTAAGTTGTATCAGTATCTTAAAATAACTTCTGATAACATAAAACACACAAGCCCAAGGGAATTTCACTCTAAAAAGACCAAAAGAGAGTTTTGCAAAAGCAGCAAAAAAATTCATCCTGTATCTTGAGCAATGATGGTCCAAACCATAGAAGAGCATGCTGACACAGCACATTCTATCTCACTCACATCATCTCCGCATACAAAACAAAAATGGTGTATAAGTAAGACATTTAATTACTTCTCTACATCCCACCCTAAACATTTTAAAGTATCAAATAAAAACAACTTTTGACATTTTATTAGTCACAAGATCATTACTTTAAATGACTAACTTTTTTGACTTCAGTCGGCCAACACTCCTGACAAGTTTTCGGATAACTAAAACTCGAATTCTCTTCACTTCTTTTCTCATCTTCACAACCTTTGAAGAATAAAGCAATAATTAGAAGAAAGGCACTTACTTCAGGAACAAACACACTTTATTTTGAGTCTTAATATTTGAGACTTAGTCTACCACTTTAACTACTTTTTTTGTCTGACTATATTCATAGCTTGATGAAATCAAACCTCTTCCATAAATAGTGAAGGAATAAATCAACAGTCTAAAAATGTGTCTGAGAGCTTAAGAAAAACAAGTTATAATTTTTTAAAAAGTCACAGTATTACCCGAAATAAGTATTTTAATGTTACACTTGTATCTTGCTGGGCTTGGAACATAATAAACAGTGAGTTCCCAGAAATCACAGCCTGTCATAGTCATCTTTGTATTCTCACTGTTAAAGCCTCACTCATAACGGTAGGAATTTAATTTGTTGAATGAGTATTTTAATTAGCAAATTAGCTTTTAATTAGCAATTTATTTTACTTATTTATAAAACAAATCTTTCATTATTTTTAGTAACAAATTATTTCAAGTATAATTTTAAAAGAAGATCCACAAACACAAGGGCATTGTGTGCAAGCATATGTGCATGTAAATATAAATGCCCCTCCCCCACACACATACACACACATACAAATACATACTTTAAATCATCCTACTAGAGAACAATGTTTAAGAACAAAAAGCAGAGCTATAGGCCAAGAAATGGAAATTCTAGTTATAAAAAAAATACACATTATAACAGCTTTCAGTGCAATGGCATGTAATCACGGAGTTTATGTTTCATCTATCAGTTAGGAGGCATACATCTTAAAAATTACTCCTGGAATGTCCTTCTTCCCCTTCTTCACTTTAGGAACTACATAAAATTCAGGTTCAGATATAGTCATTCCAGTGAAACCTTCAATGACTTCTTCAGTTAGGGATAACCACTCCATCCCTGGGGTCCCCAATATATAGATTCTGTCATTAAAGCATCTACCTCACTGCATTGTTACTAATGGCTCATGTGGCTGTCTTTTTCTATAGACAGCAAGCTCCTAGAAAACAGGAGTCTTGTAATACTTATATAGTGTTTTCTTTGTCCTGCAAGAGTGCCTGGCACACAAAATTCCTCAAATTCTTCTTGCCAAAATAACATTATCAACATCATCCTGTTTACTTAAGGCTCTTCCATTTAATTAATATCTTCTCTTACCCTTCATGTCATTCACTCCCTTATTCACTGAAGATATTAGCAACCAACTTAAAATTTCTTTACACCCTAAGTTCTGCCATCATTCTGTGTAACTTATATGTCCACTTGAATAGCCCATCTGATAATTATATCTTCACTTCTTTACTTATTTTCTAAAGACCTAATCTATTCTATCTCAGCCATCCACTTCCATGGCCACACTGTCAACCTTGTCATCATTCATAATATTCAATTTCTAAAACCATTAATTCAAATATTCCACACTGTGATCACAACCTCTATCAGCTTGCTTGTTCAACTCCACCTATCACAACCATCTTTGACTTTATTAGGACCACCAATCCACTGACTCCTACACTTAATGTTCCTCTTTTTATGCAGTTTAGATACATGATAAACATTTGCCAATTTCTTAAACTCCTATCCCTCTGGTTAGGAAACCGTAGTCCTGAATGAAAAAAACACTCTGAGTTCTTCATTGTCATATGCCAACAGCAAATACTTTAACATTCTGTCTACTATAAATTCATCATAATTAACCTCAAGTGGACCCCCATTCTTCCTAGCCATCCTATATTTTTCTGTTCAGTTCACTCTACAACGCCTGTTTTAAGCTTTTGCCTACTCTCCTAAATCCTCTAGTCTCCGTCCTCCTTTCTCTCTTTCAATCGCGTGGAGAAAATAATTAACAGTTGAGAACCATCATTTCTCTACTACCATGAATGAAAATGTACTTCCATGACCCATCTTCCTTTACGAATAAAGTTACAATATAAGAAATACCACTACACATATCTGAGTTTATCTTTTAACTGTCTTTTAGAGCCCATTCTCTTCTGCCTTCCTAGAACCTCTACTATGGATTATCCCTTTACCATAGCATTGTCATTCTCTTCCTTTTAATGCATTTGTTTCTCACTGATTTTTAAACATGATTGAGTCATTTTCATTAGAGACTAAATAAACATCCTCATTACATAGTTTGCTAGGACCACCCCCTCTTTAGTTGTGTGGAGAACTAAGCCTTTAGAAAGAGACGTCCAAACTCAGTATCTCTATTTCTGCATGCCACACAAATCCAGTTTGATTTTCATCCTCATCAGTCTACTAAAAGATGTCACTAAGGACACCAATGAATTCCAAAAAAGCCCCTGAAATCCAATGTAAATTTGACATTTTTGACCACTTTCTCTTTCTTCAAACACTCTTCCCTTGGTTTTCCAAGATAGTTTTCTTCTTTCCTTTCTACTCACTCTAGTTTTCTTCTTTCCTTTCTACTCACTCTATTTTGATCTTCTTTGAAAATTCATCCACCTCTACCCAGTCATAAAATGTTAAGAGTTGAAGGGGCAGTCCCAAGCTAGTGTTTCTTTTCACAATACATTATTTAGCCTTAAGAGATCTTATGTGTGCATATTTAATTTGCCACGCAAACAGAAAGGAGTCAAACATTTTACCTTCAGCTGAGATCACTCCTTTTAGCTTCAAGCCCAAATGTGCAACTTCCTGCTCGACATTTCTTTCTGAGTGCGCTCAAAAATCACCTCAAATTCACGGCTAAATTCATGTTCTTCACCTCCAATAAAACCCTTCCCTTCTTTTGTGGGGAGGGGGGTTTCATATTTCAGAGAATGGAACAATCCTTTTAGTTATAAACCTAAAGGTCATTAGAGGTAGCTCTCTTAATCCTTCACAATGAATCTCCAAGTCCTATTAATCTTAAATCCTAATTATCTTTCAAATTGTACCACTTTTTTCCCTATCTTGACCTTTTTGCAATCTTGGCTGAGTTACCGTTAACTGGTTTCTCCACACCTATTCTTGCCTCTCTCCAATCAGTTATCCACAATGCCATCAGAATAAAATTTTTTAAAGTATATATCCAATGTCGCACCTTTATGTAACTCTTTTTAACGGTCTCCAATTGCTCTCAGAAGAATAACATTGGCCTTTCAGTCCCCTGTCCTCACCATGCTCACTTCTACTACAAAGCCTTTACACCTACCATTTCCACTGGTCAGAATGTTCTTTTTTCCCATGTCAACTTGTTAACATCTATTCGTCCTGATTTTGGACCAATTGTCATTTCTTTGAAGAGTTTTTTCTGGCCTCCCTGAGAGGGTCACAAGAACCTTTAATTTGTAACTTAATACTTTACTTTTAATCTGATTATTTTTAACGTGTCTTTCCCCAGTAGGTTATAAATTTTGTGAAGCTGATCAAGTATCTGGTTTTATTCAACACTGTATCTTAATACCTAACATAGTGCATGGCACACAGTATGTGTCCAATAAATATTGGTTAAATAAATGACCAGAAATGTAGCAATACACACTGTCTATTCACTGTTTCAAATGCATAATATATTTTAAAAATGCACAGTAATCAGGTTTCTTTCCTGCTAGATAAGTTAACCTCTTAGGAATTTGTTTCGAAGACCCATTTAGAAAAAAAATCATACTTTGCATAAATGAAAAGGCACACAGACAAGGCTTAAGGAAAAAAAAAAAGAACTGCCCCGTTGCATGAACAGAATTATACAGTGTCATGATACATTTTTTAAAGTTAAGTTATTCATAAAATAAATAGCAAGCAATGAACTGTACATTAAAATATATTAACAAATGTTTCTAATTGCTGAACTTTGCAGGTGCATGAGATGATAATATACCATTTGCTAACCGCTGTTAACTAAACTAATAAACTGCAGTGGGCAGAGTTGGTCTTTGGTTACATTCCAATCATAACAAAGCTTGTCTCCAATTTTAAAATTCCAATTTAAGAAATACTACGTTTGTCATTAATGGATAAGGGAATTCTAAAAGCAAAAGGAATACCTCATATACTTAAGACTTAGGTTTCCCCAAGCACTTAGATTTTTGCAAAACTGATGACAAATATAGCCTTTAAGTTAGGATTTAAAAGGCTGCCAATTTATTTGTCACCCAGGAATTATAAAGTTGGCTGACAACCCAGAAGTCAACGAACAGGCCTAACACACCAATACTGCCAGAAGTCCAAGTGCACTGCTTAATGGCAGTACATTTTGGCAAAACTCTAACCAAAAGCAGGAACTATCATTGTTAGAACTGTAAAAACAGTATGATTATTGTTTGGGACGGAAAAAACAGAGGAATAGTGTGAGCACAGAGAAAACAGAGGCACAGAAATGTAAATAAAATATGCTGACACAGAAGAAAGAAAATGAAAGAGAAGTAGAAGGAAAGGGTCTGAAGACAGAAATTGAAGGGAAAATCTGAGGCCATCACCAACAAGACTGATTAAGCCAAGCCGAGGGTCTTCCAAATAGCAAGAGAACGCATTTAAGACAATCTATAAGATCTGAAGAAAAAGAGTTAAGACTTACATACACAGTGAATATATATGTACTGACAGTGAAGTATCGCCTAGAAATTAGGCATACAGAAGACTTTAAAGTTAACCTGGCAAAATCTAAACACAGGGCATCTCTTGCATAGACAGTATAAAAATACTATAAATAAAGTGGAAGTCTAATATACCTATTTGAGAAAAGACCATGTGAGATGACTCAGAAGAGTCAACACAAACACAGGAAAGGAAACCACAGAGAGGCAAAAGTTGGCAGTGTCCAACTCAAGGAAATTCCAAAGAAAGGGTTCCCCAGCTCAGAGACTTGAGAAATCTAATCTGTTCTGGAATAACTCAATTATGGGAACAGATGCATCATAGCTCAACATGAATCATGCAACTAAAACCCCTTTCTGTATTTCTACATACCAAGCAGCTGATGGTCAGTATACAGGAAAAGAATGTGTTTTACAATGTGAGCATTATTATGTATATTAGATACGTTTTTTAATAAACTAGCTTTCTCATTCACACAATTTCTTATACACTTATGTTTAATATGAATTTGCTTTTTAGAGAATGAGCTCTATTTCTGGGGTGACAATGACAGCAAGTTTCTGATATATAAAGCAGACAGGAGACTGGTCCAAAGACAAAATTAAATGCTACTTGAATTGACTTTTGGCTGGCTATGTGATAGTTGGCCAACCAGTTAGCCTCTGATAATTCACCAACTTTACCATGTTTTTGAGTTAGCCTGTAACAAAAATCTGTAGTTATTAGAAAATAGTTATTCTAAGAGCTAGTATTGTTCCAGGGGAACTTGCAGTGTTAAGAAAAATCTAAGTATATCTGCGTTTCTAAGAATACTAACACTTCTGGCTATTCAATAATTACCTATCAGATTAGTAAATACAAAAAAACTATGACAACACATTCTCTGTATGAAGTTGTGAGGAAACAGACAAATACACTGCCAGTAGAAATGCAAACTGATTTACTCCTTTGGGGGAAACCATGCTGTACTTTAACAAAAGTCCTACTTCTAGGAATCTATTCAGAAGACATATTCTCAACAACAGGAAAAGGCTACACACAAGATTATTCATTGCATCATTTTAACAAAATGTAGCATGAGAGAGAAAATAATGTATATAAATAAAGCATATAGCAATGTAGTATTTTAAATTAATGCAAAAGATCTCTAGGCATTACATGGATAAAACCTGAAAAGTAACATTTCGTGAATAAAATACAGTAGTCCCCCCTTACCAACAATTTTGTTGTCAGCAGTTTCAGTGACCTGCGGTTAGACAAAATTCCAAATATAAATAACTCATAAATTTTAAATTGTACACCACTCTGAGTAGCATGATGAAATCTCTCACTGTACTACTCCATCCCACACGGGATGTAAATCATACATCCAGTGTATTTCTGCTGTATCCGTTACCTGCCCATTACTGTACAGAAAATAATAATAATAATAATAATAATAAAGAAGACAGAGTTTGGTACTATCTGAGGTTTTAAGCATACACTGGGGGTCTTGGAACATAACCCCCATGGATAAAGGGAGAGTACTACAATTTATAATTTGTAAAACAATATGCAGTTTAAAAGTATACAACACAATACTATACACTGGGTATAGATATTATGTTACTAAAATTGTGAAAAATATAGAAGAGAAAAACACACACCAAGAGGAATAAGTACCTCTGAGGTAGAAAAGAAGATGGGTGGAATTAAACATTAAGATACAGCAAAACACTGACATTTCCTAAACATAGGAAGTAGATTATAAGAAGATCTGTTACATTATTTTCCATACGTTTGAAGTAATTCATAGTTAACAAAATTATTGGGTTTCTTGTCTTTTTTTGAAACAAGGTCTGGCTCTATTGCCCAGGCTGGAGAGAAGTTGTGTGATCTGGACTCATCACAACCTCTGTCCCCCTCCCGGGCTCACGCCGTCTTCCCACCTCAGCCTCCCAAGTAGCTGGGACTACAGGCAAGTACTACCATGTTTGGCTAATTTTTCTGTATTTTTTGTAGAGACGGGGTTTCACCACGTCGCCCAGGCTGGTCTCAAACTCGTGAGCTCAAGTGATCTGCCGGCCTCAGCCTCCCAAAGTGCTGGGATTATAGAGTGAGGCACTGCACCTGGTCAAAATTATTTTTTTATAAAGAGGACCCTAATTTTATCATATGGATGATAACTTATTGTTGATTTTACTTTTTATTTCTGATGAGCAACAATTTTTTAAAATATCTAGAGTGCTTAGGGATTATCTACAATTTAACCATTATTGGGCATATGCTGCCACCTAGCAAAACTTCCCAGAATAGTTTAACAACTAAACACAAATTGGTTCTTATGGACAGGCCCTAATTTAATATTTCAGAAAAAAATTATTAAAAAGTACTATGCACCTAATCATGACACAGGAGTTTTGTAACTTCATAAGCGCATACAAACATGGTTCTTGACATTCTTATGTTTTACAATATGTGGAGGAAACTCATTTTGTTCTTTGGCACTTCAGTTTCTACCTTTACTGTCTTACATGAAATGAAAAGCAATTTTCTAATGGGCTTATTGGTAATTTGCCATCAAAGAATAAAATAGGCCGGGCATGGTGGCTCACGCCTGCAATCCCAGCACTTTGGGAGGCTGAGGCAGGTGGATCACGAAGTCAGGAGATGGAGACCATTCTGGCTAACACGGTGAAACTCTGTCTCTACTAAAAATACAAAAAAAAAAAAAAAAAAAATTAGCCAGGCATGATGATGGGCACCTGTAGTCTCAGCTAGTTGGGAGGCTGAGGCAGGAGAATGGCGTGAACCCGGGAGGCGGAGCTTTCAGTGAGCCGAGATCCCGCCACTGCACTCCAGACTGGGCGACAGAGCGAGACTCCGTCTCAAAAAAAAAAAAAAAAAAAAAATGTCAGTTGTACATATAGGCCTTTGGCCTTCCTATGAAATTAAAGCACTCCATCAGATTGCTACATCTCCTAAATCTGATTTTTACATATCACTACTGCCTAAATTTTAGAAAACAGATGACTTGAGAAAATCTAGCTCTAGTTTTGCAAATTATTTACTCACTAAATGCTATGGCACTGTTGTTTTCAATTGTGCATTTCTCCTCTAGTTCTAATGGAAAGGGAGGAAAAAAAGTCAGCATTTAGGAGATTTTCCCTCTCATTTGAACATTAGTTGACAGTTATGCTATCCACGCTTTCATCTGCCCATTATATACCTACTTCTTATTACCTGTAGACAAGGTACTGTGCTGGAGGTTAGAGAAGCTGCTATAAAAGCAATTAAAAATTCTCTCTTCAAAGTACCAAAAATAAGCAATAAATAATCATCAAGATAGAGTAAAAAGTGATGGTTTATTTTTTAGAAGAGTAAAGATAAATTTTTACTTTACTTCGCAAGAATAACAACAAACTTTAATCTTAATCTCTTTACAACACACTTAGTATTGGAAGTTCTGGCCGGGGTAATCAGGCAAGAGAAAGAAATAAAGGGTATTCAAATAGGAAGAGAGGAAGTCAAATTGTCTCTGTTTGCAGATGACATGATTGTATATCTAGAAAACCCCATTGTTTCAGCCCCAAGTCTCCTTAAGCTGATAAGCAACTTCAGCAAAGTCTCAGGATACAAAATCAATGTGCAAAAATCACAAGCATTCCCATACACCAATAATAGAGAGCCAAATCATGAGTGAACTCCTGATTCACAACTGCACAAAGAGAATAAAATGCCTAGAAATACAACTTACAGGGATGTGAAAGACCTCTTCAAGAACTACAAACCACTGCTCAAGGAAATAAGAGAGGACACATACAAATGGAAAAACATTCCATGCTCATAGATAGGAAGAATAAATATCGTGAAAACGGCCATACTGACCAAAGTAATTTATAGATTCAAAGCTATCCCCATCAAGCTACCATTGACTTTCTTCACAGAATTGGAAAAAACTGCTTTAAAGTTCATATGGAATCAAAAAAGAGCCTGCATAGCCAAGACAATCCTAAGAAAAAGGGACAAAGCTGGAGGCATCATGCTACCTGACTTCAAACTATAATACAAGGCTATAGTAACCAAAACAGCATGGTACTGGTACTAAAACAGATATATAGACCAATGGAACAGAACAGAGGCCTCAGAAACAAGACCACACATCTACAAACATCTGATCTTTGACAAACCTGACAAAAACAAGCAATGGGGAAATGATTCCCTATTTAAGAGATGGTGTTGGGAAAACTGGCTAGCCATATGCAGAAAACTGAAACTGGACCCCTTCCTTACACCTTATACAAAAATTAACTCAAGACGGATTAAAGACTTAAATGTCAGACCTAAAACCATAAAAACCCTAGATGAAAACCTAGGCAATACCATTCAGGACATAGGCATGGACAAAGACTTCATGACTAAAACACTAAAAGCAATGGCAACAAAAGCCAAAAATGACAAATGGGATCTAATTAAACTAAAGAGCTTCTTCACAGCAAAAGAAACTATCATCAGAGTGAACAGGCAACCTACAGAATGGGAGAAAATTTTTGCAATCTATCCATCAGACAAAGGGTTAATATTCAAAATCTACAAAGAACTTAAACAAATTTACAAGAAAAAAACAACTCCATCAAAAAGTGGGCGAAGGATATGAACAGACATTTCTCAAAAGAAGTCATTTATGCAGCCAACAAATATATGAAAAAATGCTCATCATCATTGGTCATTAGAGATATGCAAATCCAATCCACAATGAGATACCATCTCATGCCAGTTAGAATGGCGATCATTAAAAAGTCAGGAAACAACAGATGCTGGAGAGGATGTGAAGAAACAGGAACGCTTTTACACTGTTGGTGGGAGTGTAATTTAGTTCAACCATAGTGGAAGACAGTGTGGTGATTCCTCAAGGATCTAGCAATAGAAATACCATTTGACCCAGCAATCCCATTATTGGCTATATACCCAAAGATTATAAATCATTCTACTACAAAGGCACATGCACACGTATGTTTATTGTGGCACTGTTTACAACAGCAATGACTGTGAACCAACCCAAATGCCCATCAATGATAGACTGGATAATGAAAATGTGGCACATATACACCATGGAATACTATGCAGCCATAAAAAAGGATGAGTTCATGTCCTTTGCAGGGACATGGATGAAGCTGGAAACCATCATTCTCTGCAAAGCAACACAAGAACAGAAAACCAAACACCGCATGTTCTCACTCATAAGTTGGAGTTGAACAATGAGAACACACGGACACAAGGAAGGGAACATCACACATCAAGGCCTGTCGGGTGGGGGGAAAGGGGGAGGGATAGCATTAGGAGAAATACCTAATGTAGATGACAGGTTAATGGGTGCAGTAAACCACCATAGCACATCTATACCTGTAACAAACCTGCACGTTCTGCACATGCACCCCAGAACTTAAAGTATACATATAAAAAAAAAAAGATTAAAGTTTGAGAAGAGTCAATGTAAGTAGTTGCGAAGCTAGTACAGTAGCTGTACTAGGATTCTAGTGGTGATGGAAAAGAAGTGAAAAGATTGAAAGCTAATTCAAATTATTTTTCAGATACATTTCCTTCTTGAAGAAGTTAATTCATTTCTTCTGCCTATTTTCTGAGATGGTTTCTTTTAATTTCTATGAGGTATTTCCTATTAAGGGCATTAGCCCTTTGTCATATTTGCTGTATTTTTTTTTCTAGTTGGTTGTCATTTTTCTTTTCTTTGGTAGGTTATTCAATTTTTATGTAGATAAATCTCTCTTTCCTTTTGTGGGTTTTTTTTCCCACTAATTTTAAATTATAATATCCTCTATCATCTCCACTTTTTTCTGTCCTTTTTATCTCCTTCACATTAGAACACACTAGACTTCAGTGGTGGATGCGTGTAGTTCCTGCTTTCATAAATTCATTTAATCACCTAGTAAACATATGCGCTACACATGACAGACACACAAACACAGGAAAACAGAAACAGTTACATAAGTGTTTCCAGAGGAGAAAGCAATCTGGGTGCACAAAGAATAGACACCTAACCCAGACCGAGATGAGTTAATGAAGGTTTCCTAAAGGTCAAATTTTAACTGTTTTGAAGAAGAACAGAAGTTAGCTAAGTGTTAAAAGAGTCTTAAATGACTCATCCCCTGTCATTTCCATCATCAAAGTCATTACAAAATTTGATATGAAGCTCCCTGGGGTTTCATCCCCAGGGACATTACTCTGATCTTTCATACATCACAGGTAACCTAATGGAAAATAGCCCACCAAACGCTTTCTGGCACAAAGCATAAGCTTAATGTATGTTTATGAATAAATAGTAACTGCTTTCACCCTCCCTCTTCAGCATATCCTGTACTCCACTGTCAACTGAAATCCTGACTCGTTAATCTGGCAGCAGAAAATATATTTCAGTTTTATTTCCTTCTTCATCTCACAGGTTCCCATCAGTGAAGAGTTACCTACCCCTATATTACCCACGGGTTCTTCTGTTACTAGCCCTTTCCTGCTTATACCAGTCCCTTTGCCTGGAATGACTTCTTCCACTTTCCTGAATCACTGACTGCAATTCCTGTGTAGGATCCTTAAAGACCAAGGACATATATCACCCACTTCATTTTGCCGCCTTTGGAAACTTTACTGCATTACTAGTTTTGGGGGGCATTCTTCACACATTGTTCTGTAACACAGGTGAGTGTTGCTTAGCTCTCTTATTTGAGTATAGGTTACTAGAAAATATGAAATATCCCTTACACTACTGTGTGTAATCTAAACAGTGACTTGCTCATAAACGAGATAAAGAATTTCCTTTCTGTATGTAACTGTGAAGTCCTTACTCGATCCTTATGTTTCCAGCTTACTTTAAGACTTCGGATGACATTACTTTGTTGAATAGAAGCAGAAACCAGAGGGGGATAAGTAGTAGAAATCGTATTTTGCTGACACTGGCACATTATGGAAGTTACGGTGGTGAGAACAAATGTCTGATGAGGATGGACTGAAGAAGCAGAAAAAAGAATTGGGGATAGCAAGTATAAACAGCTCTTTATTGAAGTTCTGCTGTAAACGGAAGCAAAGAAATAGGACACTAACTGGAAGAGGAAACGAATTATTGAGCATACAGTCTCATTCAAGATCAGCAATTTCTTAGAAGCTACAGCTCTTAATTTCTCTCCTTCATTTTCGACAGGCAATAAAGAGCAGGTAATGTGTACTGAAAGTTTAAGGGTCAGGCACTTTACGTATCTCAGAGTTAATCTTACAACCCTGGGACGAACTATCTTGAGTTCCGCTTTACAGACGAGAATATTGAACATACACACTAAAGGGTCTTCCCAAAGTGCCACAGACATAAATTCGTGGGGCCTGACACATGTCTCTCACTTTAGTCACCTAGAGACCGAAAAGGGAAATTACCGGTTGCCAAACTCCAAGTTGCGGGAAACCCGCCTGGGCCCACCACGAAAGTTCCTCCAACCGCACCCTCTATGCCCGCCTCCGACCACGCGTCTCAAAAGAGCTGGTTTTGAGGACCCTTAAAGTCAGCCCCATAGGTTCCTCGGCGCTCACCTCGTTATTGAGGTTCAGAGTTCCCGGCTGAGCCATGGTAGATGAAGGAATATGACATTCCACCGCTGCCTGCACGTGAACCGGGTCTCTCAGACCGCGGCTGCGTCGCCACGCCCCTCAACGGAAGCCTCTTCTGTCCAAAACTCATCCGCCTTCTGCTCTAGCTGCCGCCTGGGAAAAAGAAACGTTGACGCTTGGAAGGGAAAACCGGAACTGAGATAGAGCAACTACCGGCGCAGAGGGCTACGCAACGGAATTGTGCGTTCCTATGGAAACCAGACGGGGGCTGGTAGCTGGGCAACGTCTAGTTTTTCAAGATTCGGTTTTTGTTCGTGTGTGTGTGTGTTTCCTTGGTACACTGCGCTCGCATTGTACCGGCCTTGGTTTTTCTCTCTAATGGCTAGGGGGGCGCTGAACGGCGGTGAAAGAGCTCTTCTGAAATGATCACTTGAATGAACGATTTTTTGCTTCCATTTTTTTAAATCTAGTGCTTGTGAAGATTTCTGCTTTTCTAACAAGCACGCCTTTTTAAATCCTGGCAGTTTTTTGTTCCAACCTCACATTATAGCTGAGGTGCGGATATTTTTTTCCTGCACACTATAGAAAGGTTTAGGTTTAGGGAATGGTAACACCTTCTAGTATTGGCCATTAAAATGTGTCAAATGCTGGCCCAAGAGCTTTACATAAATTAGCTCCAAATCTCCACAGAAATCCAACAAGATAGAAATTATTATCCTTTTATTAATATTATTTTGTTAGAGACCCAGTCTCTGTCACCCAGGCTGGTGTGCAGTGGCACAGTCATAGCTCACTGCAGCCTCAAACTCCTGGGCTCAAGCCATCTTCTCACCTCAGCCTTCCAAATAACTAGGACTACAGGAGTGAGCCACCCTACTCTGCTCTGAACTGTTATTTTACAGATGTGGAAAGTGACTTCGGAGGCCCCAAGTGCCTCGCCCAGAGTCACTTGCCTGGGACTGTCCACTGCTACAGGACTTCAAGTCTAGCTACATAATACCTGGGGTACAGTGCAAAATGAAAATCCAGGCCCCTTTATTCAAAATGCAGGAAAAACGTTTCTTCCGGCAGAGGGCGGTGGCTCACGTCTGTAATCCTAGTACTTTGGGAAGCCTAGGTGGGCGGATCACCTGAGGTCGGGAGTTCGAGACCAGCCTGACCAACATGGAGAAACCCCGTCTCTACTAAAAATACAAAATTAGCCGGGCGTGGTGACGCATGCTTGTAATCCCAGCTACTCGGTAGGCTGAGGCAGGAGAATCACTTGAACCTGGGAGGCGGAGGTTGCCATGAGCCAAGATCACTCCAGACTGGGCAACAAGAGTGAAACTTCGTCTTAAAAAAAAAAAAAACAGTTTCTTCCATAGTGTTTCTTGACTCTTCATGGTGTTTGTTAATTTACTATTTAATACTATGCTCCCTAAAGCACAGAGACATTAGGTTGTCAGGGCAGACCCTCAGAGGTGCCTGAGACCCCTGCCCCAAGACTCAGGTAGGAGTGTATACACTGGAGCAAGGTGGCAGCAGTTGCTGGGTGGGGACAGGAGAACAGGAAACCAGAGAATCCACCTGAGGAGCTGTTGGGGACAGGAACACACATGACCTGAGGCAACAAGGCCTTGGCACATGTTCCATTATCCCACTAGACTTCACTTACAAAACTCAAATTCCAAAATGAAATTACTAATAATTTCAAGACTGTGCCCAAAGCTCAGTTAACCAAGGCCCACTTCTGAGCCTTTGCCCAAGAAACCAGCCTTGTCCAGAACCCATGCTGTTACCTCATAAAACTGAACTCCACTTAGAATAGCTCTGACTTGGTAAAAGAAATGGGTATTCTTTTAGTTTGGTGCATTTGGACACAAATGGATTTAACAGCTGACTTCCTGTTTGACCAGTGTTGCATGAAGGTAGATTTGCCACTACTAAATAGTACGCTGAATTATAATTGTTTCCTTTGTCTACCTTCTGTCATTAAAGCTGAACTCCTGGAGTGTAGGAGCTTTTTCAGCTCCAGGTGGGTAGTGTACACTTTGCATATAAATACATAGGAAGGAATGTTAAATAATCAAGATAAATAGAGAGCTTTATTGAAAATTTGTCTTCGAATTTGGGAGAAAGGAGATATTATGATCCCATAATGCTTCAGAAAATGTATTATTAATACAAAATTTCCCTGTAACTCTGAAAAGCTTTGCAGTCTTTTCTCTTGACCACTTCTTTTACTCCCTAAAATCTCAGTTCTTAAACCACCAGTCTCCTCAGGATCAGCACTTGCTTAGCTGTTTTCCTTCTTAGCCCATGCTGTCTCCCTTAGCTATGATGCTTCGTCTGCTACATCTGCTTGCTCAAGTGCTATTTCTCAAGACCAGGTCAAATTCCATCCATCTCTTTTAAGAATTATTTCCACATCCCCAAAGATAAGTTTAATTTTGCTCACCAGTGGGTCATATTTATAGTATTTATGATAGTCTACCAGTGGGTCATACTTATAGTATTTATGATAGTCTACTTTAATTTGAAATTATTTGTGTACTGATTATTCTTTTATATTAAAAGCTCTCAACAACCTTAGATACTCTTGTTTTTAAAGAGACCAGTATTGTTCCATTTTCACAATATTAATGTGAAATCATTTGTTCCAGATATATCACCTCCAAGTCAATCTTCCTACCTCTTTTGATGCCACAATCTCAAAAATTATTTTGTTTGATAACAAAGGTAGTTCTACTAACTGGCTTTCATTAAGCAATGCCCAATTTATCCAGTAATAATAATGTATTTGTGATAATTAGGTTGAAAGTTTCTCTAGAAAGCAAACTGTCTCCCTGTTTTATTCATGGAGGGCTGACCCGGATCAATTAAATGCTGTCAGATGTGTGAAATGACAAAGCTATAATAATCAAAAGCAACTAGTTTGAGACCTTTTTTTTCTTTTTATTACAGTGCTCCAATTAGTGGAACTAAGGGTCCACAAACACATTCAATAGAGACTCAAGTTTTTCAGTGTCAAGTTCCTCAAGAGGAACTTGTGTTAGTCCCACTGTGTTAGTTGGTTTGGGGTGCCATAATAAAATCCCGCAATCTGGATAGCTTACACAACACAAATTTATTTAGGATACTTGAAGTCCAAGATCAAGGTACCATCAGGATTAGCTTCTGGTAAGAGCTCTCTTCTTTGCTTGTAGATAGCCACCTTTTTGTGGCCACAACCCCATGTGACCTTTCTGCTGTGCACATGTGGAGAGAGAGCTCTCTGGTGTTTTCCTCTCCTTATAGTGGCACCAATCCTATTGGATTAGAGTCCTACCATTATGACCTTATTTAAACTTAATTACTTCCCTAAAGATTTTTATCTCTGAATAGCATCATATTGGGGGTTAGGTCTTCAACATATGAATTTGAAGGGTGGGGAAAACAATTCAGTTCACAACACCTACTTTCCTTGAGAAATCTTCCGTGATTATGTCAAAGTAATCTCTTATCTAACATGCTGGATTACTGCCATTATTCTCATTTTGCACTTTTCTTAATTTTTATTCATACAATTCTAGATTACAACTAAACATGGATGTTTAGCAAACAGAATTAAGAAATGCATACTCACACATATATGAACAAATGATTTTTGAGAAAGTTTCAAAGGCAATTCTGTGAGGAAAAGTTAGTTTTCTCAACAAATTGTGCCTGAATAATTGGATATCTGGAACACACACATGTTCACACACACCACTTTCACCCACATGTGACACCACCTAGAAAAACAACTCAAAATGGTTGAGTTTATATCTACATGGAAAACCTATAAAACTTCAAGAAGGAATCACAGGACAAAAACTTTGTACTGTGAGCAACTACATGCTAACAAATTGGAAAACTTTGAAGAAAGGATAAATTCCTAGACACATACAATGTACCAGGATTGAACCATGAAGAAACCCAAAACCTGAATAAACCAATAAGTGATAAAATAGAAGCCTTAATAAAAAGTTTTCCAGCAAAGAAAAGCCTGGGGCTTGATGGCTTCACTGCCGAATTTTACTGTGCACTTAAGGAACTAAGAACAGCCGTACTGAAACTATTCTGAGAAATGAAGAGAATACTTCCAAAGTCATTCTAGGAAGCCAGTATTACCCTAATACTAAAGGCAAAGACACATCTAGAAAAGAAAACTACAGACCAATATCTCTGATGAACACTGATGCAAAAATTCTCAACAAAATACTAGTAAACTGAATTCAACAACACATTAAAACATCATCCATCATGACAAAGTGAGATTTATCCCTGGGATGCAAGGATGGTTCACCATATGCAAATCAATTGATATGACACATCATATCAACAGAATAAATGACAAAAATATGATAATTTTAACTGATGCTGAGGAAACATTTGATAAAATTTAACATTCCTTCACAATAAAAACTCAACAGAGTACACAAAGAACATATCTCAACATAATAAAAGCCACATATGACAGAAACAGTATCATGATTGGTAAAAACCTGAATGCCTTTCTGCTAAGATCTAGAACAAGACAAGGATGCTCACTTTAACCACTGTTATTAAACATAGTAATGAAAGTCTTAGCTAGAGCAATCAGACAAGAGAAAGAAATAAAGAGCATCTAAATTGGAAAGAAAGTAAAATTATCCTAGTTTTGCAGATTATATGATCTTATATTTGGAAAAACAACATCTCCACCAAAAAGCTATTAGAACTGATAAATTGATTAAAGTTGCAGGATACAAAATCAGCATACAAAAATCAGCAGCATTTCTGTGTTCAGTGAACCATGTGAAAAATCAAGAAAGTAATCCCACTTATAATAGCTACAAATAAAATTAAATACCTAGGTATAAACTTAACCAAAGAAGTGAAAGATCTCTACAATGAAAACTATAATGCAAGAAAACTATGATGCAAGAAATTGAAGAGGACACACACAAAAATGGAAAGATATTCCATGTTTATGAATTCGAAGTATCAATATTTTTTAAATGTCCATACTACCCAAAGCAACCTACAGATCCAATGCAATCCTACCAAAATATCAATGACATTTTTCACAGAAATAGAAAAAACATCCTAAAATTTATATGGAACCACAAAAGAACCAGAATAGCCATAGCTAGCCAAAGCAAAAGACTAAAACTGGAGGAATCACATTATCTGGCTTCAAATTATTCTACAGAGCGATAGAAACCAAAATATGGTACTGGCACAGAAATAGACACACAGACCAATGGAACAGAGTAGAGAACCCAGAAGTAATTCACACATTTACAGTGAACTCAATTTTTACAAAGGTGCCAAGCACATGCATTAGGAAAAGGACATTTTCTTGAATAAATGTGCTGGGAAACTGGATATTTATATGCAGAATAATGAAACGAGACCCCCATCTCTCACCATATATAAAAATAATATAAAAATGGATTAAAGACTTAAATCTAAGACCTGAATCTATAAAACTATTGAAAGAAAACTTTGCGGAAGCTCTCCAGGACATTGGTCTGAACAAAGATTTATTGAGTAATAGTCAACAAGCACAGTCAACCAAAGCAAAAGTGAACAAATGGGATCACATCAAGTTAAAACGCTTCCACACAACAAAGGAAACAATCAACACAATGAAGAGAAAACTCACAGAATGGGAGAAAATATTTGGGAACTATTCATCTGACAAAGGATAAATAATCAGACTATATAAGAAGCCCCAACAACTTAGTAGAAAAAAGTCTAATAATCTGATTTAAAAATGAGCAAAATATCTGAATAGATATTTCTCAGAAAAGACATAAAAATGGCAAACAAGTATGAGAAGATGCTCAATATCTTGATCGTCAGAGAAATGCAAATGAAAACTACAATAAGATGTCTTCTCATTCCAGTTACAATGATTTTTATCCAGAAGACAGGCAATAACAAATGCTCAAAAACTAACAGTAGAACTACCATATGTTACAGCAATCCCGCTGCTAGGTATATACTCAAAAGAAAGGAAATCAGACTATCAGAGAGATGCCTGCACTTCCATATTTATTGTAGCACTATTCACAATAGCCAAGATTTGGAATCAACCTAATGTTCATCAACAGATAAATGAATAAAGAAAATGTGATGCATACATGCAATGAAATACATTCAGCCACAAAAATGAGATCCTGTTACTTTCAGTAACATGTAAAGAAATGTAGAACATGATGTTAAGTGAAATAAGCCAGGCATAGAAAAAACAAACTTCACATGTCCTCACTTACTTGTGGGAGCTAAAAATTAAAGCAATTGAACTCATGAAGATAGAGAATAGAATGATGGTTACAAGAGGCTGAGAAGGGTAGTGGATGGGGGAAGTGGGGTGGTTAATGGGTACAAAAATATAGGTAGATAGAATGAATATGATGTAGTATATGATAGCACAACAGGGTGACTACAGTCAAGAATAATTTATTGTGCATTTAAAAATAACTAAAAGAGTATAATTGTAACATTCATAAAACAGAGAAATAATAAATGCTGGAGGTGATGGATACCCCATTTACCCTGATGTGATTATTACACTTTGTATACCTGCATCAAGATATCTCATGTACCCCATAAATATATACACCTACTATGTATCCATAAAAATTAACAATACAAAAAATTAAGAAAAAAATCTTTTCAATTGAAAAAAATATTGCGACCTTGGGTTAGGCAAAAGTTTCTAGGATATTAGACAAAAAGCAGAATCCATATAAAAATACATTAAAAAATTGGACTGAATCAACAATAGAACTTCTACTATTCAAAAGACACTGGGAGGATAGCCAAAAGAGAAACCACACATGGAGAGAAAAATTTTGAAAATTACATATTTTGTAAAGCACTTTAACCTTGACTATGTAAAGAACTCTCCAAACACAAAAGTTAAGAAAACAGGCAAAATATTTGAACAGATATTTCACTCTTAAAAAGATATGTGAACTGCAAATAAGCACATGAAAATATGTTCAGCATCTTTATGAGAGGTGACAACGTGCTGGCAGCCCTCGCTCGGCTTCGGCGCCTCCTCGGCCTCGGTGCCCACTCTGGCCGCACTTGAGGAGCTCTTCAGTCTGCCACTGCACTGTGGGAGCCCCTCTCTGGGCTGCCCCAGGCCTCAGCAGGCTCCCTCTGCTTGCAGGGAGGTGTGGAGGGAGAGGCGCCGCCGGGAACCGAGGCTGCGCTCAGCGCTCGCGGGCCAGCGCGAGTTCCGGGTGGGCGCAGGCTTGGCGGGCCTCACGCTCGCAGCTGCCGGCCGCCGCCGCCGCCGGCGCCGCAGGTCCCTGGCAGTGAAGAGCTTAGCACCCGGGCCAGCAGCGGAGGAGGGTGCGCCCCGGTCCCCCAGCACTGCCGGCCCCTCCTGGCACCGCACTCGAATTCTCCCTGGGCCTCAGCCGCCTCCCCGCGGGGCAGGGCACGGTGGCTCACTCCTGTAATCCCAGCACTTTGGGAGGCCGAGGCGGGCGGATCACGAGCTCAGGAGATCGAGACCATCCTGGCTAACACGGTGAAACCCCATCTCTACTAAAAATACAAAAAATTCCAGACACAATTAGACATCGGGGAAATGCAAATTAAAACCACAATGTGATTTCTTTATATACCTATTAGAATGGCTAAAATAAAAAGTCTGATCATACCAAGTAGGATGTGGAGTACCTGGAACTCTCAAGCATCACTAGTGGGAATGTAACGTGGTACAATTTAGAGACAGAGTTTCTTAAGAAGTTTCTAGTATATGACCTAGGCCTTCTCTTCTAGATTAATAGAGAAATGGAAGTACGTGTCCATACAGAATCTTGTGCTTAAATGTTCAGAGAAGTTTTAATTTTAATAGCCAAATGATAAAAACAATACAAAACTTTATTCAAAAGGCAAATGAATAAACTATGATACACACACGCATACGCACACGTGGACACACACGAAAATCATTCAGTAAAAGAAAGCAATGGCACACACTACAACATGGGTGAATTTTAAAATAGTTATGCTGGGTGGCAGAATCAAGACAAAAAGAGTACATACTGTATTATTTCATTTATATAAAATTCTAGGAAATGCAAACTAATGTATAGTTACAAAAATAGATCAATGGTTGCCTGCAGAAGTGAGAGAGAGGGGATAGAAGGATGCCAGAAAAAAAAATTGCAAATGGTCATGAGGAAGTTTTGGATGGTAATTGATATGTTCATCCTATCAATTTGTGATGGTATCACAGTTGATACGTATGTCAAAACTTATCAAAGTGTATACTTTGTATATATATATGCAGTTAATTCTGTGTCAATTAAAGCTCAATAAAGCTGTTAAATAAATACATTTACCCTTGGACTAGCAGTTCTACTTCTAGAAAAATATAGTAACATTACACTGGTACAAATTATTGATGCTTGTAAAAAGCTATTCAGTATATAAGTGTTTGTAATAATAGAAGATTGGAGGGAACTTGTCCATCAACCCGTAACTGACTAATAATCCATTAAAAAGAATAACCAGCTGTTTATTGGAATGAAAGGCTTTTCATGATATATTGCATAATGAATAAATCAAGTATCACTACACAATAGTATGCTATTGTTTGTGTGTGTTAGGAGGGAAGATATGTGTACACACACACACACAAATCACAATTACTTGTTTGTATACTATCTTTGTTCTTTATAGGGGAAGTCAGGAGCTGGGTAAATGTAGGAAAATTCTTTCTACCATGTTTCCTTTTGTACCTTATAAATTTTGCACCATGTGTTATTAACTTTTAAACCAAATAAAATTTAAAACATAGTCTCATAGTTGTTGTTGCAATTGTGAAAAGAATATGTTCTCTCATTTCCATATACTTTAGCTGGTTATTGCCAATATAGATACAAACTATAAATCATGAATTTTTTTGTGTATGTTATCCAATCACTTTTCAAGTATTTTTTGGAAGTGAGAAGGATTTTTAAGTTTGCAATCACATTATTAGAAAGATAATTACCTCTTTCAGTATTTATAACAATTATTTGTTTTGGATGATTATATTTATTAGAATTTCCAAACAAATGTATTAACAGTGTAAGTAATAACAGTGATAGTGAGTATCCCTTACTTTTTCCTGACTTTCATGGGAAGAGCTTTAACATTTCACAGCTTAAAATGATATTTGGTGTTTTTCATGGTGAATAATTTAATCAAATTCAGGTTTTTTTTTCTACTTTACTAGAGGCCTTAATTGCTTTGATATGTTGTTTTTCTTTTTAAGGCATTTTTCCCATATGTGTTGTAATTGTATCGCAGCTGTCAGAAACTTACGGGCCATTACTAAAAAAGTAGATGTAGCTCTATATTTTTCTCTTTTACTTAAATGAATAGATAAAGGAGAAGTTATTATTGAGAATCCTATCTTTTTTATAGCATATTGTTTACAACCTTTAGCATGTGAACTATTGTTAGTAATTCAGCTCACAACAGATTGCAACACAACTGTTTCATCCGCAATCCAGTACCACTGCTCTAAAATTTTATTTTGACTCTGCACTTTCAATCCTCTATCCCCTGGGTGGCAGTGTTGTTCTCCAAATTGCACATTGTAATCCAAATTGCAGATGTTGAGGAAAACAATCTAAATATGATATGTGATAGCATTTTCTGAATTAGAAAGAAAATAGATGGATATACCAGGTCTTGTATTTATTTAATGCTTGGGATTAACACCTTAAGGTTTCAAACTTCGATTTTAAGTAAGTCACTAAACAATAATAAAGTGTCTAAGTGAAACACTAATGGATTCATTTAAGATTCTGTTTTTAAAAAATATATAACAAACTAAAGAGTGTAAACAGCTACTGTATAAGGGGCAGGTAGTTCAGAAGTCACTAAGCTAACAGCTTTACTAAATCAATCTTCTAACATATTTCTGGCATAAATTGCATTTTAATTTTTATGGAGCATTTTGATTAGATTTGTTACTTTATGTCTCTAGGAAATTTAAGAAAGTTTTATTCTAGAAATTTTGTATCTTAAAAATTTCAGTAGCTAGTTAATGTCATGAAGCCAAGTTTTATAAAATTCGAAGTGATAGAGCTAATATGTACTTAGCAATTTAACATTTTGGCTAGGAGCTTTGGCTCTGGAATCAGGCTATCTGATATTAAATTCTAATTCTACCTCTTAATAGCTATATAATCTTGGGGAAATTATGTAAGCTCTCTGTGCCAACGCATCTTTATTTGTGAAAATAGGAGTGATAATCTATCTCACAGGATTGTTGTGATGTTTAAATGAAAACACAGTATAGAGTTCTTGATGAATATTTACCTCTAAATAATTTACTGTTATTTTTATTATTTCATTTGATCTTAACAGTAACTTTGTGAGATAGGCATGGTACATATGAGGGATTCATGTCTTATGTATAACAAATATACCTAAGATCATAGAGGTAATAAGGGGGCAGTCCAAATCTTTTGACATAAAATCACTGGTAGCAATTTTATAACAGCTGTATGATATGAATGTAAAATTACATTAATAGTTTGTAGCCACCATGTCATTAATTCCCATTCATCTAATTATTTATTAATTAATATCAATAATTAATGAGGTAATATAATTTATAAACTATACATTCCTTCACATATACAATTTACTTCTTTTAATTATTTGCCAATTAGCCCAAGATAGGCTCAAGATTATTGCAACAAAGCCTGTAATAATGTAAAGTTAAGTTCAGAAAACATTATTAAAACGCAGTTCAGATTCTTTTCGACATAGTGATTGGCTTTGATTCATTTTAATAAACGTTTTTGAGTGTCTATTTTGTAAAGTATTGTACTAGGTTCAGTAGGAGATACAAAAATGATGGAGACATTGTCTGTGTCCACTGTGGACTCACAGAGTAGTAACTTAAATGATTCTAATACCAAGATAGACTACATTAAGTACTGTAGTAAGAGTGTGAGGCACTATTGGAGTCTAACAGGGCAGTGAACAAGCAGTTTGACAAGAATGCTTCCTACAAGAGGTGGAATTTGAGTTTCATTTTCAAGGAAGGAAGCACTTTTAATAGGAAGCTGAAGAATAGGAAGAGAAAGTTTCCACTGGAGGAAATTAGTTAGATAAAAGTAGGTAGTAGAAGACACACTATTTCACAAATAGAATAAAGCTTCCAAAGGATTTTTCATAAACCCCTAAAATCTCCAAAAACATTGTTAGGCCTAGAAATGAAAACCTTTTTAATTTCTTAAATATATTTTCTACACACGACCCTCCTAAAAAATGATAGTTTTCTTAAGTTATTAAACATTTGAAAAAACTGAAGTAAGGTGTTTAAGGCAAAAAACAAAATACATGAATCTTAATAGACTGATAGAAGTAGGTTTCAGAATACCTGGAAATTTATGGATCCGTAAATGATTGAGTAATCTCTAAAGGAAATTTTGCTGCATTATACTGAAACATAAAGATAGAAGTTTGAAAGAAAGTAAAGTGAATGATATTGTGAAAGTTAATTATTCAAAATGGAGACATTCATGTCATACCCAACTAAAATGGAATTGGGAAGCCATGGGGAAGGACACCCAAGTCCCTTCCAGGAATTATTTTTGCAATTCAAGAGAAAAAAACATCATTTTAAGATTACATCTTACATAGTAACTGCAGCCACTTACTACTTAGAGCTCAGAAGCTCCTACACTCACTCAGCTCAACACTACTAGTGCCAATGAACTTTCTTTCAAAACAACGTACATAACTTTTCTCTTTTTCTCAATAAAATTCCAGCCTTTCTTTTTGTTTTTCAGACACATCTAAGAGCTACTCTGGATTGTGTGCATTGAATTGCAATTTTAATCCTTGTATATTATTCCCAAATAACTTGTTTATTTGGAAATTCAACTATAAATAGTTTTACTTAAGGTTTACAATGTAAGCCTGTCCAGAGAAAACATTTTTAACTTGTCCATCAAGGAATAAAGGATTTGTAACAAATTTATTGATCCACTTCTCCATCAAGACCAAGAGAGAGGCAAGATATATGGCCTGGAGAGGTAAAATTATCAGCTCACCTAGCCTCTCCTTGAAGAAATCAAATGCTGTTTCTCTAGTAAGAAGAAGAGTAAGACAGAGAAGCTCTGTTATTTTGCCCAATTCATATTCAAGCATGATATCTCTGCTTCATTATTTTACAGAGATTCCTCAATGTGCTCACTGAACTTTAGTAACTACTTGTTACCACTCTACTGCAAGTCTACTTCTCAATGTCACCAGTGACCTCCTAAGCACTAAGCTGGATTTCAGAGCGCTTTAGTATAAGATCATCATCCCAGTCCTTTGCCATTGATTGACAGACTTGACTGTGTTGGCTGAGCCAGTGACCGCTTCCTCTCTTGCCTCCTAACGTGTATCACTGTCTAAGCTATAAGCCTCATCAGGTAGTGGTTGCTTCACACCAGACTTTTTCATACCTGACCTAGCCACATGGACACTATTAATTCAACAAAAAATTATCCAGCCCAAATGTCCATAGTGCTGAGGTCGAAAACCCCTGATCTATGTTTATGTCCATAACAACCAACTGTATAGTGCAATGAAGTACCAAGGGCTGGGCTGTGGGAGAGGATAAAATCTGCAGAAGTTTGGGCTTAAAAACAAAGACAGTAATGGTGTTAGGGAGTTCTGTGATACACCAATATGTAGGAATGTCTCTACTTTTTGTGTTTGATTAATAATTTATTAAATATACTTGAAAATCAATATAATCTGTAAGGAGCCTTTAAAATGATGCTTTCATAGTTTTTTTTTTTTTTACAATCATAGAAAGCAGATGGTTCTCTAAAACTTACAGGTAATTAAAGGCTTCTTAAACTCACAGCATACAAATATTTCAACATGTAAATAGAAGGTCATTTTCTTCTAAAGTAATTTCCTTGTACATTCTTACAAAAGTATAAAAAGGACAACATTAATAGTTTTAAAACCCTATATTTAACCTAAATCAAGATTTTTCTACAAATTATCCCTCTTCCCAAAAAGTTTAAAAGATATCAGAGAGTAATGTGATATTAAACCAAATAATCTCATTACAATGGAGCATTTTACTTTTAAGAAATATTGCGCAACATTTCCTATTTAATCTTTCATGCTAGGTTTTAACTGTATATATGCTACATGACATACCCGATTAATCCAAGTCATTCTATTTATGCAGTAGATTGTTATATACGACCAGTTACCATATAATATCATACTGTAATTGCAAAAATGGCAATATTTATGATAAAGCTTAGAAAGTCTTTTTAATAAAAAGCAGACCTCACTGCTCCAATTTTTTATAAAAATTACCTTTTCTCCTCCTATTTATTTTTTGCCTTGAATGGTACCTTTCATAGTATGTTAATACGCAAAGATATTTACATTACTTTTATCTAAGTTAGACTTTTACATGGTTGCTTTCTTTTTGGATACACAGAATTTATCAAAAGACACTGATAGTAGATTCTTAAGCAATTCTGAAATTTTTGGTCCCTTTTTAGGTTCCTCCAGAATGATTTTCCTCAGAAAAGTGTATCTCTAAGAACTTAATGAACCAAAAGAAAATGAATGACACAACACAGCAACTGTATTTCCATGGTATCTTATACCCCAAGAAACACTTCAAGATTACATTGTCTAATACTAGGTCTATTGCCATGCAATGACCTTGAGCCAAAGACCACCAGAAGCACAGCTGTAGTTAAATGAGTTAGATTTATTACTTGTTTCAAGGAGGGAGAATGCACACTATAGGGTCTCAGTAAGAAGGTGTTTGAAAGCATTTGTAGAATTAGGGGTTTGCTTGAGTAATTTTGGAGAGGATCTGATGAAGCAGGGGTTAGATCTAAATTGGGCGCTTCAGAAAGCAGAAGGAAAATCCATGGATATCTCAATAAATCTTATGTATAGGGGTGGGCTGACTATAGTGAAGATAAAGTTGAAATTGGTTTATAAAACACTTACTCATTTTAGCTGGGGAAAAGAATATTTGGTACTTTGTGGTTGAATAATGACCATTTTTTAGTTTCACTTAGTAATGGTCTCAGAGTTACCTCATTTGATGTTGATATTCTGAGACTGTTTATGTTCAAGAGCAGAACAATATGGCCTAGTTTAGAGCATCAAACCAACTTGTAACAACACTGTTTTAGATCAGTTCTCCAATATCAGGAGCGGCTGTTTTTCTTCTTCAGCTCTATTTACAAAACTTATTCTTTGTTCTGTCTTATTTACTGATGTAATCTTAGTCATCTAAACCAGAAACACTTGATTAATTTTAATATCTCATTTATCTTACCCCTGACACCTGAAAGGATTATTTGTCAGCAATTTCTGTCATAAGTATGCATGAAATGTCTTTTAAATTCATTCCTTGTCCTCTATCTTACTACCTTTGTTCAGTCTTTCATTATCTCTTACCTAAACTGTTAAAATTGCCAGCAAACTGGTCTCCCTGTTTCTTGTTTTACACCCTACAATGCCATTCTCTCACTAATATCAAAACCTTCTTCCCAAAACATAAAAGGATCATTTTGTTTCTTCATTTTATAACCTTTAATGACTCTCTTTATCCATACATTTTATTGCACAAGGTCTAAAGTCCTATCCTGCCATTCAAAGCGCTTAACAATTTGGTGCATCTTTACATTACCATCTCTCTTCAGATCAGTCTACCATTTCCCATATACGGTCAGTGTCCAATAATTCATTCAACAAATATTTGTTGAAGGTCTTTATCATGTGCTTTTATTGGGCCATGTTACTTTCTGTAATTTTTAAAATTATGTGACCACTACTGTGCTTGTTAAATGTCTGTCTCCTCACTAAACTCTAAGCCCAGTATTAGTTGGAACCATGTTTGATTTTGCTCACCATCTTATTCCCCGCATCTAGCTGAATATCTGTGCTATTAACAGGGACTACTACATGTATTTTGTGCATGGTGGGATTGAGTACTTGGTCAAATTGAGAATATTATTAATAAAAATAGCAAAGTCAGATTTTCTTAATATTCAAGACTACTATTAGTAGTCACTAAGATGAATAAAAAGCTACATCAGTATGAACATAAAGGCAGGCTAAGCAATGGATTAAATGAATCCTCATAAAAATGCAGAATTTAGAGAATTATAAAGGGACTCTGAGTTAAACTGGTTTTTTGACTCCATGTTACAAAGATCTGAAAATAATTCTACATTGACATGCTGATACCTTTCCAAGATTGAGAATTTGATGAATAGCTAGATGCTGCCAAGAAAATTTTTAAGAGATTTAAGAGCCATGGACTATGAATCAGAATGCTTCTGTGTCTAGTGCCAATATGAAAACTTATTACTGCTGTGGCCCTGGGAGAGTCACTTCATCTTCTTGGACTTCAGGATCGTCACCTGTAAAACTAGGGTGGTAGATAGATCTCTACATAGACTATCTTAATTCCACAAGACAAAAGGTACAGCAGCACTCCCTGCCCCAAAGGCTTCATAAATTTACTTCATATTTTTTTTGACAAATTGAAGATATGCTTTCTCTGTCCAATTCCCAATGTGAGGAAATGGCAAATTACCACTTACCATCATTATCCTCTAATTAATCAAAAAGAAATATTCATCAAGGATAATTCAAGGTGTTTCCTACTTTCCATTTCTGCTTATTCTGTTTCAGACCAAATCTAGTACAATGAAACACCAATATGTCCTTGAGGATTCAGCATACATTGAATTAGCTCCAGGGCCACTAAACTATTGTCTCCCTCTATATTTTACTTCTAGTTGGTTTCATTTTTTAAATTCTTTGAAATATTGATTGCAGGACTCTCAAGTTCTCTATTTTATTATATGTTATTCTAGACTGATAATTCTGTAACTGTGATTGATAGTTTTTTCTACTCCTTGTTCTCCTCATGAGATATTTTAAGAGAATCATTGATTTTTTTAAAAAGCTGGGACAACTAAAAATATATTCACCCACCCAGAGTATAGACTACAGGTTAGCCTCCTGTACAGAAATGTTGGCATGCTTACTCATTTTGAATCCTTTAGAGGAATATAAGTGAATTGGTAGGTACAACTTACATTGAAGTGAATGTGCCTCCAAGTCTTCCTCCTTCCTGCTGACAGGAATGTTGATACAATGGTATGAACTTCAGCAATATTTGCAAACATACAGATGAGGCCACATGTAAAAATTGCAAAGTAAAGTTTCGAAGGAGCTTGGGACCTTGATTACTTTGTCAAGCTATCATACCAAGTTTTGGCTTTTCCTTGAAGAAAACAATAACCAACCAACCAAATAAACAAAAAAATTTACGTGTTTAAGCCACTGTTGATTTTGATTTTCTGTAACAGTTGGGTCAACCTAAATTTCTCTGATATAATGGTAATGGTAACCATCTTTTTAAAAAGTTTCTGCTGATTTGCCTACCAACTGGTCACTTTTCCTCCCAGACAATTGCCTATCTACTCAAAAGCACTCAATGCAGTTTGGCGAGATAATATTATGAAATAGCAAATTTACATAAAAATAAAAAGAATATCTGCCTCCTTTTCACATCCCATGTAATACTTACACCTGGATGCTGAGAGTCTCTTCTCCTCCCCCGCCAAAAGGCCAAAAATCAAAGAACACGGATAAAGGCTATGGAAAGAATTAAACACACACACACACACACACACACACACACACACGTGGAAAGAAAAAAGAAAGGCCACTGGTCAAAGCAGAATTCAGAAGTCCTAGAATACACACGGAAATGTTAATCTTGCTTGGACAAACTGTATAAATAGAGTGCAGGACCAGATAAAAGAAGGAATTCAGAATACCATGAGGCAAGGGCAAATGTGCTAGAGGAACTAAGAGACTTTGCCAAAGCTTCAGTGATATGGTTTGGCTCTGTGTCCCCACCCAAATCTCATCTTGTAACTCCCATAATTCCCATGTGTTGTAGGAGGGACACAGTGGGAGATGATTGAATCATGAGGGTGGGTCTTTCCCATGCTATTCTCATGACAGTGAATGGGTCTCATGAGATCTGACGGTTTTAAAAATGGGAGTTTCTTTGCACAAGCTCTCTCTCTTTGCCTGTTGCCATCCATGTAAGACATAATTTGATCCTCCTTGCCTTCTGCCATGATTGTGAGGCCTCCCCTATGTGGAACTATAAGTCCATTAAACCTCTGTTTCTTCCCAGTCTCAGGTATGTCTTTATCAGCAGCATGAAAACGGACTAATACATTCAGCAAACTGTTTCTTGATTCCATTTACCATATTTTTCACTCTCAAACATCCAATCACTATCAGCCATCCTACTTTCTTTTCCTTTCTAGCATTTTATTATGAAAAAATTTTCAAACATACCGAAAAGTTGAGAGTAAATACATGTAACCCACCACCCGGATTCTATCATTAACATTGTACTATATTTGCTGTATAACATTATCTATCTATCTATCTGTCTATCTATCTATCATCTATCTATTTATCTCTCCACCATTAATCCATCTTACTTTAGGTACGTTTTAAAGTAAATTTCAGATATCCATAAACTTCCCCTTTAATACCTCAGAATGAATGTAATTAACCAAAGTTTATTATTATTGTAATATTATTACTATAATAGTAATTCTCTCTGATATATGTAATTATTTATATATTTTAAAATTATTATTGTATTAAAACATAATTACTGTACATAATAATTGTGTAATTATATAATATATCATGCAATATGTTATTCTCTCTGAAATACATATTTCTGAATGCATACATATACATGTGATTACTTGCATGCCTACTTTACCACTGGACTATGATCCCCTTGAGGGCATGTGCAATGATCTACATATATCTGCATTCCCAATGGCTAGCCTAGGACCATTTAGCAGGTGATAAATAAATGCTAGAATGAATGAAGTTACCTTCTCACAGTGGCACTAATCTAGTCAGTTTAGGTAATAGGATCATTCCCACTGGATCATTCAGATCCAAAATTAGGTTACTTACACAAGTCAGGCAGGGAACAGTGGCAGGATGTCAGGACACAGACTGAGTTTATAGCCAATGCAAGCTTTTTTCTGAAATGCTTTTCTTACATTTAACTATATCCTAAAAAAGTGAGAAAATAAAAATTTACTACATGACGAAGGGCATAATGCTTAATTGCTTTCTTCACTAGGGCACGACTATTACTATAATCACGTTTATTCTCTATCATGGTTAACTAAAGCCTAATATTTTTATTATTAGTTGAGTATGCCAAGAATAATCACAGTTATAGTCTCTTAATACAGAATTACTTTCAGAGTATGTTGTACCTTTGAGCTTCGTTAAATAAAACTCTATTATACATAGCAGAAAGATATCACCAAGGAGTGAAGTGTCACATCAGATCTAACTGGACACAACTAAAGTTGGCTTTTAGGCATCTGTGTTGATTTTCCATGGTTGCCTATAGTATAAGTTTTACTGATATTATCATGCTAATAAGAAAATTAGGACTGTGTAATATATCATTCTTCCAACAATGTAATGAGATAATTTATACCCCCTGCTAAGAGAATCATTCTGCATACTTGCTGAACAGATGCAAGGAAGAGAAATGTGTGATAAGCTCTGGTGGGATGACATCATCCATGATATTAAACAAGAAGCATGTGTCATAAATGTGAACCTTATATAATAGAATAACACCTTTTAAAACACAAATGTGATCATAAAACCATCTGCTTCATAATCATCTTGCAAAGTACATCTGGTATTACTATAATGGTTCTCTAAATTGTTCCTAGATGAATTTTAAAAACATAAAATAAATACAGATAGTCTACGGTCTGAAAGACTAAATGTCCAGATGGCCTCTTTTAGTACCTTTGCTAATTTCATCATTGTATTTCTTAATTAAGCTCTGTGAGTAAGCATGTAACTTAGCATTAAAAACACATATTGATTAAATGAGTGTTTGAAGGACTCAGGTAAGTGGTGGTCTTAAATTTAATTTTGTAAGTTGAATATAATTTTATTTCTAGTTAATCACTCCTTTATACTAAATTTAAAGAAAATACAACATCCCTAGAGTCCTTACTTCAATCATGATATCGTATAATATGATAATTTGTTTGAAAAAACTGGAAAGTTTAAATTGGCAGATTAATGTACCCTAGTCAGTGGATTCTAAATTTAAACATATTAAGAAAGGCACAAAACAGCTTAGTCTATACTCAGAAGACATTCTTCATTTTTACTATCACAGACATCAGATAATTTATTATATTTTTAATAAGACTAATATTTGAGTTGGAAATTATTTTCTGATTCGGCACAATTTTTGTCTAAAGTGAGGAAAAGTTCATCTTTGGACTAGTTGGAGAAAACCTACAAAGAATTTATGCATAATAGAATATTATTTTAATTATTATGTGGACTACGTTTTTCACTATAACCCTTCTCCTGTGAGAGTTCGAACTGTTTTCTTAGTTGGGATTTATATTTGCATGTATGTCTTCTCTCTTGTTGGCCTTGTTATAGAAATAATCCTTTCACTTTTGCTCTACTGGAGAGCGAGGAAAAGGTGCTTCCATTGGAATGTTTTAACAACACTTAAAATCAGCACTTAAAAAATATTTATTGGGTTACTGAAAATATGAGCAGGGGGCCACTGCTCTAGTAGGTGTGTAATACTCTAGTATTCTAATAATTTTTAGAGAAATTTTGTGAAATATATTAAAATGTAAAATGTTTTTACCTTTTATTTCAGCAATTTTATTCCTAAAACTATAGGTAAACTTTGCAAATGTACACAGACATATATATAGTCATATATGTTCCAAGTTATTTAGTGTACTCTAATCTTGTTTGCAAATTGTGAAAAATTGAAAATAAAATAATTATTGCACCATAAAAAAGTTGAAAAAAGGTCGCATTTATGCTTATCTTTTTGTTGAAAGGAACCTGAAACTATCAAACGGCTATAAATGCCTAAAAAAAACAGAACAAAGAAAAACACAGAAAATCTCAAAACACTGTTAACAATGGGTCTGTATGCTTTTGAAAATTTGATATTTTTTTTATTTTTGGCTTGCTTACATATTTTACAACCAGCACCCTTGTAAACTGACAAATAATAAAATGAATCCTTTCAGTGGTAGCATGGATACTTGAAGTGATTTTAATTTCTTCATCTCCCTTACTCCTACAGGCAACAATTGTTAACTTTTGAATATCCTACTACTTTTGAAATCTTCCCTACATTTCACTCTTTGCAAATCCAATCCTTCTCATAATGTAGCTATTACTTAATCCTTCAGTGCCGAAACAACATCTTACATAATTGCATTATGATTTTTCTGTTATTTACTATTACCCTGATATTCACTGTACATATTTCTGAAAATTTATTTTTGTTTCAGAATAATTTATTTCCTGTATAGAATCAATGTTGATAGTTTTGGTGGTCTTATTTTTAGTTATTTCTGCAATGTAGTTATTTCAGTCACATCCCTAGGTATTTTCCCCCCTTATCATAGAAGCCCCTGCTAAGAAAACTGTAGAATTTATTTGTCATGCAAATTGGAATGTATGAGTACTATAATTATGTGAATATAGAACTACAAATGCTAGCAGGCCATTCTAGCAGGAGTTCAGTAGGTAGAAATAATATTATTTACATAAAGTCTAAATAAGTACCTTCTAGCTGCAGAGAAATAGAAAAGTTTAGTAGAAAAAGCCGAGTCATATTATGTGAACCCTGTGCTATTCATGTTTAAGAAAATTTCCCTTAGAGAGCGCTGGTTTTGCTGTCTAAGGCTAAAGGTCCATGTTGAGACTCCCAGTTAATAGTTAAAAGTTTGTGCTTTTATTATGTGCTTGCCCCCCGATATTAGAACCTTGGTTTACTTAAAAAAAAAACCCCAAATGCCCATCAATGATAGACTGGATAAAGAAAATGTGGTACATATACACTATAGAATACTAAGCAGCCATTAAAAGGAGTGAGAACATGTTTTTGCCAGGATATGGATGAAGCTGGAAGCCATCATCCTCAGCAAACTAACACAGGAACAGAAAAGCAAACACCGCATTTTTGCTTAAGTGGAAGTTGAACAATGAGAACACATGGACACAGGGAGGAGAACAACACACACCAGGGCCTGTTGCGGTGTGGGGGCATGAGGGGAGGGAACTTAAAGTACAGATCAATGGGTGCAGCAAACCACCATGGCATACATATATCTATTAACAAACCTGCACATTCTACACATGTATTCCAGAACTTAAAATAAAATAAAATAAATTTCAACTTTTATTTTAGATTAAGGGTATATGTCCAGGTTTGTTACATGGGAATATTTTGTGATGCTGAAGTTTGGAATACAGATGATCCCAGTACCCCAGTAGTGAGCATAATACTCAATTAGCTAATAAGTAGTTTTCCAGCCCCTTTCCCCTTTTTATCTCTCCCTTGTAGTCCCAGTTTCTATCATCCCCATCTTTATGTCCATGTGTACTCAATGCTTAGCTCCCACTTATCAGTGAGAGCATGTGGTATTTGGTTTTCTATTTCTGCATTAATTTGCTTAGGGTAATGGCTTCCAGCTGT